>NW_021939632.1:3599434-4199434 GCF_001715985.3 Manacus vitellinus
ATTCCTGCGGGTGCCTCAGCCCAGCTCCCGTCCCGTCCCGTCCCCTGCGAGAGCGTTAGCTGGGCTCCTGCAGGGAGGAGGGCTCACCTACGGCTCCTCTCCCAGAGTGCATTAATCCGAGAGCAAGCAAACGTGGTAGTAAGTACTTGTCATCTTTTATGTATGATTTGTTAAAGTTTTATTCTTCTCTGCTGGCAGGTAGCAAAGGATTTTTAGGAAAAAGTATTTATAGGCTCGGTTGTAAGGATAATCTCTCTGGCTCTCCTTTGGACTCCTGAGCCTTTCAAATACAAAGGTGCATATGTGGAGGCACATGTAGGAATGTTCCTTCGCTCCACATGCACATCTTTAATGTTTCAGACTAAATTATGTGTCGGGGTTTTTTTTTAACTTCTGCTGTTCTCAAAGTAATTTGTACCACGTTGCACAATATGCTTAGTGTCTGAGAGAAGAGTAAATCCTGGTGACACATGCTGCATAAGGTTGGGGGAAGGAGATGAATATTTAAAATCATTAACTTGGCAGGGAGGGGGAATCACTTCTCTGCATGCTGCTTTCATGCTGTAGAGCAATGTACTTTTGGGGATTCTTTGCCTTTTAATCCTCTTTCCTGTGTATGCACATCTGGACTCTGGCCTGGCACTGCTCCCTGCACTCAGCCTGGAAGGGAGTGGCATGGCAGACTAGCAGGGGCTGGAGACCAGGGATGGAAAGACAGAGAATCCTTCCTTCCTCTTACAGTTTAAAGATACTTTTTAAAAAGCACTAGTCTTGTCTTCTGCAGAGTAAATCCATAGGAATACTTCTCCCAGAGTCAGGAAGCGGCATCATAAGTGTTTTGAAGGCTACATTATGCTCTCTACAAAGGGAATGGCTGAGAGGATAAATGTAAATACCTGATTCCACACACCCTACTTCCCAGAGGATTCCAAGCATTGAGCCCTATGGGGGGTGAGCATGGAATTGCAGGATGTGCAGAAGGTGTGTTCCTACTGAGACTTCAAAATTATACTACCTCTTTGTGCAGTGCTGGAAAGCCATTTCTGTCAGTGAAGCTGTAACAAAAGTAGTAGTTCCTCTTGTATTTTAAATCCCTAACAGAACTACTATCTACATCCCTCTACTTCCTGCACACATCTTTATTTATTTTGCTAATGACTTGCATTATTATTTGCCAAATATGATATGTGTCTTCCTGTGCAACTTTGTTTGCTGAGATGTTCCTGGAACTAGGCTCTTAAGAGCGCGTTTTAGGAAACTTCTGCTTTTAAATCAGAATTATATTTACTAATAGCTGAATTGTTAATTTTCATCTGGTACATATCTAAAGTACTTTCTGCTTCCTCAAATGATACTGTTCTTCTGTAGCTGGTCACTGTGTGCATTGTAGTTTGTAACAGAGTGCTCATGATAACACATTTTCATGATACACTAATATTACACTCATCCTGAACACTTTGCATCCTAATGCTACAGAACAAGTGCTTTAACTCTGAAAGTAACTGGACTGACTTTGTTTTAGTAGGAGAATGTTTGCTGCCAGAGGACCAGTCATTAGAATGATAGGGAGCATGTCCTGTGCTGGTGTGCAATATATTAATGGCATTTAACCTTTTTAGATAAGCATGAGCTTATCTAAAGAAAGAGAGTGTCTGGTTTAATAAACATCACAGCTAGGATTTTATATAAATGTGGGAGGCTCACAGAAGTTAATATCGCTGACCCAATTTTTATTGGTCTTGTAGGGAAATCTTAGTAGGTCTGCTGCAAAGCAAGTTAGAAATCTGATACTTTGCTGTTGCAAGCATCTCTCCATAGTTTTAGTTGTTTTGCTGCATGGTGCAAAGGAGGATGAAGGAAATAATTTAGTGAAGTTCTGTTGGTTTGCTTGTAGGATGCTGAAAGGGAATTTATAAAGTCTGAAATGAGCAGGGATTATGTATTGCCATTGGCTTAAGTTAAATGTAAGAGCTGCACAATTTTTCACCAGTTTTTGGTCTGTTTTGTGTTCTCCCTGGCTCCTCCTTTAAGTTCATTAGGACTTCCTCTGCGTGGTGATCTGATTTTTACAGTCAATCAAAATCCATACCAATATCCTTACGCAGGCCAAATACACTGTATTTAGAAAGACTACAAACCAACAGCTACAAATTACTTTCAGAGCCCTCCTAAAACAAAATGCAGATGTAAATAGAGTTCGGAACAGTTCCAAATGCTGTGCCTTAAAGTTGTGGATGTCTAAATCCAGAAAATGTGCTCAGAAGCTGTTTGCAAGCCATGTAAGGAGATGGCTGAAGTTTTTGGTTAGACACTGGAGAACTGCAGCCACAGTCTGTGGTTGTTGGACTCTTCTAGGTAGTTTGAGTTAAGGTCTGAGCATGGGCTGGAAGTGATCCTGGTTTTGTGGGCAGACTTGTCTCCTCTCCTTCATAAACTTGTCAAGTTCATAATAAAACATGCTGCGGTTGTTTGCTTTTGCTGTATTTAGAGCTGCACTCAATAGCTTTTCCAAACTTTGTTCCACAGGTATGAGTTAGGAGGTAACGAAGATAATTTTTTTTTCCCACTGGCTGGTTAATACACTCTTCTCTCTTTGATGCTAAATGACTCTTTTTTTAACCTCCCTTTGGAAGGTAGGTGTCCTTTCTCTCATTGCTCTAGAAGCACATTGCTGCATGTGTTGCAGTAGACTATCTAAACTTTTTCAGCGGCATCTACTGTGCCAGACAGCATCCTAGCAAACCCTGTATAGCTGCCTCCATCCCCTTCACTGACAGAAATGCTTCTGTGATGTACACTAGGACTACATGTTGTTTGGATTTCAGCACTGCATGCAGAGAAGATATGATTAATCCATAGTGCTGAAAAGGATTCATTGGTGAAGCCAGATGGATTCAGGTAGGATGGACTCTGGGAGATTTTTTTAAATTTAGCACAGCTTTAAATGTTGTCTGTGTCATCTGTGATTACAGTGTGGGTTTTGCTAAAATCTGGGTCTTTTGTACAGGGTTTGTTGAACATGCTACAGCAAGGTCTGTCTCTAATAATGTCTTCATTAAGTGTCTCTACAAACAGAAGAGTATACTAATTGCCAGAATAACATGCTGTTTGGCTCTTTGAACAAGCTACTGAACACTAACTTATGAATGGAAACTTAAAAGGTTCATTAGCAACCTGCTACATGAAAGAAATGCCAAGATGAAATGAAAATACATTTGTACTCCTGTTGTTGTTGCTACTAAAGCTGATATAGAATTCCAGTTTAGTTTTTGTGGGCATCTTGACTAATTTAATAAACATTTTTGTGCCTCTGGAGTTTCAGCAGCTGCTCCCTGTATAAAAGCTGGGAATAACTAGTTCTGCTTTGGTAGAAATGAAAGGAGAATTGAGCTCTATAGAAATGAGGAGATTAGAGCTCCATGAGGCATATACCCCTTTAATGCTGCTGGAAGGCAAACTCACTCAAATAATCCTAACTCTCACTTCTGGTGGGCAGAAATCTAGGGGGGAAAGAAATTCCCTTAGTGACTTATTAACAAAGGCTTTTAAGGTTTGCTGGGATTTATCATGTGAGCCTAATCTACCTTTTGTTCATCCAGTTGGTAGGCTTTAAGATTTAAAAGGGTCTACAAAAACTCCTCCCACAGACTCCTTATTTAATTAAAGAGGCTTGGTGCATTATTTACCTTTGAGTCTTCCATTTATGTGGGAACAATGAGTTGGGGTTAACATATTGTGAAATATTTGTGAATGCTGCATTATAAGCAGCGAAAAGAAGCAAATTCTGATTATACCTTCAAATTTACACTGACCTATATGGGTTCAGTCAGAATGTCTGGAAGTGAGGCCAGCCCTACATAAGTACTGAAGTATAAATACAGGTGTCCAACTCTACAGCAAATTTCCCTGCCCCTGTAGGCAATTCAAAGGGCCTGGATGAGGGTCAGTTTCTTTTGCTGCTATGAGAGCTCTCTGGATTCATCTGATGTGCAGATCAGGCCTTGCAGGCACCAATATTTTCTATATTTTGCTTTGGTAGTCCAGTAGAGACAGACTGGTAACTGTAGTTCTCTTATTGGTTCCCTCAGTTTCTTCTCCTCCCCCACTCCATTCATCCCTGTAGCTGTGAGCATCAAGTTGCAGATAAAACGACTTCTGAGAGAGCAATGGGATGCAGCTCTTGCCAAAGGCAATTAAGTGCTTAGGATTACAGTGTGCTTTACAAAGTGTGTTCTTGCTGAATCCTTTTCCTCTTCTGCTTGCTGGCACAAAGCAGTTTCTTGGCACTTACCTTTGTTATAACAAGTCTGAGCATTGCTAAACTTCATTACAGCGTGTCTGCTCTTCTGAAGAAGTCTAGCAAGCTGCACTGTCTTCTGTTTTGAGGACAGTCTTGCTGGTGATTCTTTACTAAGACTCAGCTTGACCTCATCACCTCTGCTGTAATTGGATTAAATTCACTCACTTGCCAAAAACACGGCCAGCTGACAGCATATTAATTATTCAGACTGAAGTGCTGTTTTGTAGGCATAGGTTCCTTGGTACCAAAGATGTTTTTAGGGCTTGTATTGCAGCTGATGTGCCAGAGGGATACAGAGTTGTCACTGAGGGATGTTTTCACTTTTCTTCATCATAAAAGTGAAAGTAGAAGATATAACCTGTGGGAGAAGAAATGACTGGCTCTATTTGCCAGTCATGTGCATCGCTTACTGGTGCTTCTTGTGAAATGTGATAAATTGCTGAGAGTCCAGAGACATCCTGGCTGAGGAAAGTGAGTGATGGCATGTGCTGTTTTACACACCCACTGCGGTTTATTTCTAATTATTGCACAGCAGGTTAAGATCATTATTTTGAGTTGTCTTTTTACTGCTTTTTCTGTTATTCTTCAGCAGTCTTGTGATCTGATGTATTTGCAGAGTGGCAGGATGATATCTGAACAGAAAAATGTGCCCAGAAGGACACTGGAACTGTGTAGTGAAGGATAATCTGATCACCAAGGCTGTAGTTTCATCCTGAGACCTTTTATATACTCTTTAAACCAGTGTAATCCAGCTTTCAGTGGGAACCACTGCTAAGTAGCAAAAATCACTATCCTGATTGTTAACCTCAGCAAAATGTTAAGGGATGAGTGAGTAACATGGAGACCAAGAACTGAGTTGCAAATACTCTTATAAAGAGGATTTGAGTGGCTGGAGAGACACAGTGGTACAGACACTCTCAGAGATGATCCAAATAATGAAAGGATCCCTGTTTTGTGAGTTAGCTTTTTCTTATCTGCCTGGAAGTACTGCAAGTTTCCTGTTTGCTGCCAAGGCCTGTAAAGAGTTGCATTTTGCAGTCAGCATGGGGCAGAGGAACTAGAGCTCCCAGCTCCCTATCAGGACATTGTTGCATTTCATTTCAAGGTGATGTTGTTTTTTCTAAATTCTATAAATATTTACGGTGTGAAACAATAGATAAACAAGGTGAAATAAGGATGTGAGATTTTCCATATATACTAAGTGAGAGTTACAATTTCATTTGTTGTGTAAATGTGCAGTGCAAATAATAATAAGGATGCCTGCTTTAATACCCCATTATAACATAGTTGTCTAATCATATTTTTGGCAATGTTAACTATTATGAAGTTGCTTGTTGCTTAATGGAATAGATATATAATTCCATTGATTCTTGAAAATGATGTAAGTAGTTTGTTAAATATTAAAGGGTTTTTTTTCCTTCACATATTTTATGTATTTGGAATCAGTGCCATTAAAAAAAAGACAAAACACTGACCATCTCTCCTGGGCAAGAATTAACAGCCTAGCTGGGTAAAAAAAAAAGTATAAAGGGCATGTTCTGTAAGAAGCACTGTCAAAGACTAGGTCAGGGAACCACTGTCTGTATGTTCTTATGCTCTTGACTGTATCGAAAGGAAAGTTACAAACCTGAAGCAGTAAACAGGCTGTGTTTCAAATACATAGGAAAGAGAAATTTGTCAAGAATGGCCGGCTTCACTCAGGTTATTTACCTCAGATGTCTTAGGATCATAGCTTTCCTTTCCTTTGGTGTAAGATGAGGAGGAAGGTCTTAAATCAGTGCTTCATGTCTGAGAGTTACTGATTCCACATCACTAATTGAAGTCCAGTCTGGTTTTGGAGGTGAGAAGCCTTTTCTGTTTTGTGCAGCGTAAGTTTCTGCCAGTGCTGTGGTGTGTTAGGTGGGTGAGATCTGCCTCTGCTGCTACTGTATAAGTTCTGACATTGTGGCTGTGGTAGTCTCAGGGGGTGTATCTTGGACAGAGCCTGAGAGACCATTGCAGAGGGAGTCCTGGCTTTGAAATTTAACAGCTGGTGTATGGGTGTCTCACCCCCAGCACCAGAGCAGTGCAGTTCCTCTGACCTCAACAGAGTTGCAGCATTCATGGTTTTCAGTGATGTGGGAGCGAAACTGGGCCTATATTCTTTTAAATGGTCTATTTAGCAGCCCTTTTCCATATGCAGTCTCCATGCCAGTGACAGGAGCTTCCTGGAACTGACAGGAGACACAAAAGACCCCCTTCTCTAAACCACTGGACCTTAAGAATATTGAAAAGATGTTACAACAAGCCTCATAATATACCATTGTCAGGCTCTCTCTGAAGATGCCTGCAGTGGTATCATGCCTCTAAGCTTTCCAGAGGGGGTGTGATGACCCCACATGGAAAAAAATACAAGAGTAATGGTTTGGGTGGCTGTGAGGAATTTCATAGTACTACTTCCCCTGGCTGTAATTTGAAACCAGCTGGAGGCGTTTAGTGCTGACTGAACTCGTATAAGAGGCAAGCAAATATCTGAGCATGGATCATGCAGGTTTTTTAGGAAGAGATCTTGGCTTGTGAACCTGTGCATGTCTGGGTGCATCTCTCTCATGGAGAGAGGAGTGGTGAAAGAAGGTTTGTTTCATTTTTTTCTACATTTCCCTTTCTTATTCCTACTCATTTTCCTGTTCCTTTGCAGTACCGCAGTTTTTCACTTTGCTGTGAAAGTGTCCGTGCTTGTGAGTGGAGTGAGCACATTTGAATGGAAGAGGGTTTGTGAAGTCTGAGTTTTGGCATTCCTAGGGGAGTGGGAGGGTTTGCATTCTGTGCTGCCTCAGCCCTGCTCAGGGATGTGCCATAACTGTGTGGTGCTCTGGCAAGCCACCTCTGTGTAGCCAGGAAAGCAGCCTCAAGTCGGAGAATTACACTTTTTTTATTATTTTCTTGTCAATTGATACAAACTTCAGATCACCGACTTGGATCCTGAAGAACAAGACTACCACAAACAAGTATGAAGTCGCTTACAGAAATATTTACTTCACCCCTTCCTTTGTGGTCCCCTCTTGCTGTGCACTCAGTGCAGGTCACAGACAGCAGCAGCCCTAAGGACTCCTGTCCCTCAGGATGTGACCCCACTTGGTGCCTCCAGCCCTCAGGAGCTGCCGTTTTCTTTCCCTAACTCCTGGTATCCAGATGTTCTCTGGCTGATGGGCTTTTTGGCGCCATGACACGCTCTGGTGTGTAGCAATTTTTACCACTCGGGTTCCCCTGGTGCCAGAGCTGGTGGAAACCATCTGGGATTGGCTTGGGGTGGCTCAAGGGCCCCTGTGCCTCTTGTCCCTCATGCCATTTCCCAGTGGGTTATATGAGGGATGTGTCTAGAGCTGTGGCTGTGGGATGGCAGTCAGTATCCGTGAGGGAATCCCCTCATGCCGAGGGGTGAGTGACAAGGCAGGAGCAGTGCTGGGCAGGCCTGACCAACAGCCAGGCAGGTTCCAAAGCGCTTCCCTCCATTTTAGCTCAGTCCTGACCTGTGGGACCAAGGTTTTATTGCAACTGATGGGGAATTTTGCTCGTTACATGCTAAAGTAGACCTGAACATGAGTGCTGGGATACTGATGGATCAATTAAGCACATCTCAGAGAGAGTAAAAGTCAGTAAATGGCTATTTGATCTGGGTTTTCCTCAAATGCTTCTAAACTCAGTGAGCAGAAGTACTGCTCCTTCATTTTACCTGAAAGTGTGCCTTTATTGAGTTCATCTCAGTTGACTAGTAAAGTATTTAGTTTTCATCCAATCTATTTAGTTCTTATCTGATATGGAACTCAGTTACATTCCTTTTCCAAGGAATTTCCAAGCTATAGCTGTGAATGTTAGGGTCATCCTGTTTAGTCTGAGCAGAAGTGGGGGCTCTGTTCCTGACTGGACCATAGTAACAGCCAGAAAATAAGGTTATAAAAGTCAACTACTGGCATAGCATCTCACCAGCAAGGACAGTCAGAGATGGTCAGATAGTTCTCCAGGTAAAATAGTGTGGACCTTACTCCATTCTCCACATTGACTTTAATGCAGTATCTTCTAACTGCAAACACTTTACCACTCTTTTGCTTTGTCTCGGAGGGTAAAAGCAAACATAAATGTGTAAATAAGTTTTGGTACTTGATGTTATATTGGTTTTATATTACATTGTACTTTGCTTGACAACTGAGGTAACCCTCTTTGAACTTGCTGGGAAGATTCATCAGTGCATGAGCTGTTCAGGGTCCCGTGTGGGTGCCAGGTACCTGTATATTATATTAGCAACATATGGATATCGATATTGGAGCAGGAAATTGCAGTAATAGGCCTACTTCTCACTAATTTAAGGGGAAGGAGAAAAATGCGTGATGATTCATGTCTGTTCATGCTTGTGAGGTTTTCTGTGGTGACCAGAATTCTCTATATAGCTTTCCAGTGCTATTTCCATTCTAGCTGGTTTTACTACGAGTGTAAGGTTTTGAGATGGATTGTGTCAAGGGCAGGAATAAGGGAACTTTGTCAAACTTTGTTAATTTTTTATCTGTGTGGCAAAGAATTTTTTTCCTGAAGAACCAAAAAAAATTTTTTTTTAAACTGTAAGAGAAACAGGATGATGAACTAAATTGAATCTCAAAACAAAGGATTTATTGTCTTGAAAACAAACTTGCTGTAATTGCATTTCTTGTGAGTTTTTTTTTCTTCTGTTGAAGCTCATATTTCACTTAGAAGACAGGAAATACAAGTTTGCTGATTACATTTTTTAAAGCTATAAATAACTTACTGTCTTCAAAGATGGTGTTAATTTTAAAAAATGCTTCTAAAGTGAAACTTTGGTGAATTAAAAATTAAATTATATGGGTAAAAAAAATACTTGTTATGTAGTTGATGTCTGTACTGTGTGTACAGATGTTAAAGGTGCTTTCAGAGGGAAGGGTGTTATAAGAAAAGTTCTGGCACCTGTAACTGGTCTAAATTGTTTTATTTCCTATTCTTTGCTGTCGGTATCTCCTTGTCCCACTCTCACCCCTGCCATGAGGGGTAATGAATGTTTGTAATCTATCACCTTGCTACTTTGCTGGGGTCATTGCTTATCCTCAGGAAGTGGTGTAATATGTGGGAATGCTGAAGTCTATCTAAAAAATAAATGACATTAGAACTGGCTCAGTGTTCCAGTTAGCCCGATATTGTGACGAGTTAACAGGAGAACCTTCAACAGCTTTTTTTTTGAGATCCACTTCTCTCCCTACCTCTCCAGTTTCCACAGCTCTTGTGTTAAGGATATTAGAGGATGTGTACCTGTTTAGTCCTTTAAGTGTCTATTTATAGACCTGTTGTCCAGAGTTTGTTTAATCCCTTTTTGAACCCATGGACATCCTTTGCCTTCACAGGCTTGCGTGACAGCAAGTTCCAGAAGCTTGTAACCTGCTGGGTAAACAAGTGGTTTCTATTTAAATTAGTTGATTGCTTGTTGCAGTGAGTACTGCCTTGTTCT
Organism: Manacus vitellinus; assembly: GCF_001715985.3. Taxonomy (NCBI): domain Eukaryota; kingdom Metazoa; phylum Chordata; class Aves; order Passeriformes; family Pipridae; genus Manacus; species Manacus vitellinus. Next base: position 3,609,223 of record NW_021939632.1, read on the forward strand.
AGTTTTGTAGGATTGGACAAATAAGAGTTCTGCATTTAACAGCTAATGAGTTTTTTGTTATACCTGGTCATATCGACCCTCAACCTTCTCTCCAAACTGAAGAGTCACAGCCTTTTTAAAAAGTATGTCCATGTAAAGCGTCTGCTCCATTTCCATTTAGTTGCCCTTTTTGGCCACTTGCTGTGTCCTTCTTGGTATGGGGAGAGCAAGTTATAACACTCAAGTTGTGGAAGTGCTCAGGTTGTGTGAATTTGCAGAAATCCCTCATCTTGTTCTCTTTTCAAAGATTCTGATGATGTTTCTGGCTCTCCTGACTGCTGTTGAACACTGAACCAAGGATTTAAGAGAACTGTCAAGGATGGCTCCAGCTTCTGAGTAGGAATAGTTAGAATTGATGTTGTCTTGAGGAATTACTACACCAATGTCTATCTGCCAACTTTTTTCCCAATCTGTTAGTTTAGTCATTGATTGATAAACATGCTGAGTAACAGCAGTCCCAGGGGTTATCCCAGGAATTGCACTGCTGATTCCACTGCATCTTAAAAAGCCTGTTAAGCTCTATCCTTTGCTTTCTTATTATTTCTAATGTTTGAACTCTGTTATGTTCTGCATTCATTACTGTGAATGAAGTTGAACTTGCCAAAGTGTGGTTTCCAGGTTCTCCTACACAGCCCTTCCCATAACTGAGAGTTGTGCAGGCAGGATTTGCAAGTCCTCAAGTACTGGCCAGAGCCAGTATAGCTCTGGTTTACACACCTTGGCTAGTGGTTCTTAAATTCATATTTGAATTTCTTCAGAACTTGTGTGAACATTGTTCTGTCCTAGTGATTTATTAACATCTAATTTCCTTGTTTGGTCTGGTATTTCCTGATTTTATTTCGGATTGGCCTGGCTCCTCTGCCAGATTTACAACAAAGGGTGCAATGGATGTGGAAAACTCCCAAAGATTTCAGCAGTAAAGACTGATGAAAAGAATTCACTGAGCTTCTCTTCTACAACTGCATTATCCCCATCTCTCCCTGTTACACCTTTTGTCATCCAGCACCTGGACCGCTTTCCTAGCTGGCTTCTTGTCCTTGATGTATTTCAAGAGCTGTTTACTACACAGTGATCTTTGTTTGCAGGCAATTTTTGGATTGTCTTTTAGCCCTCTTAACTTCCTGCTTACATTTTACTTACCATGTTTTATGGGTTTCCCCTGTCTTTACTTAAGCAATCCATTTTCTAAGGGGTGACCTATGCCCTGCAATACTCTCCTAACTCTCCCTGAGGCTTCCTGGTTTTTGAACTGCTCCTTTTTAGCATCCTCTTTCTTTACTGGCACATCCTTATGTCATTCTCTTTCTTAAAATTAAATAGCTATACACTGGTTTTGTTTGATGACCCTTGTATCAGTGCTGGTTTTTGTGTTTCCTAACAAGTGGCCCTTATAGTTTTATCTGTTTTGGATGGTACCCTGCACTTAGAAGTTTCTTTTCCACTGGAGAACTGTATATCTAGAAAAATGACTGGCACTATATCATCCCCTTTTTTTCCCCCAGGGGCTAATACTGAGTATTTCTAAACATCCTCATGTGCTGTTGGTATACAGCAGCTATTAGTATTGCAATAGTCTGTGGAAGCTTTCTATTAACATAGAGGGATACAAGCTGGGTGTGAAAGCATTCTGGGTGCTAATGGAGCTGGATATGTTATTACCTTTTGCATACACACAGTATGTGCAGTAATGATTAAAACTTTGCACTCCTGAAATCATGGGCTGGATTATGTATAAAATTCAAAACCTATGCACTTAAAACATCTGACAAGAAGGTAGCCTTGCTTTTCCAGTTTTGCAGAGGTGAAAAAAAAAACCTGAAGGAGAATGCTCTGTGGTTATATGAGAGGTCTCTGTGGACATGTTTACAAGAGCTGAAGCGTGTTTATACTGACTTCTGTGCAATTACTGGAAGATTGTCCTTATTCCATAAAGCATGTGCATGCAGTTGAAGGAGCAGTACAGATGTTTACTCTCTATAGATGCACTTATAAGAGCTGGTTTTACAGACGCAATCCAGCACTGAAACAAGATATGCAAACAAGTTATTGTTGATTAATATTGCTTAGCTAATTGAAGCTAATATTAACTAATAAAACCTAGACAGGGGAATAAACCTAGTTCTGTGTTCTCTTTACCCTGTATCACTGAAGTTATATACATTCTTTCTACTAGGAGCACAGGATTGGAGTGTTTGTTGGGGTTTTGTTTGGGTTGTTTTGTTTTTACTGAGGCACATCCTGTCCCTGCTATAGCTGTCCTTGCATTCTGTAAATAGATGCACCTAAATTTGCAGAGCTTGTCTGTCTGAGCCTTTTCTTAACCAGTGAGTGCTGGACCAATCTCGCTTCAAATCTAGCTATGTGTCTGTGCTTTGTTCTTGAAAGACTTGGATCCAAGCCTACTACATATCTTCCTGGAGCAGAAAGCTGTTGGAAGTGAACATGCTGTCTCTGGGTGATGACTTTACTGATGAGTTGCAGGAGTTCCCCATCATATGATGAGCTAAATAATGAAGTCAAGTTGTGCACTGTGAGAGTTACTGCAAAAAGAATGAAAGTGAAATTGAGCAGAGCTCGTCAAAGCCGACTGAAACAACAGCTGTGGTGAAAACCTGGACCTCATCACTTCGTTGTGAGACGTGCAAGGGAAATGATGTCAAGGGAAACAGTTCCTTGTCCCAGAGAGGAACTGGACTTCACCATTCAGAACACTTCTTACAGTCCTGTATCTGACTAATCCAATCTTGAGTGATTTCTTATCAAATGAAATTTTGGTGGCTCTCAGGGTCTTTTGCAGTCATTGGCTTCTGTTGAGAACCTGTGGTATAGTTCTTAGTGCCAGGCTTTGGAAGGATTTTCCTTATTATCTAGGTATCATTTTCTACTTTGCAGATGGAATGGTGGGTTTGTGTAGCTATTCCAGCCAGACTTCACTATTCTGATATTTATGTTTCAATAATTTCAACAGTGTAATAATTCATGTTTTTGTAACTGTACAATGCATTCCTTGACTTGAATTATTTGTAGGGTCTCTAGTAGAATGTTTTTCAAATGGTACGTCAAATATGTAGTTCTTACTACTTTCATCACTAGGTTTCAAACACTTTACAAGGAAGTATCAGAAGGAAAGGAGTTTGGAGGGACTTCTCCAAGGCCTGAAAAAAGGTAAGCCAGGTGAATCTTCTGTTTCCATGTCTGAATGCGAAGTTGTCTTTTTCTTACTAAAATAAGTTTAGGAGGCCACTAAATAAAACTTGTGAGTGAATACACTTGCATTACCAATAATGTAGGCTTAGTCTGGATTTAACTTGATGCACCGGGGGGGAAAACAACAAAAATGACACTTAGAAATGCAAATGTAGCTAATGAGAATATTTAGGTATTATTAAATATTTAAATTCGTACCTTTAAAGTGTGTGCTTCACATGCAGAATTTCTGGAGCTCATTAGAGAATTTTTTGGGGATGAATTTTTTTAGCCTAATTCACTGTGAGTCTTTAATGTAATATTTTTTTCCCCCTATACTTGCAAATTAATATTAGTTCTGTTCGTTCAGCTGGATTAATTAGCTCAAAATTATGTAATAGAGGCAAGACAAAATAATAATTTCTTCCAAAATAAGACTGAATCTCTGATAACTGTACATTAATTCTGACTTCTTACCCATATCTGTTTCGTTCCATCTGCAGATCACAAAGGTTTTTAGGTGCTTATAAACTGGACATCAAGCTATTACTAGCTACTTTTGAAAGTTTGTAGCATAAAAAATAAAGAAATAAGGATAAAACTAACCCTTTAAATTTAATACATGGATTCCCTTTACCTTGCCCCTTCCAGATGAAGTTATTCACTTTCTTCCATCTTCAAATGAGAGAGTTTAAACTTGCTTTATAGGAATATTGCTCTGCAAAGTTTCCAGACTTATAGGAGACAGAAATACCTCTAGAAACTAAAAAAAAAAATGAGCTTACTAGAAAAATAAAAAGTTTTGAACTGTTTGACAAATACTGAATCTCAGCTTGTGAAAACAAAACCCGAGTTTCGGATCAGTGTCAGAATTTGATGCTGTTATTTTGAACAGCTCTGGTTAACTTAAATTCAGAACAAGGGCTGAGTGTTCCCTTTTGTATTATGGAGTTATGTAGTACAACAATTAACTCGGACTCATGTTATGCCAGCCTTCTGTGCAAACATAGAGTAAAGCCTTTTCACTGCCCCTAAAGAGTTTTGTCCAAGATGACAAACAGCTGCTTGCTTCCAGTGCAGTGATTTTGATGTATTTATTTATTTATTTATTTTAATGGAGAACTGTACTGAGCAGATAAAACTGAATATTTGTGATTTGTTTGTTTTTCTAATCTAGGGGGATTTGCTTTCCTTCTACTTTTTCTCTGCTGCTTTCCAAAAGTGTGCTTCTTTTCAGTTGTGCTATAAGGTGCTCAATAACTTGTTAAAACAGATCTCTCAGAAAACGATGTGGTTTCTTTTCTTTTGAGAAAGGAAGATAGGAGACCAAAACCACATGTAACACCTTCTTTCCCCCCCTCCCCCATTTGTTATCTTTCTTCATGCTTTAGAAGAAAGACACTGTCAAATTTAGATTTCTGCAGCTTCAGTTTTCCACCCCTGGGTTTTGGTATGTCTCTGAGATAACTCTCCCCCTGAAAGTACTGTTATGTGTGATAAGAAACCTTGTAACCATCTTAAACTGAACTTTGTGTGGGTTTTGGCTATAATACGTGCATATGTATATATTTATATTTTTTAATCTATTTTTCCCCAGTCTCCAAATCATTGTCATGCCCCATTTAATTCTCTCCAGACTTTTTCAATGCCTTTTTGAGGGTTTATGTGGGTAACTCTACTGTCAAGGCAGAAGCCTGTGACTTTTCCTGGCTCATGTGAGGGGACTTGCATTTGCTTCAGTGAGGCAGAATACATTTTCCATTATGGATTTGTGCATCAAACTGAGAGGCCTTGCTTGGGCTTCAAGGTTCTCAGAAATGGTAAATTTAAACCAAATACTGGGGGGAAAAAATGCTAATGCTGTATGATCTTTAAAGAAAAAAAGGGAAAAACCAAAGGAAAGGAAGATCTAACCAGGCCCTGGGGACCAATCTTGACTATGCCTTATTACCACAGCTTTATCCTTTCCAGTTCTTAAAGATGCTGTCAGTATTGAACTCTAATGACCTGATTAATGCATTGGAAGGGTGCCTATAGATTGTGGTACTGATATTGTTTCCATATGGCTTCCTGGAAGGCAGATTGGCAACAAGATGTCATCTTTGTGGTGATGAGGAGGAAGAGTGTGGGTTTTTTACTTTTTATTTTTATGGAGCTTGTCTCAGCAAATAAATACCAGTCATTGGGTCAGTCGGTCTGAAAAACAGTAGCCTTGTGGTAAGCTGAATTCTGTAGATTTATTGGAGTCTATAGAGTAATACAGGAAAAGGATATGATATCTATATTGTTTGCAGAGGCTTAAAAGCCCCATAATACCTGTTCCTCCTTCAGTCAGCAGGGAGTTGTCTTTTGAAGCTGCATGTATTCTGTGCACGTGAAATCTATGGGATAATCCCAGACGTGTTTCTTGGGGCAAATACTGGATTTCACAGGACTTACTTCTGAGAATTGTGTTCAATCAATGCAGCAGGCAGCAGCTGTTAAAAATTCTTCACCCACTGCTTAGAATTTTCTTCCTGTATTTTGTGCTTCAACCAGGCAGCACTGACCAGGCTCAATACAGATGTAAAAGAGTTAAACTGAATTAATGACAGTATCCAGTGGGTCAAACTGAATGACCAGACTGTCCCTTTTTGACAGCAGTGTAGTGTCCTACCCATTTTTCTGTGCTAACAAGAAACACCTTTTTCTTTTTTAGTGACAGTGTTTTGTTTGCATGATGGCCACACATACAACTGGTTCCATTTAACCCACGAGACTGAAATGGTTTGTGAAGTAGCTTCATATTTTTATTGTTAAAGCAAAGATTAACCTCCAATCTCTTTTTCCTTACAAGGGGATTTCTTCCATGTATCAATACATAAAGTGCAGACTTGTTGGGCGGAAGAATCAGCTGGGAGACTGGTAGTGTCACAGTGTGGTTCCTCCTTTGGATCTGAGTCCTTTCAGTCCTAGGAAAAATGTTTCATTTCTCTGAAGGGAAAAGAGTCAGATCCAGTGGGAAGTCCCTGTCCTAATTAACTGAAAATTTATTTTCTTTCTTGGTGGGATTTGCAAGCTGTGCTGTCTCGCCATCACTGACTCATTTTAAAACCAGTTCAACTGTGTCTAGAAGAGCTGTTCTCTGTACAAACAGTCATGTTCATTTGTTTTGTGCATCATAGCTTACAAGGAATGAGATAGAAAATTCCCTGGATTCTTTCATTCACCTTCATTACATTACTGCCTCACACCATATCCACATAAATGCTTGATTCTATGTAGAGACATGCTGGGGCAATTTTCTTCCTTTCTTATCTGCTGATCTCTTTTAATGTCAGAAGAGATCAAGATGGAATGAGATGATGTGTTTTGCTGACCTCAGGACCCCACATGCCACCAGTGGCTTGTGAGAAAGTACTGTACAGGAAGGTGGATGCTGTAGCTCTAAACTGTTGTTGCACATGTTTTAACATATAACCTTGGGAGATCATTGTGCTGTTGGACTTCCAGGGCTAGAAGAGGAGGAGATAATAAACTGCTATAGGAATAAAAGCCTTGGCCAAAGTTTCAAGCCTTAATAACAGTTTTTGTTGTGAGGAAGCTCTGAAATTGCAATGATTCTGAGCCAGGTCATGCTATAAATCTGAGATGTTAGAGACAACTTGCTCATAATGTTCTCTGAGATTTCTTACAGAAAATGTGGTTCTTATTGCAATGTGCCTCCTCATTCCAAGAGGACTGGCAGCTGGTTCTACTGCTGCTTGCATCAACAATGCTGTAAACCCTGTTTTCTCTCTTAATCATCAAATTAATGTTCTCCTAGACCATGAAATAGAGTCTTCCATTTAGACGTGGGTTTAATGGTGGGTTCAAACCTGCTACAGCCTCTAGGCTGGTAGGGTGCAGTGTAGCAGGGAGAGGCTCATAGTTTTGGCAAAGCTCCACTTCTCTGCTTCATTTAAATTCAGTTTGTGACCTGTGCTTCATCAGCTTCACTCCTGAGTCCTACTTGCTTCTTTCTACAGGCAGGTCAGCAAAAATCCCACAGGAATTTGAAAGGATGGATACAAGACACAACGTGAGAAAGACAACTCCTTCTGCCATAGTTCTAAACCAGCTAAATCCCTAATGCATGATTTGTGTCTTGTGTATATCTGGCCAAATGTCTCCATGCAGTAATTAATGGCAACTGTCTGGTGATCAGTCTGTAGCGGAAGGATCACTAAAGCTTTCTGTGAGAAAGCTTTCAAGGAAAACCAGTGTTCCAAATTCATTTCACCACTTCAGTTGTCTTTTGAGGACACACAGCAGCCTCAGGAACACAGAAGCAACCAAAGTCTTGCTCTAGTTTGGATTACAAAATCAAAGTAATGTGGACAGAAAATACATATCAGTGCTATTGGCGAGTGTCTTCCATAGGAGAAGAAATTACTGCAAAATGGGTTCACTGCTATAGCTTGAGAGGGGCAGGGAGTGTCTTGGCTTAGTCCAACTTAACCAAGGAAATCTGAAATAAAGATTTATGTTCCCAGCTTAATTCTTAAAACTGTGGGCAGGGAGGGAGGAAAGAAAGTGTATCCAGTGGTATGAGGCTAAAGGCAAATTGCCCAGATCTGCCCTCAGAAATATAAGCACAACTTTCAGTCATTTCAGAGAGAACTTCACAACATAATGAAAGGACAATGTGGGACAGAGAAGTATCCAACTCTGGCATTGTCCTTGCAGGAAATGAGACCCAGTGGTCCAGGGAAGCCTGTCCAGCCCTATTTGCAATAGCTGTGCCCTACAACCTCTTTCGTACTCTGATAATTCAGTGAAATTAGACTTCTTTAGTTAGTGGGAAGCTGCTCCTCTGCCATATTGGAAGCATTCTTCTAGTTTCTAACCTAAATATATTCACTGTTCCTTTTCCACCCGTGACTTTTATGTCTCTGGTTATCCCAGCCTTTTGTTACTCTGAATTGTGTTATTTAAGTATTTTTCTGTTTGGTTTGGGTGGTTTGGTATCAGTTAACAGTATGCTATCAAGAGTGGGGGTGAAACCCAAAAGAGGGGTGTTTAAGATGAGAAACAAAATGAACCCAGAGCGCCTGTGCACATGGAAGTTAACCCAACTAGGTTGTAAAGCTGCAGCTTTTGATGTGGAACTGTTGCTCTCTAAAAGCACAGCTGACCTCTTGCTGTGCTCCTTCGCCGTCTGTGCCAGAGGAGGCTGGAGCAGTGATGGCCTTATGCACAGGGCCCCTGGGAACTCCCCAGTCTCACCCAGTCAAAGGTGAGCTATGGCAAGGGATTAAGTTAGCACAGTTCTTCCTAGTTCCTCATTTTATATCACAACTTTGAAATCCCTGAAAATCAGCAATGTGTTTAGTCCTCTCCTTGGCTGCATCCTAAACTCGTTCCTCAGTAAACCAAAATTAGCTGTGCAACATATTACTTAAAATCCATTACTGCAATGTGTCATGTTTTACACCTCACAAAAGCTGTTAGGTGGTGTATTATGGAGAGAGAAAGAAAACACAAGTCTGCAGTATCAACTGGTTTGCTATGAGGTTTTTAAAACTTGTTCTTATTTCCATTTGAAATAGTAACTGAGCCCTAGCAAGTATTGCTTGTGAACTGTGCTGTCCTGCCTCCATCAGACATTTTGCTCCATGAAAGCCTAGAAATAATGCAGTTAAATCTATAAAGAGGAATGTTTGAGTTGTGTGCTTTCTTCTAGTTTCACCTGCTTTTAAAGCATCTTTGTACATACAGTTGCTTTGTCGCGGTGGAAGTCGGGTTTTATATTAATTCTCTATTGTGCAACTCATTTGCATAGCTAATGACAATTGCCTTTGTATTTAAACTAGTCCACCTGGGAACTCTGAGAACTACAGCATGTCTCAGGCTACTGTGTTGCTGTATCTTCTGCTTCCTCAGCTAACCCAGAATACCTAAGGTAGTAAGAGAATAAAATAATTTTTTTTAATAACTCCCATTCCTCTCTTCACCAAACTCTCTTGCAAGCTGATAAGACTCCATCTCCTCCCTGCACTAGAAAGTACCAGAAACTCTCCTTAAAGGTGTTTCTTGTAGCCTCACTTTGAATTACAGTTATAGGCAGCATTAAAAACTTGAAGCTTAAGTAACATTTGTCTCCTGTCTGCTTAGGTGGAGGATTATAACATGAATTTGTTACCACTGCAGAGGCCTTGGCAGTATTAACATTTGCTTAGTTTGCAGAAGAATTGCTCTGGTTTTTGCCTGTGCACCAGATTTGGATGCAGTGAGGACAAACCCAGATTTGCCCTCTTTCATTTGCATAATGTAACCTTGAAGCTTCCCAGCTCCCCTCCTGTTCTCTGTTCCCCAAAAGTATTCTAATATTTGGAATTTGTAAACATGGGATTTGGGATTCCATATGCATCTGGAATTGATAAACCGTTGGCATTACAAAGATGTAACCCTTTATACCTCTAACCCAGGAATGCTCTAGAGAGAACTTACAGGCACATCTGATGTAGATGCAGGCAGAGTCTGAACAGCTAAAAACAAAATGAAAAAGTTGCTGTTGAATGAGTGGAATTTTCATTGAAAACTATGTCACTTGGGGGGCAGGTGGGGAGGAATAAAAACTACAGAATCTGTTAGGCAATAAATACAGCCATAATATTTTTGAGCTAAGAACTGAAGAGGTGTGAGTCAAATAAAACTTGTCACATGGCATTAGTGGGAGAGCGAACCTTTTGGAAGAGACACAGTAGTCAAGGGGAAAAAAACCCACCAAGCAAAAACCTCACCCCTAACAGAATCTTGGATTAGTTGAGGTTCAGTGAATGGCTTTGTTGAAAACACAAGAAGAGAATTCAAATAGAGAAGGCCTGATAAGGTGCAGGGCATCACAGATCTGTTTCCATAGTGATATTGTTCAAACAGAGGCTTAAAGGAACATGAATACCGTTGCAGATGAGCTCTATAGAAGACATCCGTCTTCCAGTGGGGATACTGCTGTTGGTTGTCTGATGTTTTTTTCCCAATTAGTTGGATTTGGGGAAAAGCGATGAGGGAAAAACAAGGGCTTAAAAAAACTATTGACTTGACAGACTACTGCTCTCTTCCACCTCCTGCTTTCTGCATTTTGCATGCCCTCTCCACTCATTTTTACTCTGACTGTTGTAATTGTCAAAAATTGCATTGAAATGTTTTTAGAAAAAAAATAGACACCCCCACCCCCTAACTGCCTATACTGAAGCAAAACACAACTTTACACCAGTGTGGGGTTCAGATATGGGTGTTCCTTCGTGTCTGTGTTTATTCTCCTTTGATAAACAGTGCAACTGAGCCATTTACTCAAGAGAGCTCATTGTGAGAGCAGCACAGTACATTTCGTACTACATGTTGCCCACTGTCCTAATCATCCTGTAGCCTCTGGGAAATTCACCAAACATCACCTTCTTTTCATAATTGATGCTTCTCCTTTTGAAAAGCGTGGTCAAGCTCTGGTTAGAAAAGAGCTGTTTCATGTTACAAATATTTTGGTGTTGGAGTTCTTCCTTCCATTTTTCTTTACAAAATTACCATTCTGCAGTTTTTTCTTAGTTAAGTATACTTTGAAAATGAGCACAAAACCCTTAAGTTACAGCCGTATAGAATATATTTTAAGATTAAAAGTATACCAGTCACTTCTCTGTGTAAATTATGATACATTTTCTTAAAAAACCCCACAATCTTTGTTTAAATAAAACTGCAGCAGTTTTTTGACTTGAACTTTTTAATATGGGCTGAATAAGCCACCTAATAAGAACAGAAATTTATGTAGAAAGACAGTAAAAAAACTCATTGTGGTTCTTCAGCAGCTTGACTTCAGTGCATAGGAGACTGGGACAGTATGGAAATGCTGATTTTTATGAGAATGGCCAGGTTTAGACAACTCTCACTCAGAAATGAAGGGCTTCATACTTGGGATGGACCAGCTCATGCTTATCACGACCATGACTATTCTTCTGAAAGTGTTTGAGACCATATGAATTCATTGGATTTGCACCCAGTCTGGATCTGGTCACTAACCTGTTTTCATCTAAGAACACAAGTAGTTTGAGTTGGAAACATTATGTACTCTTGACCTTTAGAGTCAGGGAGAATTACCTAGGGAGCAGTTTTGGTTTCAGTGAGGTAAATGCATCATTTTTTCCCCCCAAAATTAGTTAGTTGGTCCAAAATTTTATCTTTAAAGTAACTTGAATACATATTGCAATTTTCTGTGTTAGTTCAATAGCTGCTTTATGAAGACACATCCCAAAGGTACTCAGAAGCAGAGGGAAGAAAACCAAATAATAGTGAAAGTGCAGTATCTTGGCATAGTAGTCTAGTTTAAGCATACTATTCTAGTTAGACTGTGTGTTTGTTTTGGTTAAGGAAACAGGCTAGTACAAATGTCTTGTAATAGCATAGAGTTGAGTATATAACTTAGATTGTAATAATGACAGTAAACTTGGAAGAGAATTCCTTTTAAAATGGATATTTTTGCAGGAAATAATTATATTTTGTAATTAAAGCCATTTTTACATATTCCATGGGGTGTTTTTTCTCTCATTCATAGCCCTTCTGAGTGCCAACAGAGCAGATAATACTCATTAAATTCTTCCCCTTTTCTAGTCCTATCTTAGAATGGGAAAATAAGCTTATATTGAAATTTCTTATTTTATTTCTTGGGAGGAATAGAGAGCCTGGAATCACAGCCAATATGGCAAAAGTTATTTCTCTTTAAATAGTGTGGAAGAAAAACGTCCCTTTTAACTGAACTCTACTTTTAATGAAATATACTGTTTTATTCTGTATACTATTTTATATAATTTAAAATTCCCCAAATTAGTGGGAAAATGAAAATTTTACTCTTCAGTCTCACTCTTTACTTTCCAAGAGATTTCACTGCTAAGTGTATCCTACTCTAGTGAGAGATTTACAAAGCTTTCATATTTAGTCTTGCTACTGAGCTGTCAATCAAATAACAGCCTACAATTACTTGAAGGGGAGCTACAAAGATAGACCAGCCAAGCTTTTTCTCAGTAGTGGCAGATGGAAAAATGAGGGGTAGCTTGAGTGGTTGCTATTGAAGCTTGGCAGGATAGTGGAGCAGTGGAATTGGTTACCCAGAAACTTTGTGGCATGTCTGTGGAGGTATTCAAGACATGTTTAGACAAAACCCCAACTGATTTATTTGGGTATTGATGACAGTTCTGCTTCAAGTGGGATTTTGTGTTAGGGATGTGTAGAGTTCCTTTCCAGCTAACATTTCCTGGGACTCGGCCATTATATTATCTGTTTATTGGTTTTCCTTCTTTCATCCTCATCCCTGGGTAAGGCAAAGACCTCCTTCAGCATCTCGTAAAACTGGTGAACTCTCAGTCTGTCTGGGGTCCTGGTTTGTAGAATCATAGGGTGGTTTGTGTTGGAAGGGACTTCGAAGTTCATGTCATTCCAACCCCCTGCCATGACCAGGAGCACCTTCCACCAGACTGGGTTGCTCAAAATCCCAGTTCATAGTTTATAAACATGGACACCTCATCCAGTTTAAAGTTTCCGAAGCTGTTTCTGTTATCCCAATTCTACACTTTCCTGGATCTCAGCAAACAATGGTACATTTTGACCATATTTTCCTGATGTGACAAACAACTTCTGTCTATTGATCTTTCATGGAAATTATATTTTCTTACATCTCTTATTCTCCTCAACAAGGAATTTAAGGAATATTGTGACTTTAACCTAGAATACATTTCTAAGACACCATGTACTCGCATCTTGGAATAGAGGAAGATATTCAAACTCCAAATTCTGGTCCTTTTGAATGTAAGATGATTTTATTTTTCTGATCCAGTCCTGATCTAGTCCTGATCCAGATCCCCTGGTGCTTGGGTGAATGCTAGAGTTAGTAAAAAGGGAAGGGTAAGAATACGAGAACAGAGTGGGGACAGGAAGGAGGAGGTGAATGTTGTCATTGATAACAGCTGATACTTAAAGTGTGTATCCAAGATCCCTCAGGACTGGAGATTAGAAACCTGTTCATGTTGTTGTACAAGCACTAACTACAGACAAAGCTCCTGGGATAAGGAGTTTCCACTAAGAAACACAAAGATCCCATCCTTTTGCAAGCAAAGAGGTGAGGAACTCTGTCTGGGAAAGATTAAATACCTTGACAAAGGTCACTGTAGTTACCCCTTCTCACAGAAACTGATGGTGGCACAACTCGTGTACTCTGAGTCCAGAGCACTACTGCCAAGTCAGGCTTTTCTTTCCCTAATGATTTCCAAGAGTCTAGTCAACAAAACAGAAAGCTGGTTACCAGGGAGCCGGCAGAGACCTTCCCTGTGCTATGGACGGAGCGCGTGTGCGCGTTTGGTGCGTAGGATAAAACTCCAGTTCTGCCTCCCAAGAGCCTTCAGAAGTAGCTTTCTCTCACTTGCTATCCAGGGAAGCATCATTCCACCTGTGGATTTGGTATCCTAGAAGTGTCCTGAGCCAGTTTCTGTTTTGGAACCTGCTGTTGCATGTCCGGAACCCGGAAGCTCTCAGTAGGTGAGAAGAAAGCAACCTTTTCCAAGCACCCTTTGAGGTACATTTGGTTTTAAAGAGTGCATTAATATTGGTTCATCTTTGAGTTAACATTGAAGAACTAGTGAATTAGAAGCATTCTTCTACTTCCAAAGGAACCTATATTAGTTTTGCTTGTTCTGGTTGTTTAAAATCAGAAAATGACTTAAAGTTTTGTTGTGTGAGAGAAAAATCATTAAAGGCATTGAATAATCTTGCAAAGAAAGTGTCCTACTGCGAAACCTGACACCAGTGAGGGGTTTTTTTCTTTTGTGTGGGAGTTATATTTGCGTTCTCCCCTCCCATCCCTAGTCTCCCCTCTACTTCTAAGTGATGTGGAAAATGTTGGTGCCAAAAAAAAGCTAGATGAAATATTGATAAATGTGGGAATCACTTACTTAGAGCAGAGGCAAATTAGAAGGCAGCTGGTTTTCATCTTTTCTGTTAACTTGGGAGGTGTGTGTGTGTTTGTGTGAAGAATTGAGGCTACTGGTTTATATCCCTATATCATACTCTTGGAGAAGGGGAAAAAGCAAGAGTGCTGAGAGTGAGAATCAATCACACAGCTTTTCTTCAGGCTTCTATTCATTATAGATCAAGTTTTAAGAAATGTAGGGAATGTTTTCTTGCAGCTTTTTGTCTCTCTCTGTGTCAAATATCCTTAAGTGCTAGGGATGATATGTGACTAGTTCATGGTATGCTTTATTCCCAAGACAACTTTCTACTTGAAAAACTTTATTGAAGTGGAATGAATGTTCTCCTACATTTACAGCATTGGGGAGATGTTGTTGTGTTGAGCATTATGTCAGGGCTAATTCTAGATTAGCTGTGAGAAAGTACTGTAGTAACAAATACAACTGAGGTTTTGAGAATCTACATGTAATATGTTAATGGAGAATGTAATTTCAATTCTTAGGTAGAGCAGGATGGTTTTGGCATTACTAGATAGTGGATAGTTCTTTCAAATTGTCAGTTCCAGGGGTGGCCACATAAAAAAGTTAGAAATTATAATACGGAATAAACCAGAAATAATTATTCTGGTAGTTCCATAACATGTATCTGCAGCTCTGTCTATAACTCAGAAAGGTTTGATAGACCTCAGAAGGATTCAGAGATATGCAGAAAAACCGTGGGTGTGTAATGACATCCACAGGACCAGAGAGTAGATGAGGACTTTTCAGTTTGGGGAAAAAAAAATCTTGGTTGGAGGCTGAGGGTGTCATAAAACTAAAAATGATGGGGAGAAGGTAAACAAGGAGCAATCAGACATAGCTTCATTTGAATAAAGGAAGAACTCAGTAAAACTTAGACAACTAGCAATTTAAAACAATTTGGGGATTTTTTTTCATACAAGGCATGTGCAATTGATTGTGGAACTCACTGCAATAAAATGTCAAGAAGGCCAAACTGGGTTCAGAAAGAGGTTAAATTCATAGAGGTTAAACTCAGGGACTATGAAACACAATGGTCTGACTTCTTAAGTCCATAAACTGCTGATTGCCAGAAGCCAGGAGGGTGTATTTGGGAAAGAATTGCTGTAAGCTTACCCTGGCTTTGTGTTCTTTCCCAAGGCAAGTGCTACTGATGGTCACTGGAGATAGGATATGCATAAGAATGAGACACTGGGGCAGTTTTGTGGCTTGCTTTCCAACATCTCTAGCTGTCTGACTTCATTTACAGACATGATATTTTGGTAATGTTCCACTTAATGATCAAACTACATCCTACAATTTATTCTCTACTCCTTTTTTCATACATCAAGGCTCACAGTAGCCTTGTCTGCCAGAGCTTCATCTAGGAATTTCTCAGAGTTCAGTGTGGCTCCATCCATTTCATCAGAATGATTGCTTTGAGAGGTGCTGATCTCAGTTCTGTTTTGTCAGTTTAGTAGCATCTATGCACTCACTTCAGTTTCACTTGCTGTTGCTTTAATCATCTTGAAAGCCTTTTCCACTTCTGTTTGTTGAAGTTATTTACTGTTATTATCCAGGTAATTTAGCTGTTGCTTCTTGAATTGGGACCCATGCTTCTTTCCAGCCTCTAACCTTTCTGATTGTCCACTTTGGGTTTTAAATATTGAAATAATGGTTGGGGGGAATTTCCTGCTTTTGTCGTGGAAAGAATGGAAGTGTGGTGCCCTGGTTCATGTTTGTGAATGTGAAGGAAGCAGTACTGTAAGCTGTTAGTTCTGTAAAGCTCCTTTGACAAGTGACAGACAATTGTATTTCACATGGGCAGAGTGCATGTGAGATTTTGTCACTCTGGATTTTGCTTGTTTAATCCTGTAACTGCCATGAGTGAATTCCAGGTCAATGCCAGTGTCACATTAGTGGTGTGTGAGCCAGTGTAGTGAAGCTGCAGGGTGGTGCTGTTTTGTTGACCTCTTTAGTGCTGTGCTCAGAAAGTGTGTATTTTTGCTGCTGTCCCAGAGACTGGGAGTGGGAACTTGGAAGTTTCCCACTGCAATCAATAGGAAACCAGCAAGTACTTAGGAATGAGAATTGCTTTGCTTTCTGGTGTCTGGCCCACTGCCTATTTTTGTGGTTTGTGTCATAGCCCAGCCTTCACACTCCTCTGGGACTGAAGAGGTGGCTGCATTTATCCCTGGCCACGCACACTGAAATACAGCTCATATACAGTGTAAACATACACAGCTCCAAGAAAGTCATCTTCAGGGAGCAGAAGAAATTTTTTTGCCTTCCTAAGAAGGCTGTCCTGAGGAAAATTAAAGAACTGCGGGCAGACACAGGACTTTTCAACTAGTAACTGACAGGCTTTTCCTTCAAAAGGACTGGTAAAGTTTGGGGACTAGACAGATACTACACTTATACTCCATTTCTATTACTAGAAGTTCTCAAACTAACATTTTAGCTTTTGTAGTTGTGGAGAAACCCTGTTGAAAGAGTGCAGAAACTGCCGCAGCCACCTGAGTTGGCAGGCAGCCTGAAACAAGCCTTGAGGTGCTGAATTCCTCTCATTCATTCAATGGATGGCTAATTCAAATGGCGTGGATACAGCTCGAAAGGTGAACGTTAACTGTTTCACTGTGCATCAAAGTAGCCAGAAAAATACCGAGAGTGTGTAATGAAGGTGAATAGTATTGTATTGGGTACTCTTTAACAGCACAGGGCAAGCTAAACATCGGCTTCTGAGTATCTGCAGCCCCAGTCTGCTCAATTAAACATTAACTAGAGATGAGCTGCAGCAAACTAGAGAAAGTTTGAAGTGAGTAAAAAGAAAAGGAAAAATAGACCTTTGTAATAACATTTCCTCTGGATTTAGGCATGTATTTTCCTGCTAGCGTTCTCATACTCACCAAATTCTTTTACACCTTTGACTTGCAAAAAGGTTTGCCTGCTTACTGGATTTGGGATTTTTACCTATCTGTTCTGAAGGAGAAACTATTTCCTACCTGGTGAGTAGAAGTTTGAGATAGGGCTGTGCGTGCTGTATTTTGTTACTGACCAAAGTAAAGAATTATTTCTATTTTTCATTTAGCACAAAATTTTTAATTTGAGTGGGAGAACTATTGCTATGTAATCTGACTTGAGAGGAATTGGCATTTCCATTAAAAATGGTTTTGTGCTCATCTGTGCTAGAGAACATGGAAGAAATTTACTGTATGAACTTTTATTTTCAGTGTGTTAAAATAAACCATTAATAGAATTAATTAAATAATAAAATGAATTAAAATTAATAAAGTTAGTAAAATAAATGAAGTGTATTAAAATAAACCATTCTGAGAGGCTGAGATACATCTAAAAATCTTCTTTCTCTTTCTCTATATCAAACATGACTTAATTCCTCTAATTACAATTGTTACTGATATTTTTCAAATTGCTGTTATGTTAAAGGACTTCAGTGTCCTGTTTTGGGGAAGACACTGCTAGCCTTGAAGTGCTTCAGTCAGGAATGAGGTCAAGGGCTATGAAAGTAGAAGAGGAAGGTAGTAAAGCTTTACAAGACATTCATTGTAGACTATCAGTGAAGATTATCAGCATTATCAATAAAGGAGAGCTCTTCACATGGAAGTCAGTTCTGCAGAAGCAAGGAGCAGACAGATGTTGGAAACTGTCAAAAATAGGAGAATGTTAATTTGAATAAGTTTCTGTCCTCCCTCTCTTCCTTTACAGACACTTATTGAAAGCAGATTCTCCTTATCCAAATCTAGCTGGACATTAATGACGTAGTAGATTTTTGCAAGAGACCTGAAAGGTCAAATAGCAGACCTAGTCCAGAATACATTTGCTGAACAATATGATCATAATTCTAGTCCCTTGGGCCTTGAACAGGCCTCCAGTTACCCCAGGAAGTTTGAATCACTCCTGTGTTTTTTATCCTGGGTGCCCATTGCCAAGCACTGGTCTTTGAAAACTAAGCTGGAGGTTTTTCCATCCCAACTCAATGGGTTTACCTTTTGTTTAGAAACACAAACCCCATGAAACAGGCAGTGGAACTTTATTGTGTGTATGTAAAAGTATGTCAAGGCCACTTTAAAATCTGCCTAGTTTCACACTCTGCCTTGAGTCATTCCTTTTCTCTGGTATATCACATGTACTTTCCTAAGAAAGGGCCAAATGCTGTGAAACTTGTTGGAAAGGTTTAAAATCTTTGACCTGTTCTATGTTCCACTTGTTTCTGTTTTTCTTAGACTTTCTACAATTGATAATTCCATTCAGTCTGTCCCATGTTCTTATAATCAATTCCTGCCTAGATCTTTTTCCATTTGGCTGTTCTTGCAGACTTCTGATCTTGTTGCCACATTTTCATGACTTGTGTTATAAATTTTTTAAAGGGTGGCGAGTATTTCCCAAACTTTCCATTTTCCAATGTCTGAATCTGAGGGCTACCCAGCTCCTTAAGCTGATAAAGTGTCTACTACTGTCCTAATTGATTCTGCTGACCTTGCACAGCTAAATCTGTGCATCCCACTTCAGAGATGGCTGCACTCCAGGACTTGTGTGTAACAAGTCACATATAAAACTACAATACCTGGAAAGCAGTTTGGGACAAAAAGGGCACATGGATGTGTGAGATATTAATGTCAGTGTTCCGAGAGACCTCACTGTCCCCCAGTAAAACAGGTCCAGATATTGGCTTGTTTTCCTTGTGCCTGAATTCAGCCAAGATCATTCCTGTCCAACTTCTTAAGTGGCTTGAAAACACTGAAGTGAACTGCTTTAAACACTAATAAGTAATTTCGATTACTGAGAAGGTTGTATTCACTTGCCAGCATGGTACTGGTGCTGAAAGTGGATTACATTAGCCTTTTGTTTGAAATCAATTGAGTTTACAACTCCACTTCAAAGCCTTTGGAGCTTTAAAATAGAGCCAGCAGAAACTATTTAACAAGTCAATGCTGCCCTGTGATTTCCATTGTTGTAGCTTCAGTTGTGAGAGGGAAAGACTTCATTTTCCTGTACTTTCACTTCACCCAGGGAGTGTGGTGCAGAACAAAAAGGAGCCAACTCTGTTTTGCCTGACCACTGGTTTGCTGAGCTTTACCTAGGCACAGATGCCTCCCTACACACTGGATTGCAATTCCTCCTGCAGAGTTTCAGCATGCTGTCACTTTAAAGCTTGATTTATTGTTAGATTACACTGTACTTTTGGATTGTTTCACTTTTCAAAACTTTAGTTAGGATGAAGAATCTCTTCATGATGAAGAGTTTATGGAAGAGTGGAGCCTTTTAGACTTCACACATTAACTTCTTATTCCTTTTGTATGAAGGGCAGCACATTCTTTCAGTGACCCAGGGAAAGCAAGTGCAGTGGCTTAAAACAAGGATGATACCCTAACACTTAAAAACCATTTTTTTTCCAGTCGGTGTATGTGTTTTTGTGAAACTAACAAAGCAGGAAGCCTTAGTTTAAACATCAACTGCTTCTTCTGAAGTGAAGGAAGAATTTTCTATAAAATTAGGGTTTCTCTTTAATCCTCACACAATGAAGAGGTTTCTGTCAATATAAATAGACAGGAGGGGAAGCAGAGAGGGAGATGGTGAATACCATTTCTTCAATAAAAGTTTGTCTTTGCTTTTTTATTTGTGACTTAAGCAGTGAGGAAGCTGCAGCAAGCAACAAGGTGCATTTTGCCCTAGTGAAAGGCTACATCAGTGTTGGCCCACTTTTCCAACCTTCCTTGGCCAGTGTTGTTCCAATTCAGGAGTAAAAGTTCCGTGTATTTCAATGGCCACTGACATGGAAGAAGATTAACAGAAACATCAACTCCATGGAAATAAAAATTATAGCTGTTTCCTTTTTAGGACTGAGGTAGTATAATTTGTAGTTTGAGAAGAAAATGTAGGACCTTAGCTACTCCAAGTCTGTCAAAAATATTACAAATGATGAAGAGCAACACAATCTCAAATTGACCCCAACTCCTGGTGTATTGAGCATCAAGATTTTTCTGTGGCTCTGCCACAGAAGGAACCCCAGATAGTTCTAGATTTCCCCTACCTCTTTTCTCTTGGGATAGGAGAAAGTGGAGACACAGAATCATTATGCTCTTACTACTAAAAGACGTTTTAAATGCACTGAGACACTTATGCATTAAGTCATAGCTGGCTTATGTATGATTCAGGTAGAGTCTAAAGCAGTCTAAGTTCCACAGTCTTGAACACCTGTGGACTCCTGGATCCTTATTCCTTTGGGGGGTAAGTTAAGGCTGGTTTTGTACTTTTTTTCTTTGATTAGAAATTACCTGCTTCACAGTAACCTGAGTGAAATACTTCATCTGTTACAAAGGTGTTTTCTAAAATGGTTTTGCCAGAAAAGTTCTCACTCGCTCTACCCCGATAACATCCTGTCTTTTTCAGAGGAAGGTGAGACCTTGGTTGTCCTGTTCTCACATGTGTTTTCTCTGACACCCAACACAGGACCCTGCCTTGCTGCACAAATAGAAGCAAAGTTGAGTAGTCTGGCAGCATGGAACACTGGAGTTTTGGACAACCCATGGCATTTGGTGCTCAGGGCTTTCTTGTTCATGTAGCAAATACACAAAGTATTAGTGATGGAACCAAACAGATCTCTATGTGTGTGAAAGTGGTAGTTCATGGATAAAGCAGCATGTCTCCCTCTATAATTGTTGTTCTATAAAGCTTGCATACAGATTTGTTTCATCAAAGTTTCACAGTACTAGCGAAGACAGGGAGGTTTGAAAATCAAGTGAGCAAAGCTGAAATTGCACTTTATACTGTTCTTGAGTGCAGGGGATTGATGATAAGACTGGAAGTTGTGAGCAAAGAATACTTACTTTTGCTTTTTCCTAAAGACTTGTGCAAGGGAAAGGGTTGGGGGAGAGATGTAACAAACCCAGACCTTGTGCCTAGATCTTGAAAAAACATGCTAATATCACAAAATGACTTTGAATGAACAACAACTGATTACAGACAGTTTCTTCTGTTGGAGTACAATTTGCATCCTAACACAAGCTCTTCATTATAATCACTGGTTCCCTGTGCTGGTACAGAAGACACATCCGTGCCTCATGCTGCCAAGCACTGTGGTTTTTCAGAAGGAAGAAAAAGGCTTAATGCTATTTGTTCAACCCAGCCAGAGATCTGCTGTTTATAATCTGAAATATCATAAAATGTGTTTTCAATTACCTTGTGCATATTTTTAAAGAATTAAATTTCCATCAAAGGACTTTGTGAGCTGTTTGATCTCACCGTGTCTAAAGAGCCCAATCTGACTGGAGATAGTTTTGTCTGAACACAATACAGCACAATTGTAGCAAATGTGCCCTTTAGTGTGTGTGACTTTAAAAGAAATCAGTTTATTAGTGAGAGAAGAGGATGGTGGGGGGCTAATTTCCAGTGTTAGCTGTGACATGAGTAGCTAAAGACTGGATGTGCAAAGGGACTATGGTTCTTTGTGCTATATGACTGACTTAAGCTTTTGTTTTCTTCTGTGCTGCTCTGGATATAGTATTCCATTTCACCCAACACCTTTATGTGTGAGACAGAGCCCTACCCTACTGTGAGAACCTGGAAACAAAAAAATGTAGTATTTTTGTTTCACTGAAAAAAAGACTTTTTGTGATGCCATTGTGCTTGGCTCTATACAAGCACACAGATGCTTTGCACTGAGTAAACTACAGAAAAAAAAAGAAGGAAAAGTGAAAAATTAACTAGCTTTATACAGAAATAGTGTCAGCTATTCCATATCCTGCTAGATGACTGTTCTGCCTGCTATATCATGTTGTCTTTTCAGTGTCAGACTTTAAGGAGCGTAATCATGGAATTCAGATTTCTGCTTCTCTTGGATGGAAACTGCATTTCCTAAACTAGAAAAGCAAGGCAAAATATTGAGAGTCCACTGTTTTGCTTTCTGGGCTGATACATCTTATGCAAACAAATACCTTGAAAAATTAGCTGAGGTCTCAAGAGTGATAATTAGTCCAGTGGATTAGCATGCTCTTGTTGCTATTTTAGCTTTGAACTGTCCTGGATGTGTCTATAGAATACTGTACTGCCCTGATTAGGCTTATGTGAGATGTAAGAACACCTTTCCTGTTCGGTTAAAGCAGCTGCTGTGTCCTTTTATGAATGCAACTCTTTCGAAATAGTTCACCAACTGCAGTCAAGCGTGTATCATAACTTTTGATGTCTTTTTTCATCATCTCTTATTTCTGGGAAATCTGGCATGAAGCAGAGGGTTTTTTACACATTATGCTTCTTCCCATCACCTTTAATCATTGTCTCATTTTGGCTGAACTGGGTAGCTGTTGATATTGCTCATCCTATGCACTAACTTGCAGTCCTCTTTTAGAAAGCTCTATCTGTCTGCACTTAGCTAATTAATGAAAATACCAAAAACTTGGTTTAACTACACCAAGTTAAAGTGAAATTTGGAACACTTTAGTACATATGTTTGTGTGGTGGTGCCATTTTACCCATCTTTTGCTGACATTGTTATTGTTACTTAGGAAATGCCTATGATATCACAAATAGATGTCAGGTAGGAGATAAACAGTAGTAGGCGAAGCTTTAAAAAGACAAAGAGCCTTTGTGTGCAGGTGTCATCCAAACTAAGGAGAAGGAAAGAGAAAGGCAGACACACTGTACAGCAACATCACGTTTGTATCTAAACAGAAAGGGGCCTCTTTTTCCAAAGTTTCCAGCTAGTGATAGTAGAGGAAGTAATGAGATACAGGACTGCTTTCCATCTTACTCTGCCAATTCTGCTCCAACAAAGATGCCAAATAAGTTTCCATTTATGAGTTTTTCAGTAGAAGACAGATTTAGCAAAATCCCTGGGTTTTTTTCCCCACTGAAATTGTCTCTGCCACTTTGTGATATTTACTACCTGTCTGACTGTCAGTAGCATGAAGCAATGGAAGATTTGTATGAATGATATGTGTGGAAAATCCCTAAATCATTCACTTGTTGTTTCTTAGTATTTCTAGAGGGGAAAGTAGTGACATCTCCTGGGATGGTTTTTCTATCAACTAGGCCTTCACTAATGGGATTAGCAGGCTAAATGCTCCAAGTAAATCCATCCCTGGCATCAATGCATCAGAGGTGAATTTTGTCCATCTATTAATACATCAGTAAAAGCCCAGTATTTGTTTCCAAGATTGACTGGAAATGGATCAAATTCAATACTTTTTATCCACACTGTGTTTCAAATTAGTGTTTCTGTACAACACATACAAAACTGTGATTGTCTCCTGACCTTTGCTTCTACTGAAATCTGACGGGAAATTCCCTCATATCAGAAGCACCCTGACTGCAGTACACCATGTTCTGATTCTAGGTGAGTGGATAATTCCAAGGACTTATTGACAGCATACCAGCCTCACTGGGACAGAGAGTTGTTTGGGGGTTTTTTTTCCTTTTTTTGGTTTCATGTTTGTTTTTTAACTAATAATGTAAGGAGCACATATGTGCTACTCTCGATCTTATTGCAAGGCAGACTCACGTTTGGTAACAGTCACTTGTTAGATCATGTATATGGGAGCAGAATGTGGGTGACACAAAATGGGATGTTACATCTGAAAGAGGCTTTGGAAATGTTCTGAGACTAATACTGGATAAACAAGGAAATATGGACTGTTCTTGTGATGCTGTAGGCAAAAGGTCTGATTAAGCTTTTATTGAACACTTAGAGAAGGGAAAGGAAAGTCAGGGAGGAGAGAGGTGGGGGTGTTCCTTTTTTTGTAAAATACTGTGGAAACAATGATTCACTTACACTTGGCATATCCAATTCTGGTAGCCACAATTTACAAAGGCTGAAATTGGGAAAGATTCAGGAAAAAGATAAAAGAATGATGCACTGTCTGGAAAAATACCTTGAAGCCACAGACTAAAGAAGCTCAGTCCACTTAATGTTTCAAAAGGATAAAAACATGACTCTAACTGATTATAATTGTACCTACCTGGGTAGGTGGTTACTGATGGTAGAATTGGACTCAGAAGTTGGAATCTAAAGGAGAGTTTAGTTTTCAGTAGAACTGAGATACCCAAATCTTAAAAAGTAATAATATGGCTTTAGAGACATCTTGGGTGACTGATGTCTTCTCTAAAGGTTCTTAAATAAGTGGAGGAACTCTTGCATGATTTCTTTGGGCTGTCTTTTCTAACTTTGAACTCAGGAAAAATTCTCAGTTACTATTTTGAATTCAGTTCAATTTCCAGTTTGTGGTCCAGTTTATAACTTATCTGAAGACCTATTAAAAATCTGATTAGAGTTGTCTTATTTTTGAAGGACAGATATGTGTTATAAAGCATCCTTATAACTGGTGCTGAGGGAAAGCCTCATTGGATTCTACATGATTTTGATAGTTCACTTCTTTATTGTTACCATATTGCTTTAACTCCTGAGTCACAGCAGAATGTCTTCCCATAAATCATGTTGAATGACTTATAGGCCAATTGAAGGCTGGAATCTCTGGTTGTTTGTACTGTAGCACAGGTATGTTATGGAAAAACTGGAGTGTACAGCCAGCCTTAGAGCACAGGACAGGGGGAAATTTTTGAGCTTTAGTCTCACTGTTTCCCCTCAGTTTCTGAGAATTCACTTCAGTCAAAAATGTCCAAAGTGAGCCCAAGTGCATGTATCTGCCCATAACATGCTTAAGTGTGAGATTTGTGTGAAGCAGCAAGAGAAGTTTGGGTTAGCTTTTTGTGTGAAACAGAGAAACTTAAAGAGAACTCAAGCTTCATAAGGGTGATTTGGGTTATTTTGTCCACTGTAAGTGTGACCTTTAAAAACAATCATACTAATTTGACTGAAGAGAGCTACAAAGTGCAGCTGGGTAGTATTACTGTTAGGTGTGTCAAGCCTCAGGAAGGACTGCTGTCTCCTTCTCCTGTCAGAACTATGGGAAAACTGGCAATCTCTTAAAATGTCTCACTTCTTAGCTCATACTCAAATTGAAACACAAAATAAGAATAAGGTCTCTTCATCCTCAGGCTAGTTGTCAGCTAGTGATAACAAAAATATGTATGTTATGGCACAAAGGTAATTACTTATTTTTTAGGGGTAATTTGCAAACTTTTAAAGAGAATTGCCACTGTCTCTGTTACAGGGAAGTCTGTATAGCATCTAATTAAGAATGTATTGATCTCAGTTTGAGATAAAAAACTTGAAAGCGATCAGGTTTTATTAAGCAAAAACATCAAGAGTAACAGCCCAGTATTTCCACCACCGAGTGAAATATTGTCCTGTGCTAGTGCTTTTCATGTAAACAGATTCTTTTTTTCAAGTAACCTTATTTTGTGAGGCTGTTTTTTCCAAAGTCAACAAATCATCCTGGGTGAAAGCTGTAAATGTTATCTTTTTTTTTTTTTTTGGTTGGAAAAGACCAGATCCATAGAAATTCAAGAGTCTGGTGACTGGCACAGAGGAGAAGAATTTAGGCTTATAGAAGAATTTAGGCTTATAGATTGCAGTGATCAATACATGTGGAAGAAAGATGCCCTGTGTTCCTGGGTATTCTAGGGAAGAGATCATCTTAAAGGAGGCGGCAAATGTTTTTCTATGTATGCTGTCAGTCTCTACACCTCACTCTTCTTGCAGAGTTTTTATGTGTCTTTTGGAAATATCTGGAATCAGGGAGTTGTACAGTATGTTTTTAAACAGAGGGGTTATTTTCTCTTCATCTGTGTTCACAAAGCTCAAGCATACAAGCAGTAACCCTGATTATTATGCTCAGTCCCAATTTAGGAGATGGATGCCCATGGTTGGCTGAGATGCATCTTAGGGTGGATTTTGTTTGCTATGATAGGGTATCATAAACCTAAACCCACCAGGTTTGACTTACAGGACCAGTGATTATTCTGTGTTTCTTTTAATGTATGAATCTGTTGTCTACCTCTCTACCTTCTCTATTTGCAGATTGCTTAATAACCTGTAGAGTATAGTCTTGTTTCTGGCCAAGGTCCTTACTTTCTTACCAGGCAGGTTGTCTCATCTGTACTATGCTATTTTCATTTTTTTTTCCTGCAGAGTTCTAGGTGTAGCTGCCACTTTTGCCTCTAACCTGAGTTAGCTACTGCAAAGGAAAAGAGGAAGCTGAATTGTACCTCTCTTCCTTCTGTACCTGTTAGCTCTGAATGGGGCGGGATGCTGCACTAGACTAATCCCAAATCTCAGTTTATTAAAAGCCATCAAGCTTTCAGCTACAGGCAAAAGCAGTGGCTGAAAGCAATTGT
The DNA here is from genome assembly GCF_001715985.3 of Manacus vitellinus. Taxonomy (NCBI): domain Eukaryota; kingdom Metazoa; phylum Chordata; class Aves; order Passeriformes; family Pipridae; genus Manacus; species Manacus vitellinus. Next base: position 3,635,658 of record NW_021939632.1, read on the forward strand.
TTCAGCAATGACACGTTAACCGTGGATAAGGCAAAGCACTGTCTATTTTGGATGTCTTGGAATTCAGAGGTAACAAGGAGGGTTCTCCTTTGGGCAGGCTTGCTGTTAGAAGTGAGAAACACTTTTCCTTGCACAGTCCTCTGAGGAAGAAATATTTCTCTGGGGAACTCAGTGTATAAGGGAATATTTTTCTAGTTATTGAAAAATCTTATGAAAACTAGTAGTAGTTCTGTACTCCTTACTGGGAGTAACATATAATTTTTACAGATAAATTAACGGCTCTGATTAATTTAAATCTCAGTTAAAGGATAGTTTGCTATATAATATGTGATTGGACTTTCCTCCCCTGTCCCCTCCCTCTCAGTGCAATAAAAAAAGAACAAAGGCTCACTTTAAGAGACTACATTAAAGGAACTCCACCTCTTCTAAAAACTGATGCAATTCATTGTAATCCCTCCATTCCCCTATCATGAATGTCTGTTCTCAAGTGGATTCAGAAATCCCCAAAGAATTTTAGATAAACAAGATTATATTGTGTAGTCAATAAAAGGAGAAGAAATTAACTATTATGAGCATTAAACATGAAAATTCTAGACTAAAATTTTTTTTGCAAATTATAGTAATCATATTTTAAAATTATGTTTTAAGTTCTTTTTCCTCCTTTTATGATTCAAGCTGAAAACTAGTATAGCCTTCTTCTGGTTAAAGATATGTCAATGATTGAATTTTGAATTATTGTATTTTCCACTGTTCATGGGTGTCTGGACCTCTAAATAACATCTGCATAAAACTCTTGAAGGTCCCATTCCTGTAAATTCGTTAGTTCAGTACAGTTTGCATCTTGAATCCTTTAAAGGGCCATGAATTAAGCTTGCAATAAGTTTCCATTTTCCCTATTATTGAGTGATGTCATTGCAGGCATAAAGAAAGAATATGAATAGAGATGGAGCAGCCAAAATTTACAAGAGCAGAAGATGTTAATTTTTATTTTTTTTATTAGAGGTTCGTTCCAGAGAAGTAAGTATATTTTCCAACATTTAAAGCCATTAGGTTTTAATTTAGTATGTGTTTTTTCCAAGTTTTGGCACTAGTGAGAGGTCAGGAGCTGACAAAAATGGATCATAAGCAGGTATTGCTTCATCTGTTTTCTCTGATTGTTGATACTGCAATAATTTCCCTACAGAGTCAGTCTTGTGATGATCCACGTAGGATCAAATGAAGATATTTTGATCCTCCACCAGCTGTAATATCCTGATTTCTCTGTGGTTTCATGTCTGTTTTGCACTGCAGTGATAAATATATGTTTTCAGCAAAAAAAAAAAATAGCAATTGTACTGAGTGAAGGCAAGTCAAAATAGCTCCCAGTGTTCTGCAGAACTTCAGCAGTTCAATTTACATATCTCCTTTTCTGCCCCTACTGAGTAGAAACATATTGTGTGCCAAGAACAGGCAGTACCTGACCTGCAAAGAAGGTGCTTTGGTGCTGGACTGTCAACAGTGGCTTAATTGGGTCTTTTCATTGTTTGTGTTTTCACTCTTATTTTCATCTTTATTCCTGTGATGTGCTGGTTTAGAAGGATACACAGATCTTCATTCCTTACTCATTATCTTGTGTGCATTGTCCCTCATTAAGAGAGGAAGCTTAGAGGTGTAGTCTGTGTGTTGACAGTAGTAGACACCTCCAGTTTAACCACAGCAAGGTGCCATCATTGTCCCTGCCAGCTGCCAAAAGACTCTGAGTCTTCAATACTGAAAGTACACCAGTTTCCAGAATGTTAATGCAGTACTTCTGTCAGCATAAAAATCACCTCTCTGTTTTTAAAGTGTTATTAGATGTTATTTTTTCTTCTGGCATCCTTTCTCAGTGAATGAGATTCATCATGTACTTTCTCTGAAGCAGCTGATATGCAGCCTGAAGTAGGGTGTCCAATGGAGTCAATCCAGTCCAGAAAGTCGAGTTGATCCTGGAAGTTAAACCATTTGTTAGAATGGAAAATCAATAGTCTGTAGCTGATCTTGATTGTTTTCCTTTAAAACAGTGGAAGACATTCATATGTGCTGCTTTTCCTTACTAGTTTGTGCTAGTAACCTCTGTGAAATAAACAAATTAAAATCTGACTTTTAATACTCAAGAGCTGAATGCTCTGCACTTGGCTCAGCTCAGGAGAAGCCACTATACCATGGCTAATTCTTTTCTCAGTGGGATCAGAATGAAAAATCACACTGCAGAAAGCAGATGATTGTAGAAGATGCACTAATAGGAAAACTGCTTGTCCTGGGAAGAGTTTACATCTGTAAATCTAGCTCTCATTTTAAATTTCTTACTGAGATTCCCTTAAAGAAAGGTTGGTCTTTTAAGCACATTAGTCTCTAATACTACATATGTAGTAGTCCAAACAAGTTGTCTGTTTTCTTTATAGATGAATAAGTTTGTCTCCAAAGTATTTTGAAAAGATTAGAATCTTTTTCTGGTTAGATAGTTTTTGATTGTTGAGTCTTGGGTGTAATGGTAAGCATATGGCCAAAATTTTGATACCCTTTGTTGCTAAAAAAGATGTTTGCTTGTAAAACATAACTAATAAAGTGACCTGTGAGACCAGAAAATGAAATGAGAAGAGACAAAAGGTAAACCCAGATAAAGGATTCTGTAAGCAATTTGGGTTGCAGAGTTCCAGTTATCAGGTGTCTTTCTGCAAGAGGCCTTGTAAAGGGTGTATTTTTCCTAATGCTTTAACTTGCAACAGATTTGCCTGATTATTTGCTATATTTATTTGTAAACAATGCAAACCAGAGTCACCCTTGTGGATGAACTGAGTAACTTGGAGCAGATGTCTCACTTAGCCATGTTTATGTGCTCTTTTATTGGATGTCTGTTCTTGAGCCTTAAACCTGTCAGCAGTGCCCCAATCTGTCTTACAGTGATGCTTTTCATGCCCTGTAAGTTTGGAATCAATCATTACCATTAAAGTATTTGCTTTCCTCAATGTTTGCTTGACTCAAATGCAGAAGTATTGCCAAGGATTCACTTCTGCCAGATGCCAGTAAAGTTACATCTAAAGGCTTCAGGACCTTCACAGCTTCTTCTGGCTGAAAGTTGTACCAAGATTTTGTATCCTATATTCCACGGCTGTTGCTTCATCTTTATTTCCATCTAGGTCTGCATACTTAATACTGCCTGTCTAACTAGACACACTAAAGTCATGAAGAGCTTTATGTATGTGCAAGGCTATGTATCTGTCAACACAGTCCTTAAGGAAAGGGACTGACATTAACTAGGACTAGCAATTAGGGAGAAATGGCTGGTATTTTCAAACCAGAGGGCACACTGCTATGTCTTAAGTGGTTTGCATTTCTCTTTCATTTCTTTAACATTTACAATGCAAATCTCCCATTGATTCTTTTTTTCTTTCATGATTTAAAATTATTTAAAAACCCCAACCTTCAGTAGTTTGTAGTTGAAAATCAGCTCAGCCATCTTCAAAGAATGGGAGGAAAAATAGCTTTGTAACAGCACAGACAGCTTGAAAGGCTAAAAAACTATAAGTAGACATTTATCTACTTTTCATCATTCACCTTTTTACCTGAAGATACATGTCTTTGTGTGGAACTTGTTTTTAGTTGACTGTTGCACGCTGACAATCCTTATCTTGTTGGAACAGTAAGGACATCTACCAGTTATATGAATGAAATGTAAGTGGTTTTTTGCCTGTAACAGACCATTTGGGGCTCTGGTGATTTGAATCTTCCATGCAGAAGATACAGCAGCTCAGCATAAGGGGGGTTAAAACATAGGCAGCACTTCAGTCTAAAGAAAGTAGTAGTTAAAATACACATAGCATGGGGAAATCTGGCAAAAAGAAAGCCCACAAAAATCCTTTTCTACTCTCTGGGAGATTTATAAGGTACCACAGGACCTTCCCAAACTAAATTTAAACTATTTAAAAAATGCTGCAAGACATCAGGGAAGTTATCACTGGCACTTTTTTAAAACAAGGCAGAAAGACAAAGAACTTACACATTTAGGAACAACAAAATCCAAGTCCTCTAGTCCTTGAAAACAATTGCTACTTTAAAAACAAAACAAGCACACTTGTGGAGGAACAGTTCATCATCAAATACTCTTCCAGCAATCTCCAGTTGCTGCAAGAATACTTTCCATTTCTCTGGATGGAAGTGTTGTGCAGAAGAATATGAAAGAGTGTAACTGTTGAAGTTTGCCAAAAGGTATGATCAAAATTCTGTTAAATCAGGGGAACCTTCCCATTCATTTCAGTGGAATTTGAATGTGAGGTATTAACCCTATTTTAAGTTGAGGCAGGCTGAATACTAAAGCTAAATATGAAGTTATTCATTACATGTCCAATTTTAACCAGTTGTTTTAAACTTGCAGCCCGTGTCAATATCAGGTCCGTTCTTTCACAGAATTAAGGCTTGGCATATAATAAAAAAAATAATACACTGGCCTTCAGCTGATCTGTCTTTCTACAAGAATGTAGGGAACAATTTAGGCCCTGATACTGTGAGAACTTGCTTTCATTATTAGTTTGATTTGGAAGTGCAATCTCCTGCGCTGGTGGAGGAACCTTCTGGCAAAAAGTTGCTCTGAATCTTGGGGGCAGGGTTAATTTTTTTTATTTTTTAAACAGCTAATATTTCTAGCTTAGTTTATTATTGCTTCTGGATAATGCAAAATACATATGCTAGATCTGGAAAGGCTTTTTTAAACAGCTCAAACCAAGATTTTATCTCCTGTGGCAAGTGCTCAAATAAACACTTGCTTACTCCACAGCCCTGTCTCTGGTCTCTTAAAAAGACTTACCTGATAATTTTCAGTTACCACAATTGTGTTTTGGTGCTCATCTTTCATTTCCTCAAAGCCATGCTAAGAGGTGCTGGCCATCACTAAGTGGTGCTTTATATAGAAAGTTTCTGTTATGGTTTTACAAGACATGGTTTAAGAAGAAAACGAACTCTACCCCAGTCGAAACCAGGACAGTATTTATAAAGCTTATAAAGCAAAAGGGTAGATGTGCAATTGGCACACTTTCATAACAGCATCTTGAAGGTTTGAGGTTGGTGCATGAAAATCCAGTGTGACTGTAGTTCCTGTCTCCTTTCAGTGTGAGCAGAGATGGCCCTGCTGCTCTCCTCACATCTGTTAGTGTCCTGTGCTGCCCTGAGGCAACAGAATATTGCTGAGTGTTGATATTTCCATTATTCCCTCCTGGCTTCCAAATCTCTTTGATCATTGGATCCACATGGTTGAATGCAAGTGGAATTAATATCACTTTAAGCCTCCAGGCTCGTTCAATTTAGCATGTCTCTTCCTTCCTATGTACTCAATATTAAAACCTTCTACTGAACTGAAAACAAATACAGTGCATTTGTCTGCTTAATTCATTTTACAAGCTTTTAAGATTCTATGCTGCTGTGTCCCAGCTAATATATGTTAAAAAAACCCTGGGAGAAGTCTAGCTTCACTTCTCTGTGGCTTTGTGTGGCACAGCAGCAAAGCAGCCACTTCCTGAAATGGACCAGTAGTTTTTCAGCTAAAACTATTATTGTGACTAGAGCAGCAAGAATCTCTGCAGCTTTACCCATAGAGGCTCAGCATGGATCTATTTTGTCCTGTTTCTGCTTGATGTGGCTTTGCATTAAGCTTGGGTTTCAAATTCAGAGAAAAGCCAATGCTGGAAGGAAAAACTTGCTGTGATTAGGGATGGCAATGCTAACTGAAATGTTAGCCAACCTCAGGAAACTGGCCTAAATTTTAGACTTACAAGAAACCATTTCAAATTGAGCAGTTGTGTTCTTTATGCAAGTTTTGCTCGAAAGATTTCTAATTATAATATCAAAAACCTGTAACAGTTTGTTAACTTCTTATTTTCTTCCAGATCTCTCTTCATGCACAGCACCAATAAATCCAGATAGTGTCTGTCTTTTCCAGCACAGAAGCAACTACCTCTTTGTAGTAAGTGGTTAATAATTGTTTTGGATATCTCATGGACTTAGATAACTGTGCTGGGAAAAGTTGCTCTTGTCTGTTAAAGCAACAAACCAATTCTTATTTGGAACTCTACTGCATCCTGTTATTTGTTCTTGCTCTTATTGCTCGTTAGAAACTTAAAATTAGAAAATAGGGCAGTAGCAAGTCTTTTCAGTATCTCTCCTGACTGTAGGAATTGCCTTTTTTTCCCCCCTGACTCCTCAAAAAGTGTTTTGGGGGTTTTTTTGGGTTTGTTTTTTTTTTTTTAAATTTGTGTTCATGAGTCTGTGAGGCGATGTTGGGAATAAGTATCAGAAGCAGAATCTGTAAGTTTGGGATCCCAATCCTTTCCTCAAATTACTGGATTTTGTGTGGAATTTGCTTGGGTTACTCTGCTTAAAAGTCATCTATTAAAGCAATAAAAAAGATGCCTTGAAATGTCTCCACTATTTGAAAACAAGACCATCTATTTCATTTAAAGAAGAAAACTCTCACTAACTACTCTACCTCTGGTTTCAGATAACAAAGTAATTCCAAATATGAGGCTGTTGCCTCAGAGGCAGAAATCATGCATTGTCCTGTACTTCACCAGGCAGATTCCTAGAGGCTGGTTTTTCCTGTCAGATAAGCAGTAGAATAAATAATGCAGAGTCATTGTGATTGCAGATCTTCCAGAACTGTTACTAGTGTAGTTCAAGATTAATGGGTTTACAGTGAGCTGCCAAAACTTTTACAGAAAGATGTGCTACTGGATCCCTACCCAGTGTAAACTGGTTCATTTCTGTGGCCCTACGAAAACAGGCTGATTTAAACCAGCTTAGATCTTAGCTCTGTACCTTAAAACACTCCTCTCCCTTATGGAAACATAATACTAATCACAAAAGCATTGCTATTTGCTCAAAGGTCAAATTCAATGATCTTGGAGGTCTCTTCAAACCTTAATGGTTCTGTGATTCAAGGGAAGGGGTCCATGGCTACTGGAAAAAGTAGTAAAGTGGTTGAACTTACAGGAAAAGAAGGAACAGTATTTGAGGCATAGGGGAAATCTTCCTGTGTTGTAACCTGTGACATCTCTCTGAGCCTCTGAGCCTGTGTGGCAATGCACTGCCAGGGCTTGGACACAGAAAGTGATGCTGTGGCATGGCTGGAATTCCACTACAGACCTCTAACTTACTGTGCAAAAAGGTCTTTGTGTTTTTATCGTCATCTCAGCTTCCTGTGCTATGGATCCTAGAGGTACTTACTGAGGGTTGACAATTTGCTGACACTTGTCAAAATAGTGCTATGTTGATTTGGAGTTGTTTAGTGATACATTTAACTAGTCTATCTATTCATAAGGTCTTATTTTCATTATTTATCTTATCTTTATTCCTCTGAACAAAGCTAGATTCCTCAGAAACCATACCTGATGTTAAAAACCCCCACCTCATTCTGATGAGTCCTCTTGTTTTTATTTTGAGACAAGTGGGTACTTAAGGGCTTGATTTCTCTTAATTCATGTTTGTACTCACAACAATTTTCAAAAATCAATTATTTTGCATGTGACTTTGGAGGCATCTTTTAAATCTGAAGCACAAACATTCCATGATCAGCAGACTTGGTTATGTATCACGAGGTTCAAATATTCCAGGAATTTTCTCAGTAAGACCAATGAACTTTGTTTGGGTACCTTTGCAGTTTTCAGTGAAATTATTTCTACTCTCTATTTACTGGTTCTGATACAGATATAATTGTCTTTTATTAAAAAAACACTGTTTTTTTGAGAAAACAAAGAAGAGAAAACAAGCTTCTTGTGCAACTGGCCAAACCACACTTTGCTAGAATTGTATCTATGCTGTATCTGAGACTATACTGGGAAAAGTAGTTTTCTATTCTTCTCTTATCTTCTCAGTGCATGGAGATTTTTTTTGTCTAAAATGGGATCCTATGTGGCTTGCAGAACTCATGTTAATTTGACACTTTCTGTGACAATGTCATGGGGTAACTTTCTTCTTGTTTCTGGTATGAAATTGTATGGATTTTATTGATATTTTCTCAATCCCCCTTTCCAAGCTTTACAAAATTATTTGATATTTTTAATCAAAGATTGCTTTTCCCAGTTCTTTTGTTACTTCCAACATAATTAAGTGCCTTTTGTCTGAACATCTAGAACTAAGGCGTATGTTATGTTTTAAGTTGATAAATGAATCCCTGAGGCACATCTAGTTTAGAGCTTCTCTGCAGAGTTTAAAAGTGTCTCCAGTTCTAAAGTGGTTTTCAGAGCCTGTAGAGCTCTGTATGGAGCTCACAGAAGTCTCCTGGCAAGTGGTTGTAAATTAAGAGCTTGCCTTGGACGTGGTTCCATATTCAGGTCTCACTGAAGGCACTGGCAACCTTTCTACTGACTTCAGCAAAATTGAAGTGAGACAACATTATTTTGCCTGTTGCTCATCTCCAATATACAGTTTGTAGAATAAAATGTGTAGTCAGGGATAGAACACAGAAACTGGCTAGGTTCTGCCCTCTGTCCTCATGACTGGAATTGGTTGTCAGAATAAATTTAACAGAGCAAGGTTAAATTTTTATCTCAAGGCTTTAATATGCTTGTCTGCTAAGAAGCGTAACTATCTCAGTGTGGTAGTGGGACCTAATTTAAGTGAAGGAGAGGGACGATTTTCTTAATCTATCATCAAAGAAGAAATCTCTGAGGGGAACTACATGCAAAAGGAACTGAAAATAAAAAAAAGGATGGAGAAAATGCAATCAATTTTTGTATATGTAAGAAATATACCAAAGAGGTAATGGGATGTGAAGTGTCAGCAACATGTAAAGAACTAGCTTTTTCCATATGTGGGGGGTTTTTTTAAGTCTTCTTTAATGCTTTATCTTTAAAAAAAAAAAAAGTGAAGAATGCATTTCTCTGTTTCTAATATCAACGTTGCATATTTTTATTCACATCTGTGTAAACACTTGGATAATTGGCGTCTTTCTGACCTGCTCACTTTCAGTATTGGCCCGCAGAGCAGTTGTTGGGATCTCACAAAAAGGAGAATTGCCCTAAACTGGCAACTAGAGAGATTGAGTGAGGCACTTGGGTGGGGAGAAATATAAAAGCTTAAAAAATGGGGAAGGTGACATTGGAGAGAATGATTCTTCAACTAACAACTTTGTTGTTGACAGTCAGTCAAAAGAGGTTTGTACGAACCTCGCTCATTCTTGGATCATTTGTTTGTTCTTATTGGAGGGGTTGGAAATCAGAGAAAGTGTCCTAAAGTTCATTCAGTTAAAATTGTTGAATGCAACAATGGAACCACCATGATTCTCAGCCACAGTGCCAGTATATCTGAATATTAGTTGGTCTTTGACAGCTTTCATCATATGTTCTTTATTATTTTCTCTCTGCCTGTATGACCTGTTCTCCTACCCCTCCTTGGCAACTTTTTGGATCTTCAGAGTTGTTTCTTTCATCTCCTGTTTATTTCTTTTCCCTTCTTATTCTCTTTTTTTTCCCCTTTGTTTTAATCACAGGTTTTTTTCCCTGTTCTGTCCTTGCTAGGGATCATCTCTGCCTGGCAGTGTATTCACCTCCTACCTTTCACTGCCCATGAGAAGAGTAGTCCAGTTGCTCTGAATGTTAGACAAGGTGATGGGACTGATGGGATCAGGTCTCTGTAAAATATCTTCACAAAAGCATTGAAGTGCTATGTCTTGCTCAATTTAGGCCTTTTAGAAGGGGATAGGAAAACATGGTGGACATGCTGTAAAGATTTTATTATTCCTACTGGTTTTTTTCCCTGTTGATGGAGTAAATGTTGATATTTGGCCTTGTCTCCCAGCTGGAAGCAGTTAGGACAGTTCTGGATCTCAGACTGAGTCCGACCATTCTTCTGTTCATACAAGCCCCATGGAAGTATGAAGAGGCTCCAAACCAATGTTTCACATTTGAATCTTCTTTTATATATGCTTTTAAGCTGATAGCTTTGAGAATACACATTGTGTGCTTTTGTGGAACAAAGCTGAACAAATGTGATGTGACCTAAGTAACTTACTGTAACTCTCTACTTTACAAATCCAGTAAAAAGTATGTAAAAGAACTTTTATATGCAATGTGGTGCTTGAATGTAACAGGGCAGTTTATATTTGAAGATGGAAATGTCTCTTTAAAGGCATTAATTTCTTTGCCTGCACGTTCTTCCCTCTGTAGTCTCAAATGAAAACTGTGTTCACTGGTTGTCAGAAATGGACATTTGGCTGAGATCTGCAAACTGGTGCTTAATTAAGGCTAAACCAGATTCCTTCTGTCTTACTCCTCCTCACTAAGCTCTGCAACATTAATGATTTATAGATTGATATTGTTGTCGTTTTCATAGGCTGATTTTTTTTTTACCTCATAACAGTTGTTTCTTTTCAGATTTATGGTGTTCTCTAGACAGTAATAGTTGTCTTGCTGGCCCATACCCAGCATGTGAAAGTCCTATACTGTAGTCCAAATTTAACATCAATTGTTATATGAATCATGGAGTCATGGGATTGGAAGGGACTTCAGAGGGCCATCCAGTCTTTTCCATATCCAAGGCTTGATCAATTGTATGTGTCATTCCTGACAGACATTTGTATGGCTTCCAGCACTGAAGACTTCACAGGACTCCTTGAGCAATATCTTCCAGGAATCCTTCAATTCTTTATTATTAAACTTTTTCCCAAGTGTCTGATTTGTCCCTGGTACAATTAAAAGCTTATGACTCCACATCTTATTCCCTGTGTATATTGAGAATAAATTTGTCTTCATCTTCTTTGCAGCAAGCTTGATTGTTTGAGTATAATTGCCACCTCAACTTCATATAGTGGGGCCCATTTGGGAAATTATTCAGTTTAAGAATTTATAAAAATGCCACCACTTTTTGTTTGCTTGTTTCTGAAGTTTGCAGCTGGTTCAGGCTTGGAGTGCAGCTTGTAGCACTGGCTGTGGGACATTACCAGCTGTAAGAAGAGCAGACAGATGGCCTCAGTGTTAGGAGCTGGTCTTGTTTGATTACATCGTTGCTAAAATCTGGACAGTGGAAGTAAAGTAGAAAAGAAGTCCCCAGCTCAAAGGATGCATATAGGGTTCACATTTAATCATCTGAAGACTGCTTTAACTTCTTGATCTCTGTTACAGCTCTCTTGGATGACATTCTTAAAGGTTTCACTTCTATCTATCTATCAATATAGATGGGAAGAAGGTCACAGGAAGATGTCATGTGTCAGATGGATCATGTGGGTGTTGTGGGCCAGCCACGAACTCATTCCCTTGGACAGACATTGCTCTATCCAGAAGTTTTGAGAGCTGTTACCCATGTAGAAAAATTTCTTCTGCAATCTTATTGGAGATGTTCTTGTTGAAGGTTTAACTGTCCAACTGTCTGAAGCATCTTGCAACCATAAGATTTTCATGCTATCTAGTGGTTTTAGGAAATTACCGGCCTGTTTGTTAATTAAGAAAAAAGAAGGTATTGTCATTGTATAGCCCCATCTCACATCTATGTTATAACTTTTTCAGCAAGGTGATGTTTCTGTTTGCTTTACTGTGCCAAATACATTGTTAAGGATTGATGTATAGCACTGATTGGTGGACTACTCTGGCTTGCATACAGGAATAAACCTTCTGTTTCCAGAAAAAATAAACTTCCAGGAGAGCTTATGGACTAGCTTTTCTGCTGACAGTTAATGGGACTTCATAGAATAGAAGGCAGCATAGAATTTGGCTTTGTGCAGAGTGTCTCAGCATGAAGAACCAGTGGCTCTTTCAAATGAGGGACTAATTCCTTTAGTATTAAGTATTTGCAGTATAATTTGAAACTTAGTGGTGTTTATCCACGACCCTGTCTATCTCTGGCTGAAGGCAACAGGTTTCTTTCCAATATTACCCCAGGGTTCACACACCTCAGCCAGTAGAGTACATGTGTTCATTTTCCCAAATGGCATAGAACTTGGCAGACCCATGTCTCTTTGTTTTTGAGTTCTGGATATATTTGAAGCACAAAGCAAAATTTAGAGTCTAAACTTCTGTGGTTTATGAACCACAAATCTTCCATGACTCACCTTTCATGCAATTTTATGGTCCTACTGGCTTGGAAATGGGCAATAGCAACTGGCCACCTGCAGCATCAGCATCAAGGAAAGTTAATGCTGTGGTTATTCTTTGAAATGTGGAACTCAAAAAAAAGAAACCCAAACCAAAGGGAATTCCACTGTAATATGCTGATTTAGCATAAGGTTCTACCACCAAGACATCACTACAGTATGACTGATTCTATAAATCTTTTTATTTAAATCAAGTGGTGGGCAGACCTTTCAAAACTTGCCCCATGTTACATGCACCAGAAGTAAACTTTTTAGCTCTGCTAGAAGCCTTGCTGAAATCTGCACTCAGCTAAAAGGAATTACCTTACCAGATAAATAGGGAATAAGATTTTCCTTTCTTTTAAAAAGTTTTCATTTTTTATTCAACTCTTGTATCTTTGAGATCTTGTTTTTACTTTTTATTTTCTCTCTATAATCTTAGAAGAGGTAATAGAAGAACTGAATCATTCTTCCTCAATACTGAGAGAGTCAATGCATATAAATGACTTTTAAGGAGCTTGAATGGAAGGCATTGTTTAAGTGCTAAGTACTACTGCTAGCAAAGCAGTATTATTTGGTTTGTGTATGTTGAGTATTAAGGTCTGAAGCCAGAGTTATAGATGCAAATTTGTGCTTGTGTACCTGAAACTTCCTGCTATTATCAGCTTAGCCTGACATGCTTCACCTCCACTGGCACTGAAAATTTTTCTAGAATTGCAAGCTGCATTTCAAGATGGTTTCAAGAGCCTCTATTCCAAATGTTTCACCTAAGTCCTCTTAAATATACATGGTCATCTGGGATTCCCAGCTGATCCTCAGGTATTCTTTGGTGTCCAGTTGCTGGTGACACATAGATGTGAGCTGGAGAGAGACAGTGGTAATTCTCACCTGCTGTGTGAAGATGACCTGAAACAAATGTCTTCCTGCAGATTCCTCTGCTACTGGTATCAGTGTATGTCCTGAAAGGCAGCACAGTACTGGGAAAATTGTTTTCCTTCCTGCAAAAATGGGTTAGCAGTCCAGGTCCTGCTGTTTGGTGATCAAGGTCATACCCACACCCAGAGGACTCCCTGAATTTTGGATGGTCTTTGTCACATGCATGTTTCTATCATAAACACCAACTTGTAGCAGTTATTCTGTACTTGTAAAGCACAAGAAAATGGCAGAAATTAAATATGAAGGTTTATTGGTAAGATGAGAACTGGTGTAATCTCTCTTTCTTCAGATTCTATAAGTGCCTGCTCTGCATAACCTTCTTTAAGGACTATGAAAGGTGTTATTAGAAGTTTGATTGTTTATGACACCAGCTGTCAATGACAAAATTCAGATCGTGATTTTTAGTCCAAATTTCTCAAGACAAAGTTGTTTGGATTTTGGTATATATTGAGCATTAAAAATGATCCTTTAATGGAAAACGAGTAGATTTTAATTCCAGTGACCTCCTGCTTAGTTCACTGAAAACCTTTCTGTAGGTCATGCTTTTTTTTTTCTTTCTTTTATAAATGTTGCTTATAAACTAGAATTGTAGGAGGTTTTGAAGTCAGATTTAATTACTCTCCCCAGTGTGCTTCCATAGGAAACCCATTTGGAATCAGCAAGAACAAGCCCAACTTGCATCTCATTTGCCATCTGGGTTTCCCTCTGGCTTCAATTTGCTGCTATAAAATAATTGTTAGGTATGGATGCTCTACTGAACCTGCCCAATGCACATCACACGTAGTTATTCATATTTCTTCTAAGATAACAGCTGCAAAGGACTTGTGTTTCCTGTGATCTCTCCTGATTTACTGCTTTTTAATCTGATGTTTGAAATTAAACATGCAAGGTTTTGAGTCTTAAAATGTGATGGCATTCTTTTAAGACACATGTTCAACTGCTTTCTTAAAATGTAGGGCTCAGTGGTTTTGGAATAATTGAATTGTAGTGTGTCTGTTTATAATGAAGATGATTCTATGTTCTCAGAAGTATACAATAATTTCTCACTCTTGTATGTATTTCCACACCCTTCCTTGTATTCAAAATACCTTCTGCAGCTACTTTAGTGTATCAATAAACCTTTAAGGTGCAATTGTTCGAGGGCACATACCGGGGCCATGTTGGATGTTCTGTTGCAGCAACATGACTACTGAGAGTAGGTGAAGTTGGATATCTCTACAGATCCAGTGAACCTGGTATCTTTAGTATCCTAAAGAGCTCAGATAAGCTGAGGAAAATTACAAGATGTTTACAACTGTGTGTATCTGGAAGAAAGTCTCATGGTTGTGAGTGATTTTTTTGCTGGGCAGCACAGACACCTACAGAGGGCATGATTTTCCTTTAAAAGGATATGTGTGATTTTTCATTTGTTTGTTTTTTTTTCTTATAGGATTTATATAAATAGAGGTTTTGACTTCCATCCTTCTTCTTCTGTAGTAAACCTGTCTTTAAATAAATATAGGTCATTAACATCATCTTGAGATATTCTTTTACATAAGATCAGGATGAAATTCTTCACTCATCCATGTTACTGTACCATGGAAATCATTTCAGGTTAAAGTCCATGCTGCATTAGTTATGCAAATATAATAAAAGCACAAAATTTGTTGATTAGAGAAATAGATGTTCTTCTTACATCTCTCCACTAAAAATAATGAGGTTCTGTGTCACCTAAGCTATATGACAATATCTTTTAGTGACTTTTAGAGACTTCTCAGCTGAATATTAGTTATGAAGTTTGTTCTCAGCCACTTCTACAGTAGCCACTGTGGTGATTTGCATATTCAACAAAAATTAATGTACTGAGCATCACAGAAGCCCTGGAAGAGTGCATAGAAATAGTTGTCCTTCTTGCAAAGATACAAAAGGCACACAGTAAACTAAAGGAAATCTACCCCAAAACACCTTTAATCTCCTCCTATCTCTAACAGTGTAGGCCAAACTCCCAGAAGATATCATACATTGCTACTTAAAAAAATGACCTTCATTTCAGAGAGCTCCTACTATACTTCATAGGTCAAACTCTGTATCAGAATTTCACATGCAGCTACATTTCCTTTGGAGCTTAATGGCATTTCAGCCTTTGAAGCATCCTGGAGAACATAATTATTCCAGAATGAAACACAGGGGCTGTAATAGTATTTTGTTAAAATCAGCACCTGGAACAGTTTGAACCTGTACTTTCCTTTTTCCATGTACAAGCAAGATCCTTGCTAATGCAGGGCCTCATGGCTGATGTGCCAAATGTGGGATTCAAGGCACTGAAATTATGGGATTTGAAGAACTTGCTTGCTTCTGGGAAAATCTTTGAAGCGATCATCACAAATCAAAGTGTAACTTAGTTTGGAGTTCTTCTGTTGTCACTTTACTGAGTCTAAGCTTTAGCACAAGTTACAAGTTGATCTGTAATTCCCATTTGTGTGGGTCAGTTATGCAAATGCATGTTGTAGGAACAAAACCAGGAATTTTATATGCGTGGTGTTGCCAGAATTTAAGCTTGCAAAATTTTTGGATCATGGGGTTGTGCATGAAGATTTGGCATCTGGTCCTGTTCCTACTGCCATGTCTAATAGCAGCTATCAAATTTTACTACGAAAAGGGCAGGACAATTAGGAGTCTGGGTGGAAAATGCCTTGCAATTTCTTTTTTTTACAGGAGGACTTTTCTAGAAACTTTTCTAGAAACTATCTTTCAGAACAAGAAGGATATTGATGATCATTTATGGATGAGATAACAGAGGAAGAATCCCCAACCAAGTCAGGACTGATAAAGAATCCCCAACCAAGTCAGGACTGACAGAAAATCTCACTTGCTCCTATAGTGTCAGGACACATTCTGAAGTTCTGCTTTGACCAGAGCACTTAGTGAGACCTACAAATAGCAGAGCACAAGCAATCTGAACATCACAAAAGTATGATTTGTGGACAGTACCCTATTGTCCCTTAGAAAAGGAAAATATCTATTTCTCTTGTGTTAATAGTATTGCCAGTTCAAATTAGTCCTATTTGCAACATCTTTTTGCTATTCCTTCACCAGAGCACCAGTGTGACTATGGTTGATGATGTTACAAGTCCCTCACTACTTGTTCCGGCTTCCAACCTCTTCCCATCTCCTAAACTGACACATGAACTCACCACCTTTGCTGATCCTTTACTGTTTATTGTTTTTCCTACGTGCTGTCTCTTGGGTACCAGTAGCTGACAGGAGGCAGGATGCTTCCTTGTCTAGTCTTGTGGAGCAAGACTGAAAATGTAGTCACAAGTTATATGGCCCCAAAAATTCATGTCTGTAGTCTTGTGGAGAATGTGTTAAGTTTTAGACTTGTATAGAAGTGTGGTAACCACATGTTAGTCCTTGTGCATACTAGTCCTGTGGTAAAGGAAGAAGCTTTAGGAAAGGAAATAAGGTGTGTGAGAAGGGGAAGCTGTCAAGCAGGTTTAGAATTGAAAGAAACTTTTACACGCTCAATGTTTTGAAGCATAAGGGATGGCATTTAGTCCCTAACAAAACTGAGTTCAGTGATCTGCATAAGAGAGTAAATTTTACATAAAGTTTTAAAATATGTGCCTTTTGAAAACATCCCTCGTTTGATTTATAAAAAAGAAAGGTATAATGAGATCCAGCTTCCTGTAAGTTTATGGTAATTTTGTGCCTTTTGCTAGTCGGGCTATTTATGTGGTCCTTTACTGTAGCCTGACTCCCACCCTCTAATATAGTTATCCTCAAAGCAGTTCTTTGTGGTAAGGAAGCACAATAATCCCCACTTTACAAATGGGGAGCCACGGCAAAAGAGAGGCTTAGTGACTCGCCTGAGGTCATGCAGGCAGCCCATTATGGAGCAGGGAATTCAACTAGGACTCCCAAACAGCAGACAAATGCTCCAACCCCAGGCTGCCTGTCCTTTCGCTCCTATTTTTAAAGCCCTCAAAATCTGTATCCAGATTTCAGAGATGGTTCAGGGGCTATTGAATCCAGTCTGACTAAAATAACAGAATAACTGGACCAAGTGAAAATGTGCTGCTTAGTGTAGAGCTGCAATATCAGTAAATCAAAGGTTTTTCCACTGGCACCTCTGGTTTCCTCTCACTTGTCTGAGCTTGCTCTCTCATACACACACATGCACTCTCTGCAACTCATTTTTCTTCTGCCTCGGAGGAAGGACTTGGTAAAAGGAAATTGGTATAATTAAATGGTTATGTAGGAAGCTGATGGTAAGTATTTACTTACATAAAATAAGTGCAGGAGAAAAAACCTATGAGGTGGATTTCTTAGTGTTTGCTTTTTTGGGTTTATTTTTGTGAGCAGAGTATTGAGTGACAGAGATTTGTTCCCAGTAGAAAATGCTTGAAACACATTAGTCTGCTTTGGTATTAGAAAGATTAGAGGGCACACTGTGAGAATTTGTAAGAATTTATGTGCTTTTTAGAAAGGATTAAGAATAAAAAAAAAAATCCAGATTAGAAATGCTGTCTAACCACATCCCTACCCTACAAGCCAACATTTGCATGGTGGGTTTCTCTTATGTTTTATACCACAATGTTTGTATTGCAGCTTCAGTTACAGTTGGTTTTGTTTAAAGACCAGAGTCTAGGTGCACACAGCATGTGAAATGAAATGTTAGGAGTTCACGTATCATCCTTGAAACCTTATTCAGTAGCAGGCTTGAAATACCTAAGAAAAAGATTTTAGGGATATCCTCATTCTATAGATTTGCTTAAATAAAAGGAAAAAAATCAGGTACATTCCATGGCTTTTAAGTATCTGCTTTCTTCCTGTCTACCAACTTGCAAACTTGAACAAGATTTGTTCGCTGGAACTTTATTTCTTTAAAATACTTTCACATGGTAGTTCCATAGTAACACCAGACTGCACAACATGGAACTAAGTTATTTATTTGGGAACAGAATTGTTAAACATCCTCTAAGCTGAAAAAGGATACTTCCTAATTATTTACTAGAAGCATCCTCAGCATACATAGCTAATTAAAGTCAGACTGCTAAATGTGGATAATTAGAAGCTTATGTTGCTAGAAAACTGCTTGTGCTGACTTGAGCTATTATTGAATTTGTAAATTCAGTCCTGTTTATACACTTTATTTAGAAAAAATGTAAATCTGTGCAAGATGTGCTTATGGAAAAGACTAGCTATTTCTTCATTTTATACTTTACAACCTCACTCTATTACACATCAATTTGTTGATAGTTTTTGGCATTTTACCAATATGTAATAGAAATGTAACCTGACCAGTAACGGTGGCTTAATAGTTCAGGATTTTTTTTCTTTCTTTCTTTCTACTTCCTCCTACCCTCCTTCTCTTTTTTTTTTAAATTTCATTTTGTGTAGGGCTTGGAGTTGGGCTTTGGCCACAGGACTGTTTGTCCAGTGCAGTCCAGACATTGGAGGCCAGCGATTCCTGTTGGATACAGTGTATTTTCCAGGTGTGTGCTGGTGGCTGTCTCAGGTATTTGGTGAATTTGGCCTTGGACCATAGCCAGGTTTCTGTGGGTAAGGAGGTGTCACAGTCACTGTGTAAGCAGTGCACTGCATCCAAGGACAGATACTTGAGCATTTGGTCCCTACAGAAGTCCTGTGAGCATCTGCAGTGCATGGAGTTTTCTCTCTTGCTTGTTTCAGACATTACAATGGCAGTGACCAAAACGGAATTCCATTTATATGAGTGAATATCAAGTTTGACTTGGGTTCTGAATGTTGACTGTTGCGTTTTGTTTTCAAATTTACTACCCTTAAAATGCTATTTTTAAAACAACATTTAGGTGGTACATGCTTTTTCTGGTGTTGTTTCAGTCTTGTAAACACTCTGCAAAGTTGATACAGATGCATGGGGAAGGATATGTTTTGTTACTGGCCTCTTATGGCTTACAACTTCACTGCAATATAGTTTGTGTTGCATTACAGTGTCTGCTGACAGGAGAAAATTTTCATAGCATCCACATTATACCTTACACTCTATTGTCACTGCTGGTGATCAGAAAATTTTATTGCAGTTTCGTACTGGCAGATTGATTTGTTGTTTAAGAGTGTCACAGCTAGAAAGACATTGCACATATTGGCATCTGTAGACTGTGTGTATCTTAGCAGAGGAGAAGGACAAGTGGGAAGGAAAAGTCAAAACTGAGTGTTTAGCTGAGCATGTTGAAAAGTGATCATCTGTGGAAAAGGATATAAAAAAAAGAAAATGAGAAATAAACTTTAAAATGAGATTTAGGCCAATTCAGAAGAGGTAAGAAGATAGAAAATTATCAGCATCTATACTAAGAGGGAAAAAAGACCACAATAGATATTTATGGCAATTTGGGAAATGTTTGGTCTTAATATATAAAGAAAAATAAATTTCAGAAATGTACTGGCAAATATGGACTCCTTATGCAGCAGTTTACAGCTGTGTAATTAATTGAAAGTCCGCTGGGATAAACTGTGATTTTAGCTGAATGGAGAACTGAATTTGGAGTCTTGTCCTTAATGAAAGAACAATTAATTGTATGAATCATTCTCTCTCTTTCTCAGGCAAATTGTTGTTTATTACAGTGACTATAGCTGTGAGAGACTGTCACTCTTTGTCCCTTCAGGTGCTAAGTACATTTGTTAGAAGAGAAGTGAGCCTTTGATTTCACCTCTTGTCTCCGGAATACAATCAGTTACTTCCTTATTTACATGATAATTTGATTTCATACAGTTCTTTGATAAGTTAAGGTAAAAAAATAAAATTGTTTGGTTTTATTTTCTGTTTGTGAGTTGCTTATAGTGGAAAGGGAGACTTATGCTGTGCTCTCAAGTGACTGAGTGCTAATACAGACATTCACTGCAGGATTAACTCTCATATAGATGAAGGCAGAATTTCTCAGTTTAAAGCTTTGCATCAGGGTTAAGGAAATCATTTCTGTGTTGGTCTCAGCAATTCAAATGCTAGAAACACTAGAGGATTTTCTGGGCAATTTGATGTTGATATACAGAAATGCTAAGAGAGCTTTGTGCCAGAAGAAATCTGAAGTCCACATTGTCTGGGTTCTTATGAATGAGGAAGGAGATTTCAAGCATTTTTTGAAAATCTGTGCGTGTACATAATTTGACTGATATCTTGGAAGGATTTACCTTCTAAACTATAGTTCCTGACAACTGCAGGAACTACATTTCTGCAAAGCAGAAAGCCATGCTTCCCTCACCTTAGAACAAAACACCTTCTGGAGGTGCCTCTATCTGTTGGGTGTGAGAGAGGCAAAACTTCTAACTCAGATTAAAGATCTAACTTTTAGACTACCTTCCCTGAGAGAAGCTACCCTCTGTTTTCAAAAAGTGTAGAGGTGTTTCTGTTTTTTTAAGGAGCATGTCAGGTATGTGATGTGGAAAACTACATTCTCAGACTGGGTTTGCAGGTGCTTGCGTGCAACAGTGGAGTGTAAGTCCCATTTGGAAATGAATGAGTTTTCTGTTCCCCTGCTCCCCAAACAGCTGCAGCCTGTCCTAGGAAAAGTATCCTTCATACAGTCAGGAATAATGTGGCCTCAGTTTAATTGATTTTTCTCTTGTTCAAATTGAAGTTTCAGTGTTTACTCAACACTGAAATTGTTTATTGCAACTTTCACCAGAATCAGATGAATAAATACATATTCTGTCATGGTTTGGTGTGTATGGCAGAGGATTATGACTGGAAGCCCAGTGTTTTTCATTGGTTTAACATGACCTATTAGTGGGTCAAGAAATTTCCCAGGAGTTTTTTTTTGTTAAACTTGTCCATTAAATAGAAATTTTACAGTGGGACTTCTAATTTACATAGATGATTCAAGGAATTAGAACTAGGGTCAACTACTACTTTTTTTTCCTGTAAAACATTAAATTTTACCTTTAAAAAATAGAATAATTTTTGCTTTTTGTTGGGAAGGATGAGCTGTGCAGCAGAAGAATAACCTCTGAGGCAGATATCTGTAAATAGGTCTCTAAAAGGCCATTCTTGTAGCATTATGAAATTCGGTCTCCACGCTATTTTACTAGTCTGTGTGCTGTAAGAAGGATTTGCAGTAAAGTAGAGACTTGGAATTTCTGCAGAAGCATTTGTTCTGTACTAGCAGTACTTTGCAGGGAGATATCCAGATATTTCTTAAGATCTTGAAAGCTCGGTATGAAAAATCAGATTTTCCACATTCCCGCCTGCAACTTAAATCCAGTGCAAACAGAGGTCTCTTTATTTCATAGGCACTTGTTTAACACTGGCTCTACTCTTGAGACTTATTGATTTTGGTGTATTCCAGGCCAGGAAAATCAAAGTCACGTTGTGAAAATATCCTCCCGAAATAAGTTATTACGTTTTAATGCAGTTGTAAAGGATGACTTTTTGGTTAAGGCTCTGGCCTGGAATGAGAGTTCAAGCTGAGTTCACCTCAAGACTGTGACCCTGACCACAACTGTAGCCACACCAGGCAATCTTCCTGGGTCTCAGTTCCCCGCCCAAAAAATAGCACCTGTCACCTTAGGCTGACGACTCCTGCTGTGTATACAAATGCAGCACAGATATGGAACATCTGCCTGCCCCTTGTCTGAGTCTTGGCTGTTTCTGTAGTTAAACATCACAGCTTCTGTACTACCACTTGTTTCTCTTTTACAGTCCACATCATGGGGGATGTGAAACTGGTGACATCTACTCGAGTCTCCAAAACCTCCCTGACACTCAGCCCCCCTGTCCCTGCTGAAGCACCAGCATTTACTCTTCCTCCTCGGAATATCCGAGTGCAGCTGGGAGCCACTGCAAGATTCGAGGGGAAGGTAAGAATCCCTTTGGTAAGAATCTCCTTTTGGTTTTGCCCTTTCCTGAAGCTGACCAGTAGGCTGTAAAGACAGTGAAGTTGCCTCTGCAACACAGGACCTTTACTCAAGAGGAATACATGGTGTTTACCCTCCTGAGGGAGCAGGAGCTATTCAGATCTGTTTCTGTGTAGAGGAGAGTGTTCCAAAACCTGAGTATGTGCTAAGTATGACCTCGTTGAGCGTGCCAGGCACTGAGTTTATTATCAGTGGAAAACTGCTTCAAGGGCTGTCTCTAATCAGCATGTTCTCCTCCCACAACTCTACATATTCTCCTACTGCATATTCACACCCCTGCATCCTGAATCTGCCTGTTCATGGAGCTTCATGTGTGACACAAATCTAACCCTGCCACAGCATGTTCTTCCCAGTAAGGCTAGGAATCTGTTACCAGTGTTGTGACAGTTTTGTATCTGCACCCCCTGCCACAAATGTTGTTAATCTGAAAGCATAAAGAGCATTTTCAAGAGGAAAGATTGATTTGTCCAAGAAAACTAGTTAACCCAAAGGGTTGGTGAGGGCTGTGTGTCCCAGCTTTACCCATTCCCTCACATTTGGGACATTGAACTGTGCTTCCTGGCATCCATGTTTCTTTAATGTGTCAATCCTGTTATGTACTCTTGCTTGTTCTAGGTATCTTCCTTTCTCTTCTCTTACCCCAATTCCTTTTTCTGGAGCTGTTAGTTTTCCCTCCAAGTCCTTTCAGCTTCCTTCTGTTCATGTCACACTCTGATTGCATGCTGACAGCTACGCCATCAAACTGACCACACTTTTAATCTTTGAAGTGGTGGGACTTGTCTGACAGAGGCAGGAAACTGCAACTTTACTGTAACAAAAGCAAGGGCCAGAAGGAATTTGGGAAATTCATAACTTCTGAAACTCTAACTTAAACAGAGGGCTGGTAGAGGGCATCTGATATTTATATTATTTGTTTATGTAAGAGCAAGCCAGGAACTGGGATTTTTCAACAGGAGCCACGCAGAAAAACAGGTTTTGGAGTGTATATGAATTTTTAAGTGCAAAAGCAAAACTCAGAAATAGTGAATGGATTTGATTTTTGAAGAAAAGTTGGCATTTTTCATAGAAAGCAAATTTCAATGAAAGTGTTCAAAACAAAGAACAGTTTTTTAATCAAACCTTCAGTAATTTATTTTTTTTTTAAAATGTTTACTTTAAGTGTGATTTTAAGGCACCACTCAGAAACTCTTTGTGTGTATGACATTGGGCAGTCCCAATGAGCATTTCCTTTCTTACTTATTCTTTTTTTTTTCTTCTCATGATTGTTTCACTTTGATGCCAACACAGTGAGAAAATGGCAACGTGTTTCTGCTTTATGCCTGTGACACCTGTGCCACAATGCTGTTCTAATTCCAACTAGTTCTTCCAGACAACACTGAAACTGGCAATAACAGTACAGTGAAATCAAAGCTGAAGCATGTGCTAAGATTTGGGTTTACATTTCATGTGTTTCCTAATTAAAAGCTCAGGTGGGATATTTCCAGTTTTTATTGCACTCCACAGAGTTTTTATTATTAAGTCAAATGGAAACAACTGTAAAATATAATGACCTACAAGCTAGAGTGCCATCACTGCTTTGCATTTCTTTTTAGATCTGGTTTTAAAGTGTTAATTTTCCAGGGATACTTATCCCCTGTTTAAAGCCACTTTGAAGGCTGGAAGAGTAAAGTCTGAGGAGATTTTTTTAGTAGATGGAAAAAAATACACAAATTCAATACTAATTAAACTGTCAAGTTGAATTTCCTTGAAGGGACAAAACTTTGATTGAAGTCCTGGGTTGGACCTGCTTTATGAAAATCTAAATTTATCTCTTCTGCCAGTTTGGTATCTGAGCATGGCTAAAACCTTTAATTTTCCATTCTTAAAATGGGGGTGACAGCATTAGTATTTTGTCTGTGGTCTTAGTCCAGTTTGGAAGGATACTGTCACTTAATAGCTGCAGCTGCTGAGCTTCTGTCATCTGGCTCCATCTTCAACTGGTTAGTACAGTGTTGCTTCTTCTGTCACTTTAGTGTTTCAGAGGTGCAGAAGAACAGTGGACCTGTTCAGAAGAACAGGTTCAGAGGGACAATCTTAACCAAAACAATTCATTAAGATTTAGTAATAGAAGTTACTCAACATACTTAGTTTTTTCTATCCTGGAAAATAGGCTACAGATGTTATGATGGGTTGTTGCAGTGTAAATATTAAACCAGACTCAGGCGAAAGGAAAATAAAAAGTTTTAAAAATGGCTAGACAGGAGCTTTTCTTCAAAGAGTTCCTCTGCAGTGGAATTGATCTTATCAGAAAGAACAAACATTTTGAGAATCCAAGACAGGATATAAATCTGATATTGTGGTGATCCTGTATTCTCATTAAGTGAACAAGGAAGAGAGGGCCTCAGAATTAAACTTTCTGGTTTTCTTTCCATCAGCATGTAAGATAAGTTGTGTGAAATGGCAATTCAAGATCAAGGGGAGTGCAGAAATTGAGAAATAGCCCCAAAATGTAGGAGGTAGAAAGGAACTGGAGTTGCCTTTAATGCCTTTTTGTCTTCCTCCTGTTACCACCCTGGTTTTCTTACTAAAACCTCAGGAAGTTTATCTACATCTGATTGCAGATCTCAGTTTTCCAGTGTGACCTCAACATAAAAGTTAAATCATCATTTTTCAGAAGTATGAGCATGATTTTGGCCTGGAGCACAAACTGAGGGGTAGAAACACTTAGTAAGGGAAAGGCAAGTTACCTTCTCTAGATGCTCCCCAAATATCTGCTGCATGGACATCTCAGTTGTTCACCACTAAATTACTGAGATGATTTTTAGGGAAACCATTCGAGATTATTATGAAATTGTGTTATGTGTTCTCAATTCCTTAGGACTTGATTGATGTGCTGTTCTTAACTGCACATCATGTGTGAGGTGAACAGCTCAGGACAGTAATTCATGCCTCGTGTTAAGGCATCATAGCTTGTCTGTCAGAGCCTTTAAGAAATTCCTGGAAAAGGAGAGTAGGCCAGAATGTTACCAGATTTTAAGATGCTTCTTTCTCTGTTGTATTAAACACTAGAATATTTATCAATGCTTTGCCATCTTAAATTGTGATTGTATATCTTAATCTTTCTAATTCTTCTGAACACTACTGGATTTATAATGCTGAATGGCATGGTAATGAAGGAGATTCCTTTCTTTGTAGCAAATATCATGGGGATTTCTGTAGCAAGTGTCACATGAGAGAACGGGAAAATCTTTTTCAGCCCATAGCACTTGAATAAGCATCTGTAAATTGTCAGAGAAGGTGGTATTTTGATGCTGCTGGTAACATTTGATTCATTTGTAATCCAAGCAGAGTATCCTGAGTCTTACAGACTTTTGGTGTTCCTAAATTTTACTTTCTGAATTGGCAGGATAGTTAATTAGGACACAGAGCACATTACTATGCTGACCTACAAGTACAAGGTCATCACCCATGTATTTAGTCTAAAATTTAATTTGTTTCGGTGTCTCTCACGTTCCGAAACTCAGCTGCACTATTGCATAGCAAAGGTTAAAAACATCACAGGAGATCAACAAGGATGTAATAGTTTAATTGTACTCACTGTCAAATGAAACAAAGCTTTTAAACATCTTCATGAGTTTCACTAACTTTTCTAACTCTCATGGGGATGGCAAACATATACTAATGTAAGTGCTGGGCAGAAGCCCCTCGAAAGATTTTTCACTGGAATTTGCAAATCTGTACAATTTTCTTTTCTTATGATGGGCAGAAGGTGGCCACAGATTTCCACAATGTTTTAGTGCCTACCTGATTTTATTATCCTGTTTACTGGTCTTTCAGAGACTACAGTTTCAGTGATTTAAGACTGAAGCCTGTCTTATATCTGAAACTCCATCCTTTTTGAGAAGACCTCCTCCTTCATATTTAGAAATTTGACTTCTAAATATTGGCCAGCTTTATCCAGCTGTAAGTTCCCACTGTAACTGTTAGAGGGGAAGATACATCTCCACTACAGAACTGAGCAGTTGTTCAAATGTTGCCGTGACTCCACTCTGTACCCACATATACCCACAGCCTAAGTGTTGCTCTCAGCCTAAATTGGCCCATCCTGATGGCTCAGGTTCAGCTTTTGCTGGGGTTTGTGAGCCTTGTCATGTGTGTATTAAGGTGGCAAGCCAATCCTCCAGTTCCCTTTCTGCATTTAGAAGACTAAAAAATTCTTTCATTACTTTTTGGGGAAATCTTAGAAAGCAGATTAACTTTCTCTGGGCAGGAAAAAATACCAGGATCTGAAGGTATGTGTGTAGGTGAATAGAGCAGCAGGATGGACTGGCTCCAGCAGGGCTCTGCTCTGTGACTGCCCACATAAGGAGTCAACTCTCATCCACATTTCCCTAGTCCATGTTAAATTCTGTACAGAAAAATACTTAAGACATGCAGGTTTCTGCAGCAAACCCTTGGAGAAGCTGAGAACAAAAAATGAGTATCTTTAGTGTTCTGTAACCACTGAACCACTTTCATGTGATCTTTCATAGAAACATAAAATTATAGAATGGCTTGGGTTGGAAAGGACCTTGAAGATCATCTTTCCCCTCCAATTTAAACTTTGGTTCTGAGACCAATACAATAGTCTGCATCAGGGGTTTTGCCTTAAAAAATAATAAAATTAAGGTGGTTGACCAAAACAAGTATTTTTAATTGATAAATGTGTGATTAGATGCCTGCACATAATTTTGCTGAACTTAGGTAGCAATAGAGTCACTACATAACAAATATAGCATCAATACATCTGGTTCTTTGCTGTAATGTCACAGAGAGTCAAGCAGTTAAAAATGACAAATCAAGGAACCATCAGTTTCCACTTAACCCTTCCCTGTCCAGAGTGATATTAACCTCTGCATTTGATTGCAGCAAGCACTTAACCTGCCTTGGTATAATTTTTGAGAGTAATATTAATGTTCATTCATTTTATGAGCCTAAAAAATATTTGTGCTACAGCTCTACTTGAGAGGAACAGCCAAATATCATGCTACAGACCACAGACTGTTTGCCTAGGGGTCAGGAAAGAATTTTTCTCCTTGGATAAAGCGCTGCACACTTGGTAACAGTGAAGTGGGGGTTGTTTTTCTGCTTCATGTGAACCATCATACATGGTCCATTGCAGAACCAAGATATTAAGCTACTAAATCTTCTCCTTCCATCCCCCTCCATCTAAGGGACCTGGATGGTAAATTTTAAGGTGAGCCAGGCCAATGTCAAATCCTGCCCTTTTAATGCACTTTCTGGTTGTCCTTTTACCACCCTGCTGTTGCAACACCCTGTCTGTTTGTTCAAATCACTGAAGTCCAATGATGTGCATCAGTTTGCCAATGTCTGAGTTGCTTTTGCTGCTGCTGATTGCACAGGTACTGTTTGAAACATCCTGCCTGAGAAAATGAGTTGGGATTAGGCAATGGGCAACAAAAGGCACTGGGAAGATCAACAATGATTCTGCTGTCTGTTCTGAGATGGAGAGGAGACCCATTTATGTGGTGTATTAAGAGGTAAAGAATAGGGAAGCATTTCAAGAATGAAGAATGTGTTAAAGAGAAACACTCTCACAGCATTTGTAAATTCTTTCAACTGCCTGCTAAAAACTGGAAAAACTGATTTCTAACTATTTTATTTTATTGTGGATGCTGTACCAGCTTTGCATGGCAAAATCTTTGGTATCTTCTCTTAGTTTGGGGCTCAAAGCAGCAATGTGTGCTCCATTTCCAAGCCTCAATCAGCAGGCTCTCCAGAAGTAAACACTAATTACATTGTAAGCCAAGATTTCAGATGGCAGGAACTGACAGAAGTGCATATCATGTCAGAGGAGGATGACATGGCACAAAATCCTTTGTTGTTGGCATGACATGCTTGCTGTTATAAGACATCCTGGGCTGCCAATTGCATGAAGCTGCCAGTGGATTTGGATCTGCACTTTCTGGAGGGGTGCCTGTTCTGACCATCTGAGGAGGAAACCCAGAAAAGACCCATGTTTTCATGGGAGACAGTTGTCTGATGGAAGTGAATGCTGTGGGAAGACTTTTACTGATCTGTAAAACTAACATGCACTGTGATACTCCCAGAAACATGATACAAAATAATGAGGCATGTTTTGAGGGGAAAAGAATTGAAGAAGTTCTCCACTTGACTGGAGATTTTATTTGAGCTTTCTTTCCACAAACCACTGAGCATTCTTGGGGAAAATGTGGTGCAGCGAGGAGTTACTGAGACATTTTGTATCAGACAGACATTGGGGTGTAGACAGCTGAAATGAAAAACCCCACAAAAATAAACACAAATCAGGTGGCTGTGAACAACTCATTGCACATTTTTCTGTTTGGATCTTCTACTGCTATGTCTCCTTCCTTGGTGTAATCGACCTCCCATTATATTCACTTACCACAGTGCTGGTTTTCTATCCATACCCATGTTCTCATGAGTAATGGCATGCATCATCTTATTTGGTTTTATTTTACTGTATAACTCTGTATTGTCATACAGAAACAGTGTCTCAAATGACTTTCAGCTTTACACAAGGCCAAAATGGAAGTGGCTACTCTGCTGGGAAGTGGTTAAGGTGCCACTCAACATTACTTCCCCACACAGTGTCATCCCAGAATTATTCAAAGACGCTTCCTTTCATCGACTGATACAACCACCCATGTGTTGACACCTATTTTCCCTGCCTTGCAAATGTTATGTCCTTTGGAAAAAACTGCAGGTGTGCAAACTGCTGCTCAAGAAATTTCTAGGTTTTAGACAGGAATGATGGCCTGTATGCTCCACTTCTACTTCTCATAAATTGATTTCATACCTGTCTGCCTTTCACCTGTGGCCATCATAGTTATACTTAGGGCTTTCCTGGTAGAAGTATTTAAGCATTCCTTGTGTAGTCTTTGTGCAGAGTGTGTGATGATGCTTAAAATTGCTGCACTTAATACACTGTCCCATGCAACCAATCAGTGCATGTGCTGAGGCAACAGCCAATATTTCTGGATGTTTGGCAGCAAAGTTTGGTCAGACCTTTTGCAGAGTTGCTTCAATCTGCCAGATGTTCAGAAATCCTGGACAATGCTGAATATCCTCAGATTCCACCCAGACAAAATTTCTAAGCCAGAAAGAGGCCATGACTGGGGAACACTGAACATACAGTATCCCTATTCTGAGTTGCTATTTTTCAGGGTTGATTTTATTCTTTTGTATAATTGATCCTGTTTTCAGTAACCCACTAAACTGTGGGAGAAAGGTGCTATTTGCCCCTATCCCATTTATTACTGTGTTTACTTTCTGTCTCCTTTCCCACCTTAATTGCTTATCTACAGCCAGCTAGGGACAGGAGTTCTGCTGGTCCATGCAATGGCAGAAAGATTGGCTCCCTATTCTTGGTTGTTGTGGTACTCACTGCTGTAATTAAAGGAACATCAAAAACAATCTAATAATAATGGTGGTAAGAATAATAATAAAAGTTTTTTATAACACTTTAACTAATGTACATATGAAAACAAAGACAATCTTATATTGTGTAGTATCCACCCAAATCAGCATTGTTTTAACTGAAGCCAGGCCATGCATTTGTGCTGCTCTTGGTCACCACTTTTTCTTTCATTCTTTACTTTTTCTTCAATGTGTTTCCAAGTATTTTGGATTTTGAGGTGGAAGCAATTTAAATCACATGATAAGCTGACAAAAAAATCTGTGTGATTTAACTGCATTTACCTGCCCCCAGTTTGCATTGAGGAAGCCAACAAATTGTTGACCCTGACAAGGGTATTGAAGGTATCTGATTTGTGATCACCTGCTACTGTAATGTATAGTTGTAAAGCATGGGTTTGTGTCAGCTAAAGAGGACAAGAGTGTTTATTTAAGAATTTATCTACAAGGATGTCCCTAAGGTTGATTTTGAAGAGCATTTACCTCATTAGTAAGGATTTCTGGACTTGCTATTTTCTATAGTAATTAAACAGAAATCAGAAAAAAAATCTTGAATTACGTATTGATAAATTTCCAGAGGAAAAGGAGATATAAAATATTCATATTGTGGTGTAAAGGAGCTTTAGTTTTTACAAAAATAATGGTGGACTAAATACCGTGACTAATCATAAAGTCCACTGTTTAGGCATGATAGCATAACAATGTCTGAAAAGGGAATAGAACAAAATCTAGTGGTTTCCCAAGAGAAAAACAGCTAATCAGCATATCCTAAACAGCTGAACAAAAATATAATCAGAGATTGAGATCATGTAGGTCAGAGTAGAACCAGTCAGTATAATTCTTCTTATTATTCTTGTCCCATGATGGTTAATCATGAATCTCTCAAATTTCAACAAAGTCTTATGAGGTTCTTCAGTTCTGCTTTTAATTTGAAAAATATCATCATCTTTTCCAGACTAGTCTCCCTTGCTCCTCTGGGTCAGTGCACAAGTCTTTGTTGTGGTCAATTCCACTGGCAATAAAACTCATCATGTAACATTATGCTTTCTTATTTAAGTAAATGGTCTTAGCAGTACATGAAACATGACTGCAACTTAACATAACGATGTTTTAAATTTGATTTTTTGGGGAATTGTGCATTTCATGGTCATAATATGTTTAAAGGTTAAAAAAGACCTAGTAAATGGAAGTGTGTGAGTAGTTGACTTTCTTTTCCTTGCCCTGCAATAACCTGTAGTGGTGTGAGAGGGATGAAAAAGTGGGGAAAGTATTTTGGTTGATTTTTTTTTTTCTTCCACAAATATGCCCCTAGCTTAAATTTTGTTTTTCTAGCTTACCAATAGGTAGAACAGAATGCTTATCATCAGGCAAGCATTTGGCTAACTAGTAATATTTTTGCCTTCTGCCATCATAAGGAAGGCTTAAATTCACTCCAGGCCCTTGTCTCCATCTGGGTGATGAAACCACAAAGGTCAGGAAGGGGCTCAGTGCCACATATAACAACGAGAGCCCCACCTAAAATAGCAAAGGATGCATTTGACTGTCTATAAATGTGTCCTTTAGAGTTTGCACCAAATGCCACCGGGTCACAATTTTGATGCAGGAGAAGAAGGTAGTCATTAATAGCTGGCAAGCATGATGCATTCAGAATCTCTGCAGAAGGCCACATGTGGAGGTTTATAATCAAAACACATCATTACTCATTGTGGTTTTGCTCAGTCCACACTCATTCCAGCACCTAGACTCCAAAGCTAAAAATTTCTGCTTTTGACATGTTGCTTGGCTCTGTTCACTCATGGATGCAGTATGAAGTTCGGAAACCTACTGGGCAAAACCAGACAACATCATTTTTTTTCCGTGTAACATCTGGACTCCCTAGTATCTAAGTGCATGCTGAACAGCAAGAAACATTGCTGTGAATCGTGTACAACTGAACCCATTAATGAAGGGGAGAAGCCAGTCTGTCTGACAGGGAGCAGGGAGGGCTGGCTGCTGCCCAGAGGAATGAGCCAGGAGCTGAGGAGGAGCTACACACAAGCTGTGCCATCACCAGCTGGGCACAGTCCCACAGGCTCTGCACACATCAGGCAGTCCATGGGCTCTGACAGGGTCTACTGCTGGTCCCAGACATGGCAAGCAATGAACTGGGTTCAGGATCCCAAAAGCAGATACAGTCAGGAGCAAAAGTAGGCAAGGCCAAATTGTCCTTCCATTGGTGCCCAGTTCAGTTTTTAGTGTTCAGTCTGTAAGACATTATCTGGTTACTGGAGGTTTCTGCATTTCTGGCAAGGGCCTGAAACAGCACCTGGTTTTGTACCTAAGTTGCCAAGAGCTCGTTGTTCAGTGTTTGTTAGGGGACAAACATGCCTTCATCAAGATTTTTAAGCCAAAAGTCAGCTTTGAGCCAGTTCATAGTTCAGCATCCCATGTGAATACACATCTCTGTGTTCTTCTCTTATGTTGGGGAAATAACCTTTGGAAGAGGAAAGATGTTGATGTGTTGGGGTGGTGTGTGATGAGGGAGACACTGCTACTCCTATTGCAGTCAGAGATTACATGTCAAAGCTCTCTGCACTAGCTGGAGCCAGAAAATCAAGGCATTCCACTGAGGGGAATGTCCCTGAGGTGACTCTTCCAGTATAAGGGCTTGGAATTGCTTGCCTAAATATGTTAACTTTATTCTTCTAGGAGACCTGACAACCAAGTTGGGCATTAAATCATGTTTGTTGACTCACAAGTTGGTGACTTGACCTCTGAGTTAGCCATCCCACATGAAGAATATGTTGTAGTGAGAGTCTAGGGATGATCTAAGCTCTTATGCCTTTATTCTTCACAGGAGTTTTAGGAATAGACATAGTGGAAACCTGGAAATCTTCCATTTTCAAAAAAAATTCTAGGCTTTCTGGTGATGAAGACAGCTTTATTCTCTGTAAGTCAGTGCATCACTGTAAACCTGTAGCCAGACAGAACAAAGCAATTCTTGTCTTCTGAAAATACTATGGCTAAAACTGGTACAAATTCATAGTCAGTTTTGCATTGTTTTATTGCTTATGTGGAGACCTTTGTAATTCACGTGAAGAATGAGGCAAAATGGAAAAATAAGTTATGTTTCTTTCTGTATTTTCCTTTTTTTTCTGCACCTTTTCAAAATACTGTGGTAAATGTTACTCTATAGAAATAGCATTTATTATAAACACAACAGCTTAGCTTGTTAAAATACTAATTAAAAGCCATACTTCATGCCAAGTGCAATGTATACAAAAACTTTTCATTTGAAGTTGTCAACAATCTCCACACATAGCCCAAAGAAAATAGAGAAGCAAAGACTGACAAATTAAATAGTTCTGCTCATGGTTATTTGCCTTTTGGCAACAGAATATTGAGATTATTTCATCCAGCTCTGCACTTTCTCAACTCACGTTGAATCAGAATGGTAATTTTCCTCTAACTGCATAGTGGAGTCAAATTGGAACTCTGTGGCTTGAGAGTTTGCCATTCTTTCCATGTGCCCCATTATACGCCAGCAAACCTATAGTTATGGTGCATGTATTATTTAAATTGTTTTTGCAAAGCTTAGAATATTAATGTAGTGCACACTGTTTTGTGGAAGGTTTGTAAATGCACCCACACACATGGTAGTACGTGAAATCTAATTCATTTATGTCATACTCCCATACTGGTAAAGAGAGATAATGAATTATAAATAATTATTAAAAAAAAATAAAGTGAATAACGAATTTTTCTGTTCTGTGAACACCCTGGAACAACAGTTCAATATACTTAAGCTTGATTATTTTTGTCTATATGAGCCCTGGTGTTCCCTTATAAAAGAATAACTCAGCAGTTCGTCTCTGCAGGGAGGCAAATATAAATATTTCAAAACAAAGTTATGCTGAAAGCCAAGGCACTAGAAGAAAAATTATGATAAAATCTTGGAAATACAGATTAAAGAACTATGGCAAATGGTATTGATTTTTGCTTATTTCATGGTACCACTTAAACAGCCTAATTCAAGTAGAGTCCTAGTGTATGTCTGCGGATGGTATTTACACATACACAGGCCAGAGTAGAGTTGGATCCTTCTCTGCTGGCCTTCCTAGCTAAAGGAACAGAGGAAATAGTCATTGTTACCTCCTTGACATTTATGTGGGGTACTGAGACATGGTGAGAGTTATTGGCTTGTGCAAGATCACACAGATATACATGCTTGGATTCAGAGCTGAACTGCTGTGTTCCAGAGGTTCAATTCCCATCCAGTACCTCAGACACAAATCTATCCTTCTTGGAGATAAATAGCTTCTGATTTTGGAAGAGAAAGTTAAGATTTGCAATAGGTGTGAATATCACAGCTATTTAGGTGACTGCTGATGGACTAAGGGCATCACCTTTTCAATGCCAGAATTAGGTCCTCAGAGTCTTGACACAAAGCTCGTTTGTTGGGATCTGCTAATGGATGGAAGTGTAGACAAAGATTTGTCTGCTCAGGAGACTATTACACAGCCACAGGTTTAATGGAAAACACTGTTGGATTTGTTCAAACCTCTCAATAGCAATGTCAGCAACGGCAGTGAAGTGGAGCTCTGTTGAAAGCATAAGCAGAGTAAGCGCTTCTTCCACAACCCAAACAAACGGAGCTACTTTTGAGTGCACGTGTGTGTTTCTCTTACCAAGATCACAGCAATTTCAGTTTTGAGAGAAAGCATTAGAAAGAAGAGGCGAGCCCACAAACTTTCTCTTGAACTCAGCATGTCTATAAATATTTATCCTGAACTGTTGAACTAGAAATTTATAGCCACATCAATTTGTACTTAGTATTTCAGTTAGTGCTTTGAGGGTCTTTCCTTTTAAACAGTTGTTGCTCAGCTCTTCATTTTTATTTTTATTTTAAACACAGCCATTCATACATTGTGCTGTCTGAATTACCTCTCCTAAGCTGTTATTAAAAAGTGTATGTGTGTATTTGGGAAAGCTTATAGATTTAACAGATTATTACAGGATGAAAGACAGTTGCTGATGAGCAGTTGATGTTCCACAATAGGATTTTGTATGGAAGTCTTAATTGTTTAATGCATGGCCAGAAGTTGCACATAATGGAACAAACAGTGCAATGAGAAATGCTAGTTGTCTAATGTATTTAAATCTTCACAATCCAGCATTGCGTTTTATATCTCTTTGTAATCCCATCAGTTGTACTTTTTAATGAAGTTTAAAACAAATGGCACTTCTCAGCCCCACCAGGAAGCACCAACAAAGCAGTTCACAGAACTGAGGAGAGTTTTTGTAGCCTGTCCATAGCACAGCCTTTGCCAGCAGCATTCGTCACTCTCAGCAGACAGTCTTTAAATGCACATGCAACTGTGCAGGCAACTCAGCAACAAAGTTTTAGCATTCTCTGTGGCCATGGCCAGGCTCCTGAATTGCAGGAGATAAATCTTGTCTGGTTGGAAGCTGAGGGCATGTTCATTCAGAGCACAGAGTGTTTGTTACCACTTTACATTCCAGATGCGGTTTGCTGCCCTTAATTATGGTTTTCATAGCTTTAAACATATTTGCCAGTAGCTGTGTGTTTGGGCACAGAATGAAAGCATATATTTTCTCTTTTTTTAATTAATTTTCCACAATGGGTCATGCATACTGTGTGTGCTCTTGTAAATTTGTAGAGATTCCTTATCTGTTGATAGCATGTACTAATAGGATGTACTGATATTGAATCCCTAAGAACAACATCCCTGAGCTAGGAAAGTATGAAGCTCATTTGTTCAGTGGCATAGCTCCTACAAGAAGACAGGGCCACTAGTAGTCAGTGACATGTAAAATAAATTCATGTCCCATTAAGACAGAAACTTCACATCAGTAAGTTAAAAAAACAAAGTCTTTCAGTCTTCCAGAAATAATGTGCAAAGGAAAAATATTTTTTGCAAGTTTTACTGCGGTCAATGATGAACATTCTCTTTAGAAAAAAAAGAAACAGAGTGGATTGTCGTCTTTAAAAAGTGTCTGCCAATTCAAACCCCAAATATTATTGTTATGAAAGGATTGTTGCTCTGAAAATAATTGATGCTGTTTGGTTGTAGAGTCTTTTGACCTGATGCTGTCCCAGTCTCAAGCTGTGGCTCAGAGCATCTGGATTCTGTGATCAGTTTTGTGAGGTAAAACAGCAAAATGTTTACAGTTTCTAAGTGGGGACGTGCACATATTTTGCTAATGACAGAGCAAAATACTGGTGTTCATTTCATCCTGTACTTGTTCAGGGGGCTTCCTTGTGCTGATGCTTGGTCTAAACAACCATTATCCACCTTTCTGAATTGTTATTGAATGAAGGATGAATGAAGGATTCACAACTGAAAGGAAAAATGTGCATCAAGTCTTAAAAGCTAAGCTTTTGGTGGTGGGAAGAGGGGAGACAACTTCCCAAAAATTTATTATTATTGTGTTAAACTGTTTTATGTTTCAATCCTCTACTGCTGCCAAACAAATTTATGAGCAAAAGTAGTGGCAAACACAGGAAATGAGGCTGTCCTGTTGAACTGGAAATGAATGAACTGCTCCTATTCTGAAACCTCTCACAACAAAGTGAAACTCCGGTCTGATTTCTCAAAATCCTGTAGCAAAGATTGCTGCTGCTCTGAAATGAGCACTGGTCCTACCAGGAAACTTCTGAAATTCTCCTAAACTCATGGCTACTGACTTAAAGCAGCTGCTTCATTTAGTAATATTTCATAGACATCTTGAGTCAGAATCATCAAAGCTGGGAGGATAGGGCAAGAGAGCAAATTTTATGGGGCTTAGTGGGCTGTGTGGAACAACTAGCAAGAGCCTTATTTCCATTCTGCAGCCACAGTTTTTTCCCTTTAAACTCCTTTACATCCTTACAGCCTAATCCTAAGCGACCCTTAACCATGCACTTAGGTCAGCTATTTCTTTGTAATTTTTTAGCATTTTAAGCTACTCAAGACCTCACAAAATTTAACACCTTTTAAAAGTTGGTCTATGGGAAGAAAGCGGGAAGAAAGCTTCATCTTTGCAGTTTGCCTTATTTTTTTGCTTTGAGGAGAGACTCAGAACCAGAAAAATTCTCATTAAAATTGATGAGAGTTTCACCTAAGAGAAGGCTTCTAAGTTTATCTTCCATGTTTTGTAGAGAGCTCTTGTGCTTGCCCTTGCCTTTCAAATCTTTTTGGCCCATACATGTGGCATTATTGAAGTTATTGAGAGCTGACAGAGCCGTATCTAAGTAAGTTGCTCACATTCTGCTGTGGCAGTGACTTAATTCTCTTATTTGTAACACTATTTTACATGGTTCTCATTTTGCTGCCAAAACTCTGGACCTATTCTGTCTGGATCCTCTTTACTGTTCACTCAATACTATGCTCTGATATCTGTATACAAACACATTCTGTTATTATTTGTGGTAAGAAGAGCAGTGGCCTCCCTGTGCTGCAGCTTCATTTCAGTCTTTGCATTGATTCCTGCAATAGAAAATTTGTTGGCAAGGAGGAAATATGGCCAGATTATTTTGATCTAACCTTACTAAATATGGAAACTAAGTTCATTTTAGTGTGAGTTTGACAAAGTCTGAGTGTCTCCATGTCTCAGATCCTCAGCTGTGAAGTTATGAAGTCAAAGTTACACTTTCCCGAGTGGCAGCTACCTATTTCAGAACTGAAATTGTCTTCAGTTTGTACAAAACTCAGTTTCCTGCACACTCCTACTTTGATAAAATGCCAGAATTTTACCACTTTGCAGAGATCTTGTCAAGTTTGTGTGTCAGGATGGCATCTGGGTGGCATTGGAGGAAATAGTCTAAGCTTTCTCCTAGTCTTTATCCAAGGTTTATGGCACCTGTTTGGTTTTGAATTGGCAGCCTAGGGAAGCCTTTTTAAAAATGGGGAAAAATCAGACAATGACTAAATTTAAATATAGAACTAAAGATGGACAGAGATTCAGTTTATTTATAATCCCATATTAAGTTTAGAAAACCTGTACTTACAGGAAAAAAGGTCCAGGTGAGCTCTGTGGGTGGTTAGCATAAAACTCTTGTCATGCACTTAATGGCTACAGGTCAGCTGGCTACAGTGTGGGGAAAGTAAAAAGGCAGATGTTGCTACTGGTAGAATGATTTATCAAAGCTCCATCAGAACAGCTCTGCCACTCTGAGACAGCAACATCTGTGTGAAAATGCCCCCATTAGTGTAACAGAGGTTTACAGCCTCTGGTTCAGCTGCTGATTGACATCCCAGCTACACCGACACGTGCTCCTCTATACAGTGTGTTCCCTTCGTGTCCTCTGTACAGGAAAGGGTAGAATCCATCTTGATAGTGTTCTGAATTTCAGCTGAATGATGTTTCAGGTTATTTTGGGGTGTCTGAAGACTCCTATAACAGTGTTACTTTAAATGCAGTAAATTTAAATTTATTATTTAAACGAAAGAACATCTAATTTAAGAAAAGCACATACGATTAATTCCTAAAGAAATAAGTGGGGCTTAAGTATTCTCTAAAGAGCTGCATTAATTGGGACTGGTGTTTGAACTCAGAAATTATATAAACTGAAGGCAGCTTGGCACACAGTGCTACTCTGAAATTCCACTGGAGTCCTTCAGAAAAAAACCTAAGACAAATGGACTTGTTGAGGTTATGGTACCTGGGGAAGCAATGCTTTATTCAAACAGCTACACTCTGGTGACTGAGCACAAAGCCAATACTCTGTGCACCTCTAGAAACCCTTGACACTGAGTTTCACAAAAGAAATATGATTAAATGTAGAAGATTGAAGAAGAAATTATCTGCAGCTGCTATCTGCTTTTCAGTTAGCAGACCATGTCTTCCATGGATAGGTCATAAATTCTTCCCTGCTGAGTACCATAAAAACTGATTCCCCCAAAGAACTGTGGTAGTATATGTAGTGTTCAGCACCTTTACAATCTGCAAAAAGGGGTTGAAGAGGCAGATACAGAATAAGCAGATTATGCAGAACTGCTTTTAAAGAATCAAAAGTAAAATTGGTGGGGTGCCATCTGCAAAAGGATCTCATATTTGGTGTCTGGACTATAAAATATGAAGTGCCATTTGGCATTGATGAGTACAGAGTAGAAAAATAGAACACACCCAAGGTTTACAGAAAGACCATTATTTTTTCTTGTATGCACATTAGGTAATGCTTTGAGGTGAGCATTTTTGTTCCTACTGTACTGCAGTTTTGCTTTAATGAGACAGCTGTGGATTCTAGACTGCTCTGTAGAAGAGGCAGGTTATTCGCTTTGTTTGCAAGGTTATAGCTAAGTCTCCAAATATTTAACATTTTCATGTTTAACCTTGCCAGGCAAGTTCTCTGTTTTAAAAGCAAGCTTTTAAAAGGGGTAAGCTATTCTTGAGATATGGTTTGTGTGTGTTTAAAGTCTCAGAAGGAACTTAACAATGTATCATGTCCACTTTCCTTTATCAAGAACATCTGCTGTTCATTTGTTAAAGCAAACTGCAGCTTGAGCCTAACAGAAGCTTTGTTACAAGACTTACAAAAGACCTGCACTGGCCAGAACTGTGTCTCCCACCTGCACTAACCATAAAAATTAAATTAAAATCAAATTATACTACCTATTGGGTGGGCTGTAATCATGATGTTCAGTTGTAGTCTCAACAGTTTTATAGTACTTCTTTCCTAAGACTGAAATTAGGAGTTCACAGCAGTATAAACTATTAAAACAATAAGTGGTGCTTTTTTCTAGTTTGAATGCACAGCTCTCTTTACATGTTATGGTGTATCCAATTCTTAGCATCCTCTGCTAAGTTTGTTCTCAAGTACTTAATTCCCCTCACAAGTCTTTTAATCAAGGTCCAGATCCAAAATCTCTTGGCTCTCAGTCCAAGGAAGGTAGGGGACAGTGGATAGAGTCTGATGACTATGGGAAACACCTCTTTTTTTGTAGGACCTAGGATGAGCTCCATCCACAGAACAGCTGTTACTGTTTGGATTGAGTCTCTTGGCATGAGAGCCTTCAACTGTATGACCTTCAGATGAGCTCATTACTCCAAGTTTTGCAAAAAGTGCAAGTAGTTTACTCCCTAGTAGTAATGAGTATTTGCTATGCCAAGTTCACAGGCAGCAGAATAAAGGCCAAAGTTTGGCACATACTCTGAGTGGTTTTTCACGTCTCTTGACGTGTCCTTCTGGTGTGACTTCTAATCATCTGCCCACAGCAAACACTTGGGAGCTCAGTGGTAACATCTGACAACCCTAAGTGAAGCTATGCTCATTTTATCCCCTTGCAGCTTCTGTTCTCTGTGGCCTTTTCTGATGTGTAGCTCCCAGAAATTGATGGTTTCTGCTCGAAGATGGGCGTGGAACAGAGAATAGGCTACAAAGCCTTCTCAAATTTCCCTCAGTTTCTGGTATTCCTCAATGTTAAGATAGGCAGGCAGCCACATAAGTAAACACCTGCTGTTCCTTTAGAGGAGGTCACTGCTGTCAGACATCATCTACCAACCCACTGACCAATTTCTCTTGAAAGTTTAGTGCTTGCCCTGTCCACTGTGGTGTGGGAAATAGCTTATTCTCTTCTGCTTTGCAGGTATTTTTATGCATTAGAAAACATTTCTCATTACTGCTTTTCTTCATATATGACTTGTTACCCAGGTCATCCAAACCTTGTTTTTGTGTTGCTTTACAACTTCCAGATGCTACAGTCTAACTATAAATATGCTAACTACAGTACCAACAATCAGTGTTTTAAAGAAATCATTTCTTTGTGTTGCAATGACTGAGATACAGGCTAAGAGCATCACTCGTGGTAGCCTCAAGGTCTGCATATCCTTAAAAGTCTCAAGACAAGTGGAATAGTCTGTATTTGCATAATGCTTTATTCGTGTACATGTACAGATTTACTGTAAGAAGTATATATTGTATTTGTCTGTCTCAAATATAAATGGGCAGTTCCAAGTTCTTCTCACTGAGAAATAGGTGTCAAAAAGCAGTGTCACTTAGCTGCAGGAGCACAAAACCTGCTTATTTTGGAGTGTTAAATCATAGAATCATAGAATCATTAAGGTTGGACTCTGAGATCATCAAGTCAAACCATCAACCTCTCACCCCACATGTTCACCACTAAACCGTGTCCTCAAATACTACCCTGTTATTCTTTAAGAGCCAACAAAGGGGACAACCTTCCTCAAAAAGCAGCAAGGTATGAAAATTAGGTTGAAAGCTTCATTTTGAATAGCATGTGAATAGATAATATTTCTGTCTTTCAAATGTAAATTCAAAATCAAGTTTCTTCAGATGGGTCGAACCCCACAAATACAACTGATTCTTTCATTGAATTGATTGAATACAACACACACATAGGTCTTAATTCTGGACTTTGTGGAATTAAGGCAAAGGTAGTCTACAGAAATAGCAGCACAACTGAATGCTGTGTGCTGACAAAATCTGGATGTCCTAAAATTCTGATTTCATGGGAGAAGGATTGTCTCTTCTGAGCAATTTTAGTCATTAGTGAACTCATATTGCAGCGTATGAAATCATCTCTAGGAGGGGAGTTATTTTGAATAGCAACTTCTTAACAGCTGTAACGTTGCCAGTCTTAGTACAATTTGTGGGTGCCTGTCTATATATGATGCAATCTGAGGAGATTTTGCGAGCAAATAAATCCTTTTGATAGCTATTTTCTTCCTGATCTCATTGCTTATGTGTTAAATATGACCTTAAGTAGGAAAATGGGACATTTATCTAGTCCTTAACATCAAGCACTGAACACCTCAGCCAGTATAATGATTATAGTGCTTGAATATGTCATGTTAATGTTTGCCATCATTTCTAATAGTCTTTAGGTGTTACTGTCAAAGTGAGAAATACTCAGTAATGGTTCACAGCCCATCAGTGTTTCACAGTTTCACTTACACTTTGGTTTATTGTCACTTACTGCTGACTCTTTTGGGTGCTGTGGGTTTACGTTCATTGTTGACCTCACTGGAGCCAGTGATGTGTTTAAGTAGGCAAACCTATGGTTCTTTGAAATTAGTGTATAAACAGCTCTTTTTAGATATAGGCTAATTTTTAAAAAATCTTTCCTTTCCTTTTGAACAAGCAAAAGGATCACTGAATATATTTGCCATTGGTGGTCACTGAATGCCTTTTGCTTTGTGACAGAGGGGAATAGTTTGTACTGGTGTATTTTTTAATAATTCTATCCTTTAGTGTACGGCTTCCATAGATTTGTTCTATTTTTGACCCCTTATTTCTTGTCTTTGGGCACCTGGTGCTGCCCTCTTCAATAGCATTCCCTCAGACCCAGATGCAAAACAATCCTAACTCTGGGAGTTTCACACACAACAGGTTCTCTCTCAGCTCTGTCCCCTTGCTGTCCCCTTCTGCACAGAGCAGAAGGCCTCTTTTACCTTAGCAGACTTTCCCAGGAACACTCTAAGCAATTGATGCATCCAGATAAAACCTCAAAACTCATGTTTGTGCTGATACAATGGCTATTTGCTGCTTGCTGTCAATTTTCCACTTGTTATTGTTGTAGAACAGGTAAAGAGAAGCTGTAGCCTCAGTGGAACTGGCAATACTCACACAGGCCAAGCTGTAAATAAAGGTTATAGCCTTCTGCTGCTGGGCATTAAATAAGCAGATAAATTTCTGTTTGCTGTGGATTTATTCAAGGCAGATGTTTTTAGTGAGCTCTGGAAAGGTTGGGAGGAATATAAAACCTGCTGCAGTTCTGGAATTGATCCATTAGGATCAAAACCCAGTAACCAGTGATTTGTTTAAGGGTCCCTGACACTTTTATGGCAAGACTATGTATTTCAGAGAGGTCTGGCTCAGTTTGAAACACATTCCAAACCCAAACCTGAAATAAATCCTTGCAACAGAGCAATTCTGTAAACTTCTGCTTTCCCATCAATTCATTTTTGACAAAAAATGAAAGAAAAAAAATCGGAGTTTGGGAAGGGAATGACTCAAACTTTTGGAAGGAAATGGCATGCTGATTGCCTGTGTTTGTAATTTTCGGTGTGGCATTTCCTCAGTGTAGAGGTGTGGATGAACAAAATAACACAGACATAAAATAAACACACATAGAAGAAATGGAAAAATACTTATTGTAGCCTCAGTCATGTGATACTGGAAGGACACTTATAATGGTATACCAGAGCTTGAGGGGTCAGCTAAAAATGGCCTCATGTGGTCCAAGAGGGACTTAAGAATATTATAAAACAAAAAGGAAAAGGAAGAAAGGTACTTCCCATTGCTTCGACCCCAGTTGTTCCCTGGGATAACTGATGGAATGTTAATACTTGGGAGCTTTGAAGCTGGGTTGAACAATACAACGAAAACACCAGAAAGAATTACTGTGAACTGGAAAAAAAAAGTAAATATATTAAGTGATACGTAATTGATGACTTGCATTCACAGGCCAGAATCTCAGCAGCTGTAAACAGATGTGGTTAGACTGATTTTAGTGAAGGGGTTGTGATGTAATGCACTGAAAAGGTGGTTCTGCCTTCACATCATTCAAGTGCTACTCTGTCATTTTAATGTATTGTATTACTTGATGTAACAGTTTGAAAGCCATTTTGCCTCAAATATTTCAAGGAAATCTTAATATTTAGTGAAGTAAAAATGAGAGGTAGTAACTCTTTGGGTAAATCACTTAATCTCTCTGTTGGTTTCTTAATCTAGAATGAAAAGATGAGTACAAGGGCATTGACAACTTAATAGTAAGAAGCAGTTATTTGGTACAAGTACTTTCTGTTCCAGTGAGCACATTATCAACTAACAGGAGTTACAGTACTGTAACAATCTCATATTGATGCTTCACAATTCCCTTTTTCTGAAAATGAATTGTGCTGAGAAAGATATTCCTTGGAGCCTGTGCTCTGAGTAAGCACTAAACCAATTTGCTGGAGAAGGGTTAGAATTCTGGGTTGAGTGGGAGCTGTTGTTTCACAGAAAGCACAGAAAAGAAAAGGCATGGCCACAAAATGGCTTTAGAAAGATGCTGCGGGTTTTTTTTAAACAGGAATCAGCTCTCAATGTGCAGGATCCCACAATTTATTCTTCATGGAACACGGCTCTTGCTTAGGTAAAGACAGACTCAGAAAGAACTGGAGAAGTTTGTACCAAAGTGGAAAGTTTCTTCAGCTTATTCAGCATATTCACGCTCTTGGCAAACATTAATGTCCTTTATATTGAGTAAGTAGTGTCAGGAAGAAGAGGTCATCACATCACTGGCAAAATTAATTTCTCTGAACTGATACCTAGAGAATTAAAGGAAAGAGAAAAATTTCTGACAGCTGTAGGTTAAGCT
The DNA here is from genome assembly GCF_001715985.3 of Manacus vitellinus. Classification (NCBI taxonomy): domain Eukaryota; kingdom Metazoa; phylum Chordata; class Aves; order Passeriformes; family Pipridae; genus Manacus; species Manacus vitellinus. The sequence goes on from NW_021939632.1 coordinate 3,679,272, forward strand.
CCAGCAGATGAGAAACCCAGCTGGAGTGAGGTGGGGCTGGATTAAAAATGAAAGGTTTTGAAAGAAGAGAACCTAGGAACGGGTAAGGTTGGTTGGTTAAAGATTTTAATTTGGAAAGTAAGTGCTGTGCAGTCAGAGAAAGCAGAGCTGAAACGAGGATTGGAAACTGAGAGGAGAATGCTGGGAGGAATTCGCCCAAGCCACAACCAAGCCTTCTTCAAATTAAGACAGATCATCAATATTTTGCCCACCTGGAGGTTGAAGGGACTTCCTGTTCAGTTGCCAAAATTTGATAATGTAGTTCAGAATGCAACAGTACTTCTTTCCCTGTGAGCAAACACAGCCACAACTATTACTCATCCCAGCTCATCTTGATCCACTCAGTTACTTCATGACATGTAGGCAAAGGATCAAAGAGTTGGAAGATGGGGGGTGAACATATCAGAGTGGGGGTTAGGAGAGAAGTTCTGCAGTCAGGAGTTGTTATGATGATGACTGGAGAAACTTACTCACAATTAACACATAGTAAAGTGACCCTCAAAGGGGATGGGATCTCTCATACAGCAGAAGAAGAACCTTTGCCTGAGTAGTCATTTTGCTGGTGGAAACTGGTGTATGTCTGCTTTTCCCTTTCCTTTTTTTTTTTTTTGCAAAAGAAACACACAGATCCTCATCGAGTTGCAACAGCTCAGTTGAAATCAATAACTCAATTCTCAGTTATACCAACTGAGGATCTGTCTGCAAATCTGAAGGTATCATTAATGCCATAGCAGGAAGGGATATATTAATATTTAATGAACGCACGGCTGGTTCATTTTTTTGAAAATTCTTCTTTTGGGTAGACCGCAAAGCTGTTTGAGTAGTGTTTTTGTGTGAATATGTGTAGGTGCTTATAGTCTCCCTCCCTCCATAATATGAGAATGACCCTTAATGACACTTTCATAAATTGCAACTCCTTATCTTCTGCTTTTAAAGATCAAGGCAAAATTTGATACGTGTCTGCATTTCTTGCCTGTATATTGTCAGGAGCCACTATATCTCATTACATTTCCATTATAAGCCCAATCCTTGGCAATCATACTAGAAATTTTTGGTCTGGCTACCTTGTAGTCTTGCATACTTAGAGGTGTAGTAGCACTATTGCCCTTCAGTTTCTGAACAGTGAGGACCCAGGGTAAGGATTCTTCATCGGCGCTGTCACTTTGTTTCTGTGGAGAAACCATAGAAGTGGGAAGATTTTCTGCATAGGTATCTATCTGCCTGACTAGTCTTATGATTTTAAGTTTGACTTATCCAAGAGTTTTTTCATTTCACTATGTTCTGCCATTTGGCTTGCAAAGAATATGTGTTTAACAGCTCCCGTGTCAAGAACTTTCCACTGCATTGCTAAATGTCCGACATTTCTTCCTGATGTCATCATCTGTTAAGTTTACCTTCTTTCTCCATCTCTCTCACATCTTTCCAGGTCAGAGGATACCCTGAGCCCCAGATCACATGGTACAGAAATGGGCATCCTGTCCCAGAGGGAGACCATTATGTCATGGACCACAGCATTCGGGGGGTGTTCAGCTTGGTGATCAAAGGTGTGCAGGAAGGTGATGGTGGTAAATACACCTGTGAGGCTGCAAATGATGGTGGGGTTCGTCAAGTGACTGTGGAACTGACAGTGGAAGGTAAGAGGATACTTACATTACTGCAGTGATGATTATAGAGTTTAATTAAAGGAATAAGCTGAGTTAAACTGTCTAGTTAAAATCACAACTTGTGTTTTCTTATTGGGGCAAGAGAAACTTCCCAGTTTAAGGCATTTTTCAGGGAACTAAATGTCCACCACTGGATAAAGTGTGTGTTCAGTTTGAGGTGTGTATGATGATGCCCAGCTAACACAAGTCCTAGCTTTACAGATTTTGCTATGAACTCTGTAATTTTCATGGAAGTCACCACTCAGGACAGAAACAAAGGCCTGGAAACTTAACATTTTCTCTCAGGCAGCAAAAACTGTGGCCATCTTGGTTGCCTCACAAATAGGCACACTGAATCAGTGGGTTTCTGGGGTTCTCCATGCACGCTGCCATTTGCTCAGCTGCACGCCTGGTTGTAATCACATGCTTAATGTCACACGGGAAACAGCCAAGATCAAACCCAGGAATTTTTAAGAGAACATCTGCATATTAGATAGTTGCAAACTGCCAAATGTAAAATTTAAAGAGTGACACAGAGCCAGGGAAGGATTGAAATCAATTGTACTGCAATTTGGTCATGTCAGAGATCTGTTGAATGTCACAACCTCTCTGGTCACAACTTTGTGTTGAATTCTTGAAGCAAAGAAAAAAATCTGAAGCATTTCTGAAGCAATCGGCATTTAGGTTTATTCACAGTCAAAATCTCTAACAGATATCATCAGAGTTCATACTGAAATATGTATAGATCTGGGCATGATTATTAATGCCTTCTGTTGTAAAAATCATGCAAAATCTTTTATGCCCCTAGTTTTAACCCATGACAACTTTATGAGTGATAATTTACATGGAGGTGGAAGATTTTTTTAAAGCTGCTTTTATATCAATTTTTCTGACCTGGGCTTTGATGCAGTTTAAAAGAAACTTCAAGGCAGTACCCAATGACCGAATTTCTCAGAGTTTGAGAATTATATGGTCCTTATTCTAAAAATCCCTTTATGCATCAAGATAGCAAAGCACAGATTTTTTTCTCTTCTCAGCAAAGATACCTGTGTGAGGCCGACTGTTACTTGACAAATGCTACTGAAACACGATCTAGTCTTTCCATCTGCATGACTGTCCTGTCTGACAGTGATGTGGGTTCTTATAAGGTTCTAGAACAAGTATTTTTTTCACAGCCATCAGACTTGTTTGTTTGATGCTGCGGCTCTGGGTCTCTCCCAGGTCGGTCCCAAAGCTCCCCGGGCGCTGTGTGCACCAGGTGGCGCTGGGATTACACGGCTGCGCAGGGATCTCCCTCCTGCGCTCGGCAGCAAGGGAGAAGCTTTGTTTTCTTTACAGAAAAGGTGGTGTGGGCTAGCATGGGGCTGAAAACCCAAACAAGTAAAGACTTCTTTCACAGTCCAAAAACCTTCTTTTGCTATCTTAATTCGAATTAGTGCTGCACTGTAGAAATTAAACATAGTGTTTCATTCACTTGTTTAAAAATATTTTTGCATTAATACTCTGCAGTGTTGTTACTACTAAGTAGACAGTAACTGTGCTAAAGCTTGTTTTTGAAATTGGAGAGCCTAACTTTGAGACTACAGATGACATAACCTTACACTGCAAATGTTGCATTTCTCCTTTGCGTTTGAAACCTGTAGAAATGCATATTTTACATAGTCTTTAGTGTCTGTAATTCCCAATGGTCTTGACAAAGCTTCTGACTTCCCGTTTTTCTATCCTATGTTACAGGAAGCTCCTTGATGAAATACAGCCTGCCATCCAGTGCCAAAACCCCTGGGTAAGAAGTCCAATGGCTTTGATATTGTTTGCCAGACACTTTAATATATTTTGGTCAGAAAACAAGTAAAATTACTCTTTCTGAAAATCTCCATTTATCCCAAGCAGAATAGCTACCATGAGAGCTGCAGGGTTAGCAAAATGGTTGAGACTGTGAGGATACAGCTAGTGCTCCCACATGCTGACTGAGGAATTAATCTGGCTGAAAACAGAACATCCTGCTGATACCTGCAATATTGCACCGTCCTCTGATGTGATATTGCACTCTCTTGTCTCTGCTCTCTGATACTCAGAAATCCTTCCCCAAAACTTCCATGACCTGACAGTCTCTTTATAAATACAGAGCAAATACTGCTTTAAGAGTCGTCAGTAAGAAATAAAAGCAACTGAAATCAGCCTTCTCTCACACAGAATTTAAATATTTCCAAGCAACACAGCGGGTAAACTGTAGTCCGGAGGAAATAAATGCTCTGGTTTGGAATAACTGGTACCAAGAATGGGCCGATGGGGTGATCTAAGCTGGCACATAAATAGTCTACTTCTTGTCATGTACTTTATGCACTTCAGTAAACATTTACAATTAAGTGAATGCCACTGTTTTAAAAACCTCAGACCTAATTCTTCCAAGAGCTGAATTATTTTGTTTTATAAGTAGTTTGAATTTAAGCAGAATTTTTTCTGATTCACGTCCCTGGCAATGAGTCTCCCTGGATATAGACAAAAATCCATGTTTCTGATTACGTTAGTGATCAGAATACAGATAGTTACAACTGAAGATTTTAATTTCATCACTGATATGAACACTGTTTATCTTTGTTTTGAATTTTAAAATTAACTGAGATTACAACAGTGAAAATGGTTAAGTAAAAGAAAATGGTAAATAATCAGGAAGGCTTTTACATGATAAAGTCTGTATTGTAAATGTGCTGCAGAAATACATGCAGGACAAACAATCAAAGCAAGAAAGGACAGTTAAGGTTGCTGTTATGTTTTGTTGTACATTCAGACTTTACAAAGCACAATCCTAATCCACTGCATTGCACAGATTTAGAGTGATTGTCCTCATTTTTCATGCTCCCATGTTTTGCTCCTGTTCAGTATTAATAATTTTATGGTATGGCAAGTTTATGCCTTTACATAAATGGGGAAAGGGGAAAAGAAAAAAAATATACATTTCCATTTGTGCATGTTTAGGAACCAGCCAGAAAGCTGCAGGCCAGCTAGTAGGTGATTTTCTTTTAATAAGTTAGTATATGTGTACAGATATATAACTATAGGAACCTAAAACCCCCTAAAGATGGTCACTAAAAGACTTCTTTAATACACATTTATACTCTTCTTTAGTGGTACCATGAGGAAGACGACATTAAAAGCTACCAGATATTCAATTATATGATAAAGCAATTTTCATTTTAGCATATTACAGTCATCCTTCTCTCTCAATACTTCTTGCTGGTCCTGTTGTCCATGTAAACCCTTTCATTATGGTATCATCTCTTACTTAGACACCTCAAGCTGCCTTTCTGGCAACCATCATGTCTTGGCAGCACCTGGGACTGAGGCGATGAGGTCTCTGTTAGTATCTGACACCTGGTAGGAATGGTGAGGTGTTGACACATCTTACTTGCATGTGGCAAAGGGCCATCTGGAAACAAAGGCCTTGAAAATGGTTCAGTTTGCTTGAAATTAAACATAAGAAAAAAAAAAAAAGAAAAGAAATCACCATCTGCCATCTGCTAATGTGTCTTTGTTGTACCAAGGCTTCAGAGCAAAGAGTGAGTGTGTTCCCATTGACATTAACAGACCTGACGTTGCATCTTTTTTATTTTTTCATCCTATAATATTGCTTGATGTTTTATGGTTGTGTAACTGTTTATGGTTTTGGACTGCAGTCACTGATGCCACTCTAGTTTCATTCCACCTGTCATTTGCCAGCTGTGCCAGCCATGTAAGTAGAGTTGGGCATTTACACTTAACAGTCATTCACCCGAGATGGGTGTACTTTGGTTTTGTGCCTTCTTCATGTTTGCTTTGCAAACATTGCAGCAATGAGATTACAAACAAAATTCTTCCCCAAACCAAAAATATTTACCAGGACATGTCAGAAGTGTTGCAAAAACAAAGTGCTGATTCATAAATCAGAAATTAATTACTATGTCATTGCACTCAATAGCAAAACAAATTACATGATAAAAAACAGTGAACAGTGAACAAGTCTGCAGAAATAATCTATTAGGAAGGCAACTAAGAAACAGAAAATGGGAAAAACTAAATGCATACAGTGTTTCCTATCATTTGGTTTGCCCAGCTCTGCTTATAAGTAACTGAAAATGTCCCCAAGATCTGTTATGCATATGATAGATTACAGTACCTAGCATAATATTATTTAGTTGCATGAGGAGTCAAAAGCAGTAATTACCAGCATTTCCATTTCTTCCATTGGCCAAAAAAAATATGGAGTAACTACAGTCTTGGTTGCCACCAATTATATACCCTTGTTGGCAGACCGCTGGCCTAAAATGCTACCTGATGTGTGCTCTAACCACAACAGCTTCCAGTTCTTCTGTAAAACCAGAATGTAAATTGCCTTTCCAGGGGAAGACTTGCTGTTCCATCTGTGGAGCAGAGGCCAAGCATCTGGGGAGAAAGTCCACCTAAGTTTGCTACAAAACCCAATAGAGTTGTTGTGCGTGAAGGCCAAACAGGCAAATTCTCGTGTAAAATAACAGGACGACCTCAGCCTCAAGTAACTTGGTTTAAGGTATGATTTCCCCAAAAACCTATGTTTTCTTTCTCTTTTGAAATTTTGTGAGTTGAAAGAAGGAAATGCACTTGACACTCAAAATATTCCTGTTGAGAATTTACATATAAGGAGAGAGGTATTTTTCCTCATTTTTTATGCTGAATAAACTCACAAAAGATAATAGTGTTCTTTCTCAGTATAAAATTCTCCTTTATCTGTCTCATTGTTGAAAGTATTTGTACCAAAAAAGTCATCTGAAAGCACCAAAGAAGATCTAGATTTTCTCCTGGTGTCTTAAGATTTTTGGTGGATGAGGGGAGGAGGAGGGGAAGAAACCATTAAAAAAAAAAACAAACAGAAAATTGCTCATAGAACAGGGAAATGCTTCCAAGTCATCATCTGCTTTATTCTAGACTTATCCTTGTCTGTAATACAAGAATGCCAGGGCACATATCTGAAAACAAGCAGCCTCTTGCTGTGGAACAACTCATTGACATCTCCTTGAGTTGGCAGCTCCACCTGGAGTCTGCTGCTCCTTCCAGCTGCCGGCAGTTCTCTGGGACCTGCTGGCTCTCAGGACAGTGTGCACTGCAGCTGCTCCACAACAGCCTGCTTCCAGTCCCACCACACTCGGTCAGGTTTTCCAGCCATGAAGCTCCATGCAAAACAGGATTTGTTATTCGGTTCTCTTTATTCAGGGCTGTGTGGTAAGCAGGAAGCAGGGACTACCAGTCCAGCAGTTTGGATCTACACTTTGGTACTTCTTCATACATTTTTTGCTGGAGGTTATATTTTACATTTTGGTATTGATTGTCAGCTTCTATAATGCGTTAATGCTATAATCTGGCATTCATTCTCTGATTTGAAGGAGAAGTAAGTAAAGTTCTTGTTATTAGCAGCCCCATATGTTCTGTTCATACTGATGTCCCTAAAAAACATATTTTAACACTTGCAGGTCTGCATATATTTTTCTGTAAAATACCAGAGTTGTGTTGTTTGGAGGTTCAGTAGTGATACCATTGCTGGCCTGCAGACACCCAGTTCACTCCTTTGAACTTACCCTCAATCCATTGCTTTTGGTTAAATTGGTTTTCTTCACACTTTCATAATATTATTTTAGTATCTATTTTAAACACCACGAAGTTTTTTCTGTAGTCCATATGCCTTTAAAATGCAAATGTGTAGTTGTTCTTTATCAGAGCTTTATTGGAAGGTTGTTATTGTGAATCCTGTCCTTGCATCCCTGTTCATAAGGCATGGATTAACTGGTATTCATGCATGTGCTTTGGCTACCTGTGAACAACTTCAGGCCTACAACTGGTCATGTCAGGACAGCACTGCAGGGTCCTGCTGAGTGGTGGGTGTTTCAGCTCTGCCTCAGACACTCTTGGAAATGAAATTCCATGACTGCTGGACCACATGGCTACTGCAGAGACAACATATGACCACCTTCCTTGCAGCGTGGAAGCTTTATCAGCAGTTAAAATGACACTTTTCAGAACTGATGAATAAGCCTTTGTGTAAATGTCTTACTCTGCTTATCGTTTTCTTTCCAATTTTCTTACTTGTTAACTTGCAAAGAACAGAAGCTTCTGTATCATCAGTTAACCCCCCGATGTGAACTAGTTTTTAATTCCTTTAGGACCTACAGCACCCAGATAGCAGCAGGCTGATAGAATTCAAGAATGACAGTGTTTGTAAACAGTGTAATGTTCCCCAAATATTTACTGACCAAAGCCCTACAAATTGTAGATTTGTTTGCTTTTGTCTCCTAAACTTAGGATGGGAGAAGCTGTGGTGCCTGATAGCAAGGCACTTGTCCTTAGTGGCTGGTGCTGAAGCAGAACCACTTATTTGCTCACAAATGAGTGAGCAAATTGAGTGGTCAATTATTTTGTAGAATGTAAAGGGAAAAATTATCATTCTGATCACCTGCTCTGTATAGCAGAGAGCATAGAACTACATGCATTTATTCCTATCTCAAAGCCATATCTTTGGATATAACTCTAGTATGGGGCTGCAAAGGAGCTGTGTTGCAGCAATGCATCTCTTAGTATACCTAGAACTTTCTGCCACCTCCACCTGGCCATGGATGAGGTCCTCTTATGCAGAATCTTTTTGCACTTTCTGAAGTGATACAGTTTAAAAGAGCTATTGAGGGATAGAGAACTACTCTCCAACTTGGAAGCTTTTACTTACAAGCATTTGATTTTTTTATTAGAAGATGTTTGATTTCCTGGAACAAGCATGAAGACAAAACTGGTTTGAGCCCACATACAGTGAAAAGAATTTTTTCTAGGAATATGGGTATAATAAATAATGAAAAGCCAAAACTAAACTGAGATGAGTGGATGACAAAAGAGAGGAAAAAAACAGTCTCCTGCAGACATGAATTACAGAATTTTGGACACAGTTTTTTGTTTATACCATATGAGTATTATTCATAGAAGGAATCTGGCTAAAAAGTAGGAGAAAGGCATTTTGACCTGGTGTTTTAGCAAACAAATTTTTGCTCCCCTTCTCTTAACAATAGCTGTCTGTCTCATGGTGTCTTGTGACATTTGCAGGGTGATACTCAGTTGCAGCAAAATGAGCGTTTCAACATGTACGAGAAAACAGGCATCCAGTTCCTGGAAATCCAAAATGTTCAGCTTGCTGATTCGGGAATTTACACATGCACAGTGGTAAACAGCGCTGGGAAGGCATCTGTGTCTGCAGAGCTCACCGTGCAAGGTACAGCAAAGAGTTTGCAGGAGAGACAAAAGTGAACCACAGACCTTCCTTTAAAATATTTCTGGTTGTGTTCTCAGTATATTCACAAGAAACATTCACTTTTGCCCACTGTCTTCCTCTTTCTCTCTTCCTTAAATGATACTGTGGTAGCCTGGAATGTGCTGCAGCTGTAAACATTGCGTTGGTTCAGTGGAAAAAAAAGGCTATTGAAGTGCTTTGTAACAACTTTCTTTAAAACTGAGTTTTCACTTTTACTATGATTTGGACTTTTATATATTTTGAATATAGATTTTCATTTCAGCAAATGGAAGCCTTTCACTTGTCATTGTAATCAGTAATTAATTTTGTACTTCTTGAATACTAGCACCAGATGCACATTTATACCAACTCTCTTTTGGGAAAAAAAATTGTTCTATATTTGTAGAACTAGGGAAGTAAAGTAAAGAATCATAACTCTAGACTGTAAAGAACAGCTTAATGAGATTAAAATTTAGGCTTCTCAGCTCCCGACCCCACCTATTTCACTGCTTGTAAAGGAAACAAGTGTCTTTGCATAAATAGTTTAGGACGTTCTATTCTATATATGCTTTATCATATACAGTTCATTTTGCAGTTTGATACTTCTTAGGGCGCCCTTTACAATAGCCTCAAAACACAGCCTTCAGCAACCACACTAAAGAGAATTTCTTCAGTCTGTGGGTAAGCAGTCACTGGATGCAGTTAAATAATCCAATCAACAGCTGCTGGCTTCAGCTATAGTCATAAGATCAGTGGGGTAATTTTTTGTTGCAAGATTTTTAGGTTCACATCAATGCTGGCACTCTGTAAGGTATCACTAATATAAATAACAAGGGGATTAACATTTGGGATGCTCAGAACCTTTATATAACTTAAAGCTGTACTTTTTACCTTTAGGTTCCAATCTGATGAAGGCATTGTAGAGGAAGCTTCTACAGTTTGCCTATTCAACGGAGGTTTTATAGAAAAGGCTGGGTTTTTTCAATAAGTCTTTTTCTAAACATGAAACTCTATCCTTAATTGCTCCCCCTGAAGTGGTGAGCTTTCTGTTCTGTAATGGGTACATCTGCCTTGAGAGATGATGCGGAACTGGGGTCACAAAGTCAGTTGTGGTGTATGTTTGCTTCAGATGCTGACCACATCTCTGAATAATGTGGGCATTCTTTCTTGGATTAGTACAGGTCAGTAAAAAAGGCACTCTTTTGCAACGTCCTTGACTAATTGGATGATTCCACTTACCTAACCACAATATATAATACCTAATTCTTTCATTATCAATTAAATCAGGTCATCAGGGTTGCTGCAAGATGCTAACAGACAGTCAAGAAGCTCAGAATTACTACATTTTCTTTCAAATCCATGCAATCTCACATAGAGATATTTTTGCCGCAGTAGCTACATTTTTTCCAAATTCACAGAGAGGAAGGTAGAGGGGGAGGAGGAAAACAGTTTTTTAATTGACAGGGTTGCATGTTATTGTCTTGTTTGCAACCATTCAGCTTCCTCTTCTACATTTATCCAATCTGTTTTCAGCTTTATTTTTTATATTTCTGTTACTGTTTATTGACAGGTTTATTGACGTGAGGTCAATGGGTTATTTCCCTTTCCCACTGCAACTTTTGTTTGTATGTAAATAGATTCTTTTGGTCACTCTGAATGGTATGGCAAGTCCAAGCATTTAGATGTGGATTTTTGCTTGCAAAACACAGTGTAGATCAGGGTATCATCCACCATGTGATTGTGTCTTTTCCCTGAGGCAGAGACTCTGAAAGCATTTTTATGGAGTGCTTATTGATGACTCGAAAAATTCATTATTTTGCAAATTAATTATTACATGGTTTTCTACTGTAGTTTGTAGACAACAGCGTAGGTGCAACTTTGATCTGACCAGGAGAAAACAAGTTTCATCCTGAAGTGTTGATTAGGGGGAAATGGAGAGATGTGGTTGGTATTTGACCTGGAATGGTATTTCTCTCCTCACAACTATTTATTAACTCATGCTGCCCCCAAGAGAAACAAATACTGTCAAGGTTTGGGAAAATGCCTGGAGGATTACATACTGAGAGACTGACTGTGGGCAAATATGTGCTCAGTTTTATCAGTGCAGCTGATGAGGCACCTTGGCAAATCAATATAGCTCAGCCATGCTCCCAGATTTCCTGGTGGTGTTGCAAAGTGAAAAAATGTGATGCATTAGCTTTTGTGTTATTCATGTTAAACATGATAACACTTGCTACACAGCAAATGAGTTGGTGAATGTTCACAGGTGGGCCCATGTTTTGGGAGGTTTTCCTACTGTTAGTTCAGTTTTGTGTTTTAGCCAGAGGACAGCTGCAATTTCACTGAAAGCATGCTCAGGGGCAGCACTGATTGATGGTTTGTCTTTCTCCACTTCTGCAATCTCTATGGAGTTATCATAAGATTTGATGAGCTGCCTCCCAGCTGGAATCTCTTCCTTACTTCTCTCTCCCAACACAGAGCTTTTGAGGCTCACAAAACCTTCAGTTCTCAAGGGACTTGAGAACATGACCCAGAAATGTCTCAGTATGGACCAAGACCTCTTTTTGTTTCAGCTCTGCAGCTTGCTGTGGTCCATACCAATTTCAGTGTGGTGACAGTCAATCGTGATTTCATTGGATTAAAAATGAAGGTTCTTAAGTATATACTTTGCTTAAAATCTTTCAAATGTATGGAATTATGTACAGTATTATATGTATAAGTTACCTGTTTCTTCTTTTCTATTTGAGGTCCAGATAAGACTGACACATATGCTCAGCCACCATGGTATGTTTTTATGTAGTACTTTCTCAGAATATTTAATTGCAGTGCATTAATTTTGACATTTACTGGATGAGGTTTCCTCACAAAGTGATAAATATTTTTGGATCAGTCTGTATTTGGAAGTTAGGAAATGTTTACTTGGAATGAGATTCTTTTTTACTGCCAAATTCAGCTGTCCTGGTAGACTCCTATGAAATAGTTGGTGGAACTGGTGGCAACATTATGAAGTACAGAGTTCTGGTCTGGTCCAGGAAAGCAAAAATTCTGAGAAACTCCACCTAATAAATCCATAGCTGACATTGCCATGTCCATCCAATTTATTTTTTTTTAATTTGCCAAAACCCCCTCTCCCTTCTCTAGGCTTTGGTCAAGTTTCCTATCAGTCCTCTTTTAAAATCACTTGAATCATAAGACACCATAATTAGAAATAGTAAATTTGCTGCACAATGTACATTTTCATTTCCCTTGAGGGAACTATTTTATGTGATATTTGAGCCATAATTATACCTGACCTCAATTTATGAAAGCATGAAGTAGTGTTACATCATGGTCATTCAGGGTCTTGTGTAATTAGACTATCTAAAGCAGTGTGTGAAAGTTTAGTATCTGACTCACAAAACCTGTTAGAACTTGAGCAGTGGATCTGTATCCAGAAATTCCTCAGCTGACACAGTGTCTGAGCCCTGATTGCATTTTATGAAGCTTTTCACTCCACTTCTTTTATCCATGCTCATCTGTGTGAAAGAATGTAAAGGCTTTTCATTTCACCTTCTTGCTAAGGGCTTGCACATTTATATCAGTGCTGATAATAATTAGTCTTTACGCAGTGTCATATATCTGTAAACTTCTCATTTTTCTTTAGCATGCCATCAAAACCAACCACACTTGCTGTTAAAACTGTTGAAAATTCAGAATTCAAACAGTCAACTAGCAATGGGATTGCTAAAGAGCTGAAATGCAGCAGCACAGAACTCATGGTTGAAACCAAAGACAGGGTGTCAGCAAAGAAAGAGTCCTTTTACTTCACCAGAGAAGGCAAAGAAAGTAAGCAGGGACAGTACCAAGAAGCCAATGCAGTGTCTCCTCAAGAACATAAAGAAGGAAAAAAGGGACCTCCAGTCTTGCAGAAAACTTCAAGCACCATCACTCTTCAAGCTGTCAAACTGCAACCAGAACCAAAGGCAGAACCCCAGGCCACTTCCATGAGACAGGGGGAAGACAGGAAAAGGGCTGTGCAGCTCCTGATGTCAGCTCAACAAACTCCACCTCTGACAAGGCAAGCCAGTCCAAGGAGTAGAGAAGCAGAAAACAGATCTGGAGCCCAGAAGGCCATAACGGAGGAGAAGAGGGAGCCCCTGGGAATTCTCCCTCGGTTTGAGAGCCATCCACAGAGCCTGGAAGCATCAGAAGGCCAGGAGGTTAAATTCAAGAGCAAAGGTAAAGGGATGAAAGTTATCAGAGGCTCTGGGTTTAGTCAGGTTCCCCTTCTGTGTGTGGAAATGGGGAAGCAACTCCTCCTTCTCAGCAAGTTCTCCTAAAGCCTGTTGGAAATAGATGCAGAATCCAATGCTATTTCCACAATACTTGTCTTAATGAAATTTTCAAACCATCCCATACTGCAGTGTCCATCTCCTCTCTCATCTGGGGTTTCCCCAGATATAACCATTGCTGCTCTTTCTAGGAGGTAGTTTTAGGCCCTCCTATATGAAGGTGCAAGAGACTAAATGGATGGTACACTTTCCAGAACTGTAATTAGTTAGATTGCCCTTGAGCCAAAAAATTTATCAGATAAGGAAATACAATTAGTCACTGCATTTCCCTTGTGGCATCTAATTTTACATCTCATATTTGGTCAACCTGACCTGAGTGCTTCCAAACAGCTGAAATCATAAAGTCAGAATTAAAATGGAGATTTAGAGTTTACTCCACAAAATTTGACCAGGTTTTAACCCTCTCAGAAGAGTAACAAGAGCTGCATTTTGCTGAATATGGGGAGTAGATTTGGAACACTTATCTTTTTTTTTTCTATTCCAATTTTAGTAGAAAATAATTTGGAAGCATTTTTCTGCTATTTTTTTTTCTAAATTGTATTTGCACTTAAAGTGTTCCCACAAATGAGAGAGAAATTGGATTTTATGTCTCTGGAGGAAAAAAAAAAAAAAATCACACACACAACCATGGTAATTTATTTCATTTCCTGATAGTTCTTGCCCCATGAGTACGGAAGATAATTTATATCAGAAGCTCAGAGACTAAGGAGGGGCAAAAAAATTCCAAAGATCATGGCACCTTTTGAATAGGTTATTTTTCAGGTACATTAGTACTAAAAACGTGAATTGTTTTCTGTCAGAGCATCTCAAACATTTTGCAAGCTTTAACTAATCCGTGATCCTGTTAGGCAGGAAATGTAGTCCCTATTGAGGAGAAAGATTACTCAGTTTTTAGTGAAGCCAGTGAATGCCTTTTCATTTGGCACTGAACCCAAAGCACAAACTCATAATTATCTGCAAGGGCAAGGTGTCTGCAGGGAGTTACAGTGGAACATCCCTAATGGACTCTAATGAGTAATCCAAGAAACTCTCCTGTGAATCCTCTCTGCAAACAGTGATCAGGGTTGCTTTCACAGGCCCTCCTGCCTGTTGGTACAGCACCACCTAAAGCAGGGACATCAAACTGTCTTCTTTTACAATAGTTCTGTGTATTGTCCATTAAGGTTTCTGTAATTATGTATGTGCGAGTTGTACCTAATTTACAGTAAAGTAAATAATGGAATTACACTTAGGAGAATACCTGTTCATAAAAATCCAAATGCCTGACTGTCTAGTTTCAGGGAAACCAAAACCAGACATGCAGTGGTTCAAAGAAGGTCGACCTATTAAAGCTGGAGAAGATATTCAAATATATGAAGAAGATGGGATTCATTGCCTATGGTTAAAGAAAGCCTGTTTGAGGGACAGTGGATCTTACAGCTGTACAGCTGTCAACGCCAGAGGCCAGACTTCCACCAGCTGGTTGTTTACTGTCAGGAGTGAGTAGCTCTCGTGAGCCCATCTGCACTTTGAAAACTGTGGCTGGGCTTTTTTAAACTGTCAGAGGGTGGTGACCACATGATTTTTATTTGACTTCTCAATGCAGGTTAATTCAGATTCCTACCCCTGTGAGTAATGTGGTGTGGGACAGCTGGCAAGACAGTTTTTGCATCAGTTTCCCTTCTGACTTATCATTTTTTGTTGTTTGTACAGCTAAAACCATCTTAATGATTGTTTTGTACCAAGGGAGGCCTATTCTTTACTCGGGTTTTCTATTGATGCTTGTATTTAATTCAAGTTGTCAAAGATTTTGTTGTTCTGCATTTAATTCTTTTGAAGTTGCTAAGCATTTCTATAGAACACTGAAAATCTGAAATATTTTTAAAGCACATAACAATCCGGTGCAGTAAAGCTAATAAGAAGAAAAGGGAAGGAATGAGAATTGCATTTTGCTAAATTCAAGCACACGTCCCAGTGACAAATTATTTTCAGCTTGAAGGCACTGTCTTACTAGTCTTACTAGGTTGAAAAATTTGTTGGCCTCTAGCAATTCTTATCCTCAATTCTAATGTTTACACCTGGTTTTAGGTTTTGTCCTGTATCCATGATCATGTTTATGCAGCATTTTGCTGTACCTGAAGTTAAACTAGAATACCCAAGATATTCTCTTTCTGTCTCATGAGAGACTTATAAACTGCATCCTTAAGTCTCCCTGTTTCTCACTGCCAGCCAGGGGAGATTTGGGAGAGGGACTGGGAGAAGACAGACAAGAGGAGAGAGGAATTATCTTTCCTGTTCCTTGTGCTGAGCTCTCTGGTAATATGCTGCATACACTTACAGTGATTGGCTGCAAATGGTGGATTCTGGCACAGAAAACCACCACCTAAGACAGCTTGAGGGCTGACAATGCCTGTCTTGTGGATAATAGAAAAACCCCTTTTTTTATACCAGTCCACTGCTCAAAATCATTAAAACATATCACCATGGTTAGCCCAGCCATGTCACCTAAGCACACCTAGAAAAAGTCGCTAAGTGCTAAAGCTGATTAAAGGACCTGTTTTCATTTTGGTTTTACAGGGCCTAAAGTTGAAGAGGTCGCTCCATGCTTTTCCAGTGTCTTGAAAGGCTGCACTGTGAGTGAAGGACAAGACTTCGTGCTGCAGTGCTGCGTGGGAGGGGTCCCTGTGCCTCACATCACGTGGCTTCTCAATGGTAAGGAATCCCCTGCCCTGCAACACCTGACACCCGTAGACTCTGAATACTGCACAAAGCGCTCTAAATCACCCCAATACAACCCCCCGGGGCACCTGAAGAAAATTTACTTAGCTCACATCCCGTGCGCCAAGAGTGGTTGGAGAAGGTTCTGCGTTGCCGCAGTTCCGCGCTGTGCCCAGCAGGGAGCGCTGGGGACCAGGGCCAGGCCGTGCCCAGGTGGGTTTTACCTGGGCTGTGTCACACTGTCCCTCACCGGCCGTGACACGCCTGTGCTGTGCTGGTGACCAGGCTGTGCCCAGGTGAGTGTCCTGGACTGTGTCACACTGTCCCTCACCGGCCGTGACACGCCTGTGCTGTGCTGGTGACCAGGCTGTGCCCAGGTGAGTGTCCTGGGCTGTGTCACACTGTCCCTCACCGGCTGTGACACGTCTGTGTTGTGGTGGTGACCAGGCCGTGCCCAGGTGGGTTTTACCTGGGCTGTGTCACACTGTCCCTCACTAGCTGTGACATGCCTGTGCTGTGCTGGTGACCAGGCTGTGCCCAGGTGAGTGTCCTGGGCTGTGTCACACTGTCCCTCACTGGCTGTGACACGCCTGTGCTGTGCTGGTGACCAGGCTGTGCCCAGGTGAGTTACCTGGGCTGTGTCAAACAGCCCCTCACCATGTGTGACAAATCTGTGGTGCTGCTGCCCTGTGCTGAATCCTGTGCTGCCCCCACCCTTTTGGCACGAGCTTCTGCTCTGAGCATAACAGGTTGGCATTGTGATCCTGCAGGGATAATAAGTTCTAAACAAAATAAATGCAGTCTATCCCTCTTTACAGTAGGAAGGAAACCAATGCCTGATTCCAGCCTTCCATCAGCTGGGCAGGTTATAATTGGTATTAGCAGCTGCGTTCCCAAGGTCTTGAAGCCATGGCTCTTCTGGTTACTTCTCTGCTAGAAATATGTTCCTTGAGATTCTAATGTTTGCCTAAAGCTGACTAAAAAAATAAATTGAAAAGCAAAATATGTTTTACTTTTATCAGACTGCATAATCTCCCACCCTGCCCTCATTACACAACTGAACAGTCAAGTTCCCTTAACTTTCTCTGAATACCAGAGCTAGGCCCAAACATCAGCGTTTTGGTTAGATTTCAAATGATTTCAGAAATCCAGGCACTACATGCTTTGGCTAAGGGCTCTTTCCATTTAAAGCCATGTCTATTAAACACTAGACAAATTTATGCAGCTTAACCCTTGATTACCTCTTTTACTCCTGAAGTGCAAATGATTTTTTTGCAGACTCTCTCAGGCTATCTATCTATGTGTGTGTGTGTGATTATAAACAAAGAATAGCATTCTTTTCCATAAAGATGTTTCTTCCAGGATTATTTTAAAATTAATTATTTGCACATGATCTCTGTTTTTCTTTAGTCATTCAGAGTAAGCGGGATAACTGAAAAAGGTGGCAGGGCAAATGAACCATGACCTTGAGATTGGTATGTTCCCACAGCGTGGTCTGTTCACCTTCCTAATAACCCCATGTCTAGAATAGAAAGGCCAATGCTTTATTTACAACATAAAACATGTGAGTAAAGGTTCTGACACTCTCCCATTGGACAAAATTTGTTTCTCTGTCTGAAGGCTACTCTGAAGTTCCTCCTTTGCAGATGTGAGTAGAATCATTGCTGGGCTCTGCAAGAATTGTCTTGCAGCTCAGGGTCAGTCATTTCATCTTTATAAAAGAGTATCCTTGGTCATAAAGTGTTCCCTTAGTCATTGAATGATCTACTTATACTCAGTTATCTTCACACAGAGAGCATCTTCCTGTCTCAGGTGACTGACTTTGGGTTGATTTTCAAATGACTTACAGTTTATCAGGCACAGAAACAGCCTCCATTTATGTAACCATGTTCTGCTGTGCTAACTAGAAGACTGTTGTCTCCTGAAAAATACAGCTTAGAGATAAATAAGCAACATGTTTCTGTGATGCACTGTGCCCCCCTGCCTTTTTTCAGGATGTTTGTTCTACACTGACCTTTCTTCTCACTGATCTCATATAAGTCTGCCCCTGTTCAGGTATGACCATGTTTATATTGCATCCAAGCTTCTGACTGCAGGTGGATCAATATTATGAGGAGGAAAATACAGGTGGATTTTTGCTGTAGTTAGTTGGATTTCAAACCACCAGGGTTCTGTAAAAAGTCAGTGTATTAACTCTGCTCTTAAATCAAAAGGCAGTCATGAGTCTCAGTAACAGAAACTATCATAATAATGAAAATCAGGGACATCATATATTATTCTAAAGACACAAGCACACAACTTTCATTCCAGACTCCTAAATCATATCACTATAGTTTAATGCTTTTCTGTCTTGCAGCTGATTGTGAGAAATAACTGTTTATATACTATTTTGATACAAACTTGAATGGATTATAAACAGTTGTTTAATGTTGATAATTCCATGTACGCTCCTAGGATCACTATTTTACTTAAGGATCAAATTGGCTATTTTGATATCCATTTGAATGCAAACATTTCCTTCCTGTCTAGCAGCTAGCTGTATACTACAAATTTCTCATATTTATATCCATGATCAAATAAAGGAGAAAGTTGTATGTCTGGTCCTGAAATATTACTCCAAGCAGACATAACAGTGGCTTTTTGGTGGAGTCTTTCATCAACTGACCATATGAAGAAAACAGTATATTCACAGTATATAATTTGAGGCAGGCAGACAAATTTTGTTTTTAAAAAAGATGTGTTAGCATCTGTGGTCCATATTTGGAATATAAAGCTTTTTATATTCACAACTGATTGGCTGCGACAGAGGAAAAAGCAGCCTGCTGAGAGCAACCACACTGCTGTTCAAAACACAGCACTTTTGCAGAACTCCATAGGAATAAAAATCTTACGGGACAGGATGGTAAAGTTCACTAGAAAATATCAAATGCAAATTATCTCCCAAGCATGACAGCGATCACAGGCCAGAATTAATTTTTAAGCAGAATCGTGAGGAAAGGATGTATATCTTGGTGAAATGAGTGTAAAGGCCAAGTTATCACATCAGAAGAAACACGAACAGAAGGCTGCTTTGAGAAACAAATAGGAGGAAAAAAAAGAAGGGGAAGTAAGAAAGCAGAACAGTCTCCCTTCCAGGCTGGCCATCCCTTGATACTGAACAGCCTTCATGGTGTCCAGTCTGCCTTCCTGCAATCTCCAAGGAATCCAAACCACCAGAGAACTAAAAGCCTTGCAATAACTTCTTGTACAAGTAGAAGTACTACTTTAGATACCAATAATTTTTACCAGCTGTGACTACACAAGAGTTCAAACATTTTCCAAGCATTATGCAGAGTGACCTCTCTTTAAGGTCAACCGAGACAAAAAGTATATGGTGTGTGCTCTGCATTGTCTGTAATTACATCTCAGAATCTGTGGGGATGAGTACTTTTTCCATATTCATAGACTGCACAAATAAGTGTACCTGACTGAACTATGAATTTTATTAGAGCTCTTCTCTGCAACTCTACCATTAAAGCTTTTCTATAACTTTTTCAAGATGGTTCTTTTGCCCTATTGCTCTCACTCTACCTTTATTTTAAGTTTCTTTCTGAATTTTTGCTGATTTACTGGCAAATACTCTGAAAGTAAACTTCTTATGTTTTAGTTCTGGCCTCACCAAAGCCTTATAAATAACTTTTTGCATGTGCTCTCTTGACAATACTTCAGTGTGTCACTCCAACTTACTTCATCTTCTTTAAGTACTTTACAGGTAACTTCTTTTTCAATTGCAGAAATAAGGAGTGTATTACTATTTTAAGTATCTTTCTATTCATATTGCTTTCTGAGTTGTTTTTTTTCTCACAGACTTGAATTGAACCTCTTTCTTCTGAATTTAAGAACAGTATGATCGTGACTTTAGCATAACAATTCTCTGAGTAGTGTTTGGTTTTAGGATAGCTTTGTGATTTGTCCAGAAAACTTTTAATAAATGGGCCAGGGGAAAATTTCCTTTCTTCAGGCATAACATGCCAGTAGAAAGGTATTTTTTGTTATTGTTCCTGCTGCCAAGCTGTCGTGGAGATTTGACTGTTTTGCCTCTGGAGAAGGGAACATTTCACTACTGGGAGTATTGTTTTTATTACATCAAAATATAAGTACTATGGATGTAACTTAGAATCTTGCTGCAGGTTATTCCTAAGGGCTTATACGCTTGTGTTTCTTTTCCGGGGCCTAATGAAAAGGCTGATCTGTAAGTGAATTCACTATTTGGTGAATACTGCTGAAAAATAGCCACAGTGTTGTTGGGAGCTGGAGTGAAAAAGAGCCCTGACAAGATCTGAGGACATGGTGAAGGAGTCTACATTTTATTTTTCCACACAGAACACTTACCCTATTCATTTGCTTACTTACAACAGAAATAAAAAGGCATTTTTCTGGTTTTGATGGTGCAGCTTTTATCTCAAATGCATTTCTGATGTGGCATCATTGTATCATTTGGCCCCACTAATAGTTTGAATGTCAGAATCCCAGACAGGATAGATATTCCATAGTTGGACCAGGAAGGCAGTCCAATGCCCAGTGTCCTCTTACAGAAAACTTTGTGTGTTTGGGCTTTAGCTCTACATCTACATATTTGAGCACAGTGCTATTTCCACATGCAAAAACTATGTGGTTCAACATAATAGTTACAACAGTCTGTGTGTAAACTGAGTGAAAAGGAGCTCAAGGGAACCAGTAATAGGAATATGTGACCTGTGACAAAGGTGGAGAGAGTTTATTCTAAAATTGGAGTTTTCTGGGTAGTTGATTGAATATTCACACCAATTATTAATGCAATAGAAAATTTACTAACTTAACAAACAGATGGCTTATAAATAAAGGAACAAAAACCCCCAACTTTTTATGCAGATAGATAGTGCACAGACAGTGCCTGCCTTCTGAGTTTGCCAGTGTTGAAAATCAGAGATGAGAGAAAAATCTGTTGCATCACTTAATTTATCCTCATAGTACAGAACTGCTTCTTTGAAACCCCAGAGCTTTGTCCTGTTTTGAAATTATTTTTGCAATGAAATCAATATTGATCTTTCCTTTTGACCATCAACTCCCAAATGACAGATGTCTTTGATTCAGTCCTGCACAATTTCTCTGTTTCATCCTCTTCTCTTAGATGACTTTAATTTCTTTTTCCATCATGATGTTTATGCACAGGTATCAGGCCCTCTTAAGCATTGCATACACTGGGAAAGCAACCAAAGATGAGTCAGTAGTGGAAACTATTTAATATTGGGGAAACAGATTGCAGAAGCATTTCAGAAAGCAAGGCTAAGATTGATGACAGTTCCTGAGACAATAGCAAGGCAACTTTAAACCACCTACACTAATATTTAAACACATTCCAAAGCAATTTAAGGAACCAGTTTCTTAAAATGAACTTCTTTAATAGTCACATCACCACAGATCAGACCACACCTGTCTGTTACTGGACTAACACTGTAGTGCAGATTGACTTCTGTAAATCAGCCACAGATCTTGCTGTCTCTCTTGGAATGTCTTCCACTACAGAGGACCTTGTGGAGGACTTCAAGTGGTCCTCCATGCCCAACAGATCTTGCACATCTAGTTTTATCTGCATTTTACCTAGTTCCAGGCAAATTACATGATGGAAATAATGTCTGAAGCAAACACACAAGACAGTTCCTGTCTTATCCAGCTGAAAGAGAATCTATCCAAAATGCAAAGATAAAGCTTTCCCCTCTTGCTGCTACTCAAGGTAGCACTCAGTGAATCTAATGGTGAGCTTTGACAACCATAAAGCACTTTGTGCTTGGGATGCTGCTGGTTGTAGTCACTAGAGTGCAGTGGCTGTGCACCAGAGAGAGGGATTTGGCTCTGTACTTTAATGTACTGGCTGGTGTTAGGCATCCAGATTTCACTGAAAACTAGATGTGCTTTTGAAACTTGTGGCTGTGTTAAGTCAATTCTCTTCCTTTCTGTCTGCAGATCAGCCAATTCAATATGCCCATTCCACTTTTGAAGATGGAGTTGCAAAATTGACTGTCCAAGATGCCCTACCAGAAGATGATGGCATTTATACCTGTCTGGCTGAAAACAACAAAGGACAGGCATCTTGCAGTGCTCAGGTCACAGTCAAAGGTGAATATCTCAACCTATTGTAATTACTAAAATCATATAAACTAATATTTTTTAACAAAAATAATCTTGGACCCTTAAAAGAGGTGGTTGTAAGTGGATTCCATATTTTTTCTAAGCTTCTGTCAGCTGGTTACTTTTTCTGCCCCTTGGAGGTATGTGCAACTTAAGTGCTTAAGGACTGTGTAGTGTAAAATAATATGCATGTTTCAGAAAAAGGTATTAATGCTCTGACCTTACCAAGGGCTTAGTGCACAGAGAGCAGTGAGGCTGTTCTGGGAGAGGTGTACCAGTGCTGAATTGACATAGTTGATTTGTCTGCGAAAGCCATAATTCTGCACCAGGATCTGAACAAACACAGTCTAAAAGATCAGAGTTCACAATGAAGAAAAGAGATGACAGAATTCCATTGATAAATTCAACAGTGAGGTAGTATTCATCTGTATTATGGTCTTTATTCTTTCAATCTCCCCTGGCATCAGTTTATACAGGTGTTTTGTTTTACGGCCTGGAGATGATCATCTCCCTCTCTCTTCAATCCCCCTCCCTCAGACTCCTCCTCCCTCTGCAATCAAGTCTGTGTTTGGTATTTGTCACCTGTAAATGATATTTTTCCAAATTTATATAGTTGGTCACTGCCTGTCCAACAGGCTGTGAGGGGCAGCTGCCAAGGGAACTATTCCTTTTGTCTGTGACTAAATAATACCTGCCCTAAATTTGTACATGCAGTTTGATGGGAAATGTACCCTGATCCCTGGGATCTCAAGATTTGTCTTTGTTTTGCAGTGTTCTGGGATGTTTGTCTATAGCACTTCAGTGCTATGCCTGCCCCTACTCTGTCTGTATGAATTCCCTAAAAAACCTAAAATGAAAACAAATTCCAGTAAACCTGTGAGTTAATTTCTTGATTACTAGACTGGAAAAGTAGTTCCCTGCCCTCCCACCCCTGAAAAAAAGTACAAAGTAGGAAAACACTGATTTAAAATAAGCCTGAAACTAATCTGTTCTCAAAGCTATCACTTATAATTTCTCTGAAGCATTTCATCTGCATTAGCTAAGGGCTGGTCAAGAGCCCCCCACCTCGAGGGAGCTGTCTTTGACATGGGACCTGCTGATCCTTCACTGGGACTCAGAAACCCAAAAGACAGCCCCTCTCTTACTCTTGCTAACCATTGCTGAGTTATTTTAGGGTTGACATACAAAGCTAACGTGGGAGCAGCAGTGACCTAGACTTTCCCTGGGCTTGTGTACTCTGCTGGGCTATTTCAGGCCACGTAGTCACTGTTGCACTGTGTGGGATTCCTCCTGTTCTTTAGCTAGTCTGGGGCTAGAAAGCTGCATTGCCACCATTATGGGGAGTTAGTTCCTCTCTTCTGCGTCCCATTCTGTTTTCTGGGAGTCATGGAATAGCAGAGTGAGAGGAACAAGAGCAGAATTAAGAACATGCATGATAGGCTGTAAACCCACGTGTTCAACATTTTCACAGTTTTAGCTGTCCCCTCTGCTTCGTCCCTAAAATTCATTATGTCCCTGTTGCCATGAGGATTACAGTAACTCTCCCCAAGACTCAGATCAATGTGGATTTGTCTGCCAAAAATAGTACAAAATTTAAAATCATGGTCTCCAAATCTCTTATCTGTTCATGTATTTTTTTTCCATCAGAACCTCTAGCAAAAGCTTATTGGCATTAGAGTTCTCTGAGTCTCTGAATGCTGCCACTAAGGCTTCTCTAAATGCTCAGCTGTTGCAAGCAGATTACAGCAAAAAATCGTTGTACATACAGAAAGGGAGAAAACCTCAAAAATCGTCTCCTGACCGGACACTGATTTTTGGAATAAAGTCTGTAAAACTGTTTCTGAATTGTAACCCATCTTTCTCCAGTTCATTTTTGTCTCCAAGATGATTTAAGGATTTCATGCAGTGCTGAGTTTGTTAATTCATTGTTAGAGAAATATTTCCCTTTTGTATGTGGCAAGTAATTTTTATTTAATATGAGAAGGAATGGATATTCTTGGCTTATCATCAGTATCCAACTAGTGTCAGAATCCAACTTTTCCTTAACTTGCTACTGTGGTCCTTGGACACATCTCTGAGTCCATCTGGGTCTACATTTCACTTCATATTGCCATTTTTGGCTTTGCTGTTGTACTGTAAGGATCTCATGAAGGAACATTGTGCTGCAATCACTGGGGAAACTTTACCTGGAGTGAATAGTCTGCCTTAACAATAAAACTCAATTTTATTTTTCTAAATTAAATTCAGCTCACAGATTACTCAGAAAACTCAGCAGTAAGGATAGTCAGTGGCAAACTGTTCAATCCCTGTCTGAATTATATTAGGGGATGGTGCTTAAACCTGCTGGTAGGTTACAGGTGTTATCTAGCCACATATTATGATTTCTGGTCAACTTCTGCGTGTTCTTTGCCCTTTGGAATGTCTGTTGTTTTGTTTTTGTCAAAGGAAATTTTCTTTTGTGGGGTTAATGTAGAAAACATTTTAAAGGCCCTTTGCCCCATAAAGGGCTACTGCTCCAAGTCCTGTCAAATACAAAGGTGGGATTTTTTCCAGTACTTTGCAGTGGGCCCTGGATAATTAGCTAGGCTTATTGTGGCATAGCATTCCTTCTAAGTCATCACTCTCAGATTCATTTATGGTTGTCTTTTGCTTCCTTATTATTAAGAAGGATAAATTCTGTCCAGCACTGACAGCCTCAGTATTATTCCTTGGGTTTGTATGAAAAACACTGAAGGTACTTAGCTATTTGTAGGAGGCTTTTGGCACTGTGTTGAAAAGTCCCACACTTCATATGGATGGGGCATAAGAAATGCCGTGGTCTTAAAAAATTCAAACTAATCAGTCTTATGCTTATTTAAAGTGAGAAATTAGCATCAGATCACTTAAGTAAGATGACACTTCCTTAAGTAAGTGATCTAAAGGCCGAGTAAATTGGGGTAGATCCATTAGGTAGTCTGTGGAGAAACTAAGTTAATCAAGGTGAAGCTAATTTTGGCCTTGTAAAAGACTAAGTAGACTAAATTGAATCCTGACATCCGTCTTCCCTGTGTCAGTGGTTTCTTGCAGCTGAAATACAGGGAGACATGAACTACAGAGATTGAGCAGTACTTCTTTGAAAACCTGCCTAACAAATGTCTTTAATGTGAGAATTTTTTCTAACAGAACCGTGAGTCGGGTGCACTGGGTAATGCCAGACTAATTGGTCTAATGCAGGAAAACCTGACAGGTGATAAACATGGTCCAGGTTACTCAAATGTTCAATTATAGACATTCCTGGTGCCATGTGCTACTCTGAGAATGTTAGATTTTTTTTTTTCCTTTACACCTTTGCATTGTTTTTTATACAAAGAAAAATCAATATTTGGGAGACTTTGGGGCTGATGCACAAATTTTCTTTAAAGTTTTTAAAAAACGTGCATGACTGAGTTGTTTCTGTTATTGTATGTGCAAGCTATTGTATTTGAATTGGTGTTCACATCTCATATTACAATTTTCATGTTGTTCTATGTTATGAAAATAAGTATACAAGCCATTTTTTAAATTCACCAGGCATCCCATTTAAAAACAATCAAACAAACCACTTCCTTAAAAAGGGATGTGCAGGGTACATTCAGGTCACCTGAACTATATGGTGATTATATACTGATGGAGATTGCAGATACTGAAGTTGAATATTAATATTAATCAGCTTTTTATCAGGGTGGTTGAACGTTTTAATGAGTTTTTTATGAATAGGAAACTGAGGTGAGGAGAATTGAATTGACTTTGGATATACCTGTGTAGTAAGTTGGTGTTCATGCTTTGCTGAGCCTGAGACAATCAGAGTATAAAGACAAGACAGCTCCTGGTAATAACTGGTCTAGTTGGAAGGTAAGGCCACTCGCAGACATACTGACTGTTCTTCAGGTCTGCCTCATGCCTGAGATAAGCCTTCTGACATGTGGCTCTCTCTGTCAGTTAACTAATCACTGACAAGGAATTACAGGTCAGATCCATCTGCAGAAAAAATGTGTCAAAGGGATATTTAACCACCTGACATTCACACCAATACCCGAGTGCACTACACAAGATTACAGACTGGAAGGAGAGTGGGAGTTGGGGTGGGACATACGATGGGCTCTGTTGTGCCAAACCAAATCAATACTGCATGTAGGAAGCTTCTCTTCTTTTGCAAACAGTCTCTCCATGTAGGGGAGGTAGTTAATTGCCTTCCCCAGCTTTCTCTAGGGATGGTATCAAAGTGGAGTGCTTGCTGCATGAGGGCTGACTCCTAGGAGAATGTCCTGTCTTGCAGTTCTGCTGTGGATGACAAACAAAATATCTGATCCACTGCACTCTCCTTGAGGTTTATCCAGCATCCTCCCACCAGGCAGCAGCATCACTGATTGTTTTCAAGACAGAGGACATGAAGTGTGGGTAGTGATGGCAGCAGGGCAGGCTGGCAGCCATGGTATTTCTGTGGGCTCTAATGCTCTGCAGCCACCCATTTTGCTGATGCTTGTCTTCTGCACACTGCTTTTATTTTTTTTAAATAGAGGCCTAATACTGCTGCTCTTGGTGAGCAAATGCTATTCAGCAGATACTGCTGTTCCTGCTTATTGGCTCTCGACCTCATTTCTCCTTCCCTGCCAGCAGTGCACTCTCCTGATTTCACATCTGTTCCCCTTTCTCCCCCACCACTTTCTGTTCATGCTTTTTTTTTTTTCAGTGCAGCTTCCCCAGCATGTGTCTATGTTGGGAAGCCTGTAGCCCTTACAATCGGATTACTGTAGTCATTCATTGATCACTGGACTAGCAGATTAGTCACCTGAAAGCCTGTCAGAGTCCCTGCTGGTAACCAGTTTATCAGAGCAGTGAAGGGAGATGCTTTCCGGAAAAGCAGTTTGTTTTGTTCCTGTCACTCTTCCATCTGGTGTGAATGGGACCATAAAATATAACCAGGTAGAAGAAAAGCTTTCAGGTAGGAGTCTTTTCCTCTAGTCATGAGAGATTGTGTCTTTAGGTCATAGGTTGTTTTTCTTTCTCTCTCAGAATGACCTTTCTTAGACATTAAGCTTTTAAAGGAGGTTTTCACTGAAATAAGCAGCCTCTCTGAAGACTTAATTGAGAGGCTACAGCTCTGTTTCTCTGAGATACACATTTCTGCCTAAGGTAAGCAAAGTATGATGTCTTACTTGCCTACAGTGATATTTGTGACAGCTTTTCACAGTCATTGCTTATTTGAAAGCATTTTGCTGTATTTCAAGCATAACATAAATATAAAGGACTGCAGGTGACTTTACAAAATACACAAGTCTAGCCTTATTAAATGTCCAAAAGGCATTCCAGACCAGTAGACTCGTGGAACCACTTGGCTATGTAATAATTGGTTTCAGAGCACTAACTGAAGGGGAGAGGGGTTTTGTTATGATATTGAAAAGTCAGGAGTAAGCTGTCATGAGCATCAAAGAAACTGTTCCAGTGCTTTCAAGAGTGTCCCAAGGTTCTCAGTACATCACTTGGTATGGATCACCAGCAGCTGTAACCCTTGTAAGACTAAGCTTGGGTGGGTTTTTTTAATTGCCTTCTTGCAGCACCTCAGGACCAAACGTGAAACACAATGCCAGCTAGAGACCAAAACTGAAGGACAAAAGCAAGACATGTGTGGAAGCTTTTAATGATAGAGGATGTGCCATCAACATAAGCAATGCACTCTAAAGACAGTCTCTTAATATAAATCATTTCCAGTAAAAGGGAAACCAAATTTGGATGAAAATGAGGGATGAGTGCTTGCAGAATGAGGAAAATTCAAATGTCAGAAATTGCATTAACATTTCTTATAAATGAAAAACAAAGATGAGATGTTGACAGAAAGAAAATAATTTAATTTAAAAAGAAAGAAAAGAAAAAACCCTCACCCTTGCATCAATTGTGGTGTGATCAAATACCGCGAACATTAAGCTGTTATGTACCAGAATGGCAAAAAACAGATGGTTATTACAACAGACATGGGAATGGCCCTGCATTGGCCAAGGGGCAAACCGTCCCAGCTTAGATTGCCACATTCTGTAAGTGCTCTAAATTTCAGCTGAAAAGTGGAAGTCATCAAAATACGTGTAAAACCTGTTAACTGAATATACGCCTGAGAAATTTTGAAAGCGTGGGCATGGTGTTACCCCAAAGAATGTTTTCAAGATCAGTTGATGTGGATTAGCTAATGGGAACTCAAAGAGTCAGCCATCAAACTATCTCATAGAATAAGCTCAATTTTAAAAATGCTCCAGAAGTTGCCTAAGGGAAGTGTCCATCATTCCTTTGCAGTAAAGGAATGGAACAGAGGGTAGGAACCTTGTATAGCTGTATACCACTGGAAGTGCTTCTCTGCAGCTTCATTTTAATGAAAGCTTGACTTTCAGTCCACATACACAGACCTTTTTTTTTTTCTTTTTTTTTGGGGTAATGTCTAGGTTCAAGAGATTTTTAACGTAAGTTAATCAAGAAGAGACAACTGACCACAAACAATGCTGTAGTCAAACTACCTTATCTTTTTTGAACTTAAATGTCAAACAAGTCTTGCTTTAGAATTCCATTCTGAAACCAACTTTTACCCAGAAATACAACACTGCTGTACTTTTTCTTCTTTTTCCTCCTTCATATTAGTCTAATTTCAAAAGTTTTCTTGCTCTCAAGCTGTCTTATTTGTCTTATTTGAGGGATTCCTTAACATCATTCTTAGTACAGTATCCTTTTGATTACTCCCCCAAGAGAGGAGCAGAACTATTTTAATGTTACCACAGGATAACTAATTCTGTTGCCAGTGTGGATTCGCCAGAGGCTGAAGGGGCTGTAACTCATTAGATCAGTGGCATCCTCAGGGACACTTGTGCTTTATGTGTTTGACTGTTCCTGTTGTGTTTCCATTGCATTTCAGTTCATTCACAGCCCAGGTTTTTTTTGTGATGGAAGCAGTACCTCTATACATCATGATGTGCTGCAATTCAATTAAAATCTACCCGGACAGCCACACAAAAAATTGAGACTGTGCATGTGAAGGTGAAATTCTGCCTCAGCAGAATGCACATTTTCACTGCAGAGATAATCTGGCTTGATCTAGCATATGGGAAGCACCTTTTCTGCAGTTCTCTGAGTCAGACTGGTATCTAATGCTGGGGAATTTGTAAGCAGTGAGCCAGCTGAGCTGCCTTATAAATGTATTTGGTAGGTGTACACGCTCTCAGGCCTTCCATGGAGTTGCTGTCTGTGACAGTGACAAAGGAGCAATTACTTGATATAAATAACTTGCAAACAGGGTTAGTCATTA
Organism: Manacus vitellinus; assembly: GCF_001715985.3. Lineage (NCBI taxonomy): Eukaryota > Metazoa > Chordata > Aves > Passeriformes > Pipridae > Manacus > Manacus vitellinus. The sequence continues at coordinate 3,708,705 of NW_021939632.1, forward strand.
ATAAGGCAGACAGTTATGAAGGCAAAAGCAAACACCACTTTGGCTGCAGAAACTTCCAGTGAGGCTGTCAGGGAGGAATTCAGTCTGCTGACTGCAAAATGATCTGCTGTGAACCCAGCCGTCTACTTTGTATCTCTGACCCCTCACTCCAAATTGAGATATCTCCTCAGGAGGGAAAGCAGAGAGTGGGTTGCTAAGCTCTTCCCCCTGGGATCCAGTGATAGAATGTGTGGGAATGGTTTGAAGCTGTGCCAGAGGAGGTTCTGACTGGACGTTAGGAAGCATTTCTCTACCAAGAGGGTGGTCAAACATTGAAACAGACTTCTCAGGGAGGTGGTTGATGCCCCGAGCCTGTCAGTGTTTAAGGGGCGTTTGGACAATGCCCTTAACAGCAGGCTTTAACTTTTGGTCAGCTCTGAACTGGTCAGGTAGTTGAACCAGATGATCCTTGTAGGTCCCATCCAGCTGAAATGGTCTATTCCATTCTGTTTTGGCTGTTCTCTCAAATCATGATTCTTCCTTGGTGCAGTCAACCTCTTGACAGTGGGATTTCTGGGGTGACACCTCAGTTGCAGAACAAACTGACTAGACAAGACAGGTTAAAATGCTGATGACCTGGTGATACAGAGGAAAGACTTGGGAAAGAAGGAGCATACATGGGCTGCAGTGTAGGGCTGGAAGACTGGCCTGGAGTAAAATAAAGAGATTGCCAGATGAGATAAAGTGGAACTTGGTCTCCTCTATATATCCCTAACCATCCTGAACTAGCATAGCCTTAGGGCATTGTCAGTCTTAGATTAACAGTTTTTCTGTGTAATGCAAGGCACAACATACAGCTCTTCAGTGAAAGCATCTCCCACGGATATTTAAATCTTACCTTCCATTTACAAAAGACAGATTAGAACTGCAGAAATAAATGATGGGAGGTAGATGTGTAAAGAACACTGCTAGGTCATTAAACATCTAGTTCTCATGAATTCAGTTTGCAAAATGGCATACTAACCTGAGATCTTTAATAAAGCAGAAATGTTCCTACATGTCTCAAGAATATAAAACTCTCAATTGTTTTTATGCCATTATAAATCAAGTTTGGGCTTCCTGGGAAACTTGCAGAAAATGTTTTGACCATATCACTTCAGGCCTGAGGAAAAACACTTTACAGGAAGACAGATGAGTATCCTCATATCTATTTTCTGCCTTACAAAATCTTGATTTTTGAGTTGATATCATTGTTAACATGAGCTCTGGTAGCAGCTGGATTTGTTTACATTGAAAACATTTGAGGATGTGAAACTCTTTTCAAGACAAAGATGTGTGTGAACCTGGGTATTGCTTTGAGAGGTTTTAGTAGAATCTGCTGCTGCTCTCTCTGAGCCCACTCACGCAGAGCTTTTTGAGTTAAGCATTCTCCTCAGCTCAGTTGACTTATTACCCTGTGAGCCAAAATGATATTTAAACACCATAAATGGTAAATGTTGCTGAGGCAGTCCTTCCGCACGGCTCAGACCAGGCATTAGTTGGCAGCTCACCACATGATGCTGGCAAACAGATTCCTTGAGTATAATTAAACCTCTTGTAAGACTAAACACTGCAAGTTGTTTGCGGTGTTCTGAACACAAGGCAGCAAACTCTATTCTTTGTGTGTCCTCGACTTGTGACCATTTGTAACCCTGGTCCTGCGCCGCTGAGTTACTGCACACGTAGGTGCAGTGGGAGGTGTATATATATGTGTATATATATGTGTATGTATATGTGTATATATGTGTGTATATATATGTGTATATATGTGTGTATATATATGTGTATGTATATGTGTATATATATGTGTACATATGCAGCGCTGTAGCTGACCCAGCTTGAGCTACGGGCTGGAATAGCCACTCTCCAGATGTTCCTTCCAAACTCAGTTACTGTGTGATTCTGTGCAGGGCTGAGCATGCTGAAGTCCTGATATTTCAACAGGAGATGTCAGCATTCTGCAGCTCACATGAAAACATCTTCAGTACATCTGGTAGGCAAATGAACAAGAAAATTTATTAGAATATATGATGTCCCTAAAATGTTGACTGTTTTGACTCCAGGCCATGTCCAGTCTTTGGAGACCTTCCTAAAGTTTGCATCCTGAGCTGGATTTTCTCCTCACGTCAGTGTCAACAGCAGATCTGGGGATGGTCATGCCACAGCGCAGATATTGATTCTTTTTTTAACTTCTTTCCACTTTCAACACAATAACTCGCCCTTGGTTATCAATATAAAGATGTTTACAGTTCCACTCAGTCCCCAAGTTCTGATTCAGACCTTTAATTTGAATCTTTGAATTTAAAAAATTCAAGTGTATTTTGGCTTAGGCCCACAGCTAACATTAAGACTCCTCTAATGATAATTTCCAATCTGGAGATATCCAGAGGTCAAATTTGTGTAAGGACTCTTTAACACCTGGATTGAGAAAACTCAAATAATAGGAGAGCATTTTTTTATCACCTTAAATTTCTATTAATACAGGTTAACAAATAATCTGAAATTTGATACGGTCACTGTAGATAGAGTGCCTTACTGTTGATTGCACAAATAATGGAAAACAGAATAAGAGATTAATAGAAATAGTTGTTTATCAGAGGTAATATATATTTTCCCATTGCCATCCAAATATGCTGAGAATTTTGGGGGTTTTTTGTAAGAAATTGGAAGAGTTTAAATTCTCCTTAATCTCTGCAGATTTAATGTACTGAGAGGCTTTTTTAAACATAGGCTTGGATGCTTATTAGAGTGTCTTTCCAATAAAAAACCCCGAACCCTTAGGGGTAAGGGAATGCTGTGGGAAAAGCCTGTGTTCCTTTTGCTTTGCAGAAAATATATGTGGGTATATAAAGTACCCTTTACATGCTTTGCTTACTATTTCTGGGCTCCCAAGCTGTGTTTCCCACTGAGCTGTGCATCTTATTACTTGCTGTTTCCCAACATTCACGCACATTAAAGCCTGAGGAAAGGCAAAAATCTTAGGAACCATGTAAGTGGGATCATTGTGGTGGACTTTTAAATCAAACACCCTGTGTAAAGCCTTATCAAAAGCCTGTTGAAATGACAGAGAGATTACTGCCCACCAGAAATGCCTTACATGGGCTTACACGTTGTGCCAGACCACAGCCCTGTGCGAAAATTGTTCTCTGTGAGTAGCATTTGAGAAAATCAGAGTTCTCTTCTCTATTATCTTTCATGGTTTGACCTGCAGGAAACCAACAGCTGTGGTTAAAAAATCGTGGCAGCTTTCATAAGCTACGATGAAGTAAACTAGTTGCACAGTCTGAAAACAAGTTATTGAAATGTACCTGTATTTCATCAAGCCCACCCTGTGTAGTGCTCCCTGATGTTCCTCATGAAGTGCCTTGACATGATCCAGGTGGGGGGAATTGAGTCCACCAGCAGAAGTTGATTGGGGAAGGGAAAGGGAGGGAGAAAATAACCTGCCTGGGGTAGAATTTTTTAGTCACTCTGTGTTGACTCTTATGTTCCTTGTTTTCATTCTTAGAGGTGAACCTTGAAAGCAATAAGAAGTAAGAGTGATGAGGGAGCTATTAAATGGCTATAGGCGATTAGAGAGCATTAACATAATAGGAAGAGAGAGATCGGATCTCCTCTTTTTCACATCCGGTTGAATAAGCTTGAGGATGTGTAGATACATAATGAAGTCATCCCCTTATGCTAATGTCAAACTAAATTTTCCTTACGTTCCAGATTTCCTTTCTGGTGCCAGATATGCTGCATTTTTATTGTCTGTAGTTTTGGCAGCAAAAATTCCCTGCAGTGTTCTGAAAGGGGATGTTTCAGCCAGAAGCGTAGTGACTTGCAGTATCTGAGCTGGGAACTTTACCTCTGCTTTCTTCCTTTTCTTCTTTCCTCCTCCTATGGGCTCTGAAGCCAGCTCTCACTGAGAGCATTTGGATTTTGAACCCCAGCAGAGTTCATGTGGTGAAGGGGACTTTAGAGGACCAGGGGAAAGCAATCCTAATACTGACCTGTTGTTAGCAGCTTGCTTATTTGTGTCCTGTTTTTCTGATCTGATTGCCCACTATTTTCCTGGTTTACAGATTTTGTTCCTAGTGTATGATAGTAGCAAGCACCTAGATGTGGCCAGGGAACGTGAACTTGTGGTTGTTGCACTTTCTGAAGCTACCCTTTTGCAAACAGTTCCTGGGGTTTTGTGTATGGTTTTCCTTGTAGTATTTTCCTGTTGAAATAATTAGCCAGGTGTTTTCAAAGGGAAGTAAAATCACGCAGTATTTTTCAGCATAAATGGGAATGGGAGTTATTTGCTTAATCTTGTCCCTCCAAAATCAATTTGATTGCTGTTTTTCCAAACAAGACCTGTAAAGGTTAAAATTGAAGAAGCCCTTGTATTAAAAGCCCTTATATTAAAATAATCTGTGAAAATGTACAGCACTGCTATTTCATTGTAAAATTGTGAAATGTTAAAGCCTTCATCAGACAAACACTGAGTCACTGCGTGGTGCTATGTCATAAATAAACAACTAAAAGCATTTACAAGCTTCAGAAGAATTTGAAAATAGTTAACATTCAGTCTTTGTAATATGGCCTTTGCATGATTGTATCTGTCCCTTCGGAGAAAATGCAGTGACTTTAGATTAAGACTAAATAAAACTAAATAACATATCTAAAACTGACCGTGTTGTCTTGTGTAAAACATCTGTGAGAAACTAAAGTTGGCAGTAGTAATTTCAATTTTTTTCTAAGTCTAGAAGTCCACAGTATCAAATTTTAAGCAAAGCAAGAAATGTTACATGAAATGATCCCCTGTGGTTTCTTAATGAACAAATAGCATTTATGGCTTAGAATGAAAGTCTTTTTAATTGTTGCTGCCAAGTTGAGAAACACTGGACTGCTTTTGTGATATTTTGATTAAGTTGTTTGTTCAATAAACATATGCTACTGATGAATATACACTTCTGAACAACAGTAGTATAGGATAAAAGATCCCCAATAAAAATAAAGATTTCAAAAGTAGGGGAGAATTCTTGTGTTTTGAAGAGAGCCTATTCAAGTTGCCATGGAATCAGACTTGTTAGACATATATTTTCTGTATCCTGGATGCCACATGTTTGATTAGGAGTACTGGTTGCCTCAGCCATGATAGCTTCTAATATTTGAGCTCTTACGTACAACACATTTCGTTGGTAAAAAATGCCTTCACTGCCCCTGTGCTCCGAAGAACATCAGCAACAGACAGGGAGATGTTTTCATTCCTGCTTTACAGTAGGTATTGAGAAATCAGGTAATACTTCAAGGACTAAATCAAAGTGTATGTGCATTTGTATACGGTAGGTTTACAAGGATAGGAGTACCTTCAGAAAATTGCTTTTGTTTCTGTCCCGGGACTAAGCCTCAAGTTTTCAGTATTTCAGACTTAATAATCTATCTTAATGTTCTTCTGCATGATTACATTCAGTTTCCCCTATTGAAATAGTTCTTTTGTCTCTCCAGTAACTTTTTTTGTACTGTTTAAGCTGCGTTCTTTTAAGTTTTTTACTACTCACGTACCACAGACTTCTGGTGTTTTGATACTTGCCATCATAAGTTTCTGTTTAAGCACAGAACTGGCCTTCATCCAGGAGATCAGCACAAACCCAAACCTATGCAGTGCTTAAATTTAGTGTAAGCACTATTATTTTTTTAAGTTTTGGGCAATGGCGAGACAGATTCATTTCAATTTGACAGCTTCATTTACGAAGTATGAGCACTGATCAGTAAAAATGGTGAGTTGGTTTTCATCCTTTAATCCTGCAGGTCACTCTTTTAGGGGTAGAGGCCTGTGGCCCCAGTAAATCTTCATAATGTCACTCATATCAATAGGTCTCCTCACAACATCTGCCTGAGACAACTTAGAAAAATTGAGACCTAACATTTTTTGTAAACTTGTTGGGTTTGTGATTCATATATGCAATTACTGTGAATTATTTGCTTGCTTCCATTTGATGTTTCTCCAGCTCTGTGCGAGAAGATGATTTTATTCCAGTACATGAATCTTTCATTTCTGCAGCACATATTTTGGAGGAGTTAGCATTGTTGAAAAATTCCTTTTGGGAAATGATTTTCCTTCTGCAGTTGCTCACCCATATATTTTTAATAAGCTGAGGCTGTTATACTGTATTGTCTTCCTAGAATATAAAAATCTGTTTATTTAGACTACATGCAACAGGCAGGTCAGTCTAATGGAGCAGAGAGCCAGTTGGGAGGGATGTGGAAGAGCTGCTCAGACTTAATGCTGTTTGTACCAGGGCTCTGGAGGCAGCTCAGTCTAGTCTGGGAGAATTGCTGCTAGAGCCACTACGAGCAAATTTGTTCCCTTGTCACTGTTAACTGTTGTTATCTGCCCCTATCTGAAGACTTGAACTTTTCTGATCAGAACCCAGGCCTGTTTTTCTCTTGGTCCAGAGCTACATCTCTGCTTTTTTTTTTCTTTCCCTGCTCTCCCTTTATTGCATATCTGCCTTCTAGATTTGCAATGTTATTAGTTATTTCAGTAAAAGGGATAAAGGGAACAATATTTTTTTAAGTCTACTTTTCTTTTTTTTCCCCTATTCCTCTTTCTGTCCTACTATTCTCTTGGTTTTTTTTTTCTTTTCTTGCTTTCTTTATCTTCTTTTCCTCCTTTTTTCCAATTCTGTGGGTTTCTGCTTTCCCCCACAGATCTGTTTCACTTTGAGGGACAAAAGGATTTTCTGCAAGGCATCAGGGCAGTGAAGGAGCATGTGCTGATATTGCTTAGTACAGCAATTGTTTGAAGCTGTTTCCCTGAGTAAACATTACAAAACAGAAGGATATGGTGAACCACAGCAGTTCATCACTGTAGAAGATTTTCACCCAACTTCATGGCTATTTTCTGTAAAGCATCAGTCACTTACAAGCAGGTGCTATGGGAAGCCCTAACACTGATCAATGTGGTCTGATGGTGAATCAGGCACTTCAGAGTAGCAGGACCATAACACCAATCCCAGTGGGTCTCAGTCAGGTCCCTTGTTTCCATTCTCACATGCATCAATGTCTCAAAGCTCACTGCCAAGAAAAGACCTATGACATGAGCCAGCGAGACAAGATTTTGGCTAGAAAAAGCTTGCTAGAGAAAAGGAAAAACTTCCCTTCTAGGCAGCTTCCAAATTTACACTGAGCTCAAATTACCCTGGGACAAACTTAACTTTTTGCCTCAGGGAGGTTCAGTGGGCCTGCTCAGTGATGTGCTGTCATTTTTTCTAATCACCAATTTTATAAATTATGATTTTTCTCCACCTTGGAACTTTATGTTGCTGTAATACTATTTTGGATGTTCTTGGTATACCTTTGAAAATTTTAAAGGTAGGAATAAGCAAAATAAAGCCATTTTCATGTATGGATAGAATGTAGGGTTGGCATTTTACAGGCAAGACGTAAAAGGTCTGAATGCAAGCTAAACAAAAACTGTATCCAAGTGACCGATAAATATTTATGACTTCTTGCATTTGGTCATGATCACTGCTTTGGCTTCACAACTCTCTTTGCTCAGGTTTTTAGAACAGGAGTGAATTTCCTGGTCTGGTGTACCACAGATCACAGTTAAATGGTCTTGCTTCATAGCCTCCGGATCCAAGACAGAGATCACTGTGGATACTGGAAACAACATATCACAGATAGATTTTAAGAGTGATTAATTTAATTCCAGCATTCAGCATTTGACTGTACAGCCTCAAAACAAAACAAAAAAAAATTAAAAACCATAATGCAACAGTTTGTTTTGGGATATATATTGATAACCTCAGGTTTCAAACTTTCCCACCAGCAGTTACCTAATTGAATTACAGGAGAGGAATGTGGTGAACTCAAAACCATTCAATACTGACCATCTAACAAACAAAAGTTTTGTAGTTTCTTGCGGAGTTGCAGCTTCTGTAATCCTGTGAGTTTATGTTTTTAACTTATCAATCATGAGAATAGCAACTTGCAACAAACCTTAAAATTTAATGTGAGTTTAGCAGTGATTAAAAAAGGCATTGAGTTGTTGGTTACAAGTTGTTGGGTTGTTTGGGGTTTTTTTTCACCTGGCTTTGTGTATTTTTGGAAACTGAGTGTAATTTCTGAATGATACTCTATGATATCTCTTAACAATGATTTAAAAGGATTCCTGGAACAAAGACAGTTCCATTCCCATTTCTTGTCTGTCTGCCTGGAATACTGGCAAAGCAAAACAGCTATATTGGGTGGTTTCAGTTATTTTTACCTTCTGAAAGCTGAAACAAAACCACTGTCTCAAAATCATGTTGAATATAGGGTCATTTTGTCAGGAAAATTCCATTAAAAGACCCCTTTTATTCTTTTTTAACTTCACAGAAAAGAAGAGCAGCAAGAAGGCAGAAAGTGCACAGGCTGCCAAGCTAAACAAGACTTTTGCACCCATCTTCCTTAAAGGCCTGACTGACCTCAAAGTAATGGATGGAAGTCAAGTGATAATGACTGTGGAGGTATCAGGTGCGTAGCTATAGGACAGTATTATTTTAAGAAATTAAATCCTGCTGCAAAGTTTGTGGGTTTTTTCCATCTTTTTAGCAGGTGTCTTTGCATTTGGAAATAATATTTCTAGGAACCGGTTCTTTAAAAGCTAGGTTTGTCTAATAGGATCTTCAGGGGGATGAACATTGTCCAGTGTTAATGTGTTCAGACCTCTACAAGTGTTTCTTCATTGGAATGATATAATAATAACATAAGTTTATTATTGGGTCCTGTTGTTGAACTAAAACTAAGTCTCGGTGGACTTGTAACAGCTTTTGTTGTGAACCAAACAAGACTGAATTCCTGTCAGCTGGGATAAGAGTAGTGCTGCAGAAAAGAGCAGTCCTGGTGTGAACCTTGGTAACAGAAACTCTTGATAACCACCTTTGTGGGATCTAGAACTCATTCTCCCTCTCTGTTGTCTACATGCTTCCCTTATTCATTTTTATTTTAACCAATAAAAGACGGACTATTCCACATTACACAGCACTGAAAGAGTTAATGAAATTCTTGAATGTTTGTAAGATGAAATTGCAGAATCAGATGGCAAAAAAAGCTACCAACCTTAATAATGGTCTTAATCAACATATGGTGGGTATTTGTGTGTCTCTGATTTTTGTTGTTTCATAATTTTCAGCTAACCCACCTCCTGAAATTATCTGGCTGCATAATGGGAAAGAAATCCAGGAGACAGAAGATTTCCACTTTGAGAAGAAAGGCAATGAGTACAGCCTCTACATCCAGGAGGTGTTTCCTGAAGACACAGGCAAATACACCTGTGAAGCCTGGAATGAAGTAGGCGAAAGTCAAACCCAGGCAACATTGACAGTACAAGGTATAAAGTTCCTCTTCACCTAACAAAGTGCTAAAATAATTTTAATGTGCTGTTCAAGTGTCTATTTAAAGTACATGAGTGTTTGTTGTGAGGGATGCTACATGTTCTGTCTCTGCATCTGAATTAAAAAGGATATCAAGCAGAAGCATCTTTAAAAAAACCTTTTCACTCTGGAACATTATGTTACTATTTCAAAAATGCATTCCTGAGTCCTATTTCTAGGGACAGTGCAAAACTTCTGCTAAATGCAGCTGCAAATTATAATTATCATGCTTACTTAGCTATGGACTTGAAGTAAACCTTTCAATTATGTTTTTATTTCTAATTGAAGCCATAGTATTTGGAAAAGCTGCCTAGAAGTAAGGTGTCCTGGCTTTAATGTTAACATTGTAGTGGTAGCAGGTAAGGAACACATGATTTCTGCAATCTGAGTACTAGCTGTAAAAAATTTGACTTTGAATCTCCACATATTATGTAAATCCCACAGTAAACACTGAAATACCTACAAACTTCCTATGACTGGGCATTCACTACCTTTGTGACAGGGGACTTCATTTAATGTTGCTGTATACTGACATTTTCTCATAGTCATTACTGAGAATTATTGGAAATCAGTGAGACTTTTATTATTTTTAATGCAAAGAATCTTATCTGCAGTATTTGAGCAAACTGTGCCTCCAGGGATGGGTCTGCAGCCCGTTGTCACTTTCTGCTCTGAATTCAGACCTTCCTCTATCCTCTAAGCCCCCCTGAGATCTAACCTTGGGGTCAATCTTCTATATTAAATGCAATTTTATGGAATTGTTAATGATGATTTACTACATGATCTCTCAGCTGCACAGCAGTCATAGTACTGTTACTTACCCTTAAAGCTATTCCTACCCATATTCTCTAAGGACAAATCTCCAAGATTCCTTTTAGGGCAGCTTTAAAGTCTCTTTGTTTTGCTCTTAGTATAAGCCTGGATAAAGCCAGTAAAGTGCCAAGTAAATGATTCATTTTGGTACGAACACGTTACTTCCAAAACTAAAGCCCGACTTATTTTCAGATTAAAAACTTATACCCTGGATGTTCAAAATAACTTTCCTTGCCTGTGACTGCTTTCCCTGAAATTAGTTAGCTTAGTAGTTACATTCAAGCTTGGCATTTTGTTCTGATTTGTAATCTGTGTTTGTAAACTACAGAACCCCAGGATGGTATTCAGCCCTGGTTCATAAGCAAACCGAGATCAGTGACAGCAGCTCCTGGGCAAAATGTCCTTATATCCTGTGCCATTGCTGGAGATCCTTTCCCCACTGTTCACTGGTTTAAAGATGGGCAAGAAATAATGCCAGGAACAGCATGTGAAATCCTGCAAAATGAAGACATCTTCACACTGGTCCTGAGGAATGTGCAGACTCGTCATGCAGGGCAATATGAAATTCAGCTCAGGTACGTTTGCTGTGAAAAAACTTGTTCCCTTGGAACAATTAGTTATATTTACCCTCAGTTTGAAATTCCCACCTGAAGAAGACAAGAGTTCCGTTCTATTCACGCGAAACATTAGGGTAGTAACGGAATAAAATATTTCTGATGGATGAAAAGACCTAATAAAACTCAAAGACTAAAAAGAAAACACAAGAAGGGTCAGGAAAAAACAAGACAAAGCAGTATGATTTCCTTTAGGCATCCTGAAAAACAAGCTTTGTGGCAGCAGTATGGGAAGCAATTTGGCTTTCTGGCAAGGGAAACTGCAATCAGTATCTTGAGTTTGGAGTTATAGTTTATGATGTTTGGTGTCTCTCTAGGTATTTGTAAAGATACCTGCTTTCCATGGGAACAGCCTGACCAGGAAGGGCCATTACACAAGCTTTTTATCCATACCTTTAACAGGAAAAAATGTTTCCTGACCATGTTTGAAATATCTGAATTTTATATGCAAGTTGTATTCTCCTTTTTCTGATGTATCTTTGAAATGAGGCACCCTGATGCTTTGAACATCTTGTCATTTCTACAAAATCTGGAAGAGCTGTTTTTTGCTTAGGTTGGATGTTAGGAAGACATTTTTTACAGAGAGAGTAATCAGACATTGGAATGGGCTGCCCAGGGAGGTGGGGGATTCCCCATCCCTGGAGGTTTTTAAGATGAGACTGGACGTAGCACTTAGTGCCATGGTCTAGAAACCACAGTGGTGTTTGATCAAGGGTTGGACTTGATAATCTCAGAGGTCTTTTCCAACCCGGTTGATTCTTTGATTCTATGAATTTATTTTTATTTTATTCTGGTAAAATAACTGTTCTTTAAATGAAAAATTACATTTGCTGGTTGTTTATCTTGTAGAAAGTGTCACAGCATTTTCCATCTCCAATGGTGAAGATTAGGTGTAATAATAGAGCACCTGTGTGATTACAGAAAACATAGTGTACAACTATAAACTGATGTATTACTCTGTGCTATTTACTGTGCATAGGTGTATTGCCTTACTTGGCTAATATTTGTGGCTTTTTTAATTAAAACTATTTAATTCACATTTGAATCCATTACACTGGAAGAAAACTGTCTGATCTGCTCCACACACTAACATTTTAGTCCTGATGGATTAGTCTGAATTGTCCTTTGCCTGCTTGCAAAATAAATTACTCTTGTCTCCTTAACACAAGGAGAGAGGGAATTTCTTAATAAATGCCACCCATTTAGCCTCTAAACAATGAGCTATTTTTTTATAGCTATAGTTTATTTTCCAACCAGTGTGGCCCAAATGATGGACATGTCACTGTGTAGTTGCCTAGTTTGAAGGTGTGTTTTCACAGGCTACCACAGGCAGACACACAGGAGCTTCAGTATATTTTAGTATTTAAAGTCAGACGAGGCACTCACTTTTCACCAGAAAAAGGCGCTTTAGAAGATTACAGCTCTTGAATATCAAGATTTCCTATGATGAAGTATTTCTGCACTTAATTTCAAGTATTATTACTAACATTTATGTAGGTAGAGCCATATGTGCCATGACCTTCTTGCAAACAAGCTGTTCAGTAGGTTTAGGCCCTTTATAGTCTGTAATAAATTGTGAACTGGCTCATTTCAGAACAACTTTGTTGTTTGCAGTCATCCCAGGTCATCTAGAACATTCCTGATGCTGATTTGTGCAGGTCATGTCTACCTAAATCCTTGCATCTATGTCTCTTTGGGGATCAGTGGTGTTTCTAACACCACTCGGTGTTTGAACATCTCAATACCTCTGGTGGGATAAGAAATGCCAGTTGAGTTTCATTAAGGTCAGTCACCTCTGCAGGAGAGAGCAGAGACTGGGAGAGCTGCGACCTTCTACTGGTACCTTTCCACATTTCAGTGCATGTATGCCCTAGGCATGGGCATCTTCTCTTGTGATAAGCTGGTGGTTTCACTTGAACTGAAAGAGATATTTCAGCAAAACTTCGGGGATGGAAGAAAGAGACAGGGTAGGAAGAACAAAGGAGAGAGGACAGGAAGAACAAAGGACAGACAAGAGGGCTTTGTGGAAGACTTTGTTGGAAGTGGCTGTAAAGATCATGTGATCACCCAGGCCACATTTGTCATTTTTCAAAGTGGAAGCCTGGCAATATCATGACTCTAGAATGTACACTTGGAAAATAATTTCAGAAAATCAGCATATGAGAACAATTTTTGGGGGAGGGTGAGAAAAAGCAATGTAGCTAGAAAACAACACTAGCAGATTACGTGCTAGTTTCAGTTATTCCCTAATCCTTTTACTGGAGAAAAAGCTGGAGATCCCACAAAGATCAGTGCATTCATGTTGGCTTTTTCTAATCCATGATGAGCAAAGCTGTGCTGCAATTAGAGCAAGGGGAATGCTGATACCTCATTTTGCCCTGCTGTCATTTGTAAAATTCCAGTTACTGTTCAGGGAACAGAAAGCCATATGCTTTTAGGCAACTGCTTATGTACTGTGAGTAACAGAGAAGTAATGGCCTCAGGAATACCCAAGGAGCCAGAAGTGAGCTGTATAATTTCAAGTTTGCAATAGACCTAAAATAATTTTCAGACCTAAATAGTCTTGTCTAAATAACTGTCAAACTGGCTGCATGTGTCTTGAATACTTGATTGAGAAGTGTTTATATATTCAGAAACAGTCTTAGCAGTACCTGAGAGGAGGAGAACTGCATTTAGTGTCTTCCTCTTGAAAACTCCTACAAAGTCCATTAAAAATATGAAATAACACAAGTCAATTCACGGAAGAGTTTATAGAGGAGTTGACAGTAGACTGTTTTTAAACATAATAATTTTCATTTCAAATAAAATGGTAGTCTCCTTTTCATGTATTAATTTTAGAAGCATGTTGCATAGCTGCTTTTAGGGAGTCACTCCTTCTCCAACTCCATTAATTTAGTCTGGGCATGGTTTCCTCCAGTGTTAATTATTTTCCAATTTTCTTCCCCATTATTCTTAAGTTATAAATTCTATTCTAATGCCTCCACAATTCTCCTTTTGTGTTGGCTGCTTACAAATTAAAACTCTGGTCTTAAAAATGTGGGTTTAACAAAAGATGTGTTTGTCTCTTGCAGTTCTTTCTCCTTTCATCACAGTGAGGTGATGAGGACATGTAGCTTAGTGTGATCCTACTGTGATCCATCAGTGATTGCTCATTGGCTTTCTGTCTTCCCAACCCATATCATTACTTAGAACACATCTTTGGTTTGCCTTTTACTATTCAGCAGACTGCTGCATCTGACTTTTAGGAGAGTAGTCATTGTAGCCTCTCCTGGTCCTTGTTTTAAATTTACACAAACCTCTGACTCCTCAATATTCGCATTCTCCACTTTAATTATCCTAATAATGGTCCAATGAACCTGTTATGTCTCAGGCCTAGAGGGCTGGTGTTTCATAAATATAAAAAAACCAGTCACCCACTACTGCAGTTCATCTATTGAAATCTGGACATTTTACAGCCTGCAAGATGCTTGAAATGGGAAATAGAAATGCTTTTTTTCACTCAGAAGAACACAGATATTTGTTTCCCCTTCTGTCCCATGCATCCTTCCAGTGATGCAAGTGCTGATATCCAGTGTGACTTCCCCACATTCTTTCACACAGTGTGTACATCATAAAGGAAGATGTAAGCAAAGAAACTGTGAGAATTGGACAGAGACTCTTAGATGAGCAAAGCCTTTGTAGCAGCACAGTCAACATGAGAGACCTCACAAATCCTCCTGCAGTTCCTTAAACAAATCATTTGTTTTGTTAACCTTTGTCTTCTCAGACATTAAGTATTTCTTTTCTCCCCCACTCTATCTTCCATAAAGGTTTGGTTAGTGTTGATTAGTCTTTGTTTAGAGATTTGCATAATCTGCTTAAAATCAGAGGTAAACATTTGTTTTATAAATCAGTGGTACCTCAAATACTTTGCAACTCAGGTTATATAAAAAGCAGTTGTCAGATTACATTTTGTTACACTAAACAGTAAATACAGTTCTGTCATTCTGTAATATACAGTTTGCAAACCTTGTTTTCTGCTACCAACACACTGTATATTTTTAGAGAAGAAAACCGTGACCCCTTCTCATTCCATTCTCCCACTCAGTGCTGTAAAATGCAAATAAAATGATTGGTCTTTCAGGTAGAAAAAGCTTTTGGCAAAACATTCAAGTGAGCATCCTCTTTGAAGCCAGTAGAGCTGCTCTGCTTTATGTCAGCTAAGTTGTGATCCAGTAGATTAGTTGCTTTCTTTGGGGTTAAAACTTCGTGGAGTCTGGACTTTCTCTCCATTTAACTCACAGAAAAGTTGCAAACCCTCCTACTGAGGATTTGCAGTTTCCTGCTCTGAAGCACCAACTATAACTAGGGATCACCTTCATTGCCCCTTATCAGTTTATTCTTGAGAAAATATAATTTACTCTGCAATATTTGTTTCACACTTGGTAGGCTGGTAAGAAATTTTGTTGTGTACCCCAACTATAATCAATCCTGTTCCTCCAGAGAGTGCTTCCTAGGGACATGCAGACAATAAGTCTCATCTAAGGTTCAGTGAAAATATTTGAGTAGATTCTGCCAAGAAACTAGTATTTCAAGATATTTTGAACATAAAAGCCATTCCAGGGAAAACTGATCCCACAATAGGACAGAGAGCTATTTTTAAAACTGCTTCAGGGTTTGCAGCTGGGGTTTTATTTGTTTTTGGTGGGTTTTTTTATTATTATTATTATTCCTTGACATTTTAAAGATAAGTCCTGTGCATGAGTATTCTACAGAACAGTCCTGCAAAAGTCAACACTTCCAGGCACTTCTTTACAGCATAGCTCCTAAGCATAGGTTTTATCCATGTCTATCATTATTCCAGAACAACAGAGACACTAAGATCTATCTGTGTCTAGGGTTTTGCTGATAAAATACCAACATGGAGAAGCTCAAGCTGCACAAGTAATATTTTTATTGCCAAGATTCAAAACAGCAGAGACGTGAAAGACTTGAAGATGTGCTTGTGTACTGCAAAGCTCTGTCTTTTCTAAGTGCCCCTATGCATCTCTGCCTTGCCTAGATTCTAAAATTGCATAAATGTAAAAATATTTACCAAGCTTCCAGAATTATTCTTGATTGAATTTAGCATCTAAACCCCCCAGTCCTTCTTAGTTTTTCTTGGCTTGTTTCTCCTTTTCCATTTTGTGATTTCCAAGGTAGGTCAATGTTTTTAACTTACCTTTATAGACTCTGCCACTGAATTCAGAAGACAACAGTATGTTCTCTCTGCTCCTAAAATCCTCACTTTGATTTCAGTGGGAGCAGGACTTGCCCTGAGGAGGCTACAGTTTTGAACAGGGATGTGATGAATCAGACACAGATTCAAGGTTTGTATCCAGTAGTCTAGTCACTCACTTGAATCATAGCCACTCACTTGAATTGGAAATTATAACTAAGACCAAAAAACTACCTTGTGAATAATTTTTCCATCTAGGTACTTGTGTGTCCCACTGTTACTGTAATTTGTAAGCGCTTCCCAAAGTTTTAAAAATAGAAAGAACAAAATGCTCTCCATCTTTCTTACCCCCTCCTTTATTTTCCAAACCCTGTGAAAAATAGCTTACTTAGCTTACTTTAGAAGGGTTTACTTTGCTTTCCTTATTTGCTTCTTTGCATAAGTGAAGAATTTGCAGAGGGAAGGATGCGTTGCAGAAATGGGTCCTGCAGAAATGCTGTTATTCTTCACAGTGGTCAGGACCACATCCAGTAACCCTAAATCCCTCTCCTGGGAGAGTGCTGTCTCTGTTACTTTAACCTCTCCCACTGGTGACACAATTCTTGTGGGCAAATATTTTTGCCATATGGTCATGACAGAAGCTGAGCAGTGGTGCCTCACTATTTGATGTGTGCTGTAAATTGTCTATACTTCAGCATGCATGGCTTCTCCTTTGTCAGTTTTGGATTGGTTTTAAGTCCTGAACAGGAGGAATCTTCTGGTAAACCAAAAGCCTGCTAACAGCACTACAGCACTGGTGAATGAGCAGTTCCAGAGTGTATCTGCTTTTCTTAAAAGCTTCTGAGGAGCAGGAAAAAAAACCATGAGTTTCAATAGTGGCAACAGGGGACAATTTGAAATGCATTGTTTCAAGACAACAGGTTTTCAGCAATGTTGGTACCCTGCCATCATTGGATGCCAATCAGTATGTTGGGAGGACATGACATGTTATTCTTTTTATTTATCTTTCCATTTGTCTTGCCTTCTTTCTACTTCTCTTGCTTCCAACTGGAGGCCACACATAAGAGGAAGTAAGAATGGCAGGTCTCCAGTGTGGGGCTCAGTTAACTACTCTTTGCATCGACTTGGATCCTCTCCTGCCATTTGGACAATTTATGTTTGGTACTCAGATGTTATCTAGTTTTTTGTATTGAAGGAAATAAGGGTTGTGGCTTTCACTGCTGTCCTCATGGAGTGCCTTCAATAATAATTTCTAGTGTACATGTTCTGACTTACTGGATATAAAAGCGTTGGAAATATTTCTATAGTTTCTTGTTATTAATGGTCTAAAGGTCAAGTAAGATATGTTCCTACCAGCAGGGCCTTTACTTTGCAATCCAGTTACTTTGGTCAAACCCACCGATTTCTTTGTGGTGTTGAAGGCTTGATTTTCATATTAGGCTGATCCACTGTTTCTTTTTCTAAAACAATAGAAAGCAAGAGAAATCTCTCTGAAAAGGTGATGGCACTAATTGCTGTTATAAAGACAAAACTTTGTGCTGCATCTGTGATTCTGTGATCTGTGTTAATGATCTTGCCTACAATGTGTCTTTACTGCAAGTTACAAATGGATGAAATTATAGTTTTATCGCCCAAACAGTAACATATCTAGGAATGTATTTCCATGCAGTTTAAAAAACAGGCAGGACAACATATTGATGGCAAGCCAACAGAAAGGCAGTCCTGAGTCCATGTTTTAAACTTCAGGGCTAAGTAGACTTGAAGGTGCTCTTATCTAGCAAGTCTTTTTAAAGGAAAACACAGCTGTGAAAACCTGCCTCTCTTCCATTCCTCCCCCTCAACACACATGTGTTTTGCTCATGTCCAGGAAATGTTTTCAGTAGCAGGAATTATTTTTATTCGAAAAAGAAAAATCATCCAGAACTTTGTGGTCCATTCAAAACCTTATACTTAAACTGGGAAGGACAGAAGTATTTTCACTAATAAAAGAGATCTCTAGTCCTCAATCAGTTCAAGTCTGGGTTTTTAATAGCAGTCAGGGGAGTGGTGGCAACAGTTACACAACTGCTGCCCTGGGGGAGTTAAATTTTGCTTTTGGCATCTCCTGTGTTAAGCGGAGAAGAGCTGTTTGGGGCTGGAAGAATGATATATGTCTGCGGGAGGGAGGGAGCTGCAGGGGAGGGGGGAGCACTTTAAATGAATTCTTTAATGGGAGCCCTTTCCAGAAGGCATCCATGGTATTCCTCTGCAAAAGGAAGAATAAGTACTCAGCACCATATATGGTGACACTTTTATGTTTTTTAATATAAACATGTACAGGCTGGAGCAATCCATGTAGATGGGTTTTGCTGATTGGTTGGGCCAGGGGGGAGGGAAGGAAATGAGACCCTGCTTTTAATATCTTAACATTAAAAAACTTAAGGGCTTGGGTTTGAATAAATAAACAGTAGGCATGGTTGGAAAGATTTTCAGCTTTGCAAAATATCCCCTTCCTCTGACTTGATTTTCCAGCTTTTGTATTTATTTTCCTTTAGCTCGTTTGTTTGCAGTTGTTTCATGCTGTAAATTGCTTTGATTTTTGTTCAGGGAGTATGCTGTTCCCAGTGCAGATAGCAACAAATCAGTAAAAGCTGTTTGAGATAGCTTGGCTCCAAATATAAGGGGTCCAGATCCACTCAGTCCACCACCACAATGCTGGGCATAGGAAAGCAGGAGGCCACTGGGTTTGAGCTGCTTTAGTACAATACACAATCACTTAGCTCAAGCAAGTTACAGAGGGAGAAACCTCTGCTTTTCTGATTTCACTTAAATATTTCAGGAACCAAGTTGGAGAATGCAGCTGCCAGGTGTCTCTGATGCTGCGGGAGAGTTCAGCTTCCACAGCAGAAATGCTCAGAGAGTGAGTATTTTTCCCAGGGACTTGCATGGGTGGGTTCTATTTTTTGCTCCGTTAATTCCCTGCCCTTACAGACCCAGGCTGGCTGCTGTTCAACCTAATCCCCAAATGTGACCCAACAAATTGTTTTCATCATACAAGCTAAGCACATTGTACCAAGCCAGAGTAGAGAAGATCTTTTTTGTTTGTGCCCTTATATGGCTCCTGAAGTCATCATTGATGCAATAAACTAATGGAGTATGCTCCTCTAATCAACCTCCCCTTCTATAAACACATTTTGTTCCTGCTCTGAGATTGTTCCCTGACATTTTTAAACCAGCCCCTTTCCTGGCTCTCTCTTTCTTTTCTTTTTCGGATCATAGTGGGAGGGAAACAGCCAGCTCTGGAGAGCAAAGAGATGGTGGAGATCATGGTAAACTAACATTTGGTAGAACAAGTGGCTTCAAAAAGAACAGCAGTGCAACCAGAGTAGCTGAAGAAGAGCAGGAAGACATCCGAGGTGTGCTGAAAAGGCGAGTGGAAACTCGGGAACACACAGAGGAAAGCCTGAGGCAGCAGGAAGCTGAGCAACTTGATTTCCGTGACATTTTAGGCAAGAAAGTCAGCACCAAAAGTTTTTCTGAGGAGGAACTGAAGGAAATCCCAGCCGAGCAAATGGACTTCCGAGCAAACCTGCAGCGGCAGGTCAAACCCAAGACCTTGTCAGAGGAGGAGAGGAAAGTCCATGGTCCTCAGCAGGTGGACTTCCGCTCTGTGCTGGCCAAGAAAGGCACCCCAAAAACCCCATTACCAGAGAAGGTGCCACCTCCTAAACCTGCTGTTACAGATTTCAGGTCTGTGCTGGGCTCAAAGAAAAAGCCACCTGCGGAGAATGGCAGCGCTGGCACCCCAGCACCGAACGCCCGCGCCAACTCTGAAGCCCAGAACGCGACCCCCAATTCTCAAGCCCCCATTGCCAAACCAGCAGCAAAAAAAGAGGAGAAGAACGACAGAAACTGTGAGCATGGGTGTGCAGTGGTTGATGGTGGAATAATTGGGAAAAAAGCTGAAAACAAAGCACCAGCAAGCAAACCACCAGCAAGCAAAGGAACAGCACCCTCCTTTACAGAGAAGCTTCAGGATGCTCAAGTTGTAGATGGTGAGAAATTGGTCTTACAATGTCGGATTTCCTCTGATCCCCCGGCAGCTGTCACCTGGACTCTAGACAGCAAAGCCATCAAGTCATCGAAGTCCATTGTCATCTCCCAAGAAGGTAAATTAATTGAATTATAAGCCAGCTGGATGGCACACTGTTATATCTGTCTCCTGATTAATAATATTTAGTTTGTTAAAGGTAATGTGATGCTTTATGTAAGTCCTGTGTCAGTAACTCTTTCCAGATGCAGCTTTCTTGTTATGTCAGTGGAGTACACAAAGAACAGTATTGTTTGACATTTCTTGTAGATTCCCCTTTAACAGCCTGCAGATGTAATTTTTATAAAGTTGAACTTCTTGCATTTTTAAATGCTGTTTACATTGCTAACGCTGTTTAAGGAGCTGGTACATGATGCTTATTTAAACTGAACTTTAAGGATTTAGAACATTGAAAACATAATAATATTATTGCTGGTTTACAAATTCTAATTTAATTCTTCTGTGTGTTTAATATTTCAGGCTTTTTATTGCAATGAGAAACACAGAAGCAAAGAGGGGTTGTGTCATAGAAAGAAATTACTACAACTTCAAGTTACATAGTTAAGATCAGAGTTGAGAACTGCTTTCCAGTGTATTTTTTACAAAAGTTAATATTGTATCTAGACAAAATAAATTTTCATTGGGACAAAAATAGAGAGGACAACTGATAGCACAAAAAAAACTTCTTTACTTCATGTTTGTTTCATAAAACACTGAGGGAATTATCTGAAGAATGACACTGTCTGGCATATTGTAGTTCATGTTCACAGTAAGGATTATAGCTTCATACAGGAGTCTGCACTCTTTTGAATCTGCACTAGTTTTGAATCTTTCTTCATTCAGTCCTGACTATTTTTAGTGTTACCAAATGAGAACCAAATTAATATGCACAATGGTTCAGCACAACCAGTGAATCCTTATGCAGTGTTCCAAGCACTGACACATAAGCATTCTTCTAAAGAGGATGCAATCAGAAGAAACATTGCCTTCAGATAGAGTGGGGGTACCCAAAGAGTACATTTGGGGGATACCATAGTAATTAGATGGAGAAAGGGAAATGGTAGCAGGTGCATTGTGTCTGGCATGTGTCTGAAGTAACATGGTTTTATTTTTTTAAAAAGTAGATGATGATTGTCACCAGAGGGGACTGTATAGGATAAGATTAAGTGCCATGTACATGAGAAAAAGCTAACTGGTAGAAACGCTGTCCTTGCAAAGAGGACTGACAGGATCAACCAATTTAACCTGCCTTACACTGAGGTGTAAGGGTTTCAAGAGTTTTCTTGGAGTTGTTCCGAGTGAAAAAGAAATTATGCATCCTAAAGTTCCATGTCTCCTATCAAAGTACATCAGATAGACATAATGTCTGTATCAAAGCTTCTGAGCTATGGTGGAGCCTTTTAAAATCCCAAAGCTTTAGTGTTATGGTACTGCAGAAAGCTGTTTTCCTGACTGAAATAATCTGAGTAATTGACCATTATAATCCCTTAACTCATATTCACTCTATAAAATGGTACTGTGGAGCTGAAAATCCAGTGTAGCTGTGTTTACACTGAAGTAACAGGAATGCTCTGCCACCTGCCTGAGCCGGGTGTGTGACCTATCCCACCCAGTTTGTCTGGACGAGGTGACTCTTGGTCACAACAGTCCAGAGTGTCACACATTAGCAGTGCTTGCCACTGGGGTAGGGAACAAAGGTCACCACTGCACACGGAACGGAATCCTCTGTTCCAGGACAGCTTCTTGCAGGGAGTGAAGAAGCTGTCCTTATGTTCTACTTGTGCCTGCACTGTTACACTTGTATCAAGCTTAGGTAGTCAGTGTTATCAGTGCTTCAAAGTCGGGCTTTCTTTTGCATGTATTTGCAGAGGATCTTAGAAAGAAATATTCCACAGGGCAGTAAGTTTTCTCCTTTAATGGAAAGAAATGGAATGAGGATTAGAACTATTTTTTTTTAAACCTTATTACTTACCCTCTGGTATGCTGAGGGGCTGCATTGCATGATGGTCAATTTAGTGTTTTTTTCCTGACAGTACCTGCTAACTTTGGCACTTGGAGAAGTTGCTGCTTTCCCACTGTAAGATGCTTTCATGCCAACTGTTAAGTAATTAACTAGGTATGCATGATACTTACTTCAAGTAAGTTTCAGATTTCACAGAGATTCAGTTTTCTCTTTTTCCCTAATTAGGAACACATACATAGTTGAGGAAACCAAGAAAGGAGAAGGAATAATTGGAGCTACAGACTAGAATTGAGAAATAATAAATCCAGGATGAATATCAGGAAATACTGTTTAATAGGGAAACTGTATGGATTAGTCTCACAGATAGTGTTTGAAGCAGCATCAAGCATAGAGAGCAACAATAAAAATGGATGCAGTACTCAGCAGCCCAAAGCCAAAATCCCAGTTTCCATCTTTTGCACCAAACACTGAACATGCAGCTTTGTCACACCCACAGGTGTCATGTCCCTCAGCAGCAGTGCCCTTGGCCAACCTTGGGGCAGCATTTAATGGGCCCTGGAGATAATCCCCTAGAATCATCCTCAGTTGAAAGAAGGTTGAGTCTCTGGGGAAGCAGAGGAATTCAGAGCAAACAGACCCTAGCTCACATTGATGAATTTAGATCTTGCAAAGCCATTTTTTATTTCTTTGTTATGATCTTGCTCCTTTTGTGTTCAACAACAAAATCCACTATGGAACAGGACAGAGCTGGTCCATTCTTAGCCATTTCACCACCTGGTTTTGTGCAGCCGTGATGTTTCTTGGTGACCACAGAAGGTTTGTGGTTTTTTTCAGATTTTCCAGAGGTATCTCACAAAATAATAACTTACTTGTTCTTCAGTGAGTTGGATACTGGAAAATCCTGTATCTAGAGTAAGGCATGTCTATCTGCTTCTTATCATACTACTAGCTTATCTTAGTATGGGCCACTGGCCCACAAAGAGAGAAGAGAAAAAAAAAAAAAGCAAAAAGAGACAGCAGTTTGTTCATCTCATGGTGCCAAATATATTATAAAGATAAATACATAAAATCTGGCTTCAGGAACATGCCCAGGTGATTAAGCAAGTGTCATATTTGGCCAGGAAGGTCAAACTTAGAAGTGTACTTGCATGAAACAAGTTCACACGACAGGCAAACTGTGCAAAACTATGTCCCATTATGCAGTCACTCACTGAAAATAACTTTCCTTGGAATATGTGTCCTAACTGGTAGTAAGGCCCTTTACCTGTTAGAAACAATGCTGTTCACAGGTCTCCTCTGTGGTTGCAGTGCCTGTCCAAGGTGGTTTAGCCATTAGAGTGCAGGAGAAGGGAGGGTATTAGCCCTGCTTCTACTCCATTGGAGAAGCCTGAATACAAACACCAGGATCAGAATAATCTCTGATTGATGAGGCCTTTGGCAAAAGAAAAACTAAACCCTGCTCCAGAAAAGACCTTCATCCTCAGGCATATTTATGCAGTATTTGTGCTGTATTCTGGTAGTAAATCCAGGGCTTGCAATGTATTCTATGATTCCAGGATTAAGTTTACATTAGCAATTTGAAGTCAGAATTATACTGAATGTCACATTCACAACATATCTAATAATCATGTCCCATTCCTTCCATTTTACATTTCAGCTATTAATACGGCTTTGCTTCCTTTTGAAATCATGAACATCAGTACTTGTTTTTCTATTTCCTTTAACAACTCCCCAAATAGTGTTGTGTCAGTTGATTGGCATGAGTGGTTTTTTTGCTTCAAGTGTCATTTTTATGACAAAGCTCTTATACCACCTCTCTTTTACAAACAAGTCTGACATGGTACAATTTTGTCAATGGTTTGATTTTATGTTGTTCTTCTTTTAAACTTGCCAGAATTCAGTTATCTACATTCCTGGGATAGATATTAATGTGGGTTTTGCCAGTGAAATATCAAAGTAAATATTACAGTTAGTAACAAACAAACAAAAGAGGGTCCTCATAAATTAGAGCATTTCTATGGAGGGGTTAGGTGCTGCATGGTTAAGAGACAGTTGACTTTAATATGAGAGAGTTCTTTGTTTGAAGTTATGGGGGGAATTTTTGTTTGGAAAAATGTTTTTAAGAAGGCTCTAGCAGACATTACAGTGGAGTTAGACATATAAGGACTGAATAGAACAAGTTTCCTCACACAATGAACTCTTTAGAGCAGGGCCCATTTTGGTTTACAGTTGTATAGCACTGGCACAGCAGTGCCCTGTGATAGTGTCCTGCTGTGTGACTCATTCTTGGACAGAAAATCCACCAAGAAACTTCTTGCATGGTTGCAAAAAGTGTTCTATAAGACAACAGCAAAAGGGCTTTGCAAGCCAGCATCTGTACCAGACTGGACAACTGAGATGCACTGTGAATAACAAGTCAAAACAAGCAAACTTGCCCTTTTTTAAGTCAGCTTGTTTTGCTTTTTTTGGATAGATTAAGTGCCATGTGACTATATAGATTGAAGAAGAACTGCCTAACATAAACACAGAGGTAGCAGTGACGGTGTAGCTTAGAAAATGCCCTGAGTTTGCATTGCTTTTTTAAAACAGCATTTTTTTTCTTCCTAAGTGTCTTGGCAGCATAAAGATTTGGTAATCTTATTAGCAATAATGCCTTAACAACTTTCTTGTGACTTAACATAACTCCTAAATCTTCCTATCAGTTGTGCAAGTCTGTGTCTGCCAGTCTAACAAGGATCTGCCATGACTTTTTTTTTTTCTTTTTAATTAACTTTGAGTAGGAGTTTGGTGTGTAATTAACACAACTCTATATACTGCTGAAAGTAGATGAATTTTGCACCTTAAAAAAAAGCTTCTTCAGAAAGTTTAAGGCTGGGAAGATCATCTGAGCATCAGTTCTGACTCAACTCCATGTTTGTCACGTGCCATGTGCTACATTTCTCTTTACGCTGCCATTTTTGTCTTAATCTTTCTTATTCCAGAAATACATGTAGTGTAGTTTTTAATACAGCATAAGAGACACGTTTGCTATAGCCACTGGTAATTTATTGCAATGTCTAACCATTCTTGTGAGAGTTTTGTTTTTAAATCAAGAAACAAAGCAATTACTTATTGTTAACTGGATAGAATGGCTTTGACTCTGTGACCAAGATACCTCTCTCTCTCTCTCTGTGTTCTTTTTGAAACTTGAAAAGTTAAGTTCTTACTGACTTTCTCTCCATGATGCACTTCACTGAGCCCTTGGAGACTTAGAGTTGTTTTATTTTGGTGGGGGTTTTTTGATATCTCCTCTCCAGTTGCTGTTTGTTGATTTATTATCCTATTTAGAAAATAGGCAGTAGAACTGTATGCTTGGTATCAGCATCAGTGAGATGGAGGTCACCTTCCTACTGCTGTGTTTACTGGAGGTCACTGGTCTTCTTTCTTACCTCCCAACACTGGAACTCATGTTTAGTACTTCTCTATAAAACCTTAAATCTGGAATATACAGCATCCCTTGCCACCATAGATGCGTTTCTTTTCACTATCTTAAACCCCTTTTTTTCCTTGGGTGAATAGGACTCAGCTTAACAAGTAAACGAGATTTTTTATGAGGACTGCCCTGTTTTCTCTCTCTCTTTCTGTCTTTTCCCTTTCCAACATTCTTTCTAGCATCTGTAAATTTATCAATGTTATTTTATGAATACTTCTACATCAAAGATTAAATACATAATAACTTTGGTTCTAGCCTGATCACAGAGGAGATCCACTAGAAACAGACTGAGTGGTGATTTCCTATTGTCACCTTCTTGAGATCTTTATTTTGGCAGCTCTAACTCTTCCTAAATCAATGTCATTAATATAATAATTGCAAACACTATAATGTGATATATCACAAATATTTCAGTAAAGATTAAGAAAATTACCTTTACACAACATATTTACCAGTTAAATGTCTAATCTCATTGAATCATGAAAGTAGGTTTCTTAAGTTGTTTTCCTTAAAACTCTATCAATTAGCAGTAATTACATTTGACATTTTTTCTTCTCTGAAACTCACAAGTTTTTTCCCTGTTTTTGCTTTTGTCGTAACTGTTGTCAATATTTTCCAAGTCAACCCACTTCCCATTTTTAAACATGACTGTGATATAGCACATATTAGCACTTTCCCAGACAATTTGAGATTTATTAGGAAATTAACACTATAAGCCAATGAGTTTCTTTAAAAATTATTATGGCTCCTAGGCACAATTTCTCATAGACCGGTGTTTATTAATGTTGCCTAAATACTCCATAGTAATTTTTTATTGCATGGGATACAAAATAAAAAGGCATAAATTTCAGTCTGCATCACAGATAGGAGTCAGGAGGTTGGCCAGTAAGATGCCAGTGCAGGGAACAAGACTAAGGAACTGTTTTTTGTTGGTTTGTATATTTGTTTTATATCTGAAGTTGACTTTCTGTGGAGTTTCATGGAAAGAATGCAGAAGCCTGGAGATATTTTAAACTGCCTTGCACTATTTTTGAGTAAGTCAGAGAATCCTTTAATAGCTCAAAATTCAAGGGAAAGGCTTTGTGTGTCTAAACCAGAGCCCCCAGTACACTCTCAGTTTCTGTGGCTGTTAAGATCTTTTCTAGAGCTGCAGTAGTTCCAATGTCTAAGTGGAAGATTCCAACACTCATGTTTAGTCCAATCCTGCACTTTGTGACAGTGTTTAAAAATTGTCTTTGGCCTGGTTCTCAGAAATGTAGAGGGTCGGGGGGACAAAATGGATAGCAAATATTTTTATTTGACTGGGATTTTTGAAGTGCCAGAATTTCAGAATACCCAACTGGGATAACGAGTCTGGGCTTTCTAGCAGTTATGAGAAAATAAGCTTGTTTCAGGTCATGAAGGGGTTTTGCAGAGGAAATACCAAATACTTCATTGAAAGACATTTGGCCCTCTAGCCCCGGGAATTGACTGTAGCTCTAGATCACAGAACATACGCCTGTTGAGGAGTTTCCTGTCCTTATAAAATCTCACCAAGCTTTGCCTGATTTTTTGCACTGTTGGGTTTTTTTTCTGGTTTTCTAAGAAAATGAGGTTTGTAAACCATGCTCTCTCAGACTTCCCCTGTACTCCCAATCCAACACAGCCAATACTTCTCAATCCTTTGGCCAATTTCATACCAAGTCCTAGTAGTCTAAAATTTCATGAAACTAGTGGCTAAATAAGTGAGAATGATCCAAATTATCTCATTTTCCCTGCACTCCTCCACTGAGGGCTACTATGATTTTATCTGGTGGCAGCAAGAAGCCCAGAAATCCCCTTGAACTTTGCATGTGGTGTTCCAGTGTAGTTCCTGGGGAGAATGAAGACTTGGAGGGAAATAGGATACAGATTATTGCTGCAGGGAGGTGGAAGTTAGCAGAAGAAGGATGCAGCCCTTGAAAGAAACAGATTTCCTTCATCCTCATTCTCACAAAATAACTTTATTAAAATTCAACACATATAAATATTATTTTGGAAGGACTAAAACTGACATTATTTCATGAGAACTCTTCTCCCAGCGCAATAAGCCAAGTGGAGCTCTGATAAGAGCTCTGCCACACAGACTGTCCAGAGCTAGATTTTAAAAGCAAAACCAGCAGAGCACTGAGTGCATATGGCAAGTCAAAGATCATCATGAGAAAACCCTAGGATTTGCTTCTAGATTTTGGTATAACTGTGGGAAATTACATATTGTAAGGGTGAGATGTTTCTGTTTTGTATGTGCCACATAACAAAGTGTTTCCCCTGAGGTGTTAACTCACACTGCTGTATGGGCAGCACTACAGTATGAGTGGTGAGGAATCACCTTCTGTCACATTAGTCTTCAGTAAGCTTAGGAAGGGCTTCTTAGCTTCTCCAGCAGAAACTAAAGTAAATTCTGCTTTATTCCAGTCCCTTCATGATTCACTTGCCCTTACAGGCCAGACTCCTTTCCTGCAGGAAGGTGACCAGACATCTCCTTCATATGTATGTGTCTGTTCCATAGTTTATGTCCTTTTGCAATAGCATTTTTAGATTTTGATGTGCAAACTTTTCTAATCACGTTACATATATTTATACAAATTCTTAGACTGGAAGCTATCTTTGGCTTGCTCTCCAACTGTCTCTTTAAACAGCAGAGACATGTGAATTTATATTTGCTAGATGCCTGTGAAAATACTTTTCTAGTGTCTCTCCTCCATTTGGAATGGAACTGCAGCTCGTGACATTTTTGGCTTTGGCTTGACTCATGGAGAAGTGTTGCCTCAGGGAAGGCACGTGGATTTTCTTTTCACTCTGTGGTTGGCTGAGCGCAGCACATGTGAGTGAGGGGTCAGTGCTCCTCTTCTGAGATAGTTTTTGCATCATTTCTCAGGGGGAAAATAGTCATTATTTAGAGCTTCTTGATTTTATGGAGGATGATAAAGAGGGGGAAAAAAATTTTCTTCCAACCCTTGTGTGTTTGTGGCAAACCAGATCTGTTTGGAACCATTTGAGTGTTTTTTATAAGATTTGTCTTGAATAAGGACATCCAGGTTTACAGTGAGGGAAAATGTCAATGCCAAAAGCATAATTGCTATATCAAAACTGAGTTTGTCTCCAAGGAGAATCAGTGAACTCCCAAGTTATTCTGATGAAGGGGAGTTCTTTTCAAGGACCTTTCAAGGTCATTTTCATGAGTCACCATCATCTGTGCCTCTGCCGGTTCTCACATCACAGGGGATACATTTGATGGGGAACCTGAGATCAAGCACTCTGGAAGGGTAGAAGGCAGCCTCCAGTTAACATAGAGAGAAAGGGGGCAAGTAGAGATGCTGGGAACTTTTCCTAGATCTCAGGAACCAGGGTAGATATCTGAAAAACAAAAAAACAAACAACTATTCAATCTTGTCATTAATTAGGAGAGACTGTGAGAAAGGTAAATGGAGGAAGGGGGGAAGGTTTTACTGCAACTGAGGTAGGTGGAGGGGGTGAGAGGTGTTCTGGACAAGGGAACAGCAATGGGTAGATGTAGGTGGGGTAGAAGAGCACAATGTCTCTGGCTGTGTTTAGTGGACAGGCACAGCTTTCCAGTGAGGAAGAAGGCAAGTCCACAATTCACCCTCACTTAATGGGGGATATTTGGAAGGGGAAAGTATGGAGCATTTTAATTGGGAAAGAAAGTACCTCTTTGTTCCAAGCAACGCAAGTGAACATAAGGGATTAGGTTTCCCTTCCTCATCCCCCACCTACTGGGAACAACTTCTGTTTTGGTTCACAGAGTTTTAATTTTTAAGAGGAAACGTATTTCCCTTGGGTCATACCAAGCTTCCCTTGGTAACTACGGAGCTTATGTTGCATCCTGTTTCTGCAAACCCAATTAAGTCAAATTTGGCTTTTTTCTTTGAAAAGAAGTGGATTTGTTAGAGTGACAAATTTGATTGCCACTGTTATATTGGGCTTTGTAATGGATGCTTTACAATACCAGACATTTATTCATTAAATAGTTCAAGCAAAAAGACAATGTCTCTCAGTGGCATTTTTAAACTTAGACACTAAGCTGAAGTTCTGCTTTTACATGTGGATGTTCATGGGATTGGTAGAGATAAGGCTGAACCAAAATATTGCACATGGCTCTTTGACAGTAATGCTTTTATTTACAGTCCTAAACTACTAGCACTTTTGGAAAAAATCATCTGAGTGAGGACTTCTGGTTTGTGCTATAAGGCAAAGAAGAGCAGCAGAGGTGCTGTTCTGGGTATTCTCTACCCTTATCCATTAACTTGTCCAGGGCTGCAGGGACAGCTTTGAGTATCGTAGGGAACAGCAATAAGATTCAATTTATCTATCAGTGTGGTTTTATTTATTTAGCATTAATAAGGTTCCAATTTTTATGTCAAACTTTTAAGGCCAATACAGGTTTTTCTAGCAGTGAAGATCACCTGTGGTGAAGGATTGGCTCACTTGATGCATTCTGTTCCTTAATAGCACTGAGGTTTCTGTGAACTGCAATGTAACATTTGATCTCTCCCTCCTTTGTACCAGGGACACTCTGCTCACTTACCATTGAGAAGGCCATGCCTGAAGATGGGGGCGAATACAAGTGTATAGCTGAGAACTCAGCAGGAAAAGCTGAATGTGCTTGCAAAGTGGTGGTAGAAGGTAAGTATTGTGCTGGATACAGGAAAACCCTTCCTCAGAACTTCCTCCTCCCCCCCCTTATTTCCCAATACCAGCCTTTAGGAACCACTTACACAAAAAAGAAAGAGCTCTACCCCCTTCCCTTCTGCACTTTTTGGTCAATAGATAATTCAATGTCTACCATAAAGAGGCATGAGCAGAGAGACAGTACAGAACCAAGGGCTCTCGTTGCTTTGTGGAATAATCTACATCCTCCTGCTGCCCACTGTATCACTACAAGGTTTTTAGAGCAGTCAGTTGAACCTGTATGATTTGTTTCTGAGTTGAATGTATCTTCTGAGAGCATGTAAGAATTCAGTGTGAGACCCTGGGTATCAGTCTGCCTCAGGACTGTGTAGGGCACGTTTCTCGACCTAGAACTTTCCAATTCTTTGCATTCACTGATGTTTGGTCATTTGGTTTTCTAGTGGAAGTGAGCAAAAATAAACAAATTAGCAGCTCAACCATCCTTGTATGCCATAGTCTTGGAACATGGAGGTACTCATTTTCAGCCTTGGTCATGCTGATGACACTGTACTCTTGCCAAAAAGTCTTGGCCTTGGGCAAGTATTTTATTGTGAGGTTGAGTGAGACTCAGACTTATAAAACTGCCATGGAGTTTAAGTTATTTAAGGGGCTTAAAGTAACCAAATGTGCTTCTTACCAGCTTACCTTCTGGTGAGCTCATCCTTAAATACTTTTGAGACTTTCCATTGTGACTAAAAAGAATACAAAACTAAACAGCAAGCCTAATAATATAGAACTTGGGTACTGAACCCTCACAACTGTGTTGCAGATGTGGTATTTGGGGCAGGAGATCTAGAAAAGAAAACTATTATTTGTTTTCCTAATGTTACATGACATGAGGTAAGAATATGGTCCCACAAATCCTCACTAAAGATCAATCTTCATGTAGCTGAAAAGGGAATTGATTAGACATAAAATTACAATTAATTATGTTGGCTCCTGTAATGGCACCTTCTGTGATACTATGGTCACAGCGTAATCTGTATTAGATATTTGATAAACTATTGTTTATATTTCTATAATTTAAAGTAATAAATTTTACCAGCGCTGAAGATCAAAGAAGACTATCAAGAGGCTTTAAGCAAAATCTTAACTACTTTAAGCAACACCTTAACTACCACAGATGCAGAGTGGTAAAGGATCAGATCATCAAATGCTTAGCATACAGCAGTTCTCTAGAGCTGCCTTAGCATCTTTTAAATATCTCAGTCACCTACGTATTTTTCCTTTGTCGTCTGATCTCCTTCAAGTACATTCCTTTTCTTCCTGAAGCCTCCCTTAGCATACTTCCCGCTTCCAGTTTCCTGCTGGACAATGCATGCTCTAGGAGGCTGCAAGGTAGACTTTGGCTTGCAAAATCTTGATCATGGGAGGCTGTCAGCTCATGCCGTATTCATTGCCTGATGATACGAATGACATGATATCAGCTGTCTGGCTCACTGTGGTGGTGGCACCCATGGCATTAGGAGCTCATTGCTCACATGATGTTGGGCACCAGAATGACCACATTCCTTACCTTGACAGTGGCTGCCTCATCTGTCTTTTTCATTCTCTCCTGGCGTGCTGCTGAGAAGAGTTTTTTGAGGAATGGCACCACAGCAAACTCCAGCTATTTAGGAAAGGCGCCATTTGATATCCTGTGTCTGACTGGCAGAGGGGATGACTGTTATTTTTAAATTAGAATTGTGATCTAAAAAAACAACTAAAATTTCTCCCTTCTTCAGTCTGCTGTTAGGATCCCAGATGCCGGTTTTTAGACTCAACAAGTAGCCATAATTATCATTATATTCCTTTTGGCACCATGGACTTACGTAAGATTGGAGGAATGTTTGACTTCAGTTGTCAAATCTGTAGAATCCAAGTGTCTGAACTGAGATCTCACACAGCCTCCTACTCTGAATTGTTTGTCAGGAGATTCTGTCTTCCCTTTTTAACTTTTTAGGAAACTTAGATGAATTTTCACGCTCTAGTACCTATAAGTGGGTGACTGAAATAGCTGATTCCATAACATTTATGTCATCTTTTGTCTGGTAACCAAATTTCAAACAGCTCTCTCACTCACAAATCCTCTGAAAGCTGAATATCAAGTGAAGCTTGTTAGGATTTGCATTACAGAATCATAGAAACTAGAATGGTTTGTATTGGAAGGGACCTAAAGATCATCTTGTTCCAACCCCCTGCCATGGGCAGGGACATCTTCCACTAGACCAGGTTGCTCAAAGCCCCATCCAACCTGGTCTTGAACACCTCCAGGGATAGGAAGACGACAACCTCTTTGGGCAACCTGTTCCCGTGCCTCATCACCCTCACAGTGAAAAATTTCTTCCTAATATCTAAATTTAAACCTTCCATCCTTCATCTTAAGGCCATTTCCATCTGTCCTGTCACTACAGACCTCTGTAAAAAGTCCCTCTCCAGCTCTGCTGTAGCCTCTTTATGTACTGGAAGGGGCTTTCAAGTCTCCTCAGAGCCTTCTCTTCTCCAGGCTGAACAACCCCAACCCTCTCAGTCTGTCTTCGTAGGAGAGGTGCTCCAGCCTTCTGATTGTGTTCAACCTGGAATAGCCTTGCTGAAAAACAGTTGCACCTTCTATTAATGTGTCCATGTCATAAGGGAAACATGTGGAAGGGAGCTTTATTGTCTCTCTTAAGTGTCAGTGTAGCCTGCAGTGATGAGCCAGTTTCTGGATATGAGCTGTGCAATTGTGAAAATAATAAAATCCATCAAACCTCAGTCCTATGATGCCTTTTTGCCATTTTTATTTAGGAATGAACTAATGTGTAGCAGTATTTTCTTAGAAAGATTTAAACATATGGAGGAAATGCTACTTCTCCAAATGGGTAAATAGGTATAGATTATATAGACAATGGAATAGAAGAATTGCATGGCAAGGGATTGTTTGGGATGAAATGATGTTTCCCTTTCCCATACACTGCCTAATGCAGCTTTGTGCACATCGTACTTTGTCCTATTCAGCTAAAACAGACCTATCAGCTTAGATGGCAGCTCTTGTCTAGCTGCTTCCTTGGGTTCTCAGTGCAGCTGCTTTCATATAGGGCTTCTCCCTCTCTGCTCCTTCTTCCTTTCAGAATGTAACATTCACGAGCAAATCTGTGCAGAAAATCTTTCTTAAAAACCTGAAGGACAGCAATTTCCTCTAACTTAGCAGAAAGATCCAAAACAAACATTTTATTAGACAGCTTTTTCATTATTAATTTTTAAATAGGGTTTGTATTTTATTATTTGTTTTGATTGCAGATGCCTCAAAGACCTCAAAGCCTACTGACAAGAAGACCAAGAAACCTAAGACCACACTTCCCCCGGTGCTGCCAACAGAGAGTAAGTGACCTGGATTTGGACTGATTTCTTTTCAGTGGAAACAGAAAAGTGCTTTGGGATTCTGTGGTCATTCCCTTCTGTATGCAGACACAGTATCAGAAGCTTGTGCTGTTTCTTTAGCCCTTGCACATAAGTCACATGAAATGAGTTTTTGCCATGTGGGGATTAGAAGTAAGAGCTGAAACTGTGACTTCAAACCAAGCCCGCTCTGCTCTCAGTTTTTCATAATGGTGCAATAAACTTGTGACACCAATTTATTTTTGGCTGCCTCCCAAAAAGCACAGAAATACTCGAGTAGTTTGCTTCAAGTCGTGTTGTGTCCTGTGTAGACAATATAGCGTTTTACCACTGGTAGGCAAGGCATCTTGGCTGAAATGTGCTGTAGCATAATCTGTCCTTTTTTTCCATGACCATGGAGTGGTTTGGGGAATTTTGCATTCTTTGTTTTAATCCCAAATGCTTAACTTGCTTTTAATGCTTTCTGAAATAACAAGTTAGCTATAAATTCCCATGTTTGTGACTCTGCAAACATGCATTTGATTAAGAGGAAACTTTAAATGGTAAAGGCAGCACATTAATGTCAGTTTAGAAATTCCTAATACCACTACTATTTTTGAAATTAAGTGGACAGGGGATACAAATATCTTTTAAATCAAAACTGGACTTTGAAAGTTGTTTATCTAAGATGTCCACCATGGGAGTCCCTAAAAAACATAAAGACATGGTTTAATGAAAACATGAAATATTTTATCCAGCTCTGTCAAAAATAAAAAGCTATGATCTGATCTTCCAGCATGAAGGGTTTCAGCTGCTTTAAGCAGGACCCAGTGCAGTTTTGTACTAATTGATGATCACAGGTAATAACTGTGCTTCTGAAATTGTCACTTACATAGATCTATGCCCTGTGCTACAGCTATTTTTGAGTTGCTGGCTGAGTATTATAACTCTCACTCCAACCACTAATGAGTGGAGGTGTGGGAAGGGTCACGCTGACATTCTCCACCTCTGCATCTGAGCTTCAAATGCTGTAAATGGTAGCAATTAGGAACAATCATTTTGTTCTTGAACATCAATAGAAAAGAAAATATTAAAGCTGTTTAAATCTCCACGGGATAGTGTTTTGAATAGTGTTTTCTATGCACACAAACACACACATTTCCTCTGATCCTGCCAGCAGTGTTATCAATTGCAGCTTTCCCAGGGGAAAGTGTGAGTTGGAAATTCAGTCTAAATATGCAGATGTATGACCTGATCCACATCCTGCTTGTTTTGCTTTTGATTTTAGTGGAAATTGGACATAGGTAGCAAAACAGAAGCTTGCTACTCTGGCTGCAGAAATGATTGGGAAAAGAAGGTTGAAATAATGGGGAATGGTTTTCTTAGGGTTGCTCCATAGCACATTATACCAGTGTTTCAAGTTCTTGAATTTCTCATAAGCTCTTTCAAAATGCCTATAAACCATCTTTTCTGTTGCACAGAAAAGATCAAGGTAACCAGAGAGAATGTTAGGAAACTGGGCTTTGGAAGAATTTTTGGAAAACTTTTGAAAAATATATATTTAATTTTAAAAGGATTTGGCTGCAGAGATTTCACAGGTGATTTTTAACATCTCAGTCCCTGAGGACAGTGGGTATTTGTCTGCCTGAGTGTTTTATTTGTACATTTGTCAGGGGCAAAATACACAAAACTGATCCAGTTTCAATTGATACTGAAATCCTTATCAGATGCAGAGATTGTAAATTTCCTTACTTAAAAGAGGATGGGCTTAACAAGTCAGAAGTTTGTGCATCTTCACTTTATTTCTCTTGAAAAGAGGGTTAATAGAGAATGGCTGTGAATTAAGATGTCCCAATCTAATAAGGAGATACATTTTTACTCTAATCCCTTCTAGCCTTTGTTGCCATGTCAAGTCACCAACAGTCCTAATGGCGAGTAGAGTGTACGGAACGGTATTGAAGAAACAGAGAACAAAAATTCCTAAAAATGCCACTGAATGAATTCCGAATTTTGGATAGTGAATTCAGTCACAACAGTATATACTCTATGGGGTACAGAAAGTATAAACTCTCTGTCACTTTTACAAATGGTTTTCAGGAGAAAAGATCCATGTTTTCCTCTTTCTGTAAGGAAGTGCAAGTCAAATTTCATGGTTAGCAGATATGTCAACCTTTTCTCTCTTCAGATAAATTATAAGTGATCCTTGTTTTTTTGCCCCAGTAGGAACCTTCAGAAAAGTAATTAACTTTAGGGTCCTGAAAGCAAAGATCAATACATTTCTTTTTTGTGGAGAATGGTGAATTTTGTCAGTATTTTAACCTGTAGAATTTGTCTCGCTGTGAGAAGAGTTGCTGACCCAGTTCATTTGACTGCTCATTCTGACAACATAATTTTATTACTGGAAGCTTGGGTATTATAAGCTACAGAAATCCAATAGTAAGTAGAATTTTGGGTATTACTTGTTTTGATATGCACTATATACTGGATTCTGGTGTAAAATAGACAGTTATTCTCAGAAGAGCATCTCTGAAGGCAGCTTTGTATCATTCAGTAATTAACAATATCTCTGAATGGATGCTTGCAGTTTTACATGCAGCAAGATTGCTCCCATGTAAATTAGGAAAATTACAATGTATTTCTTTTTGCTTACAAATAGTATTCTGTCACCATAATTTATTAATAATTATGCAACTCTCCAATGATAAATAGAATAAATAGCGAAGTTTCTGAGGATAACCAACAGATCCACCTTTGAATCTGGGTGAAAAAATCCTAAGGAAGAAGAGAGGAAGGGCACTTCTGGAGCTGGTTCATTCTGCACTGACTGTACTGACTTGGGCTTTGCCACTCGTGTCTTCTCTAGGTGGATGTCAAATGTTACTGAGTTAGAATAATAAAGTGTCAAGTTTCTTCTGTGCAGATATAAAAGACTAAAAGAGGCAGTGGAAAATTGGAACCCTTCATTATTTACCATATTGCATTCTCTGTGCTATGCCAGAACAATCAGTGGGTAATACAAGGGTCTTCTAGTTTGACACAGCCCTGCAGCAGAAACACTGAGCCAAAAATTCTCACCACTTGAACATTTCTGTAGGGAGCTTTGAAACTGCTGTAAAGGGATTTAGGTGTCCAGTTCCCTTTGAAATTAGAAGTTACTTCAAAGTAAGCTTAAAGGGAAGGGCTTATTGCAATTACCAAAGCCACTTGCAAAATCTTCAGTGCCTATTAAATAAATGTTTTTGTCACAACAGACTGTGGAAAAATCAAAGTGCTGCTTGAGATTTTTAAGAGTAAATAAAGATTTCAAGGTTTATAAATAAATATTCTTTTTCAAAAAAGACTATTACTACTCCACACTTCCAAATATGTTGTTGTCCTTAATGTGTCTTAAGCTGGGGACCAAAATTAGCCCATGATCAGGCACATTCATTTGCAGATCTGGAACCCAGCTTTCATGATTCTCAGTCTTATCATTAGCTCAAATGCAATATCGAAAATACTACAGATTATTTTAACTGACATCCCAATAATTTCCAAAAGCATATTTTTAAAGGCTTTTTTCGAGATTTGCTGATGAAAAAGGCACATTACAGAAGCCAGATGCTATTTTTTAAACTTTACCACAGCTAAGCCCTGCAACATAACTTTACTATAGTAGGAAGAAACTGTATCCCAGTTATTGCTACTGAGAAAAAAAATGGCTTTAATGCTTTAGAAAATAACCCTCATAAATCTAAGCATTGGATTAAAGTGTTTGGAAAGAAATGCCCAGTGGTTTTTTTGTAGGGCTAATTCACAGCACTACTTTCAGTAAATATTAAGAAATGGCAATTATCACCTGTCATAATCATTGGTATGAAAACTTAACAGGATATCCTGGATTCCCTCATCTGAGTAACACTTGTTAAACCCACTGTTCTGGTATCCAGACCACATACATTGAAGGGATGACCCAGCACAGAGGTTGATTGCACAAATGTGAGTTCTTCCATTCAGTTAAAAATAAAGTTACATCAAAGAAAACGACTTTCTCCACACACTTTCGAGTTATTTAGCAGTATTTGGTACCTTGCTGATTTAAATCTTTTATATCTGCTACGATATAAAATGTTTGATTTCATGTCAAACACATTTTTGGTAAAGTAACTTCTCTTGCTGATGGTTCTGAATAAAATGTCACCAGTGGCACTGTCCAGATCAAATCCTCTGGAAGGTTGCACTGTTATCTTCCCTGATATGAATTTTTAGCATTATTGGTACTTGAATACAAGGCTGCCCAGTGGCATCTCTGGAACATGAAAGTAAATGTGTTAGACAGGACTCCTTATCATGTTAATATATTCTTTTCCTAGTGGGGGGAATTCTAAGTATTAATTACCATGGAAAAATTATGAGTCAGTGGCCAAGTGATTAACATGCAGTTCTGTTATTTACTCTTTAATAAACAATCTTGTCAGAAAATCCAAGTCTGCAAACACCATTTTAAGAAAATGTCATTAAACCATTAAACTTGATGCGTCCAGTTTAGATAATATGTAACTATGCCAGTAAATGCTTCCAATTTTCTGTTGATTTCCATTCTATGGAAATAATATGAAACACGGCATTGATTAATGTCAAATGTTTCAAAATCTTAATTTCATGTCAGATTGTTTTGTCCCAAGTATAAAACTTGCCACTTGCTAAGTGAAGAACTCAATTGCTAAGGAAGCTGATCAAGTCAGAGATGTTCTTTTAATTACAGAAATAAGAGGGCTGGATAGCAGCTGTGATCTGGTGACTGTACTTCTCCTGACCTCTTTGGTCCCTGGGATGCTTTTAGGGTCAAAGAGGCTATCCAAGCCAGTTCCCTTAGTCCCATTCATTTCCCAGAAGGCTCATGCTGCTCTGCTCCTGGCTGCTGCAAGATCCAAGACATCTTCTGCACAGTGAGTGCAAGTACTTAGTGTGTTGGAACAACATGACTTACGTTGTCAGTGAAGCCTCTGACCAAACATTTCAAGGAAAAATTAATCTTTTTTCCTAAGGGAAGCTGAAAATTCCGCTTTTAGTATATGTAAATCAACTTGCCATTAGCTATTTTTAAGACCTAAATAAGATTTCTCTGAAACTCTGGGTTATGAAAGGTGCTGCCTTCATTCCTCAGGCTCAGGGCCCAAGGGTGCCACAGGGCCTCACAGCCAAGTTGGGCTGAAGTAAAAAGGCAATTTAACTTGGTGAGACTGAAGGTTAGTTGCACCACAGATGAAAAGAAAATTCAGTTACTGTATGTATAAAGTGAGCAATGGAGAAACAAGTAATTTGTTGTCCAATCTCTTCCCCTGAGTGCCCAGTTCAGCCCTGCTTCACTAATGCTGGGTAGGCATTTTGAACCTCTGCCAAGTTACTTTACAGCTCTCACCATACTGATATTTTCTGAGTTAATGTTGGCACAGAACAGTATTTTCCATGTGTATTTCATGCAGTCCAACCTACATATCTGTATGTTGACAGAAGAAGACAGAAATGTTTATTGACTGTCTCATGCAGAGAAAAATGGATAGTTACTGTAACACGGCCTTGAAGAGGTGCTGTGCATCATTAATTTCCAGTTCAGTCATTGGCCGGAAATCGCAGATCTGAGGCATGTCATAGAAGCATTGACCAAAGTTTCTTCTCTATAAAACAGGGACCTAAATCCAATGGCTTCACTAGTGTGCAAAAAGCACATAGTACCTAGCTTTTCCCACTGACACCATTTGGAGCTCCTGAATGTGCAGATGACCTGACAGTATTTCCCTGTGTAATGGACTAGTAGCTAGTAACCTAGTTTAGATTCCTGTTCCTACACACTTGGGCACAGGGTTTTGCCATCTAATTGTAGATGTCCTTGCAGGACATGGGAAATGTGAAAATTAAATCTATATTTAAGAAACTTACGTTGCTGTCTTGCTCCCACCAAGAGGAATTTTAGTGGAATTCACATGACCCGGGTTGTTTATAAGCTCTATTTGATACTGCATCTCTTCTGCACTGCTCAGATTTGCTTTAATTGCAGAGGTTGCTCAAGCACTCTGCTACTCAACTGCTATGGAATTGTTTATTCCTCCACCCAAGCTGTTTTCAAATACTGAGTTATTTTCAGTGTACCATATCACATTATTGAAGCTAGTGTATGCTAGCTCTCTTGTGACTGCAATGCAAAAGTGAGTATTTCCTGGGGTTTATTTTTATTTTGAGACGGAGGAGTCTGTATTTTTTTTTCACTTGGAGTACAATCTCTGCGTGATTTAGAAACTAAATATGGGATGTTGCAACAAAATGACAGTTGTTTTTAATGAAAAATAAAATAAAAGCTTTTAAAAACTGTTCTGAAGCACACAAACTCAAATAACTGACTTGTATGGAATTTAGTTTTCTAATTTCTGCTTCTCATCAAATTTAATCAGAGTTGCTTTCTGTTTTATTATATTTAGATACTAAATATTATGAGAAATTTGCTCTTTGAGAAGCAACGTAGCAAAACTTTTAAAGCTTCCAAACCTTTTCAGGCTGCTGGTGTTTGGTGCATTATGACTGTCATTTTACTCTCTAGCAATTAGCATAGGTTAATGGATTTATGAACAAATTGGTAAATAATGATGTGTTGTCTTTTTCTGCTACAGTTGTAGCCATCATCCTTCTCCTATTTTATCTTGTCTGTGCTAATGCCTGTAACAAGGTTTTGTACCATCAGCTAAGTCTGTGGGCGAAACAAGTATAGATCAGAATAATTCTTTGCCTTGACCACAAGGCCAAGTGTTTGATTTTTTCTGCACTTCTAGCTGTCAGTCATTCTATGTTTTTTGGCATAGCAAGGAGTAGTGACTTTACAGACAAAGAGTCACCTTTGATTCAGACCCCGATATCTACCCCCAGAAGGCTTTTAAAGAGATTACACTGAAGGGATTCATTTACATGTGAAAAAGAGAGACCTCATAATATCATATCCTGTAAGTCCAGAGGATTCAAGTGAGATGGGGAAGAAGGAGCAGATACTTGAATCTCCGTTTTCCATAAATTTTCCATAAATATTCTTCTTACCATAGTGTCTGACACCTTACAGACATGACTTCTTTTTTCAGTTTCTCTTGAACTCTGAAGATGAAATCTTGACATGTTTTGCATGAGGGGAAAATTGTTTCCTATGTGTCTGTAGTATTAGAGTGCCCTAATCATCAGCCCTTCTCCTATCCTGAGCTATTCTATGAGCAGACAGAAGCAGGGATAACATCCTTATGTTAACCCAGTTAGGTAATACCTGTACTTGTTTACCAGGTGCTGAAATCCATCACTACAGAGCATGTGCACATAATTTTAGGCATGTCCTCTGGGGAAGACAGTAGGAATTATGGATTAGTTGGAAATACTATCTTGAGTACTGGTTTTTTTTCAGATCCTAAGAGTTTTACTTCATGCTCTATGAAAGCAAGTTGTGTAGAGAGCCATTTCAGGGGAGGTCTATGCCTATTTTTAGTAAAATTCCAAAAAAGGGAAACAAAAAAGAAACACAGAGGCTCTGAACATATCTGCTCTCACAAATACACCATCGAGGAAAGGAATAGCACAACCAAATGTCCCACAGCTCACAGCCTGTATGGGATCTTTCCCTTTTTTTAGTTTATGTCCCCCTCACTCAAACACAAGCTCTCTAAGAGGCAAACCTGCCTATAAAGTTATGTAAATACCAGCCCTTTAATGTTTATGTTAAGTTGTTTCTAGAAGGGAGATTCATTTAAGGGGGGAATATTAGTCCTTTTTCTTCCAGGCTGGTTTTCAGCTTCAGCCTATTTCAATGTAAATATCAAAAGAGAGACAAACAGTCTTTAAAAAAAAAAAATGCAGCAGAAGCAGACTTGAACTAACAGTTCCAAGAAGCTCAAATATTTTAATGAAAACAGTCATTTGACCTTGTGAACTTTTGGTAATTTTATTAGATTTTTTCACTGTCTCCAGCAGCTTTTGAAACAAAAGTTGCATTTCAAAAAGATGCATAAGATGAGCTGGTATTCTCAAGGAAGATCTACAAACAGTGGAGTAAACACTATTAGCCAAAGAAGATGGCTTCACAGAGCCAGAGACCTGTCCTTGTACTCATCCCCTTCCACCCCATCCCTGCCTTTCATTTCTGCTCAGGGCTATTTGTGTCTGCAAAACAGGATATTCAGCCAGACCTTCCAGCAAGCCTGCATGGTTTGATGAAATCCAGTGACAGTCTGTATATCCTCAGTTAAGTGAATATAGTGTCCTGGAGGGTAAAAACTAAAATTTAAGCAAAAAAATTTTATTTACTTATAAAAGGAAGTACCCTAACTGAATGAAATGATGTGTTCATGATCTCTGCTTTGCTGCCTTGGTTATTCCAGGGCTAGGAGTTTTACCATGAATTTACTCCACTTACAGGGTAAATGAACCTAGTGGTTCATAATACATCCTAGCATGTATAGAATCATTGTTCTTGTTAATGTGATGAATTGAATGTCACTGGCTGTAGTTGTGAATGAACAAATTATGCAGTTGGGATCCCTTCTGTGATGAACTGAGTGGTTGATAATAGGCAGAGAAAAGTGAGAGGGGTATCTGAGTATGTAGATGTCCATTTTGTGCAGTTATTGTGCAAAGGAAGAGAATTACATTGTCAGCCAGGAGGAAAAAAGCTTTAGAGACATTAAAGAATCAGTGTGAAACATGAACATTTGGAGAGTGTGATGACTCCACCAGCACTTTGCTTGTTTACTGAGGTACTGCAACAAATATGCAATGTAGGCCAAGAGCTGAGTGAAAATCATACTGGATTCAGGAAGTTGGTTTTTGTTCTATTTGTCTGCAGTGACATTTCTGAAAAATAGCAACAAAAACTCTGCAACCCAAGATGGCACTTCACAAATGGTGCTTTTTCCTTCATCGTTGCTGCTCTTTGTTCATATCAAGCTTAATGTAGTGTGGAGGCAAACCAATTTGTGTCATTGTAGTTTGTATTGCAAGCCATTTGAGCTCTGAGGAGAGACCCAACAGCTACTTCATTCTCAATTTAGAGAAAAGCAGAGAGTCTGCTTTTCTCTAAATATAGCACACGCAAAACCAAAAATGTTTACACATTTTTAAATCATATAACTGAGTTAATTTACATGGGATTGTGCATCTAATGAGTAACTAATGCATTATTTGCATTAATAGGAATGTTTAAAAGCAGATGGCAGACTCTACAGCTCTTCCAGCTGGCACCTCAAAATAAAAGTAGTTTCATCCATGGAATATGGCTGCAACCTGAAATAAGAGTTTTAGCTCAGGGTGTGACCATGCAATGACAAAGAGGAAAGCTGCTCTGAAAACACTACTTGCCGCTTTTGCTTGTACAGCTTTGGCAGGAAAGAGGATGTGGAAATGTATTTGCTGTCACTTACTACAGCAGTCAGGGTACGTGTCACTCTGCTGGTGGTCCAAAGAGTAGTGGGTCCCTTTAATCACAGTTGTGCTTCTTGAAGGCCTCAATTTAAAAAGCATGAAGTCCACATGGAAGATGCAGCAGGACAGATACACAGCTCATGCCCTGGAGGTCCAGTTACACCAGGATAAACACCTCACAAGTTCTCATCTTATCCTTTAACAGTCATCGAAGAAAGGCTTCCTTGGCAAATATGCAACTATTCTTTTCTGACTCAGCCATAAGTACTGCAAGAATATCCTACCTCTCCATTATTGTGTTTCTAGTTCCTGCAAAATCAATAAAGGCAGAGCATATGAAAGCTAAGCATACTTTGAGAGAAAATCACAATAAAATAGAGGTTTATAAAAGGAAAGGTTGCAAAAACTTTTCTGTATTCACTGCATAGTGAAATGTTCTCCAGATTGAACTCAATAAACACTGGTGTTGACAGCTAAACCATCAGGTAGTTTTGAAATAATTTGGTCTTTTGGTAACCTACAGCACACCACCTACTATGTCCAATTACTCTAAAACTTAAATTCAGTCTTCATATCTGTCTGTTGCCTGAACTATAGCATTAAACTCCCATGGTGATTTTGCAGCTCATGGCTGCCAAGTTTCATGGGGCATCAGATGATAAGTTCTGGGGTATCAGCTCTATTTGCTGCAGTTAAAGGAGTTAAAATAAAAAAACCTGCTTT
This sequence comes from Manacus vitellinus, assembly GCF_001715985.3. Lineage (NCBI taxonomy): Eukaryota > Metazoa > Chordata > Aves > Passeriformes > Pipridae > Manacus > Manacus vitellinus. The sequence continues at coordinate 3,752,432 of NW_021939632.1, forward strand.
TCTTGGCTTGGTGAATTTAGGGTGATTTTTTTGCTGCTCAGTGTTTTCTGATTTGAAATAACTTTAGTAAATAAAGAAAACAATGAACAAAAAAATTCAAAACTTTTCAGACTGTTATGGCTATCACTAGGTACCTATGTATATTCTGCCAGATATTCTAAAGCACTTAGTACATCCTGCTTCCCTTGGAGGCAATGACATCTTAAAAGCCAGACTACTGCAATCAAGCTGCCTACTTGAGCTTATATAAGGAAATAAGGAATGTTCTTTCACAGCAGACACCATCCTCTGACAAGTACGCTTAGGCCAGCAGACAAAAAGAGAGTGCTCAAAAAGGAATGAGCTCCTCTGCTTCTGGAATTCAGTGGTTTGAAAGCATCCAAACTGTTACATTTCATGGCCCCCACTAGACCTAACTCCGATTAATTTGTGCTTTTGAACCTGTTTGTGTTTCTACATTGTAAAACATTTATGTGTCTTTGAACGCAGATTATGCATGTTGTATTTAAAAATAATTTTGTTTCTTTTATGCCTGCTGCCTGGTAATTTAATTGGGTGGCCTCTAGTTCTTGTTTTGTGAAAATGAGTTAATAGTCCATTTTCTACCTACCTGTCTTCTCAACTGTGTTTCTACTTACAATTCTCAATTTGTAGAACATTATCTTTTTTACATGTCCAGATTTCAAGTTCTAAGCCATATTTTTGTTGCCATGACCCTTTTTTTTGTGTGTGTGTGAATATAGCCAAAATGTATACCTGTTTAGGGAATAGGATGAGGCAGAGGGGTGATACTAGTATTTACTGTTGGTGTATCACTGTTTCTTTGCTGGCTCACAAGTGGTATGACAAGCAGTACGTGGTGTTAACTGAGCTCATTTAGCATTGATTATGCTGGAAATCTGAGCAGAAATTCAGTATGAAATGGATCTTTTCTTCACCCCAGTTGAACTGCTATAAGGAATGGACTATGACAGATCATGGGAGACGTGTAGCAGATTTCTTTGATTCTTTTAAAAGTTTCAGCTTTAACTGTGAATATTCTGAGGATCATTCAGGATACTAAAAGTGTTTTTAGAAAGTATTTTTAATTCTTAAGTTTAATATGCTGGAAGAACATATCATATTTTCCAGTACCCACAAGGCATTGATATGGATGTTTGTAGTTAATCTGGTGCCTCCCAAAGCTCACCTTTGAATTAACATGGTTTACTTTTTGTTTGATTTTTTGTCTTTTTTTTTAACTAGGCGAAGCAACGGTGAAGAAGAAACCAGCTCCAAAGACTCCTCCAAAAGCAGGTAGTTTGTTGCACGTCACCCACATGTCCAAGTACAGCTGTTCACTTAATAAACTTGTTTGTATATGTGATTAAATGGTGGGTAAGTCCCTTTTCAGAGTTGTTTATGAGGTTACACTGTACTAAGAATCAAATTATGAGCGTCCAAAGAAGTTACTATCAGATAAACTATAGCAAGGTCTGTCTGAGACAGGGTCCTACAAAATACTAGGAGCAGTGTGTTGCTCGTGCCCTTCTATATATCCACAACATACCCTGGCCTTCTGTGAAAAGAGTCTTCTCTGTGTATCATAGAGTGCCACCTCTGCATGAGTAGCTACCACAGATAAGGTGATAGATTCTACTTTTCCTCATCACTGGCATTATGGTAGCCTGTTCATGTGTTTGCAGTCTCCTAGGCAAAGCTATCTATATTAAAAGTTACATGGAAAGTTCCTCTATAGGAACCTGCTTTCAGTGTCTTAAAACTTTGTCAGACTTTTAAACTGTTCAAGCTGTTTTGTACACCAGATACGTGCCTCAGCCTAGTTTCCTTCAGATATTTTAAAAAAGACTTTTCAAAGAAAAAGCCTAGAGGATTGAGGGGAAGGCCTCTTTGTTTTAATTACATTGAAAAGGAAAAGAAAGCACTTTTTTCATGCCCAGTAGCCCTGTGCTTTGGAAAGGAATGTTATATTTGGCAGTGAGGTCATTCTAATATTAGGGAGTGCCTCTTACCATTTCTGTCAATAGGTCCTCAAGTCTGCCCCCTTCCCCTCCGATACACACACACACAAGAATATTTTTTTATTGTGCTGCTTTTATAAAGCAACAGTACAGATTTCACCCTGGAGTTGTCTGGCCTATGATATTTCTGGCATCTGACCCCAACAGCTACCGGAGTCTGACACACTCAGTATCACAACTGAGAGACAAGGATGTAGCACTATTAGCAGAAGAGATGTTCTGCCATCTATTGATACTCAGGCAGTGAGAGGGAAGAGGAGGAGGAATGTCTGATTCAGGAACAGAGAAGTATGAATGGGACAGCAAGGTTTAAAAGAAGCACTGCAATACACAAACAAAATGATTCATCACTGCTCACCGGAAAATTTAGTGTGATGGATAAAGACACCAAATTCCTTCCTTGTCTCTCATGATGTTTCTGTTCCACATAATGTTTATCTGACTACTGAAGCCGGAATCTTCATAGGTCTTGAATCTTAAATTTTTCTGAGTGCTGCTGATGACATCAGGGAGCAGGTTTGCAGACCCCCTCCACACATGGAGATTGATCAGAAGTTAGCTGGAGCCATTCTTCAAAGATACAAAGTGCAAAAGAAAAAAAAAATAAGTTTTTCTGAAAAAAATCCACAACAAAATAATTTCATAAGCTGTCTATTTGGAACTAGTGGTAGGTCTAAATGTTTTTGTCCTTTGGATGTCTGTACCTTGGTTTTGCATGAGCAAACTTCGGGTGGATAGATTGCTATTGCTTCACTCCACTAGAATTAACAATGTCCACAGAATTGTTTCATTGCAAACAACATATAACTGTTAATCTGGATTTCAAATGCTGCTCTGAAACAGTTGAGCTGAGACATGTATGTGTTTTGAATTTTTTAAAAAAAATAAAGTATAGAAACCTAAAGAGAGATTTTGTTTATTTTATTTTTCCCATCAGCTGCTCCTCCTCAGATTACTCAGTTCCCAGAAGATAGAAAAGTCCGTGCAGGTGAATCAGTGGAACTGTTTGCCAAGGTGGTAGGAACAGCACCCATAACTTGCACCTGGATGAAATTTCGTAAGGAGGTAAATTGTTTTTTGGTCTACTTTAACAATCATTGAAAAAGTAGAGCTGGAAAGGAGCACCAATGACCATTTCCCATTTGTCCATCTCCCTTCCTGAGGAACATGTCACTCCTGACAGATGTTTTCCTCCTGTCTGCTGAAAAAGTTCCACTAATGAAGATTTCACAATCTCCATTAGCAAATTATTGCAGTGCTTAAATATCTACAGTGGGAGAATTTTTTTTCCTGATGCCAAACCCAAATTTTTCTTGCTACAGTTTAAACCCTTTTCTGCCTGTATCCTCCTATAACAAATTATCTTTTCTTTGTGAAAAGGCTTAGACCATGTAATTAAAGGATAGGTGATGGAGAATATTTAGGTATCTAAAAGTATCTGTCACAGGAGATACTTCTGTTCTTCAAAAATGACTTCTTCATTGATACTGAGCCTAAAATTATGTCAGAGGGGCAAAATGCCATATAAAAAGCTTGAGTGAATTGTATGACAACACAAATATCACCGTACAAGGCACAACAGCAATCCATGGCATGAGTGCCCTCACACTCTGGGTTTAAAGTTCCTTCTAGTTGAATTAATATACTTAAACTATAATACAAGTGTCCGTAAGGACAGCTCCTGAAGCGAGTTGCTATAATGAAACAACTTAGAATCAAACCACTTTAAATTAAATAAACCAATATGCAAGTTCAAACTGGAAGATGAAGTGTCATGTTAGGACAGAGCAAGTATAAATATGTACTGGAGCTGCTATTCTGTTTACTTTATTCTGAACTTGTTATGCACTCTATAGAGCATAAATAAAAACATCTCCTCCTAGAAGGAAGTTTAGACTTTAAATCCAGATGTGTCAGCATTTAACTGAAAGAATTCAAAACAGTTTGCTAGTGCAAAGGGTATTCCAGAGTCCATCCTTCCTAACTCCAAATAACCTCTTACTTTAGGGAAAAGGGTGGATTTTTTTCCTGAACTCCTATATTTTCTTAAAATTCTTTAGCTTCAAGACTACTACTATTCAAGACTATTACTTCTTCTGTAGTTAACTACTTCTTTCCACAAAAAATAGGTCTCAGAAGCTCCAGTGACATTCAGTGTACGGTTTTGCTAAACGCTATCTTAACATTTAGGTAAAATGTACCCTCAAAAGTAAGTTTCTGGTTTGTGCAGAATTCTGAGTTAATTTTTGAATACCATAATCTTATTTACATAGATTTGAAGGCCTTTTTTATATACAAGAGCTATATGATAACAGAGACTAGCAGCTCCTATTGCCCATATTAGATCCATAATCTGTGATTCGACATATTTTTTGCTTTGTAAAATTCTATTTTTACCATCTTTATACTTTCTTTTTAGCTATTCACTATGAGACAAAGTATTGCAAAAACATACATTAAAATTACATTAAAATTTTTATATGGTTCATTATGGTAAATAAGATAGAAAATGAAAAAAAACTTCAGGAAGGCTACTAAAAACTGTAGGAGGACAAGTGAGGGCAGCAGTCTCTCATTTATTACTTTAAATGGGGAGCCAGTTACTATGTCCTGTGCTGCACCATTATTTTGCTTTGTTTTTCTCTTATACTTCACCACATATTGTTTTAGGCTTGGATTTCTTCCTCTTCTATAAGTGTGGTTGATTTCAACTCTGTTCCATTCCCAATCCTAAAAGTGAAAATCAACCAAGTGTTTTAACAATTTACTGGGGGTTATTCATACTCATTATTTGAGCAGACCCAGGAGGAGGTGAGTTGTGATTTCAGCCCTTCCACTGTTTGCTGCAGTGTGCCAAGGAACTTGTCCTCTCCACATTCTTTCCTCATATTCCCTCAGGTGCAAGAGAGCCACTCACAGGAATATTCCAGGCAAATGCCTTTCGCATGAAGAAAGGGAATGTCACAAATTTGTGACCCATGCTGTTGTACGTGGTAGCAGTGTAGTGGAGGGATGCTGGAACTGTGCTCAGCTGAAGAGGGGAAAGCCTTTCAAAGCCAGGGAACACAGGGATCCAGCTTCATGTTCCCCATAACCGATGCAAGCCGCTGAGCATCCTTTCAGGGCTTTCTCTGAATAACACAGATCTAGTTCTACTGTTACCCTTTGGTTGATTCCAATGAAGCAAAACATAAGGAGTTTAGAATCTCACAAGTATGGGGCCAGAGCAGAGCAACTTTCAGTATAATTTAAACTGTAATGCTACATAATCCCGTTTGTTAATTTTCTGTCTGAGTTATTGTAGGAGAATCTTTCTCGGGTTACTTTGGGGCATATGGCAGTGCATGTGTAGTATCTCAGTTGAGGAAAGAGCAGGGAAAGTCCTGCTCTTAAACTTTTAATTTCTGTTCTCTGGATATATGAGACAAGATAAGGCAAACTAAATAGTCTTCATTTTTAATGAAATTCTGAGAATGACTTGGAAGAGTCACTTATCTAAGAAGGAAGTGGTGGGAGGAAGAAGGGCATTGACATTATGTTGTCTGTTTCATAAGAACACAGTGTACAGCTTCTCTAATTGCAGTGTAGCATTATGAGCTTTTTAAATAATCTGTCATGTCTCAAGCTAATACTGATTAAAATCTAAGTCACCTTGGCCATTTATGCTATGATAGCTCTGTTTCAATTAAAAACTGGTTCATAATATGCCCATGGTATTCAGCAGAGATTTTGATTTTCGCTTCTGCAGAAAATAAAAGTGCTATAGGGAAGCTCATTCTGCTCTTTGAATGTCTCTCTGCACAGCTGCAGCATTACATCTCCATTTCAGTCAACATCATCTTTAACTGTTCAAACCCAAGAAACTGTGTGCTCTGGTTTATGTGGAAGTACAGAATAAGGCTGGTTAAGACAAGAGGGCAAAAGTCACAGCCATGGATGATTTGCACCTTCGGCCTCTGTAGTGGAATGGCAAATGAACTGGGGCTAAACCCTTGGTCCACTGTGCTTTCTGTGAGATACGTGAGACCAAACTTTGTTCTTTTGACAATTACACAGTTTCCACTTTCAGCTTGTCAAAGAGAAGTTAGAAAAGTGAAACTCCTGGTCTTTAGTGGGGTTCCAGTAACAACAATGCTCCCTATTGCCTTTGCAGGACTGGAGTCATTATAAAGTTCCCCTGCATTTCTAGATGCTTTGTGTTGATTGCGTGGTTTAGCAGCTGCACTTTTCACTCCTGAACTTTTTCACTTCTGTGATAAAGTTATCTGCAGATAATGTTAAATATGATAATATTTTGAGCTCTTTCAGATATGAAGATATTTATAACTTTTTTTTTATTTGGCAGATTAAAGAAAATGAATATATTAAAATTGAGAATGATGAAAACAGCAGCAAGCTAACAATATCATCGACAAAGCAGGAACACTGTGGATGTTACACTCTAGTTGTAGAGAACAAACTTGGCAGTAGACAAGCACAAGTCAACCTTACAGTTGTTGGTAAGTCCATGATAATGTTTTATATATATACTCATTCTTCAGACATCACTCTGCATTTGAATTGCATATAAAGTTACACAACAAATTAAATAAAATAATCAGATAAGTTAAAAACACTAAAATAAAAAACTAGTACTTCAAAAAATATCAGGACTGGGCAGTGACATTGTAATAAGGACTATAAGCAAGTTCATTAGGGCTATACTGTGTTTATTTTGAAAAATTTCCAATTCCAGACGAAGATAAAAATAGCTCAGACTTAAAAAAAAAAATAAAAATCCACCCACAAGATAAAAACAGCTCCTGTCTCCATTTTTTGTTAGATACCACTTGTTTTTCCCATTTAGTGTTTGCAGCATCCAGATGTTTGCTGAACTGCCAATTTTAAAACTGTTAGTTCAGGAAGGATTGAGGTAGTTTCTAAAAGTCTGTGCAACTGAAAACATCCTGTTGCTTTGGGGAGGGAGATTTTGTCCTTTTAATTTAAATTCCTACAATTGTCTGCTGTTTTACAGTGACAGAAAGCAGGGAACAGAGCCGCTCTGGTTGGAATATGAAGCTCTTCATATGTAGGGGCTTTATATTTTTTCCACATGTAACTTAAAGCTTCCAATAGCTTTGTCAGATGACCCTTCCAGGCTATCAGGTTTGTTGCAGCAGGGTGTGGACAGCTGCAGATAGTTGTAGGCTGCAGTATGTTTGCAGATAAACCTGCAGCCTGGTTCTAGACCAGCTAGCTGGAGTATCAGCCAAAATCTAGAGCTGTGACATCTAGGTCTGAAAGGGCTAATGAACCCACCTTGGTGTGGCTGCACAGCAAAGAGTTTCCAGGGAAATCTAGGGAAGTTCTACAAGCAAAAATGGTGATTGGTGTAAAATATTGATCCACGGGATGGGTCTGTCTCTGGGTTCTGTTACCTGTGGCCTGCGGGGGGTTTATGACATAAGGTGGGGCAGAGCTCCCCCAGGTAGTTGGATGAATTATAGTTCCACCAGCAAGGCTGCATCCCAGTCACCACTTGTAACTGCATTGGCTCTGCTGTGCTGGCAGCCATGGGGACTGTGAGCAGGGGAAGAAACACGGGTATAAGGCCAAAGACGAGTACCTGACTCCAATGAAATCAATGGCAAAATGTATTTAACCCAAGTTGAACTGGAAATTCGTTCCAGAAATCCAGTAAATAACATGTGAACTTTAACAGTAGAATCACACTTTCAAGTACAATATCCACTGCTACAGAGTGAATGTCCCTTGGTTGCACACTGCTCTACATATTGTCAATAAAGGTCTCCTGATTATTTAAATTAATTTCTTTCATCCAGTCTGTGGCTTAAAAGATAACTGAATGAATGAGTATAAATATCAAGCAGATTCCAGCAACGTGCCAGAGAATTCAGGAATAGAAGAAAATAGAATCAGTAATTTTCACATGATGCACAGATAAATTGTACTACTTCTTCCAACAGTGGGTTGTGCAGGTCAGAAGTATAACTCAGTTAAAAATGAGCTCCAGGAAAAACTGGTCCTTGAGTAATCATCGTATACATTGTTTTGGGTGCAGCATTTGGCTCCAAAGCCCCAACACAGCTGATTAGCAGCTAGAAGAATGGCAGGAGATTAATTGCTCTTTACATGCCCCTTCTTTTCACTCTTTCCTAGACAACTGCTGTAGGCTGCTGACTATAGTAGGTTATTGGGCAAGATGGATTATTTCAGCTGAACTAGGTCGACAATTCCTGTTATCTTGTCACTGTGTGAGCCTTGACTCACTATTATAACAGTCACTGGTTTATGTCCTTTGGAGTTAATTGGTTGGAAAGTCTTTGAATTCTATAACCTTATAAAGCTACATCTCAGCCTCCTGCTTTGCTCTTCCCTAAGAAATGTGCCAGAGAACAGTGGGATTCCCAGAGATGCTTTTGGGAGAGTTGGGTGAATAATCCTTACAACGTGCAGGAGTTTGCCATGTGTTTTGGCTGATGACAAGCTATCTCTTTCCAACTAAAAAGAATAAATTCTCTTGTAAAATTGCCATCTCTTCAGTGAGACATCTTGCTGATGTCAGCACTGCCGAAGGCATGACAAGGCCTCAAGACTCCTAGTTTGTTACACATGCATTTTTAAGGCCAGACTTTTCCATCTGGGTACTCAAAAATGTGGGAAAAGGGAGTAAAAATGTCTTCCTTGTAGGAAGTGGGTTCAAATAGCACTACTGAGACAAAATCCTTCACACTGTTTGCACCTTTAAAGGTGTTAAATGTTCATGAACGTTGGAAAGTACTTTTCTCCAAAGCCTGCCAATCAAAATAGGGAAGATATGTTTCTCTGAATATACAGAACCTGAGATTTCTGACTCTATCAAAGCTCATTCTTAGTCCTAAATTCCTGCCTGTCCATTCTCTCTGCTCCATCCAAAGTACTGGGAAGAAACTTGCCTGCCTTGCTCTGACTCTGCATTCGTAACAAGCATTTGTGGAGAAAGTCCTGGTGCTAGAGATCAGCTCTGTCTGCCTCAGCTACTTATAATAAGGCTCTAAACTCTGTGTGAGCTGCCTCCCTGTAAGTTTAGCGGTAAAAGGCACATCCAGATGTATGCTGAGTGCTCAAAATGCTGCTGCCTGACCAAAGTCCACAACTGAGCCTTGAATGTATTGAGGGAAACTACAAATACAGAACATCTGCTTTCTGGAGGAGTGTGTCTGAGCTGACCCAGTCCTGTGTTTCTCAAAGAGCTAGCTAACAGGCTTGGCTGTTCTGAAGTTTGGCAAATCAAAGACATTTGTTAAAATATAAAATGAAATAAATGTTAATGAAGAAGTATTTCTTTTATTATTACCTCTTACAACTTGCAAAGCCTTCATGCTGATGGGCAAGCTTCTCATGTGAAAGACTCCAATAAGCATTTCTTAAATTAAATTTGGACTGTAACACATACCAGGGAACAGGTTGCCCAGAAAAGTTGTGCAGTCTCCATCCCTGGAGGTATTCAAGTTCAGACTGGATAAGCATCTGAACAATCTGATCTGACCTTATAGCTGATCCTGCTTTGAGCAGGTCTAAAGACCTTCCTGAGGATGTTTAAGAACATCCTGGATCTTGGTTTTATACTTGCAGTTGTCAAACACCTTTCTTCACAAAAAACCCCATTAAATAATGTTATTGATTTAACCTCCAACCACGGGACAAAGGATTGAGCTTATTTGCCAGGATTCAAATCAGAAATGATCCTGCTATGATTTAAACCCTGAGTCCTAGATTGTAAACTCTATCTGGGTACAATTTTTATAAATCATTTTTAATAATGACTTTTAGGGAAACAAAGATACCCTGCAGTCCTTTGAATTTGGCTCCTAAAGTCATAAATTTAACTGCTCGCACTGTCAGACTCAGACTTTAGCTACAATCTTAATTGAACTGCACAGAGGTTCTGACACAAAGCATTTGAATAATATATGATTTGATCAGTTTGGGCCATGGAAAAAGATGCTCTTGAAAGAAATTCAACTTTATTGTAATGAATTTTTTTCCTTTGCAATTGTAATGAGTATCAATGAACAAAGTGTCCATTACACTCAGCCTCCAGTGTGAGCTGTTTGCAGTCCACACACCAAAACCACTGATATGTAGATAAGTTAGAGGAGACTTTTTCACTGATGGTGTGGTGATGAGCACACAGCACTCAGACACAAGGACTGAGCCTTGAGTTTTACACTGATTCATTGTTTAACTTTGTCTTTATAAGCATTAATAATACTGGGAGACATGCAGTAGAAGTGAGATATTCAAGTTAAGCAACATCTTCTTTTGAAGGATTTGACTAGTCCCAAAATGTGCATGCTGAGCTCTTCTCTATTGTTATGATTAGCTCTCTTAAATAAGCTATTTCCTTGCTGAGTGATCTCTCAAGGGACATTTTGCATCATGTGTCTGTTCCAAAACCAAAATGGTCTGATGTGAGACAGAGCTAATGATTTACAGCAGACACTGTGTCAGATTAAAGTGGACTTGAGTTGCCAAAGCTATTGAATGAGCCATTGATGAGCTTAGTGTAAGATAGGGATGATTTAAGCAAGGAAGAGCCCTCACTCTACAGTGACAGCAAGGAATATTCACTCCTTTCATACTTTTTATTGGATGTATATGGACCTATTCATCAAATTCATGATTCTGAACATTTTAGCTATGTGATAGACCCCAATCTGTAACCACTTGTGAAAAAGGAACTTGGTTTTTATACTGGAGACTATAACAAAGAGTCACTAATATACAAGGGCTTTCTGATGATCAGTGTTTGGTGAATACTTTGGATATTAGCAATGTCTTTTTCTTTCTTAGATATAGAAGTAGAAACACATGTACTACCTACCTGGAAGCTGATTTTGATCAACCTTGTTTGTCTAAATCCCTTAGATTTGTATTGTTCCTGGTGTGGTATTGTGTGTGTGTGTGTGTGTGTATACATATATATATATGAAAGTATCATGGTGATTAGTAAGCTATATGGTAGATATATGCAAAAAAAAAAAAAAAGAGAGCAGTGTCACTAGACCCCAAGAGGCCTAAAGTTAATAGTTATGAGTTTTTATTACTCTAAGCATTGGTGTACATACTGTGTTTTGCATCTTTATGCACTGTTGGAAAGTGATAAAGCAAGTATTCAAGAACACATATACAGGGATGATGCACACAGGCATGCAAGCTGTATAGCAAGAATTTAGTAATGCCTGCGCCTCTGCTCCATTCCTTATTTGACTTGGGATGGAGAAGTTACTTTCTGTGAGGAACCTGTTACTTCCATGCCTTTAGCAGAATCTGTATGAGCAGAGTCTTTCAAAGCAGAAATGAGAAAATACAATTTTAAATGAGAACAAGGTCTGATCATCACTAACTCCAATAGTCATTGAACATAATGGTAGGATTATTAATTGCTTGTATGAAGGGCTTTGTTCTCGTTCAACAAGTCACATATATGCAAGCTGTATTAGCATTTGTTCTTTGCCCCGAAACTGTATTACAAGGAAATGTGGCAGCAGAACCAACAGCTCACAGTGGCTCTACAAGGATTTTGTGTGAGTGCCTGAGAGATCTGGCTCAGTGCTCAGTGCTCAGCCTGAGTGGAGCCAGCAGTGGTCAGAAACTGTTCCCTCTCTGGACAAGTAAGTGCAGACATCTGTGAAGCAGACAGTGAAGTGGAACAACCATAGACACTTGACAGAGAATACTGCAGTTCAGAAGTACTAACATAATGATTCTGAAGCTGCTTCTTTTGAGAAGCATCAAATTATATCTTGCAGTATCCATGTGATTCCCTGTTTACAGTTGGGTCAAGAATGCAGTGAATTTTGTAGGAATATGTGGGTGGACTCAGTCTCTAACCTTCAACCTTTTAAATTCCTCTGGATTGCTGGAGGATTTAATGTCACTGGTTTTATGGTTGAAGGGTAACTAGACTGGCGATTAAGGAAGATGTGTCTTATATTGCTGCTGTTGTAGTTCAACAGTATAGTAACTAATGCTTGGTGGCAAAACTCTGCAGCAGTATCAAAATTAAATTTTCACAGCAAGATAACAATGTGTAGAGGAAAACCAGCTTATGTTGTCCTTTGCATCAGTGCTGGTAAACTAATCCAGGTTTATTCCTTCAATGGCCATCTGGTTTCAGTGTCATTTGTGTTAGGAGAAATTTCAGTAGAACTCCCTGCATAACTACTTTTGCCTGATACTTACCTTCACCTTTTTTTCTAACAAAAAAAAGGAAATATCATGATTATTCCTCACAGCAAAATTCCTGTGTTTTACCTGCTGTTAAATGCTAGGAATGTCTTAGTTACTAAAAAATGATTCATCACAACATGCACATGAACATAGGGTTCCTAGGATCCGAACTCCAGTGGAGACTAATCTGCTGGTAGTCCTACTGGGGAAACTCCACAAATTTATTCTGCCTTTCAGTGGACAGGTATGGGAGCTCTAATTCAATCAGTTATCAAACCAGATACCTAATGTGTAGCACATGAGTAATCCGAACAGCTTGTTGATTCAGGCACAGGAGCAGATGGTTTAGAAAAAGGCTCCTGAGAATGCATTATATATTTGTTTGTTCCATTAGGCCTGTGGCAGAAGGAGATGTTCTTGTGCTGAGGGCATTTGCGTGGGAGTGGTGAGCTCTGGTTTCATTCCCAGCTCCATTCTCCTGTGTGTCCTTGGGCGAGGTCATTTTACTCTTTTATGCCTCAGTTACCCCAACAGCACAAAGTGATGCTCTGGGCCACCAGTATTTGTGAGCTACTTTATCCACAGGTCTCAAAAGGGCAGTCTTTAAATAACTTAGTTTTATGTCAGAGTTGTCGGGAGGGGCAATGTGGTGAGAGCAGTCTGCAGTGTATATTACAGGGGAGGTGTGAAATTCAAACTCTGAGCTAATGAACTTTGACCATTGTGTCCTCCGCTCTGCCGGGGAGCATGTTTCATTAGGAGAGAATTTCTGCTCATTCCAGTTTCTCTTGTGTTGTTTTGCAAGAGAACACAGGCATTTTCTAGTAAAATTTTATCCTAAACCTGTGGTACACTGACATGTGGAAGGGTGTTAATGCTTGTTACAGGGTGTTAAGGGGTAATAATACATCGACTTGTAGCACTCCTCTCCCTTGGAAAAAGAGCTACAGGGCATAGTTTTCCAAGGAAAGCAGTGAGGTCTGCCATGACCCTGAGCCCTGTCAGCGATAATGCCGAGTTCAGTTATGACCTTTTATGGTTTTGCTTTTCTCCTGCTGATGGATTTCAAATGAAAGCTTTGCCAGTGCTGTCGGCATGGACAGTGTTCAACTGGCTTTTGCAGCATATTAAATACCTTCTCTGGCTAAACAGCTTGTGGGATGGAATTAAATTGTTTCTTTCTGTCTGTTCTTTATCTGGCAGACAAATATCACAATAGCTAATAATAGTATTATACAGTAATATGATAACTGAATTTAGAAAGAAAACAAACCAATTTTGAGAAGAGAGAAAGAAAACTACTTCAGAGACACTGCTTCAGTGCTGTCTCTGTTCATAAAAGAAAAAAAAAACACTTTTCAAAGGCTGTGGTTGTGCTGTTCTCAGTTTTCAGAGGCTTTCTGCTGGAACAACATCACTGCTTAAGGGCCAGGGCCCTCCAAGCTCTTAATGCACAGCAAGCCCTATCTTTGGCTCAGCCCGACCCTCACATCAAGTAGCAGAACAATTTCCATTTCCCTGCACTCAGATAAGGAGATTGCTGCCTTTTTTGGTCTCTTGGAATGGTTCTTATGTTCCGAGGGCTCTGTAAACTGAGCCATGGGGAGAAGGCAGTGAGCTCTAGATTGCACAGTTTCATGTTATGTGGGTGTCCTGGATGAGCTGTGGGTTTGCCTCCTATGCAGAAAGCGAGAAAATCCCTTTCCTTATCAGAAGGAATTTTGGGTTATACACCACTGAAAAAAAAAAGCAAGGACATCAAGTCAAATTTGTCTGATAAATAGCAATGATTTAAAGGCTGGGCATGCTTATGTTTTATGCTTCTCAGAGTGCACAAATACAAGTTAATTAAAGGTTACTCCAGGCTGTATATCAAAACCTGTTTACCAAAGTATTTCCAAGAACTTGTCTGAGGAAGGAGTGCAGCTGAATTCAATTTGGGAGTAAATAACAAGTGTGTGTTTCAATCCTGGTGTGGTCTTAAAAGTGACTTATACATTTCATGTGAGGCCAGTTCATGACCTTATCATCTACCCCAAGGAATACATGCCACAAAGAGTAAACTGGAATCTGTCCTCCTTGCTCTGGGGTAGTGGTAATTTATGCCTCCCTTTGTTGAGAAGTAGGGTTTTTTAATAGCGTGCCTAGTTTGCTGGAGCACAAAGGGAAGAAAGCACCTCCTTCATGTCACCTCCACTCCCCTCTTCCTCCTCTCTGCATGGCTTATGGCACATAGGAGTTGCTACTGCTGTCTCCTCTGTGCTGCTTGAGTCAGTGACTCAATGCAGTCTCTGTGCAGAATAGTCCCTGAGTGAGGCTTGAGGCCAAGTTAGCTGCTTATCCATCTCCTTTGCCTGCCACAAGGCTTTGGAAGCCAGCTTGGGGCAGCCCTACTGATATTCCTAAAGAGATTATGTGAGGAGCTTTGTGCTTGAGTCCCCCTTAGCATTTAACTGTCCAACCTCCAAATACCTCATTAGCCTCTGCAGTCATACTGTTAGGCAAATGAGGTGATCAGGCATCCTAGTAAAAGAGGTGTAAGAACTGTCTGCTGCAAAGGCATTGGAGTTTGTAGGATTCTAATCAAGTTCAACAGGACCATGTGGATATAGCCAGTTTGACCACGACAATCTGGAATATCATAATGCTTAGCTACATCTTAATTTAGGCATTATGTGTGTGCTGTAAGTTAGCCAAGACTGGAGTACCCCTAGTTTCACATAGTTAAGACATCTTATGGTGGTTTTCTTTTGTTGCATATAACAGTGAAATTGAAGTTACAGTTCAATATTTTAAATTAATTCCTTCTCCTATAGAAATGTTCACAAGGAGCAGTGTGTTTTTTGATACTCTCCCTTCCTTCTAGTTTACGTGTTGTTTCATAGCTATGGTTTGGTCCAAAACAGGAAGAACAAAATTGTGGTCTGATAAAGCCAATATAAAGCCCTCCTAACATAAGCCAAAGTATGAAATATGTCTGTGTGTGTCAAAGACTGTACATGGCATGCAGTGAAATATTGGAGATGGGAAAGTCAGAGAATAGGGAACTGTGCTTGTCTCCCACATCCCTCCTCAACCCACAGGATAATTTTATTGGAAGTAATTAATTGTGCTGATAGAGGTTTCACATTCCAGAAGAGAATGTAGTTTGGCAAAATATTCTAGCTTTCAATACAGACCAATGAATACACGGTAACCTTTAAAATCCCCATAGAATAAACTGTGAGAAACAAAACAGGCACATGGAGAGACCATCTGCAGATTCTCTGAATGTGCAGAGCTGTAGAATACCATCCAGCCTGATATCAAATAGTTTTTAAGCATGGTAAAATGGTACATATACATCTGTCATATTAATAAAGAGCAAAGATTAGGGTTTCATTCCTGTTTATGATCTCCCATAGCAGCTACCACCCAGTATTTCTGCACTGAACAGACCTGCAAGCAGTGGCACATGGTAGACTTCAAACAAAAACATGCATCTTTCTGGCTCTATAGAGCCCAACCAGGGTTGCAGGTTTTCATCTTTGCCTACTGGAAAAAAATTTATTAGGAAAGTATAAATATTCCCAAGGCTAGCACATACTAGTCTAAAGCCATGTAACATTTCCTTTGCCACTGATGTCCCCTTGGCCATGAATGTTTTCTCTCCAATACTCACATAGCTAAACCTTGCTTCTGTAAACTGCTGGCCAAAGGGATTGCAGTTATCTAGGTGAGTCATGGAAAGAGAGGTCACTAAGGTAACTGTGACCTGGGAAACTGATAAATCATGCCCAGAGTTTCATTTGAAAACAGAAGTGTGTTGAAAGTCAGCAATGGAAGATGTATTTTCATGTCCTGCACAGGAAGCAGGCTACCATGCTCTGCAAATACCGAAACACAGGCACACTTTCGTCCTTCAATATAAAATTTAGTGCAGAGCATTAGATCAACCTAACACTTTATTTTTAAGCCAACACATACCATCCAGATCAAGCTGTGTGCACAGAAGGTGTCAGAGAACCACTACACTGACAATCCTGAACAGATGCCTCTGTAAGGTGATGAACTACTGGCTTAGCTTTTTCTTCCAAGTATTTTCCTCTTGCTCTCAGAACTGCTCTAGTTCTGTTTGGATTTAGGATAATACTTATTCAAGTTCTATCTGCATCTTGAGATGATAAAGTAATGGTTATATAGGAGGGAAACAAGACACAGAGCTGAATATTCTTCTGCAAAGATTCTGAAAAGGACAGATGACTGGTTAAGCATCATTCCCAACAAGGTCTGCATGGGTAATAAGCTGTAGTGAAAAAAAAGGTGGCTGTTACCACTGTCTGACTGAAATCATACAATCCATGTGTACCATGCAACCAGCTTTCTGGTGGCTGAGTAGTGTGGTACAGGAGTTCTGATACTGAAAACAGTGTGAGCACTGAATTCTCACTTCTTGCAGCTCCAAGGAGGCTGGGGCAGGACTGGTATGGGGAAGAGGGGTACTGCTGTTCAGGCTCCAGGAGATGAAGATTCAGTTCTCATTTTTGCTACAATCTCTCTTTCTCATCATAGACAAACCATATAACCCCTCTGTCATTGAGTTCATTATATCTACACTATAAAATCATGCTTATTAGTCCCTTTTATTCTGCCAGAAATGAGGTGAGTAAAATGTGACAACTAAGCAGGGCCAATAAGCCATTCCAGGGGTTAAGGATATATGGTCTCTGACACGTGTTTAGTAAGAGATGTACTGTATAATGATGACTCCTAGTGGAACGGTGTTTTAAGTGTTGCCAAAATGAATAAGGACAACCTAGATTCTGGCAGTCCCTTTTTCTTCCACCTGGGCATTCTACTGAATGCAGTGGCAAACTTAGTGTCCATCTCCCTTCCTCCCTCACAGTATTTTCCCTCATACTTAACAAGTTCTATTTATATATCTTCTAATGTGTTTCAGTTGTGGACGGAGATCTATTTTTCATCACAACTGAACTAAAAGGAATTAAAAACCTTTTTTTAAAGGGAAAACAGTGGGCAACGAAACTTGCATTCTTCCAAATAGTGCACTGATATTTAATTGTCAGATTAGACTATCCCAATTTCCCTCTCTATGAGGAAAACCACAGCAGTCAGAGGAGAGGTTTCTCTGTCCAAGAACTAAAGGCATGTTTGTGAGAAACTGTGGCTATTTCTGTCTGTTCAGCAATTTTCCTAGGAATAATAATATGAGTATGGAGGGATAACTGATATAGTCTACCACAGTAAGGCTTTGATCAAAGTCCACAACAGTTTTCTCCAGCATTTGGATGTTTTTATTGCTGAGAAAGTGGCTTTGTCAGCTATGCCTTTCCTAAAGAGAAAGTGATAATGTCCTTTAGCAGTTTTAACGAGCAAAATGGGACAAGATTTTTATCAGTCCATGTCCAGTGTAACCAATGTTTGTAGGATCTCACACTTTCTGGCTTTCTCTTTTCATCTTCTCTCATTTATCCCATCCTTTGATTTCTCATTCAACCTTTGGCCACTAGTTCATCCAGATCAACATCATCATTATTTTGTAGGTTTTGCTAGATTATTTCTGAGAGGATTATTTCCAAGGAAGATATTTGTTCCCTTTAAAGTCTTTTGAAGTGCTTAACTCCCACAATTATTTTCTAAATCAGTAATTTTTTAAAAAAGTCATCATTTTTCTGTCTTAGAAGAACATTAATTTTGATAACTAATCATTAAACTTAACTTTGAAAAAGTTGTATAACTGCAAGGTTTTTGTGTTTTATCGGGTGTTTTCATAGTTGGCTGCTCATCTGCACTCCAGGTTCTGGTAATATTTGATCTCATAATGCAAATAAGGACTGCAGGAGCAAGCCTCTAACTGAGGAAAACTAGAGGTTTTTATCTTCCACTTCCTCAACAATTTCCAAAACACATATGAGATTAAGAAATTCTCAATATTGAAATGATGTACTCTAAATTGAATTCCTTCTTACCAAAAAGTGCAGTAGGCTTCCGAAAACTGCAGATAGGTGAAGTTGTTCACTAAATTGTTAGCAGACAAAGTTGTCACCCTTCAAGGTCTTGTTTTCATGCCAACAAAGTGGTTTTAGTATGTCTGCTACCCAGGTATACTTGGATGAGTGGCACATTATGAGGCTGTGAAAGGTTATCAATAGCCCTGAAGTGTGGAAGCAGATGAAGGGAACTGAAAAAAGAGCATCACAGTGATGGGACTGTTACAGGGATATTCCTCTAAGGAAGATCACCAAGGAGTGGTTTGTACTGTTGTGGGAGATTGCAGGCATAGCTGTGACTGGTTTTAGTCTCCACTTTCTGTAATGATGCCTGTGAAGGGCATTAGGCTTCAGCATGGCTTAGCCAGATGCCCACGGAACTGAACAACCCATGTTGAAGCCAATGTGGGATTGGCATCCCTGTTGAGTAATTCATGTACATCTGTCTGCGGTCCAGTTGCTCCTTCTTCCCACAGTACAAACCTCTGAAGCAGAGCAAAGGAACGGAAAGAAAAGGGCTGTTAGCTAGGGCCAGTTATAGCCTAATGGTAATTCCGTCTCTCATCCTCACAATTTCATTCAAGGTGCTTTGCTTGTGTTTCTGCAGATAAGCCAGACCCACCTGCCGGCACACCTTGTGCATCAGACATACGGAGTTCCTCCCTCACTCTCTCTTGGTATGGCTCCTCCTATGATGGTGGAAGTGCAGTGCAGTCCTACACCGTGGAGATCTGGAACTCAGTGGACAACAAATGGACAGACCTCACCACCTGCCGCAGCACCTCTTTCAACGTGCAGGACCTGCAGGCTGACCGGGAGTACAAATTCCGTGTGCGGGCTGCCAATGTGTACGGCATCAGCGAGCCCAGCCAAGAATCTGAGCTGGTAAAGGTTGGAGAGAAACAAGAAGGTTAGTTCTTAGGAGAAAAAATATCTAAATTCAATGAAACTCTATCTTAACAGTTCCTTAGTGAGGCCAGGCAGCTGCACACACTTTGCATGTGCTGCTGTGCGGTCAGTGCTTGTGCTCGCTCTGTGTGTGCTGAAGGCCCTTCCCAGACTCCATGTGGGTGTCTAAGAACATAAAATTTGCGTGTTTGAGGTGTGGAAACTTGGCTTCAGGGATCCCAAATCCCTGCCTGGTGAGAGCAACCAATAATTCTCCTTCTGGCTTGCCGTGTGAGTGCTGGCTGACAGGGTTCTGCAGTGCAGTGCACAGGTAATGGGAGACAAAACTTTTCACACGTTACACATTCAGTCCATGCCCGGTTGGAAAATGATGTTTGGTGGATCACCTAAAATACACTGATGGATTCATTATAGTTTATACTGGACACGCCATGGAAAAACAAGCCATAAACACTATCCCAAATTAGCTTTTGGAAAAAGTAAGCGTGCTTGCTGCTAGCCAAGCACAGAATATGAAGCAGAAACTGAACTGGCATCTCATACCTAGTTGTAGTTCCCATGCTTTCAATCCTAGCATGATAAAGCACCTCAGTCCTGTTGCCTCTAGTACACCCATCTTGTGAATTCAAGGCTATCTGAGTTAGCATGTTGGTTTTGCCACTTTATGGATGCTAAAAATATTTTTAAGTTTTTTGATTACAGTTGTATGTACCTTGAAAAATATTTTTCAGTATCTTTTACTTCTTAATTTTTGCTTAAGATCTTCTCAAAGGACTAATAGGCAGAGTTGGATCATTGCAGAAATCATTCAGAAACTGGTACTAAAATTTGAAACACACAAATATCAGCATTATTTTCAAAACCAGAGACTGATTTTGTGCATTTTTGTGCACACCCACATCTACCTACTGTAGACAACTTTGATAGTCATCTCAGCAAAAATCCCATGCCAGGGATAATGTATTTTGCCATTTTTCCTGCCTTTGAGGAGTGGACTGTATGTTGTATCTCTCCCTCTGTACTTATATATGTAGGGCTCTGGAGATTTAAGTGTTCTACCTTGCCCTTGTGAAGTTATCTTTCAGTGCCAAAGCAAGACAAAATGATAGCAAAGTGATGCAGCATCACACAACTGTGTAAGCCTCTCAACAGACATTTCTAAACAAAAGTAAATCATATTTCTCCTCAAGAGATAAATTGGATGCATTCTGAGAATTGACTTCCTGCTATTTGTAAGATTTAAAACCCACTCTAAATGAAAACGCACCTTCTCTTCAAAGGGAGGAAAAATAACATGAAGAGTAGCAATAAAATTGAATAGATGGTACAGGTTCCTCATAAAAAAATTCCCTGTGTTTGAATACCCTCTTTCTTTAGTTGCTGGACAAACACCTTCTAGAGTTGGGGACCTGACTCTTCTCTATATTTGTTTTTCCTAGAGCAAGCACTATCTGTACCAGACCAAAGCAAACAAGATATTTTTATTTTTAAGACTGAGAGTTTTCTTATATAGATTTAGTAAAAAAATGTTAGAAAGTGTATGAGTCATTGTGATACATACAGAAAAAAAGCAACAAAAAGTTGTTTTGAGTGAAAAGATAATGTGTTCTGTTTGCAGGAGGGTAGGTTGTCATTGTGCTCCCAATCCCATGGCTTCTTGATTTCAATTCTTGATACTGCAGCTAGTGTGGAAAAAGAGCAAGTCATCTAAAGAGTGATTTTTCAAGTGTGTGAATATAACTGGTGCTTTAATTAAAGGCAGTGGAAAATGCATGTGTTCAGCACCTGCCAAAGTCAGGACTTCGAGCTGCCATCTATGAAAACACTTAGCTGAGTAACCAGGGATTTTCTGTGGCTGCCAGGAAGTTTGATTACTGATTTTCATACTGAGGTGGCCAGCGCATATTAGCAATCTCAATATAATCATAGCGAAGAAAGGCATGGCTAAATTTTCACTGTGCATTTAAAGAAAACAGCTACTAAGATAAGGCTGTAAGTCACAACAGATTAAAGTGAACATTGCCATGTTTGAGGAAAATTTGGTACTGTTGACTCACTTCTGAGAAAGGTTTTAGCACAGCTACTCAGCACTTACCAAGCTCAGATACGTTCCACTTATATAATTTAGGCTTCCACCGGTGGACCAAAATGTTTCTAGTTCATGGCTTCAATACCATGTCACTGCAGAACAGGGAACTGACTTCTTGCCTAATCAGTATTTGGCAAACATTAACTACTGGCAGTGTGGCTGGGAACAGCTCCCTTATGCAGCCCTTAAAAGGGGAGGAAAATGCGATGTGCTCTATGCAAGGGTGGTTTGGAGCAGAGGAAGATCTGAGGACAGCAACTCTGGGTGGGGAAGGCTCGCTTCCCTCTCTGCTCCTCTGGTAGATCTCTGCAAACCAGCTCGTCTGTGCTGGAACGTACGAGGGTCACAACCCCAGAGGAAAGAGAGAAAGGCTTTAGCAACAGACTATATCTGCTTGATTGGCTTTGCTACCAGCACACAGATGCAGCATTATGTGTTGGATGTAAAAGGGTGATGAACCAGAGCAGCTCTCTGCTCACCCTGCATCCTTTATTTCTGTTGCTTTCTTCTCATCTGCTGTATAACTCTGTACTCTTAAGCACCTCACAGCACCCAGAGTACTGAATTAATGTTTCATAACATAAATCTGTTGACACAGCAGGGATAAATCCCTTGGTTAGGTTTGCACTCTCCGATGGCAAAGTGCAGCTTCAGCAGCTACAGGGAGAATTGAACAGGTCACTGTGCAACTGCCTTTGCAGCTTCTCAAATTACTGGTCATAGCCACAGGTCTTAGGAGCAAGCCCAAGCCATCTCAGTAATACAGAACAACATCCCAGCCATACCCCCTTTCCCTGCATATCTGCAGGCAATATAGGGAGCAATTCACAGAACAGTGCTACTGGCAGTTCATGTATATGAAAATTAAAAATGAAAATCAAGACACTCAGGTCAACTTTTACTCTGACTTAGGTCACTGGGCTTGCCAACATCTTGCCTGTCTTTGGCTGCAGAACTGAGGCTCCATTTGAACCTCAATGATTACAAAATTCAGCCACGCTCAGAGAAACGCATGCTGTCCAAATTTTATTGATATCTTGAGTCTGAAAAATTTGTCTGGATGCTTTGCAAGAAATCTTTTCATGTACAAACTTGCTTAACATTTGGCTTTGCAATCCTAAAAAGGCATATCAAAGCTAGAAAAAGATTTGTCATTGAACCAGAAGTGTTATTGGTTTTAATATTTTTAATTTATTTTCTATTTCCCTAAGACATTCCTAGAGGTAATTCTTAGGTCACTTTGAACTGATGGACTATGCTGATGTTTCTACTAGGCAGGTGTGATAGACAAGTACTGCAAACCACAGGAACTTGATGTATTCAGAAATGGTGACCAGACTGTGATTGTGTAGTTAATACTCATGTAGAAGTGGTAAAGAGATTTTAACTATAAAGCTAATGCACAAACTCCCTGACTGCTTTTTGCTGCTTTGCCATAGGATCTATCAGTTGTCCATGTCACTGTGAATAATTTGACTGTCTTATGTAACTACCATATCCTATATAAAATGTTATTCGTGTCTTTTATATTCATCACAGAACCTAAAGAGGATGAAGCGGAGCTATCTGACGATGGTAAGAAGTGCATATTTTAAACAGGACAAATGCAAGTCTGTGCTTTTCATTCACGTTTTCTGGAGGTTTTAATCATGGCCCTTGATACCTGTTTGTAGAGGGGAAAGAAACAGAGGTGGAATATCGGACGGTTACAATCAACACTGAACAGAAGGTGTCAGATGTCTATAACATTGAAGAGAGGCTGGGATCGTAAGTACTGTATTGTGCTTTTCAAGACATAGAGTTTTCAAGGCTACCAGTCAATTATAAAGATCACATGCATTCGTTCTTTGACGGTGTCTTGCACTTTCAACATTCCAGCTGGGCCCCTGCTAAATAGATTTTAACGTTTGTTGGCTTCCACTCCATAAAGATCATTTACTCTTATTAACTGATAATTTTAAATAGGCACTTACATGTATTTGTGGCAAGGAAAACAGAGCCCACAAATGAATAAAGCTAGAGGATTCATTTGTTTGTCAGTGTTCTAAAAGCTATCTGAAAAAAAAGGATACACATTTTGTACTTGCATTTCCATTATATCCATTAGCAGTAATAAGATTATCCTGCCCATAGGCTGGAACCTCTGTTGACAGGGGTCATAATCCCAAAGAGCATTAATAGTATTGCTAAGAGAAGGTCAGTGATTAGCCTGGCTGTGTTTCTCAGGGCTCCAACTCGTGGCTGTGTGAACTGCATGCCATGATAATCTTTCAGTGATTTGTGCTGAAGGCCAGGGGATCCTGTGTGCTGTCATTAATAAATCTTGATAAGTGTAACATAGAGGTAGAATTGTACATATACAGCAGTGTGAAATAACAGTGCTGAGCATTTCAGATTCTAATTTCACCTGTATCCTACGTCTGCCATGTCTCATCTGCTGCCCCTTCAGAGGTCTACAACCTATAGAAAATTGTGCAGAAAGACTTCAGTCACTTGAGTTAAAGCCTGGTAGGATTCCAGTTTTTGAACACTTATATAAAACTTGCTCATTGGAGTGGCAGGGTATCTCTAAATGTGGTATTCATTCAGGAGTTCTTGCAGATTACTCTGCACAAAATCATTACAGAACAATAATTGATATTAAGACACTTTTATTTCAGAATGGACTGGTTGTGCTGTAATATTTAGTAAAATGTTGCTATTCGTGGTGGCCCATACATTGCAAAAACATTTTATGGAAATAGTTATATATTTTCAGGGGAAAATTTGGACAAGTCTTTAGGCTTGTTGAAAAGAAGACTGGAAAAGTTTGGGCAGGAAAATTTTTCAAAGCCTATTCTGCTAAGGAAAAAGAGAACATAAGGGATGAAATCAGCATCATGAACTGTCTACATCATCCAAAACTCGTCCAATGTGTAGATGCCTTTGAAGAAAAAGCCAACATCGTTATGGTCTTGGAAATGTAAGTATAAAGCAGATCACACTGGCAAAGGTAATAATGTTGAAAATAATTGTGTATACAAAAGTAGCAACTTACCCAGATGTAGAACTGTCAAAAGCTTCAGGATTTGCAGGGCCTGGATGGCTTTCTCATCTTGCAAGGTTTTCCAAGTATTTATCCAACTTGTTTAAACTGTGTAAGTGAATCTGTGTTGTGTCTTTTAAAAATCTGTGAAGATGTGTTACAGTTTTTATTGTCTTGTTTGCTTGTTTTTTAAAGTACATGTGGTACATGTTTGCAGCTCACTCTTTTATTGCCAGCTTGGGAGAGCAGAGAAAGAAAGTAAGCTGTATTTTGGACTTTCATTTAGAACTAAAAATGTGTTTAAGGAGGAGAATTCTTTTTTTCCTTTAGGCAGTTCTAAACATGTATTGAAGAATATATCAGATGTTGCTTGCAGAGAATTGAATGTTGGTGCACAACAGACAGTAGGAAAGATGTGGATCAGAATGCAAAAATCTAAGCCACATTCTAATAAAATAGTTGAATTTCCATAAAAAATTTATCATGACAAATTTATAGTGCTCAAGAGATATTAGGAACACTTCAGTTTTCATAATATCCTGTTTTTATATTTTTAAGAGACCTTAAAGGGTTAGCCCAGTGTGGTTTTCCTGCAACACATAAATACTTTGATTGCAAAACATTTATTTATAACAAGTTCTGTATAAAAAAATCTCCACAGGTAAAGGCAGTGAATGTTCTAAATCTAGATCAGTAGATGCAGAAAGATTACGCTGTTTTCCCTAAAAACTAATTAAACATTAATTGATCTGCCCCCAAGGTCAATACACAAATTCTCCATGACGGCCCAGGTGTAGCAGTTGCAGAAGGGAATCTCTCCTTTACTTGAAAGTAACTTCATCCAAAACTATATAATTAAGTAACAAAGAATTTGAAGACAGGCTATGCCACTGTCTTGTTCTTGCTGAGTAAGACAGCAAAACCCATTTTTACCTCCCAGAAATTGTTCACCATGGGCTTCTCATGCCACACTACTGTGGGGAGCAGCAGAAAAGCACCACAGAAGCAGTGCTGTAAAGCATCTCACAGGGCTGTGACTTGGGTACCTTTGTGTTTAAAGATAGTAGATATTTACTTCCAGGGGAAAAAAAAAAAAGGAAAAAAAAAAAGAAAAAAAAAAGAAGATTCAATACATGTTCTTGCAACAAAATTTATTATAAGAGAAGAATCTACACAGTTCAAAATGGAAAGTAATGGTCAGGCTTCACAAACAATAATGACCAACATGACCACTGTTTGCATCCTCCATAATGCACCTTCTTGGTTTGAATCCCATACTTTTGGCAGCAGCAGCTGAAAGGAAAATTAAATCCTGATCTGTGCTGATGTTTTTCCCAAAAAGTTACATCAGTTACTGTTCTGCTGCCACACCTACTTCATGTGCTGTCTGATGCAAGAAGGAGAAGCAGTTTTTTTGCTAGCTGCAAGTTCTGAGTAAGATAGAAATTGTTTGAGGCAAAGGAGACTATATGTCTATTTTGCTTGCTTGGCACTTGCTTAGATTATGTGCAAACTACTACTGCACTGGCATATTTCAAAAATTGGATTTTACAACCCTGGAACTTATGTGCAAGAAGGTGTTTTTATTTTTAGACTGAGCAGTTGAGCAAGCTGATGATGGTAAGGGAAGGGAACCCTACTTAGCTTGGAACTGGGAGCTGGCAAACCTAATGGAAAACAGGGAGATGTATAAAGAGTCTGGAATAGCATATGGCTTTACACTCCATTAGTTCCCCCCGACAGCAAGCGGGTTTTACTTTTCAAAAATACGGAAAAGTGCAATCAAATTTAAAGTAGCTTTGTTAACCAGTATAATTAGGATGTGATTTTAGTTTGGGGTGGCCACCTTTTCTGGCTTTTGAGACACCCCACTGGAAGTTCCAAGTGTCAAGCAGCAGGCAGCAGCAGTGTGTCCCAGCCCTGCAGCAGAACTGTGGTAATGCACGGATTTCAAATAAATCCAGCTTACCTGCTATTAGTCTCATTTTAAACCAGATTTTAGTAGTGAATGGAATTTAGCAGATCCCCCTCTACTTGAATTGGAGCTATTGGTAAGAAGCAGCTTTGGCATTTTCTTCCTGGTATTTATTATAAATTTTTCATTTTAATTTTATTCCCATATCTTTCTTAGAACCTTTTAGACTTCACCTTCTCTCCTTTTAATATTTTTCATTACACTATATTATATGCTTTGATTTCATATTTAAATTAAAATCAGATTTTTTTATTATTAATTTTAAATCAAACACTATAATAAGATGTTCTTACCTGAAAACCTTTCCATCTACCATTTGCTGGAAGTCAGGGGCAAGTCTCAGGCATTTCCTTTTCAAATATAGGAAGGTACTGGTACCACAATAAGCATCTCAGTGGAAAAACTAAATCTGAAAAATAGTATCATGTTGTAAATGTCATTCAGCACGGGGGATAAGTGCCTTAAAGTTTTTATATACTTCAGATAGTCAGTTCATTTTGACATAGATCAGAAAAAGATTATTGTATTGCAAATTAAGATTATTGGAGAAAAATCTCAGCACTAAACTCCATTCATTTGGTGTGATTTAAGTCAGAACAAGTCACTAAGGTTTGGAGATAGATTTATTAAAATGCAGCTGAGAATTTGTCTGGACAACAGATTCTTCTCACTGTTCCTCCACGACCTAAAGTTTATAATAAAACAATTTTGAAATGTGTATTCTGTGGTTCTATAGACATGAATATTTTCGTCTATGGCCTCATCTAGAGAAGACAAAAGAGGATTCTGAACTAGTTGTGGCTGTTTGAACAAAGCCAACTTCTCCTTCTGTGTATGGGTAGAACCTGATCTGCGCTGGTTTGATTCAGCTTCCTAATCTGGCAAAAATTAAACTGGATTTGGCTTGGGATATAAATGCAACATTATTCATTCTATAAATGCATAGCAGTTTAATCTAACGTTGCTACCAGAGTGTCTAGAGCTCCCATGGTAAAACCAGCACGCAGATGTATTAACAGTAGTTAATTTCCAAAAATATGCTAAAAAGGGGGGTTTGAGACAATGGTATGATTTCTGAAAAGTTTTTGCTTTAAGGATCTGAAAATTATGGCACATTTACAGTAAAAATAAGTCATGATTATCTGTGTTAAACAGGCAAAAACAACTGGTACATTTTAGTATTAGGATGACTATCATTTGGAATTGCACAGTGCTCCAGATATAAACGTTTTGCCTGCAGATGTTTTCATAAACACCTCCATTCTGGTTAATGTCTTACTGAAGTAACAAAATACTAGATCCCTTGAATGTTTATTCAACAGCTCTGGCCATATTATTGCTTTATGTTACAAATGTGCTCTAATACAACACAACCTCTCGGTTTGTCAAACATATGCTATTCTTACTATTTTCATGCTCATAGGAAGCTGCAGTAGCATTTCTAATTACATATTTCTTTTAAAATCTTATAGCCAAAGCAACAAATGCATCCAGAACTCCAGATGTTTCAATTTCAGTTTGGTATTTGAGGGATATAATCGTATATCTGGCAACCTGCAAGAATTGCAAGGCCAGCTTTCAGTTTTGTGTTTTCTTTCTGTAAGTGAAATGTGCAATTACATTTGGCAATAAGCACGAATGCTGCAAAATATTAAACCATATAAAGACTATGGTGTCTTTAATTTAGAACAGATTTCTAAAAGCAAAGCTCTCATCACTGTTTGATCCTTTCTCAATGGGTCATTCCCCTGCAGCATAAGAAAAAAGTATTTCCCATCTTTGGATGCAAGCAGATAAACCAGTTGAGTGATTACTCAGAATGTAAAACAAAACAAAACAAAAGACCAAACACAAAAAACCCCACCAAAACTAACAAACCACAACTTAAATTATGCTTTTTTAAATGTAGATTAAAAATGTCCCACTTTAGTTCCACTGACAGTTCAATCCAGGAGATTCTACCGTGAAAAGACCAATTATTTCACATCTTTAATAAGCATAAAAATGGAATTGTCCTACAAGGAGTGTGATGAGGACGCAGCACTGAAAGTGTTGTGGGTTATATCCTTGTCCTGTCATAGCTAAGGAGGAAATTCCCTCTGAACTCACTTGGGTCAGTAATTTACCCTTTGAGCTTTGCATTCCAATTGACCATATCATCAGAATTCTTCCTTCTTCAGCCTTTCTTTGTTGCTCTCAATCTCTCCTCTTCCCAAATTTTTGCTCATCTGCTAGAAGTTGTGTCCTCTTTTTCTGGGACCCATTCTACGTACTTTAGTTTTCTTTATTTCTAAATTATGTTGTCTGCACTTGTGTAGTGGTGGATCATAGGAGGGAAGGAAGCAACGAGAAACGTGCGCTTGGAGTCTGGAGTGGTGTTATGAACACATGTCAGCAGGGTGACAGTCACATGGCACACACTTTACTGTCAGCTGCAGGTGATGGATCCTAAAGGCAGGATATAAATCCCTACTGCCTGGGGTAACAGTATGGGTGTCTCACAGCCCTCACCTGGGGCAGAGATTCAGAGTGGAAAACATCTATTGATTTATACCACACACAAGAGGTGATTCTTCCCATATTATCCTTGTGCCTATGGAAAGTGCCGTTACAAAACACAGACTGCATCCTGAAGTGACTACTGCAAGCTTGAACACTCTGTATTTCTGTAAAAGAAATAGTTTGATTACTCCCCAAATGAAAATGTTGCAGAAGTCCTCTTTTTATTCTGTCTCTCCTAGGGTTTCTGGAGGAGAGCTCTTCGAACGCATCATTGATGAAGACTTCGAGCTGACAGAGAGAGAGTGCATTAAATATATGAAGCAGATTTCAGAAGGAGTTCAGTACATTCATAAGCAGGGTATTGTCCACTTGGATTTGAAGCCAGAAAATATTATGTGTGTCAACAAAACTGGTACAAGCATCAAACTCATTGACTTTGGACTTGCAAGAAGATTAGGTAATGACTTCTCTGCCTATTTCAATTTGAATGGGGGAAAGGGGCAGGACAATGCTACCTAATATAGTCTTTCATATATAAAGAGTAAATAATGTTTCCTATAAATAGTTCTGGGTTTAGGAAAAAATAAAAAAGGGAAAAAGAAGGTATTCAAGAGGAGTGTGCAGTGAACTGTATACAAACTACGTGTCTGTTCCTATAGGTAGGGTATCCCTGTAGATTACAGGTAAAATACACAGTAGTGGTAATGTTAACAAATACATTTATTACAGGAAACTATAAATCACTAACTTTCTAACTAAATACTTCATGAATACTACAAAACCTTGAACTTTTTGTAATCACAGGAATTAAGGTGATTTTCTAGAGGTCTTTCAGATCTGGATAACTATAGTTGATTTGCATTTACTCATTAGTTTTATCACTTCTTAACTTAAACAGCAGGATATTTTCATACATGTTAAAAATCAGAGGAATTCTATATGGAGCTGTGTAATAGTACTACTTAAAAATAATACAAAGGGGGAAGTACCACTTGACAAGTTCCTCCTCTTCCTAAGCTGCTTTCAGCAGCTTTCTATCATTCATTTTGGTCTAAGATTCCAGCATGCTTTGCAACTTGAAAGCCAAAGACCTTCAATGGTTCTTGTCTTCACATTGTTCAGTATTAGTTCAGCTCTAAAAAGCAGCCCTCCAGTTGTGCTTCCAGTGTTAGTGATCAGCACACACTGATCTTTTTTTAATCTTGTATTTTCACAAAAGAAAAAAAATATTCCAAGAATTAAAAGGAACAAAAATAATTTATGAACCTGTTACTGGGAGAGCTGAGATTTGTGGCTCTACTGACAATAATTGATTGGGACAACTCATATGAATTCTTGCTCTCTATATAAGGGGTCCACAGCTAGATTCCTACTTGCAATCTTTTCTCTTCCTTTTTTAACAAAATTATTTTTAATACTTATTAAAAATAGAACAATGTTTTTTGGAAGAGTACATTTTGGAATTACTACCACCTGGTTTTTGTTATCTGCCTAAATGCTGCTCATCCTAGTTCTTTTGACACTTAAGTAACAGACTACTGCATTCCCAAGAATATAATTTTACGAAAACAAACAAAAAATACTTTTTTAAATGAATGGGGGAAAACAAATCCACTCTTCAGAATTTTACATGATGTTCAGCTCCAAAAGTGTATTGCATGAATCTTGGTCACACGGACACTGTTAACTCAAAGATATTTATTTTATTTATTAAAAAAAGAAATCACTGCCATTTATGTTCATTCAGTAGAAAGGAGCCAATGGTGTTCTAGGAACATGAACTGGATTTTGTTCTTGTTGAGGAAACAGATAAACTGTTAACTAAGTTCCAGTGCTGATGTTTTGGTTATCAGAGGTGTGTGAAAGATTTCAGCCCATGATGTTCCAGCTGTCAGCCTGAAAACTATACATTTATTGCTGCAGGGAGTGGATTTCATCAACAAGAGATACAATGTAAACACAGAATGGCCTTTTTATAGAAACTTCTTCAACTACTTTTAACTTCAGGCCACAGTTAAACTGACATTTAGCAAACAGAAGATCCTATTTTCAGTAGCCTGTTCATATCCATCAGCTTTTCCATTTTTCTGGTAATCTTGTGCATTGCCTGGCTGACACCAGCTTGTGAGCTGCTGCAGTCGTACCATGTGTAGCAAATCTCTAAACTCCAGGTAACTTTCTGTGATGTAGAAGGAGGAGAGCTATGGGCACTGATGCTGACTTTGATTTTACAATGCTGTATGGCTTAGTATGTTGCTAATTCTTGCCAAAGGCCACTATAGGTATTTGCTATTCATCAGCTGCTGTTCTGGATAACTCCGCTGTGTGTGGCATTTCCCTAGGAAGAGAAAGTGCCCTGCCATTTCATGCCCATAAAGCAAAAGCACTCTGTTCGTTGGGAAGACAATTGTAACAGTTTGGTTGAGATGATTTCCAAAAGCAGAAAACAACTTTTGCTGTTTCATTTACTTGCAAAAATTGCTAAAAATGCTTTTCACTAATGCCTGCTTCTTGTCAATTGTCTTACGTGGTGCACTGAGGGCACTTGTGCTCCTTCAAACTTTGTGATTTTGAAATTGGTTGTCAAAGTCACTTTGGCATTGATAGATGTGGGACTGGAGCCCTCATACTACGGACCTGACTGTGACTGAGCAGAAACTGCTCAACCAAGGGATTGCTGAAGGGAGCAATGGCTGACTCTGCACTTCAGGTTCTGAGATTTACTTTTAACTTTTTGTAACCAGTGCAAACTAATGCCTCTAATTATTCATTGTTTTGATCAGTTTTAAATATATTAAGATCAGTTCCTTCTGCAGTCATCTTCTGCAGCTAATTAGTTCTCCTGCACTGTCAGGAAATACCAAAGCTGCAGTGGGATATTTTCCTGACCTTTTTTGGTGTGCTGAGGAAGACATGTAGAAAATTGTTTAAGATAAACCTCTTGAGGAGAAAGGCGAATGATTTTTGAGTACTGTAAAGATTTTTTTTTTAATCAGTTGATTATACACAGTGTCAGCAACAGTTTCCAATTAGCTTGTCAGCTTTCTGTCTGAATTAAGGGATCTCCAAACACAGATCCTACTTGTGTACTAAGCTTGTAAACAACTGGGTAAAGATTTGACATATTATTGCATAGAAAAGGTCTTATTCTTTTCCTTTCTTTTTTCTTTTATACACAGAAAATGCTGTATCAGTTGTTTCACACTTTATGCTTGCACTCAAATGCCATGTTTTCAAAAAAAACCCCCACATTTCTCTGATGTATGGACAGTGCATTTCATACACCAGACTTTTGCATACACAGTGGCTCATGGTAGTTTACACAGTGCGCAGAAAAGCCTCCAAACTTGGATGTGAAAATCTGAGCCTGAGATTTGGACAACCGTGATTAGGCTTTTGGAAAACAGGTTCATTGTCATAAATTTCAGTAACTTTTCATGAAGACAGTGAGAAAAAAAATGTAGGTGTTGACTTTAAAAAGAAGTCAAATGGAAAAATGGGATCTTGGGCTTATTTGCACTTGAAAAAGGAAGGGTGATCTCTCCGTCCTCATGGCCACTGTGAAGAAGACATTGCCCTTCTTTTGGGCTAAGTCGCTTCAGATTGGATACCAGAAAAAGGATCTTACTTTTTGGGATGAGAAAACTCTGGTTATGTGACTGTAGGGATGTTGTGGAATGGTTTTTGAATGTGCTTTTTAAAGGCTAGTCAGAGATCTGGCAGGAGGGTCTTGATGTTGGTGAACTTGCATG
Organism: Manacus vitellinus; assembly: GCF_001715985.3. Lineage (NCBI taxonomy): Eukaryota > Metazoa > Chordata > Aves > Passeriformes > Pipridae > Manacus > Manacus vitellinus. The sequence continues at coordinate 3,784,910 of NW_021939632.1, forward strand.
GGAGGATATGGGTGACTTCCTGCAGCTGCTCCCAGGCATTCTTCTGTCTGTGTGTCTCTGGAAATGGGTACTCCCTGCATGGAGGGGTCTCTGAAAACAGGGAAAACATGTGACAATAAGGCTTCTGCAATTAGTTTACTATAACCATACTTAATCAGAGCAAAAAGGGTTTCACGGAATTTAAAATGGGAAAGAGGCGTGACCGTGAGTGAATTGCTGCAGTAGTGCTTGAAAGTTGCACAGTGTTAAATCTTTAGGCAAGTTATTAACCCCATATATCCTTCAGATTTCATGTGGTACATTGGGGATTTCCACACCTCAAAAGACCACTACCTTAGGTGTTTGATTACATTTCATGAAATGCCTTAAGAGCTTTCAATGGAGGTGAGAGTGGGAGTGGAGTCAGGGCTGAGATCAGCGTTTCTGTTGCAAAACCTGGTAAAGTAGGTTCTGGTAAATAAAAATATTCTATTAAGATTCAGTGTTGTGGACAATTCACTTCTATTGTAGTCTTCTCAAAACTTTTGATTTGATGTTGTTTGGGGTTTTTTTAAGCTTTTCTCTTGATTATAGAGCTGCAAATATCTGTACTCATGGTAACCTTAACAGGAGCAGGATTGGACTCTGCTACATCTGTTTTCCTTCCCATCCATATCTGTTTTATTTAGATGGTAATCTCTTTGGGAGAGCAATGGTCCCCTACTAGGACATTCTGCTGTGCCTAATCTGGATGCTACTCTTGCACAAAAGATAAACATAATGCAATGAATCTCACTCAAGGCAGATACTGATTACTCAGGCACATGTGCAGACTGGACAAGAGTTTCTTGACCTAAATCCAAGCCTGTTTCAAGTCGTAAACAATTTATTTTCTGCCATTTTTATATTTTTATAATACAATTCTTTTATTGGGATGTGGGTTTTTTCCCCCAGTCGCTAATCTATTCCTTAGTTTTCTTCCTTCTTCATCTTGCTTGTTCTTTTCTTCTTCCATCCTATTTAGAATGAGCATTGATGAAAATGAGCCCATTGAGTTTGCCTAACAATTTCTAACTTAGTGACTTACCTTGTGTTTCACACTATGACTAGAAGTCAGACGCATCACTCAGTTGCACATTGGCAGAATAAACTGGCAGTACTATGTTATGAACAGGTTGTTCTTCTACCTTCACACTGTATTTTCCAGTGGAGCAATACTGGTGGGCCAGCATAGGAAAAATGACAAGCGAGTTCACATCTCATGACCTTATTCTTTCAGCTCATACTGGTAGCAGGTGCCTCATTGTAGATAATTTTAAAAGCATCCACACTGTATTTAGGCAGAGACAAATGTGGAACACCTGTGCTACAGGCCAGCTGAATAAAAGGTTGGAGCAGCTGATGACTGAAGGCTGATGATTTGTGCTTCCCCTTCACCACTTTGCATCTCCACAGGTGTGGTTGTAGGCAGGACTAGTTTTGAGAGCATGCCCAAGTCCAGCTTTACTGAGAGTCAGTGATCTGACAGACGATCATCATCTGTTTCCTTTCTTGTTTCACTGCTGGTCGGTGCCACTTCAAATTTCAGAGACATGCAACCCACTATTGATTTTCTTTCCTATTTACGCTAGAAAAAATGTGTTGTATTGAAATAGTTATTTCTTGTTATTATAATTTTATCACTACTGGTTCTTTTTACCACAACACACAGGGCCCTTAGCTGTGATAAGTCTTGGATAATTTGTGAAAACTTTAACTTCTGTCTAACACTGGATTCCTGCAATCCTCTTGTGAAACTGCTAAGGGGATGGAGGCTCAAACACTTTTGTACTTCAGACATCCAAATATGAATTAAACAGTGACGCTCTTCCTCTTTCTTAGACTTGGTCTAAGAAAGCTTCTTGCAAAGCTTCTTATGTGATTGTACAGTGCTATATGCTTGAGGATGCTTAATAAATAAATCTATTTCTATACATGTATCAGCTAAGAAAATAGCAGTTCAGTGGTTCTGATAAAGATCTAAAAAATCACAAATATAAGGGCAAAACTGGTTTTCCTGTTACTGGAGAATAACTAGTTTTAAAAATCTGCACGCAGCAGTTAATGGTTTTCTCTTTCATTCTTCACAGAAAATGCAGGTTCTCTGAAAGTTCTCTTTGGGACACCTGAGTTTGTGGCTCCAGAAGTTATAAACTATGAACCCATTGGATATGAAACAGATATGTGGAGTATAGGAGTTATCTGCTACATTTTGTGAGTACTTTTGCTATTTTTAACATAAATTCTGTCAGTTGCTGAACATACAAAATTTTCATCAGCTTCTGAAGTTTTCTCCAATTTTCAGGCCTTTTCTATTCTAATTACCAGCTCCGGCATGTTTAATAAAAGTTCTGTGTTCTCTGAAGGGTGTGATTGGTAAACTGCAGAACTGGCAGTTTGGGAAGTTCAGCCATTTAGTGTTGTACTTCTTACATCACAAACCGGCGACACTTCATTTAAAAACACAGTGCGACAGTATTTTATTGTTAACTTTAAACTATTTTTCCCTTCCAGATATTAAAGAAAAATGCACTAATAACCATTAATTTCCATTCTTTTATTACAAGAGAGAAAATTTTTGTGAAACTTTGGGGTCTCATGGGACACACTTAAGTATCCCAGTGTTACCATATCTGTTCAGAGTGCATTTTAATTTATTATTAAGCACAAACCACTGGATAAATATGTTTTATAAGAAGCATGAATTGAGCTTGTGGAAGCATTTTAGAGATGGTTAGCTACAGCTCTTGGTTACATATTTCAGTATTAGATTTGATTTTTATATATGATTTGATAACACGTGCTTATGAACATCAATGAGTCTAGAGAAATGTATATGGAAACAGCATCTCCATGCCTAGAACAGCACACTTGCTGTTCTTCCTCCCACTGTGACTGTACATATTTGATGCCACATAAACAAGTGTAAAGAAAAGCTCAGCTTGGAGCATAGTTCTTTCTTCCTCACTCCAGCTTCAGCAGTAAGTAAACAGAAGACTTGCTTTGCGCTCATTCTTTTAAAAGGCTCCTCTCCATGCCCTTCTCCTTTAATAAAAGAGTCTCCACTGCCCTGGCTACCCTGCTCCTTGACACCTGGCAATGCATAGTTGTTTGCCTCATCTTTCCTTGGTCTTTCTGCATTCCTGCTTGCTTCAGGAGCCTGTACTTGTTCTCACACTCTTCTCATTTCCAAACTAAGCAACATAATTCCCTTACATGTCCTGTGCAAAAGCTACTACATCAACTCTCTCTTACTCCCAGCGAAGACTCTGAATATTTCTGTTATCTTCTGTTTCTTATGTGAAGTGTGCTACACTCTTCAAGGTCACTTTGTTCTGCCAGTTTATTTACAGGACTTTTATTTTCCATTCACTTCCAGCACTTCTTTCTAGATCTTGAAAGCTCGTTTGGATCATTCTGTAGTTCAAATAATGCAGACCACACAGGCAGCACTCGGAAGACAAATTAATGCATTTCTCTAGCTTTCGAGGTCTCCTGATCTGCAGGCTCCTGGAAGGCAGGATGGCGATTCCGGGCACATCCATGCACACCCTCAGTGCTGCAGTGCCCTCTGGAGGCCTCCTGCACCCTGGGGAGGGGAGGTCTGGCCGCAGCGTTACCTGCCCTTTTGGGGAGTTCCGCGTCTTTTGCTGGCATTTGTTAATAAAGTGTGTGACGAGTTTCCGTGTGTTCCCCGTACAGGCAGCGACAGACAAGCAAGGCACAAATCGGTGCTGGCAGTGGTGTGCTCCTAAGGCATGGAGCCAGGGCTGCTGCTCCTGTACAGTCCGTGCTGGGGAACACCGGCATCATCTAAGTAGACAAAACAAAGGGAGCAGGTGACACAGGTGGAGAAAAGGTGAAACATCTTGCCAAACACTATGCCAGCACTGGCAGAACTGCTTCTTCCCAGTTTCTCTGTGCCACCAGAAGCAAGATATTTGGATGCTGTACCACCCAGCTGATGGGGTTGGGGTGGTGTTACACTTGACGCAGCTGATCTGATATGCCTTGTGAAATATATTAAGAAATTACTTGTTTGCTGAGGTGTATTTAAGCTCATTTAACCGCTCATAAGGGGAAAACTACATTACCCAAACATAATGAAAATCTTTTTTTGATGCATAGCTATTGCCACAATAGTGATTAGCAGTAATAATCAGCTTTTGTCTTTCTTGCCATAAGAATAATGTAGTAGAAGTTAGGAAAGACCTGTGAGTCATCACTTGGACTTTCCCTCTCCACCCCAGAGTGACAGGTTCCTGATCTGTCTTAACTTTCTTAAAGCCCAGCTATTTTTACAGACTCAGAGCTATGAGCCATTATCTAAAATGGACCATCACATCATCATTGCAGAATGCAAATAAAAGTCATTGAGAACTGCATATCTCTTTACTTGTAGCTCTGCTTTCCTGTTTTGATTGTAAGCTCAGAACCGCCAAACCTCATGCACCAAGTGTAAGACTCGCTCATTTATTGTCTGCCTCATGTACCATCACTGTGCTTGTAACTTGGCATTTGCACCGTCTCTCCCTGCCATGGTGAGTGGGGTCATGAAGGCAGAGGCGAGTGCTGCAGCAGCACTGCACTCGAGGGCAGGTCTGCTACAGGCAGCTGATGGCCCAAGGCTGCTGTGTCCACCACCTGATCTAAGTGAAGCAGCAGGGAGCACCTACTGCATGACTTGACATAACATCTCTTTTAAGGTAGGATTCCAGAGTGCTGAGAGACCTGTAACCTGCCTAGAAAGTGCCTGTGTTTCCATGATGTGCTGCACAACAGTGAATACAAACCAGGGTTAGCAAAGAGATGCTAAAGAGATCTCTGAGTGAAGGGTCTTCCCTGCAGAAGAATAAATAGGATGTAATCTTCAGTAGGAAGCAGGGTGACAGCACTTCTGACGAAACCCTGCAGCAAACCCCCTCTCCTTTCCCTCTGCTTTGCAGGCATAAGTACAGATATCACACTCCCTGTTGGGATCTGCATCTGTCTTCCTTATGACATGACTGACTTAATTCCATCCTACAGTTCATGGGTTCCCTTTCCACATTTCTAAGCTATGCATTAAATCCTTTAAATCTTCCTGGATAACTTATTCAGTCCTGTCTCTTCATCTGTCTTTGTTCTTCCTTAAATTTCCCTGTTTGTATTCTCCACTTTAAGTTTTTTTATATTCCACTTTTATCTTGTTCCCTGTCCTGTTCTGTATCACAGGACTGTCCCACATACTTAAGTTGATCTATTGCCTTAGAAATAACAGGCCACAAATATTATAGCTTCTGTATATCATCTCCATTTATGTCTATTTCAGAATTTCTTTTTGCATTTACATTAACCTTTATCTAATGAAGGTTAAACCTCCTGAATTCTTTCCAGCTCTTTCTGGAAAGAATTCATTCTTCTAGGCATTGCTGAATTTGCTTATTGGGTTTTTTTCTATTTCTAGTTCTTTTCTGATGGATAGTAAGTGTTTTCAATATTTAGTAATCTGAAACAATTTCTAAATTCTATCTTTATTTCAAACCAATTTTCAGTCTAAGCTTTCAGCACTGCATGTACATACACTGAACGTGGATAGCCCTTTTCCTTCTGGCTCCACAGGATCTGATTAGTTTCAGGGAGGAATTGGCTGTGGCTGATTCAAACCTCTGCTTGCTTTCCAGTAGCTCTTCTCATTTTATCAGTGCCAGGCAGTGTATCTTTGCAGCATAGCTGATCTCTGTCAGTTAATATTTTTTAATGTACTGTATCTTAGGCTGTGTTTTAATATCACATTTGATCTTGCTGTACACTCTTCTCCTTCAGCACCTTCCTAATTGCACTCACCCTGATTCTTCAAACATTCATTCCCTTTCCTTTTTATCTATTGTGTTGTTCATCACTGCTGTTATTCCTGCCTTGTTTGGCAGTTTGGGTTGGTTGAAAGATCTTTTGGCATCGTTCATCTTTTGGGTGTGCTGACTTGGAACTTCAATGAGGCAAGACACAATACTGGCTTACACTCAGCCCCATGTTGTATCAAAAATTTATGCCTCCTCAATATAAAGATGTAAGAACACTCCTTGTTCTTTCCTTAAAGCAACTTAGGAAGGCCTTAATTTCAAGACAGTACCGCTCAAAAGAAAACGTTTTATTTGTTCCGTGGCAAATTGTGGTTCCTCAGTAATCCACTGGGCATGTGAAACAAGGATGAGAACAGCATAACACCCTTGCTTCAGCAGTGAGCTTTCTTCTTTTCATGGGTTTAGTGGTCTCTTCTCCTGAAGACAACCAGTGTGGGAGTCAGTCAGCACTCAGCTAAGGAAAAAGTGGTGTTGTCCCATGGATGTGTGTTCCCCACAAAGTAGCCTGACACTATTTATTTGTTTTATTGCACTTGTAAAAGAATGAAATTACTACATGATCTCCAGGCTGCAGGCGTTATGTGCTTATTTGACGTGCCGTGCACAGGTTTATCAGAAGCAGATACTACTTTCCATACTGAGATGGGTTGCTTTTTTTTGCACTGCTAATGCAAGGCAAGGACTGTGAGGAGGAGCTCATTGCCAGCAGTCCCAGTCAGCTGCTGCTGCAAGCTCTGCCTGCAGAGTAATGCTCAGAGTCTGACATTTTGGGACAAGCAGCAAAGTCATCTTCCTTGGACTAGTGGGAGTCTTAATGCAAAGATCTCCAGTTGAAATGCCGTGGTGTTTGTTATACAGGCACAGAGACTGGTGTGCACACTGGGCCCTTTTGATCTTAACATTTCTAAGTCTGCACTTGGAGCTTTGTTACAACAGACCAATAAACGTTAAGGAACTTCTACAGGATAAAATATATTTCTTCTTTATTTAGCAGTGGAAACTCTGAAAGATTTTCTAAACAAATAGTTCTTAACATGCCAGGAAGATGCCTGGTTGAGTGGCTGGAAGAATGTTTTCAGTAAACAACCTGCTGCCTGTCTAACAGTAACTTCGCAGTGTAAGCACAGAGTTAATTTTCTAGTGCAGTAGCTCATCTTTATCACTTAAGCATTCCAAAAAGAAATTGTTTCCATTAACTGTCAAAAGAGTTGCTGGGCCATTATTACTTTAAATGGCTATTAAGAAATGAACAACCAAAACTTCAGTCAGTGAAATCTCTGCTAAAGATAAGAATTTCTGGTTGTAATTACACGAGTCGCTGGATTTTGTTTTCTGACTATGGACAAGGATCTAGTTCTCCTTAGAAGTATTTCCACAACAATGCAACTGATTCAGAGTGTAAAACTGTAGTAGACAGAGAAAGTTATTTTAGCCTTATAAATTTTCAACAGCACATTCAGAAAATAGGTTCATTGAAACATTTGAATGGGAACTGTTACACTGGTGTTTGGAAATGACAAAGTGAATGGAGGCTTAACTGCTAACCACCTAGTCATTTACCAAATGCAATCCTACCACAGCATTTAAGATTTTATCAGATAATTCTGTCATGCAGTTCTAAAATAAATGAAAAAAAAAAAATACCAAAAAACCCAACCAAACAAAAAAAATTACAAATTACAGAACTTTAAACTGTGTGTGACATGCAGTATTCCTTTGCCCAGAAATTTAGATTGTCTTTATAAGCACTGCTTCTTATGGCAGTGTGGAGCAGTGGTGTTCCCACATGAAGCAGTGTCTCTGTACCTATAGCAGTCTTTTTAGCATGCAAATGATCTCTCAGTAATGCATCTTTAATCTCTGGAAATAGGCCAAATATTGTCTAATGTAGCACAAGAGCTGCAACAACACTATTTGTGGTAATACTACGCAAAGGTCACCTTTGCCATACTTCAATCAAGTATTGAAGGGAAATGGGATTGTTATTGCTCTGGCTACCTAAGTGTGTCCTCTGGAAGCTTAACTGGATGCAGACGTGCATCTCCTCTATTGTCAGTGAACTAAAAAAATACTTCACAGACCTGTCATTGTCTAAGCCACTGAATTGGCTGAGGGATTATTGTACTTACTACAAAGTCAAAAAAGAGACAACTTTGCACTGAAATCAGAAGTGCAGTCTGCATGAGATTTTTGCACTTTCTAAAAATGTTATGGACAAAAATGACATTGCCATAAATAAGAAAATGCTTAGCTCTTGGAGTGGAGGTAGGTTTAAGGCCCCGCAGGAACACTTTGTGGATTCCAGGACAGAGATTTCGATTGCTGGCTGTGAGGGCAGAGCAGAGCCTCTCACTGCGCCACAGCTGTGCCAGCTCTGCAGTGCTGTCAGACACAAACCTTCCCTCTTCCAGTAAAGTAAGTGTCAAACACAGAGAACAGTCATGGTAAAGTTAGTTTATATGAGCATTTTTTGCATGTCAGTCTTTCAGCTTTCAGTAACTTGTGACTGTTATATCTTCATAAATAGGTTTATGCCACCTTACACATTTACAAAATCATGCTTCACTGTTGCATTTGAATGCACCCCATATAATGGAAAGTAAGACACCAAATACATTCTGTTCTGATTTACCTTGTTCTGCCTGAGAATAAACAAACCTTTTATCTTCATCTCATGTATTATTACTAACAAGTTTCTGAAGTATACACATAAGATTCTGGAGTCTGCTATACTGCACACAACTTCCAGAAATGGTAAAAGATTTAGTATCTGCTCTGTCTGAGACTTCAAAGAGTGTGTGTTTCTGCTTTGCTTATAGAAATAAAATCCTTAGGAACAAATTCCAAATCAGATTTTGAAAGTAATTAGAGGCAAAAAAAGGAAGAAAAATAACTTTGAAGGGGGAGATCATTCTATATTATTAATCTTATAGCTCACTTTATTTGACCCCAGTCTTTTTTTCTACCAGTCTGTTCTGTGATATTCAGTGGCATCACAGTATTCATATAGTATGATATCTATATAGTATTTTCAGAACCCTAATAAGTTAGAGTTATTTTTCCATATTTTAAAGAAATTATTGTTGAAATGTAACTGGTTGTTTTAACTGGTTAACACAATTGTACAGAGAAAGCAAATAAAGTCTGTAAAATTTCATGAAGAATAGATTATTCAGTAAATTGTGTGCCAGGAAGACCAGAAAAACCGATTAACTTGTAGTTCTAAGGAATAAGCAACCTTTCACCTGAAAGTTTTTACTGAAAGTGCGATATGGAGGCATCAAAGGTATCCAGATTCACAAAGGCATAGTATAATAAAGGATAATGCTCCACTGGAGAAAAATACTCTGCAAAAATGACACCATGATGTTCTGTAATTGCCTTTCACAGACAATTTATCAGTTATGTTGAGTAAAAAGCCTTGGAAGCTCAAGTAGGTGATAGGAGAGTATTATTTCCATTTCATGCATCATCATGATTGACTGAGAACATAAAGACCAAATTACTTTTGGATGCATCTGCATAACTCCACAGCCTGCAGTGATGTAGCACTGTTTTGTCTGTCTATATAATTCAGGGTGGGTTTGTTTAAAAAATAGCCCTGTGGATTTCATGATTTCATTGTGCATCTTTCTTCTTGGGCTCTCTCTGCAGCAGTCAATGGAACAAAATGTACAAAAAAACCTTGGTTTGACAGTAAAGACAGCAAAGTCACTCTGAAACTAGATGATATCCAGAGGTCCCTTCCACCCTAATAATTCTGTAATTCTGCGAAAGTGCCAGGAAAGAAAAAAAAAGATATTCAACTGAATTTGATGTGAAAGTTCCAGGATTACTTATGTAGGACTAGACAAGTCATTTAACAAAATAGTATGCTCCAATTTCACCTAATTCTAGTTCTCCTCAAAAATGTCTTGGGGAAAAGAGAAACAAGAAAAATGTGCCTTTCAGTTTTGCTGACAAAATTCTAGTTTCTTTCCCATAAGACTAGTTAGCTTTGAGTCCTTCTCTTTTTTTTTTTTTTTGTTATGTTTTTAAAAGGAGCTTTTATTGATAAAGAGCTGCTGAGTATAGGAGATGTCACACCATTTTAACTCACTCCTGCAATAATTTGCAAATTGACACGGCTAGTTTTGTACCTGTCTGCCTGTCTGTTCTACCCCCAGGGTCAGCGGGCTTTCTCCTTTCATGGGTGACAACGACAACGAAACCCTCGCCAACGTCACCTCCGCAACGTGGGACTTCGATGATGAGGCTTTTGATGAAATCTCTGACGATGCCAAGGACTTTATCAGCAATCTGCTAAAGAAAGACATGAAGTAAAGCTGCTGGACTTGATACACTTTCTGTGTTTGCATTTTAGCTGAGCTTGTCGCTCGTGTTTCCCCGCTGTGAATCTCCACATGGCCGCAGCACCTCTGGCCATACTTTATAAGGAGCTCTAGGTGCCCGCCTGTCTGTGCGTGCAGCGCTCGCTTGTTTTACCGCAGGGAGCAGGGGCTGAATGGAGCACCCGCTTTCAATCGCCGGCTCGTTCCGCCCTTCCCTTCCCTCGGGCAAGATGCACCCTGAGGTTTTGTGTGGCCACCCCGATCTCCTCTGTTTCGTGACACAGACTCCTGCATGACGTGTCCTGTCTCGATCTGAATGGGTTGCAATTTTTTGCCATGTGTTGCTTCTAAGTGTGGTACCTCTAAGTAGGCAGCTTTCCTATAAATGCAGTAATTGGGCGAGAAAAAAAAAAAATCAGAGTTGGAAGCCCTATTTGCAGTAGTGCCTGAACAGAGCAAGGAAAGGAAACATACTTCTTCCAGTGAGTTAGCAATTGGATGGATGGAGAGCAGAGGGTTATTTATCTGTGCCCTTGAGCAAAGTGAAGAATGGGTGTGACTTGAGAGATTTGGACATTTCTGGTCTTTAAGATATTCGGGATGGTATTAAGTGGTGGGACAGAGAAATCTCTGTAAGTGAAGGAAAGAAGATCTGGGATGGGGTTCTGCCAGCACGAAGTAGCTGAATCACTGACACTGTGGCTCTGCTCTATGTGTTCCACGGCTAAAACATATGGCTTTTCCTGCTCTGTTTTATAATGTTTTATTAACAGTTAAAATTGCACAGTTTTCTCTCAAAAATATCTACAGAAATTATGAAAGTGAGTTTAAGAAGTAAGCAGGGCTGGGAAAGCAGGGCCATGTGATTTATGTTGCTAAATTTAGGAAACAGGAAAATCAGCTCCCAGAAAATAGAGCACAAAACAATGTTACAGCAGGTAGGTTCGCCTCTTGTTACTGGCAACACTGACAGGTCTTTTTATGTAAAAACAGGAGTCGCTTCAATTGTACTCAATGTCTTCAGCATCCCTGGCTGCAAAAAGACACCAAAAACATGGAAGCCAAAAAACTTTCCAAAGATAGGATGAAGAAATATATGGCCAGAAGAAAATGGCAGGTAATGAAGAGGACATGGAATCGGGCTCAATATCTTAATAAGTCTCTTTATTTTTAATGTTTGTGATTCTGAGAAACACGTCACGTCAGGTGGTTTCTGATGCTGGCGAAAGCTCTGGTGTGGCCAGAGTGTGAATGCAGGACAGTGGGTTTGGTTTCTGCATCGAGCAGTAGGAGAGTGCACAGCTGCACATACACTGCACATGGTGATTCCATTTCAGGCTGCTAAAAGGCATATCAGCTCAAATATAGTTTTTCCTACTCTTTTTGGGGTATGCCCATCTCTCTTCCCTTCCCTCCCCTCTCCATGCCACTGAGGAATGGGGGGTTATGTGGTCCTTAATGAACCTGAACAGTTCAGGTAAAATTTATCCACCTGGCCTCTGCAAAGACACTTTATTTTGTGGTAGTTTCATGCTACTGAGCCAGTAGTTCTGTCCTGTTGGAGCCTCAAGCTTCTCATCGATTTGGTCAAATTGGTTTAATAATTTTCTTTGACCTATTTGGTCTTCATATCTTCATTTTTCTTAATGCTGGGACTGTTGTAGCAGGTCCATCTGTGCTGCTATCCATCTGATAGCTAGAGGAGCTGCTGTGTGAAATCTTGCATCCAGCCTACAAAATATTAATTTATATAAATCTACCTTATATTTCCTTTTATGTTCTACTGTACATGTTTCTTGGAGCTCATGCAAGCTGTACAGAAATACAAGTGTCCGTACTAAAGCCAGCATAGTTTGAGCATATTTTAGTATGCTGGTGGTTGGTCCTCGATCCTGTCAGAGGTCTGCTTCCATCATGCAGATGGTACTTTCTCATTCATTCCATATTAGCTCGTTATTCGCCTTTGATGAAGCTCAGTCCAGCCCATATGGCTGTGGAGAGAGCCGTCCCCCACCAGAGTTCAGTTCCAGTTTAACAGGACATAGCTCTCTTGCTGGCCCTCCTCTCGCACAGCGCTTTTTATCCACGGCTAACAGAGACATTCATTTAGGTATGAGTTCATCAGGGGAAGTTTATATCTGCAACTAAATTTGGTAATTCAGTCCAGCCTGCTCTGTCTCTCCTAAAACAACAGAGCTATATATAAGCAGTTTGTCCAACAATTCCAGTGAGGTTTGCAGAGATCCCAGATAATTTGTCCGAAGCACGATTGTTGCAGAAAATCACATGCCTGTTGGACTGGATTGATCAGAAGCCTTTTATGTTATGTCTTAGAAAACAGGCCATGCTGTCCGAGCAATAGGAAGACTGTCATCCATGGCAATGATTTCTGGTATGAGTGGGAGGAAGGCCTCTGGGAGCTCGCCTACCAGCCCTATAAATGCAGACAAAGCAGAGAACGAAGGTAAGGAATTTTTCTGCACCATATTTTTACGTCTCTCTGAATCAATCTTACTAAAACTTTTAGCAAAATGCTAGAGACCAATCATTGAGTTGGATATTCCTGCTTGCTCTCTCACTGTCTCTCTCTCTCTCTGTTTTAATCTTCCTATTTTTTAAAGAAATCTCTCAAAAATTAATTGTACTTATATTGTTCTGCTACTCAAAATGTCCCAGTATAAGTACAGGCAGTAAACTCTTCTCTTTTTAAAGTCAAAGAATTAAGGCAGATTTGTCAGCTGCACTTTCTCTGAGTTTGGGAATGCATGTTTATACAAAGACGACAGTGATGTATTGCCTTCTCATGCAGGCGAGCAAGCAATAAAGTATTAACACTTGCTGTAACCAAGACACATACCCTGCATTAACCATGCTCCTCAGATGGGGCATTTAGGGGAAAAAAATAATGTGTCTGCATTATTCCCCTACATCCCCAGCTAAAATGTGGATTTGTGGTTTGTAACAATCAGAGGTGCAAATGTTTCACACTGCTGAGAATCGAGCAAGTAATTTTGACAAACCCACACAGACCGTGGGCCTGATACAAGTGGAGCTGGTTTATTCCCCTGAGTAGCAAAAGCCCAGGTTTGGTTAGAAAGAAATTCAAGAAAAAAAATACTGACGATGCGTAGCATGGTGGCCTGCAAGTCAACTTCTTTCTATTTATGGCCTGAATCTTTGTCCAGCTGCAAAAGATTGGCACAAAACTAAGCAGCCAAAGTCCTCGCTGTCCCGATTGTCTTACAGAATTAAGTGAAATAAAAGATGCTTTAACTACCATCTGGTAATTAAAAATTAAACTGCGTCTTTTGAGAACATGCCCTGTAAAATTGTTAACTACCTCTTCTTCACTCTCCTGCAGATGCTTTCCTTGAAGAAGTGGCTGAAGAAAAGCCCCATGTAAAGCCATATTTTACTAAAAAAATCCTTGACTTGGAGGTTGTGGAAGGAAGTGCTGCTAGATTTGACTGCAAAATTGAAGGTACTTTGAATAAGCATGTCTGTTTCTTTGTTTCCTTCCTTGCCAGTTTTCTGCATTGAGCAGTTTGACTTTTTCAGGGTTTTTTCTGTATTGTTGTTGGGTTGGTGCCATTTTTCTTTACCAATATCTGCCTACCACAGCATGAATGTGTTGCAATAACAGAAATTATCTGGAGCTGCCTGAACTTGTTCTGTGCATGCCATAGAACAGAAATCTACAAGAGTCAATGTGTGAATCACTAATTCAGAATAGCAAGTGGGAACTGTCATATGATTTTTGAGGGTAGAAACAGTAAAAACAAGATGCAACATATTTCCATAAATTGAAAGAGTATACTCTTAGAGACTGCTAAGCAGAGACCAAGAATTAGTAGGAGGTCACTTCTCTGAAATGACAGACAAATTTCAGGTGGCCTCAAGATAACTTTAAGCCATACATACATTGTATTAAAAGCAAAGAAGTCCCTAACAGCTTATATGCTTGAAAAGTAATATAATATCATTGCTCTGATTACATAAGTCACATCTAGAAAATACTGTATTGTTGTTTGGGGGTTTTTTTAAGTTTATGAGTTTGAGAAAGAAAACTCAGACAGGAATATGCAGACAGAAAGCATAAATTTATAAGAAGGCACTTAAGGAGCACGGGCGTGGTCAGCCCAGCAGTCTGAAAGCCAAGACCACTTGCACTTCTATTGCAATGAGATTGAAGCTTCTGTATCTCAGCTGTGGATGAAAACTAGAAATTAGGAGAGAAGAGCTGTGAAAACAGAAGGGATAGAGTCAGTACCATACTGCATGTGTTCAAGTTAATTTATGATGTTAAAATGAGGTTCAGAAACTGCCTCACTGACCTTCTGCTTGTTTGTTTCTGTGCTCCCAATCTCTTTCACTGCCTATGTTTCCTACCTCACAGTGGAGATGTGAGGATGGATTATTATTGCTGATGGATGCTCAGCGTGAGGGGTATGTGCACAAGTACTGCATGGAATAAAACAGATGGATGTACCACAGCTGATGTTCCAAACTTTCCAGTGTATTGCTGTAATGTTCATTGTGTAATAAGGATTGCTGCACTTCATTTCTGCTCAGTGGGAAGTTATGCTCCCATCACAGTCCAGAACTTGGCTGAGACAGCAAACCTTGAATTTGTTATAGCAGCCAAGAGTACTGTATAAGGGATTGTTCTCCAGCAGGCATTGTACAGCCCTGCTCTGGAGGCTTTGCAGAGCCATTTGCTTCACAAAGGCTCCAAAACTCCTGTTGAGATGCATAATCAAAATGTTTTTCTGAGACTCCCTGGCTTATCCTAACAAACACAGAGAGAAAATGGGAGTGCCATGTACAGGACAGGCTGTCTTGTAAGGAGCAGATTAGGAGGAGGAAGATTTAGAACAGCCATGGCAAAGCAACCCGAGAAAGATATTAAATTGTAGTTGTAAGCCAAAACAGCTTTATCCTTGAAATTCTAAATCTTGATGTTGGGAACTGTGGTTTCCAGAAAAGCTGCAGTGTAAGGTGAGCCTCAAATACACTGTCAGGAGTCCCTCGCTGGCTGCTGGATGTGACACATAAAAAGGTGTCTGCTGCCACTGCTAAAGGAGTGGAAAGAGGAATCCAGCGAGTACCACAGCGCTCACTTGCAATTTTGGTTATTCGTAATAAGGTTGTTTCTGGTAAATGGGAAGGAAAAAAGCCTTGCATCATCTACATCTATTTTACATAGAATTCAATAAAATATTTGCCTATCAACATGTTGGCACGTCCATACACAGAGAGGGAATTAGAGTGTAAAGGAATTAAGGATGAGTTTAAATTCGTTTATTGCAGTTCCTGTTCTCTCTCTGCTCTTGCAGGATATCCTGACCCCGAGGTAATGTGGTACAAGGATGATCAGCCTGTCAAGGAGTCCCGTCACTTCCAGATAGATTATGATGAGGAAGGGAACTGTTCTTTGACTATTTCCGAAGTATGTGGGGACGATGATGCCAAATACACCTGCAAAGCTGTTAACAGCCTTGGGGAAGCCACGTGCACCGCAGAGCTCCTTGTGGAAACAATGGGAAAAGAAGGAGAAGGAGAAGAAGAAGATGAGGAGGAGGAAGAATGAAACAAGGCTAAAAAAAAAATAAAGAAAAAATATATTTAAAGACTCTCCTTATAAGGCTCAGAAAACCAAGTTATCAAAAGCACCTTGTGTGATACGTAGGTCTTTGGGGGAATGTTATTTCAGCATGATCAGTTGATACCTGTTTGCTTTATCTGTGGGCATTAATTCAAATCAGCAGGCACTTTTAAGTTGCCAGCATGATTGGATTGACTTTAAGCAAATCATCAACTAAGTTGCCCAGTCTATTTTTAAAATCAAATGTATGGAAAACAAGACTACATTTATATTCTGAACATCTTAAAGAAAACTAGTCTATTTACTGAGCTCATTGCTCTACATCATCACTTTCCTCAGCCAAAACTCCAGCTAAGTTGGCTCCCCAATATATACTTTACAAGGAATCATTGGCCAGACATGCAGTGAATCTCTCCAGTCCTAAGGAATAGGCTGCTCCCTGAGCTGTGTCTTCTATAAGGGAAGGTTTGACACAGACAGCATTGCAATTTGTATGTTGGCATGGTTCATTTTTCATTTGCTTTAAGCAGAATCTCACAGTCCTCCTAACTTCAAACACATTTGCTGCCCTTTGTCAGTGTGCTGTTAGTGCTGTTGTAATACTGGCAAACATTAAACATCCAGGTGGTTTCCCAAGATACTCCTGATCTTGCTTTTAGCCAACTGATCACACTTTGTCATCTTTCCCTTATGGAGCCTGTCACTTCCACGCAGTTACAGCTGCCTGTTTAAGAAACAGACTGAAAACATAAAGACTGAGAATATTTTCTGTGTTTCTGGTCAGTCTAATAATGATTCATATGTATGCTGCTGTGAAAAAACAGGTTATTGCACAATCAGTGACTTCTCTGTGCATGTGTGTGAGTGGAATCACAAGTTAGTTAAAGTTTTACTTGCATATATTTAGAAATTGCAAAACAGATTTCAACTGATGATAAGCTGGAAACTCCCACAGATTTTTGGAGTAGCCAAAAAGATAGTAGCCTGGATTACAAACTCGTCTATACTTAGCAGTTTCCAAAGAATCTTAACCTATATAGGACCTATTTCTACCTTATGAGCTTGACTGTCTTGTTTTTGTCTTGAACCTGCACCAGTAAGGCTGTTGCGCTTTTTAAAGGCGCAAAAAAACAAAACCAAAAAAAAATCCAACTCCCTTTTTTTTTTCTCAGAAATTGTTAATGCACTCAGACTTAGTAACTTTGCTTTCCTTTCACAGTATTGGCACTTTTTAATTTTTTTTTGTTGTTGTTCAGAGGTAATATCAGAGGCTGCAAGGTGATATGCACAATCCAAAACCAGTGTGTCTTATATCTATGTATCATTCCAAAAGTGATTATTTTTCTTTTCCACTTTTTGTGTGTAAAGCGCAACCATTTGCATTTCAAAGGTTACCTCTTTTAAAAAAAATCATTACCTTAAATCCTCACCATTAAGTAGTCAGTGTACTTTAATACAGGTGTGTACATTATCAACCTTAGGTTGTTTGATATTACCTAGTTGTGTATGTGTTTCATATGATTTGCTCTTCTACATTCAAAGCTCAGTTAATGTGGATGACACGATGGTTTTTAACTGCTTTACTCTTTGTTGCTAAGTTCAGATTGCCAGCATGTCTTTTCCTTTTCGATTGATGAAAACCTCTTGTTATACTAAACACAGTATTGCCACAATTCCTTATACAGAAAGGTTGTGAATCTGATTTAGAGCATACAGAGCTTTCCTCACGTTTGTTTTTTTTTTTAAATGTTTTAGGCAACAATGGGGTGTATTTTGTACCTTAATAAAAATATGCTAATGATCTCTCTATTTGTTAAACCATCAGAATTGCAAAGATGAGACTGCTACAGCTGTAGTTACTCACGGTTCCTAAATAAATACTACCACAAAGCACGCTCCTCGTATACTCTGTTGCAGGCGTTACCGCGCTCACCTTGGCTACTCCTGCTCTGCCCTGAGAGCTGCTGGGCACACAAATGGATGAGGTGGTAACAGTGAAGCCTCCCTGACCTCTGTGGTGCTGCTGCACTTCTCCTGCCCTGTCAGTGCAGGCTGGTGCTGTGCAGAGGCTGCTCTGCCCCCCAGGTACAGCCTGGGGCTGGCACTCGTAGCCATGTGCTCTGCACATCTGCAGCCTCATCGCATCCCTCATCACACAGAGAATGATCAGCAGGGGGAACGTGGATGGGGCACCATGACAGCTGTGGGTTTGTTTTACAGCTGAGAATTCCCTTAAGGTGGGGAAACGTAGATCTGAAAGAGTGTAAGAGCAAGAGAGAAAAAAATGAGGGAAGTCTCATTGTAGATGTGGACTTACACCAGTGTTCCTAAAAGCTGTAAAGATGAAGGCAAATCTGCTTGTGCTGCTTTTATGCAGACTTTTTCTCGTGTGCAGTCCTAGACACTACGGACCCTGCAGGACCACACAGAAACTCCCTAAAGCAAAGATTGTGAAACACCCTGCTTGTACCAATATGTTTCTGAGCAAATCTTCGGCCCTTCAGTCATCTTTGCAAGATGCACCTCAGTCTTGTGAATGTACCTGACTTTATACAGTGACTGCTGATTTCTGTCCAGGTAGGCACATGCATGAACCAGGAACAGGTCTGGCTCTGATGGGCTGCTCTGTGGGTACAGCAAGGTCTGTGGGTACATGTACTGGGTATCAAAACCCACAGACTCAGTATTGGTGTTCCTGCACAGATTTTCCTTTCCCTCTCATACTTTCTGATATGGTTTGAAGCTGGCTCCCTGCCAAGTCTCCAAACCTTACCACCAGAGTTCCCCCCCCCCCAAACCTCAGGGAGAAGAGGGAGAAAAAAAAAATGAAAGAAAACCCGAAACGAGAGAGAGACAACCAAAGTGAGATATATAAATATATTTACACTTATATATAATTAAAAAAAATAAGGGAAAGGGAAGGGGGAAGGGAAAAGGAACAAAACCAAAATATTATATATATATAATATTCCCAATTAGCAGCCCAATATCTATCCACTAAAAAAGTTAACAAAGAAATAGCTCACTACTCTCCTGGGACAACCGAGGGTCGCTCCGGAACGATCGCCGGCAACCTCTGTCTCCCAAGGTCGACAAGGCCCAACCAGGCCTCGCTCCCCAACACGGCAGACTCAACAGCAGGGAACCTGCACCTCCAAGCCGCCGGAAGGAAAGAGGACGAAGGCCTCTCCTCCTTTCTTCTTATATCCCAGCTTACGTAAAAATCGTAGGGAATACTGGGTAAATCTGGACCCTTCCTTGGTTACAAACTGGTCACCAAGGAAGGCCTAGCCCAAACCACCACATTCTCCCACCCCTTATTCCATACTATTTTTACGTAACACCTATGTCTCACGTTCGCCTACATCCCGCGCGTTTATATACACATATACATATATATAGATATATATAGTCCTTGTTGGTCTCTCAACGCAGTTGTCTCGTCGTTGGAAAATCAATACCAATGTCAGTTCAGTTCAGTCCAGATCTTTGGTCTCCTCAGTCACAATTACAGTTCTGATTTATGGCTGTTTCATCACTGGACTGTCTCATCACTGGATACCAGCATCAGCTTAGTTCAGGTCTCTCTCTCTCTTTCATCTGGTGACTGGCTTCCTGTAAAAACACTCAGGACATACAATTAGTTTTTCCCTAGCATTCCCCTCAAATGGATTGCTGGAACTTTATCTCCATCAACAATGTGAAGGGATTCTGCTTGTGCGGGGCCAGCTCGATTGACAGAACCCCTGGTGTTAACTAGCCAGGTAGCCTTGGCTAAGTTCTTGTCCCAGTTTTTATAAGTCCCCTCACCTAATGACTTTAGAGTTGTCTTCAACAGTCCGTTATATCTCTCAACCTTCCCAGCAGCTGGTGCATGATAAGGAATGTGGTACACCCATTCAATACCATGTTCTCTCGCCCAAGTGGTGACTAATTCATTTTTGAAATGAGTCCCGTTGTCTGACTCAATACGTTCTGGGGTCCCATGTCTCCACAAAACTTGCTTTTCAAGGCCCAGAATGGTATTCCGGGCCGTTGCGTGGGGCACTGAAAAAGTCTCTAACCATCCGGTTGTTGCTTCCACCATGGTAAGTACATAGCACTTACCTTGGCGGGTCTGTGGCAGTTTGATATAATCAACCTGCCATGCCTCTCCATACTTATACTTATCCCATCGTCCACCATACCACAGGGGCTTCAGTCTTTTCGCCTGCTTAATAGCGGCACAAGTCTCACAATCATGGATAACTTCAGAAATTACATCCATGCTTAAATCCACCCCTCGGTCTCGTGCCCATCTGTGGGTGGCATCTCGGCCCTGATGACCGGAAGCATCATGGGCCCATCGAGCTAGAAACAATTCTCCTTTCTGCTGCCAGTCTAGGTCTACCTGTGACACTCCTATCTGTGCAGCTCGGTCTGCTTCTCTGTTGTTATTGTGTTCTTCATTAGCTCGCTTCTTGGGCATGTGGGCATCTACATGGTGGACTCTCACATTCAGATTCTTCGCTCTGGCAGCGATGTCCTGCCACAAGTCAGCAGCCCAGATGGGTTTTCCTCCACGCCTCCAGTTCATCTTCTTCCATCGATCTAACCATCCCCATAGAGCATTGGCTATCATCCACGAGTCAGTGTAGAGGTAGAGTCTTGGCCATCCTTCTCGTTCAGCAATGTCCAGGGCCAATTGGACGGCTTTGAGCTCTGCAAATTGACTTGACTCGCCTTGACCCTCAGCAGCTTCTGCCACTCGTCGGGTGGGACTCCAAACGGCCGCTTTCCACTTCCGGTTCCTTCCTATGATACGGCAAGAACCATCAGTGAAAAGGGCATAACGCCTTTCTTCATCTGGCAGCTGATCAAATGGCGGAGCTTCTTCAGCTCGGCTCACTGGTTCTTCCTCTTCTTCTGCCAGGCTGAAGTTCCCACCTTCAGGCCAATTTGTGATAACCTCCAGAATTCCAGGGCGATTTGAGCTTCCCAATCGTACACGCTGCGTAATCAAGGCTATCCACTTGCTCCATGTAGCATCCGTGGCATGATGCATAGGGGGCACCTTCCCTTTGAACATCCAATTTAGGACTGGTAGTCGGGGTGCTAGGAGGAGCTGTGTTTCCGTGCCAACCACTTCTGAGGCTGCTTGTATGCCTTCATAGGCCGCCAGAATTTCCTTTTCCACAGGAGTATAGTTGGCTTCAGAACCCCTGTAGCTTCGGCTCCAGAAGCCAAGTGGTCGCCCTCGCGTCTCACCAGGCACCTTTTGCCAGAGGCTCCAGGAGGGACCTTTATCTCCAGCTGTAGTGTAAAGTACGTTCTTTACGTCTGGTCCCGTTCGAACTGGTCCAAGAGCCACGGCATGTGCAATCTCTTGTTTGATCTGTTTAAATGCCTGTTGCTGTTCAGGACCCCATTGAAAGGTATTCTTCTTACGGGTCACAAAGTGAAGAGGGCTCACAATCTGGCTATACCCAGGGATGTGCATTCTCCAGAAGCCTATGGCCCCCAGGAAAGCTTGCGTCTCCTTCTTGTTGGTGGGTGGAGCCATGGCTACAATCTTATTGATGACATCTGTTGGTATCTGACGTCGTCCATCTTGCCATTTCACCCCTAGGAACTGGATCTCTCTGGCAGGTCCCTTGACCTTATTTTTCTTAATGGCGAAACCGGCATCAAGGAGAATCTGGATGATTTCCTCTCCTTTCTCAAAAACTTCTTCCGCTGTGTCCCCCCATACAATGATGTCATCGATGTACTGGATATGTTCTGGGGCCTTGCCCTTCTCCAGGGTGGCCTGAATCAGTCCATGGCAGATGGTTGGACTGTGCTTCCACCCCTGGGGCAGTCGGTTCCACGTGTACTGCACACCTCTCCACGTGAAAGCAAACTGCGGCCTGCACTCCGCTGCTAAGGGAATGGAGAAGAATGCATTGGCGATGTCGATGGTGGCGTACCACTTCGCGGTCTTGGACTCCAGCTCATATTGGAGCTCCAACATGTCTGGTACAGCAGCACTCAATGGTGGCGTGACTTCATTCAAGCCACGATAGTCCACCGTCAGTCTCCATTCGCCATCGGACTTGCGTACAGGCCAGATGGGGCTATTGAAGGGTGAGTGTGTTCTACTGACCACCCCTTGGCTTTCCAGCTTACGAATCATCTTATGTATGGGAATCACAGCATCTCGATTAGTCCGGTACTGTCGCCTATGCACTGTCTTAGTGGCTGTTGGCACTCGCTGGTCCTCGACTCGCAGTAATCCTACAACAGAAGGATCTTCTGAGAGGCCAGGCAGGGCAGATAATCGTTTGGATTCCTCTTCAATCACCGCGGCTATACCAAAAGCCCATCGGTACCCCTTCGGGTCTTTGAAGTATCCTCTCCTGAGGTAATCCATGCCCAGAATGCAAGGGGCTTCTGGCCCTGTCACAATGGAATGTTTTTCCCACTGGTCTCCTGTCAGGCTTATTTCAGCCTCTACCACTGACAGCTCTTGAGACCCTCCTGTAACCCCAGAAATTGAAACAGTCTCTATACTCTTATGTCCTGAGGGCATTAATGTACACTGCGCGCCAGTATCTATTAGAGCTTGGTATCTCTGAGGATTCGATGTGCCAGGCCATCGAACCCACACAGTCCAGTAAACCCTGTTGTCTTTCTCGTCCCTCTCCTTCTCCTGGCAGAAGGCAGGGCCCCTCTATTGGCTCTGGTCGGAGCATTCACTGTCGGATCTTTGCTTTGGTTTGGCAGAGGCTTTCCTGTCGTCCTGGAAACGGACTCCAGACCCTCTGCGTCTGGGAGATCTCAATTCCTTTTCAAAAAAGTCTGCATCTACTACATAGACAACTTTCTTATCATCTTCCTTGCGTTTTAGTTCTTTCACTCTGGCCTCAAGTCTAGAAGTAGGTTCACCATCCCACTTGCTCATGTTTTCTCCATGGGCACGCAGATAGGACCACAGTTCATTGCGCTTAGATCTACGCTTAGGGTTTTCATTCCTTCTGCGTGTGACGGAAGGAGATCGCGAGCGGGACCGGGACCAAGATCGAGATCGTGGTTGAGACCGGTCTGCTGATCTATTTCTGTAGCGTCTGTCCCTGTGGTCTCCGTAGTCATCTTCATAATCAAAGTGCCCGTAAGGCTCATCTCTCTCAGGTCTTTGTCTGTAACTAGGATCAGAATAGTCTCTAGAAAACTCATTCCTAGATTCTATTGTTTCTTTCATATGTCGCAGAACCGTACACAACATGCTCACAGGTGTTTCTGGCATGTTTGGAAGCATTACTCCTGTCAAGGTATGGACATATGATGCAGGAGCACCCTGGATTATCTTCTTCCACATGGGCATTGTGCAAATGGCAACCTCTGGGTCATCAGTGATGGGATCGTAATGAGGGTCCTCATACATAAGTTCCAACAATGCCAATTCTCTTAGGTACTGGATGGCGTCTTCTAACTTGGTCCACTTCTTCACGGGACACGGTAAATAGTCTTTAAATGGAAACCTTTGTCTCACACTTAAGACAAGTCGCGCCCAAAGACTGAGGTCGGGTTTCTCCTCTGCGAATAAGCGATCAAGTTCACAATCTCCGGAGATGGAAGCTAGTTGTTCTGCTTCCGCAGTTGACAACATGTGACCTCTAGCCCCACGGTCTCGGCATCGGAGCAACCACGATAGAATTCGCTCACCAGGCCGACGAGTGTAATCTTTTTGTAAGTCCCGGAGTTCTGATGGGGTCATTGACCGCAACTCTGTAGTTTCCATTTTTCGGGGTGTTGCTGCTCGTGGAGGTGGAGTTCTGGCACTGGTATCAGTATCAGTTCCCTCTCCGTCATCTCCTGACCTGTTTTGCTCTCCATCTGGTCGTAGGCTTAAAGTGTCGGGCGCTGGTACCCACGACTTCCTTTTCACAACAGGGGCGAGTGGTATCTCAGGTGGCAGGGTTTGAGTTTCTGCCTCAACCTTAGTCTTCCGAGCATAATCCACAGCAGCTCGATAGGCACTCGCCAGGCCCCAGTACAAAGCAAAAAACTGCATATTTGGGTCCTCGTAAGAAAAACACCCTTCTGCCAGACAACGTGCCACCTCATCAGGATCAAACACCTGCTCTGGTGTGAAATCCCAATTAATGGGAGGTGTCACACGCCCTACCAATTTACCAAAGTTGACCCAAATTCCTTGCCATCCAGGGACTGGTTTTTTCAAGGCCCTTCCCAAAGTTCCAGCAAATCCCTTTGAGTTTCGACATTTCCTGCAACAAGAAAAGCAGTACCACACCACCTTTCCAATGTTAAACACCACTTCCATGGCTTTTAGAAATAGTAGAACCGTTGCCAAACAATTTAGGTAAGGATTGGGGACAATTTTGATCCCAGGGACCTCAGTCACTAGGCCTTTGATGTCATAATTGAGGAAAGGCAGGTATTGGTAGATGCTTGTTGGGTTAGTTCTCACTGGATACCCAGCAGCATATATAAAAACGGCCAAAATAACCAAGAAAATGAATAAAAAGGCCATGTTTATATATTCTTCCTCTTTTTGTTCCCAAACAAAGCTATATTTATATAAACAATAGGCTCTTGGCAGCTCTCCCGGTAGTGTTCCCAAACAATGGGCAGTGTTTGCACCAATTTGGCTCCTTTCCCAGACTTGTTCCTAAACAACTGTGGCAAAACCAAAACAAACCGGAGATAACCAGAGATAAACCGGGCGGAAACACCAAATAATGTGATATGGTTTGAAGCTGGCTCCCTGCCAAGTCTCCAAACCTTACCACCAGAGTTCCCCCCCCCAAACCTCAGGGAGAAGAGGGAGAAAAAAAAAATGAAAGAAAACCCGAAACGAGAGAGAGACAACCAAAGTGAGATATATAAATATATTTACACTTATATATAATTAAAAAAAATAAGGGAAAGGGAAGGGGGAAGGGAAAAGGAACAAAACCAAAATATTATATATATATAATATTCCCAATTAGCAGCCCAATATCTATCCACTAAAAAAGTTAACAAAGAAATAGCTCACTACTCTCCTGGGACAACCGAGGGTCGCTCCGGAACGATCGCCGGCAACCTCTGTCTCCCAAGGTCGACAAGGCCCAACCAGGCCTCGCTCCCCAACACGGCAGACTCAACAGCAGGGAACCTGCACCTCCAAGCCGCCGGAAGGAAAGAGAACGAAGGCCTCTCCTCCTTTCTTCTTATATCCCAGCTTACGTAAAAATCGTAGGGAATACTGGGTAAATCTGGACCCTTCCTTGGTTACAAACTGGTCACCAAGGAAGGCCTAGCCCAAACCACCACACTTTCCTAGTCCTTTTGGGTTCCACAGCCTATAAATTGCCTGTTTTTCTTTTGCCCCAAGGATATCCCAAGGAGCTTACCATCTCCCTTTTCCTTCCTATTAACATCCATTCTAGTCTGCAGGAAATAATGACTTTTACTTCAGAAATTAGATGATACGTGTCTAATTCAGATCTGAGCAATTGATTCCAACCTGTATTTGACCTCAAATTTTTTTGTTTTGTTTGAACAACAGAATTCTATTTCCACTGAAGAAAGATATTTTATATCCTTGAAACCCTGTCTCATTTTTCCAGCCATCCTAATTGGCCTAATAAAAGGCATAACCTCTTTCTATAAACCTTGTCTTTCTTGTATAATGTTTGCAGAAAGCCACTCTTGGGGGCTCATAGAGTTGAAATTATCCCCAGTATCAGAGGTATGCAAGACACTGGTACTGCCCAAGATGGACCATTTAATTCTATTTCTTTTGTATAACATTCAGTCTTCTCAAGTAACATGGACAATTTGGGACTGGCTGCTGTTTTTCAGTACTCATGTTTCTGGATTTGCAGAAACTTAATTTACTGAATGACTGGCCTGTCCAACCACCCAAGCATCCTGTGCATATTTTTGGTTGATGGAAGACACCTTTGCTACTTGCATATGTGGCATGCAGACTGCTGGATTGCTGCTTCCCTTTACTCACAAGGAAGACAGCACCAAACTTCACAGCTCTCTCCTCTGCAGTGACTGTCAGGCTTTGAAAAGGTTGAATTTGTTTTTTTTAGTTGCATATATGAATAATGAATGATTTGCTACTCTAAAAGTTATTTATTGAAACATTGCACTAAAACATTGGTGTTTGAAAATGGAATTCTCATCAATCATCTTTGCACTTTGAGCCCTCCTGCCTGCAAGAGATGTAATGCCATGACTTTATTAGGCCACATAAATACTCATGTATTGCTGGGATGGGAAGTGAGGCTTATGCTGTTATTCTGCACTGCTCATAAAGGGACTGCACCATGACATGCATGGGAAATAAACTGAGAATTGTTTATGGAAGTCGAGAAGTAACCCCAGAGAGTGTTTACAATTTCTGTAAGGGAAAAAAAAATAAAAATTCTTCCATTATAGCTCTCCAGAAAGGCAGTTCTGTCTGCCCCAAGAAGGATGCTTGAATGTGTGTTGCTGGGAAAGTTAACGCTCTGCAGGCTTTGCTCTTGTGTGGAACTTCAGCAGGAAATGAGTTACAGCCAGAACTGTGCTCAGCAGCTTATTCACAGACAGAACCACAGAATTGCTCAGGTTGGAAAGACCTCTGCAGATCATCCAGTCCATCCCACCTAGAGCAGGATACACTGGAATGTGTGCAGGTGGGTTTGGAATGTCTCCAAAGAGGCAGACTCCACGCCCTCCCTGGGCAGCCTGTTCCAGAGCTCTGCCACCATGAAGAAATTTTTCCTCACGTTGAGGTGAAACTTCTTGTGTTTTGGTTTATGGCCATTGCTCCTTATCCTGTCGCTGGGCACCACCGAAAAGAGCCTGGCAACCATCCTCTTGGCGCCCGCCTTTGAGACATTTATATGCATTACGGACATCCCTTCTCAGTCCTCTCCTCTCTAGACTAAACCATAAGAGTGATGAAAACCTACTAAATATTCCAAAAATAACCCGACCGTGACAACTAACGCTACTGATGCCTCTAAGGACACGGCAGACCTATTTCTCCTTGAAGCGGGGCATTTTGAGCGATCCCTAGAAAGCGACCACACAGGTCGCTGATCCCCGGACGGGAATCATCACCCAGTGGGCTTCCCGGGAAGGCGGCCCCGCCGTGCCCGGCTCGGGGGCACCGTTTGCCTGCTGGACCAGTGTCCCGCGGACAACTGCCCTTCCTCCGCCGACCGCTGCCCTCCCCGCCGACCGGCGTGCCCTTCCCCGCCGACCGCTGCCCTTCCCCGCCGACCGCTGCCCTTCCCCGCCCTTCCCCCGGACCGCTGCCCTTCCCGGCGCTGCGCGGAGCGCCCGGCACGGCGGGAAGTGTCGCCGCCCCGCGGTTGGCGCGGGAGCGGGCGGAGCCGCGGGAGCCGCGACATGGCGGCGCCGGGTGCGGCGGGAGCCGGGCGGACAAGGGTACGGCGGGCAGCAGGCGCGGCGCAGGAAGGGCCCCGGCGCGCTGGCCACGGGCTACCTCGTTATTTTACAACGTGGTGATGACGGCGGGTAAGGACCGTGCGGGGCCGCCCTCGCGGGGTGTCCCGGCTGCGGCCGCCGCTCGGGGCCGCGGGGCTGAGCTGGGCCGGCTGCGGCCGCGTGTGGGGCCGGCAGGGCAGGGCAGGTCCCCCGCGCCGCGGGGAGCGGGTCCAGGCAGGGGAATGGGGCCTCTCCAGCCGCCGTGCCCGCTCTCCTGCCCGGCCGCCCTCCCCGGAGCCCGTGCGGCGGCACCGCCGGGTGCGGACGCGTGGTGTGCCCGGTGTGCCCCGTGCTGTCGGTGGTCCTGCCTCGCACTTTGGGTGACGCTGAAAACTACCGCCGAACCCTCTCTCGCTGCTCCTGCTGCTAGAGGGGGGCTCCCGTAGGCACACGCACAGCTGCCGTCCCGCTGTCCCGTCTCTCCCCATCCCACACGGACAATAATCCCGGCTGGCTGCCCGGGTGTCCCCCGGGCCTGCCCCTGGAGCGGCCCCTGCCCAGCCTGTGCGAGGCCTCGGCAGCTCCTGGCCAGGTGTGACCCCGCTCAGCGCTGTCCGACCCCCTCCGCAGCTCGTCCTCTTTCTTATGCCCCTTCCTAAACCAGGTATGTGGAACAGCACAAGTGCGTGTTCTTCGGGAACTGCCCTGTTTTATAATTGACACCCTAATTTGCTCTGTAATAATATTCGCATCCAGGCGACCATAGATTGCTGTTCCCACATCACCACGTTTGTGGTGTGGACTCCAGCGCTTTTGAGTTGAGAGATGAACCTAAACACAGGGAATTTATCCACAGCAGTAGTTAAGAAGGCAAAGCTCTTGAGCCCTGTGAGATTTCCCCATGAACCCTTCAGCTGCTCCATAATTTGAGGTTGAAATCTGCTGCTTGCGACATGTGAGCTCCTTGGCCAGCTTGGTGCTCTGCCCTCCCCTGCCTGGCACAGCGGAGGCTGGGGCTGGTTGGTGCTTGTACAGGTGTGTTCTTGGGCACAAAAATAAAAACAGTGACAACTGGGGACTCTCGAGCTAAAGGAGACTACTCCTTTTTTTTTTAAAGTGGCAATGGTGTCTTATTGGAATCCAGATAAAAATAAAGCCATCTTTTGAAAGATTAAGGATATTTGGGTGGGAGGAGAAAGGAGCCTTTAAAATGGATCCCAAATGAGCCTGTTTTCTGCTAGACAAATCCTAGCAAATGAGAAGTTAAGCAAACAGACTAGTCTCACTGTTTTGGGGAAAGGTTAGCATAGAATTAATATAGATACAATTTACTGTAATAAGGCAATTGGACATGATGATTCTTGTCTTTGCTGGTGGCAGCTAGTGCTGTTTCAGCTTACAAGGTAGGTACACTTGTGTGGAGCAAAGGTAGCTGAGCTGGAAGAGCTCAGTTCTCGTGAGGTGTTTGTTACACCCATTACCCAATATCCATGTTTCTGTGAAGTGCTATTGCTAAGCAGGTGTATGGCTTCATATGATATTTACAGGGTATTTCACCCACAGGGGCATAATAATTACCCACCAGCTTGATTTAAGTGAATTCCTTCTTTCAGAAATACTTAATTACCTGAGTAGTACAACACAGTACAGGCGGTCAGTCAGTCTTTTCAGTTTCGTTGTGGTGACCCCGCACAATGTGAACAAGTTCACCTCTCTGAACTCTTCTTAGAAGTAAAAGCATTTACCTTCTGATTTTGCTGCCCATGTACGTTTTACTTACGTTTATAAAAGATCTCAAAAATCTGAGAGAGAAGCTGAGGTATAAATAGAAAGTTTCTTTAGAGGTCATGAACTTTTTATAATGGCAGGCAAGCTCCTGAGCGTGGGAAATTTCTCTTTCTTAGAAGAAAAAATTCAAACAAATTCAACTGTTAGAAACTCAGAAATAAATAGCACAAATCTGTACTTAGCTTCCTGTTGTCATGTAAATTCCTGATTTATACCAAACCTCCTAGAAAATGTCAATCTTGGGTGGGATGTGGCTTATGGTGCTTAAACATGAGCTGCTTTTTTCTGGGCATGTTTGTGATTAGATGATTTCTGGAATTTGGGGAGCTACTGTAGGAGTTTGTATCTCTGCATTGTCTCTCACTGCCCTTCTTTTGGGGTAGGTCACTGGGAGCTCTTGACTGATAATTTGTCTTACAATGGATGAGGATTTTTTGCTTCCCCTGGATACTGCTGAAATTCCACAATATACAACACTGAGCTTAGGAAAACCTCAGTTTCTTCTTATTATGAAGTCTTTTAAAAAGATAGTTTTTTAGGAGTTGGCTGACAGAAGTTCAGTTGTTCAGATGAAAGGATTGACATACAGCTGGTGGCATAAATTAGTTACTGACCCTGTGTCAATCAGTGCTCAGACTTAGTTTCTTAAACTGCACTGCCTTGGAAGGAGAATTGTGAAAACAAAACACCAAAAAATTGAAGGTGCCCAGATGATGAAGTGATGCTGTAAAAGCACAAGGGATTTTCGTAAGTGGTTTGTTTTGTTTTACAAGAGGTGGCTTATAAACTGAAGCACACAACAACATTGTTGTGCAGTAAATGGGTACTAAAGGAAATGTTTTAAAACCATAGTTGCCTAAGTTATTAGCTTTATTTAAAATGGATCAAGTAACAATTAAAAAATCTCAGCATAATTAATATATTTACTTTGTATTTATTTTGCATTTGACTGAGCTTAAAAAAACACAAACGATTCCAGAAATAATAGATCTTATTTCTAATTTTATACTGCAGTGCATGTAGGATATGGTTTCCTAATAATACAATGGCTTTTACAGGAGCAAAACAGTAGAAAAAGTATGGATACCTGTGGATCCCTCAATGGAGCTGCATACACTTACCACCTGGTTCACATGTTTTGGGTGTTTTCTTTCAGAAAAGGGACCAACATGGCACAACAGGGAATAACCAGTCTGGCAGGTGGTTCTCGGGTTTTTTTGCCCAAGGTTCAAACCATTAAGCTGCAGAAAGCTCTTCATTGCTTCTCTTGCATTCCGTCAGACTGTGTTCCCACCCGGTGTGGAGCCATGTAGCCATGCCTGACCTGGCATAGGAAGCTCGTTCTGGAGGCTCAGGTGCAGCATAGAAATTGTTTTCTAAAAACCGTGGTTGACTGAAATCACTGAATAGTTTTGGGCAGGGAGGGAGGGCATGCTGTTAGAGTTGAGTGTAAAAGTTGGATAAGCTGCTTTGAAAGGTGATAATGTTTCTTATATTTAGTCGAGTGCCATAACTAACTGGTACTTCTGGGTGTAAGTAGCTGATGGTGGTATAAACAAGGAATTTTGGAAGGATTTCCATCAACAAGATAGACAATAATGTAATAGCTTTTGAATTTGCAAGGGTTTGTGTTAATCAGTGGTGAGCAAATAGAGTTCAGGGTTATGAGTTTTGTTGTCCACGTCTTCAGTGAGTGGTTGTTGAAGAGTCAAAGTGCACTTCTCCCTTTGCAGGTGCACTCACTGCATAGCTTTGCTGTATTCTCTTGCATAAATGATGCAGAACCTCAGTAAACTTTGCATAAGAAAATGCCTTTTTATAACTGTGAGAGAAATAAAGGGAATTGCACTAAGGATGTAAGCGTGAAGCTTGTCTGTCAGGTCCGAGCAACTGAAAGTAAGAAATTTGCATGTATGCAGTATTCATTTTTCTTAGTTTAGATTAATCAAAGAGTCTGATAATCTAGTCTGAAGTTTACAAGCACAGCAGCAGTAATTTAATGAAATGTAACTCCAATGGTAATTTAATAAAATATGACTCCACCTGGTGTATCAGGTAGGCTTCAGAGTCTAGGTCAGAGAAAGCTGGAAAAACTACTTTACACCTTACCTTCCATGACACAGTGGTGCCTTTGCTCCCCTTTTAAACTCCTTGCCCAGTTTAATTTTCAGCTGATACTCCTTGCTTTCTCCTTCTGTTCCATTTTCTCCAGTCATAGAGAGTGAAGAACTATTTAGGAATCACAGAAGCAGAACAGAGGTACTAAAAGCTTCAGCACAAACTAGGCTCAGCTTTTAATTTTGTGCGGATTAATACTTTGGTCTGTATTGAATGCTTTTTGAAGGACAGTAAAAAAGTACAGTCTTTCTGGAGTCAGTGACCTGGCAGGAGGGTCTGGGAGCCATCGACTTCACCAGGTGCTTGCAGGCACAGTCAAGAACTGTTGTCTTGTGCAACTGGAGAAATTGCTCAATTCAGCCAAATTTCTCAACAAACATTAAAGATTAGGAAAAACAGAGAAACTTGACAGATAAGAACAGGACAGTGTCAGCCTGCTCTGATATCCTGTTTTAAAGAAGCAGCAGTCAGTGTTGCAGGGGAGAATCACTAATACTATAGCGCTTACTGGTTTATTCTACACTCAGGTCCAAATACAAAATTAATCTGATTCATTCTTTGTAAGCAGCAGTTACTCAGCAAATGTTTGCCCTTTGGTTTCACAAGACAGCTTTAAGAGAAATAACTTGTCACTCTGAAAAAGGGAGGGTTTATTTCTCTTTTCCACTCGTCTTCCCCACTCCTGCTTTTCTTTGGTGCTCGTCTTCAAGAAGTTGAGGCAGAAATGAATTAGCTTTCTTTCGGTTCTGCTAACAGATGTTGTTACCAACACAAACTTGGGTGCCAGAGTTACTTATTATTGAAAAATCTGAACTTCACTGTGTGTTCCAAAGAATTACTACAGCTGGGATAATATTTGTATATACTTCGCAATACCAAAGCTAATGGGCTACTTGTAAGACTCTAATATGCTGTAAATGAAGGGAATGGCTTCAACTTCCCTGTTACAAAACCAAAGCTGCAGGCTTTTTTTCTGAAGGGTAAGACTATTGCATAGTTAGGAGACTTGCTGCATGTCTACACACACTTCCACTGAGGTAGATTGTTCTTAGCAGAGGCACTTAGTGACTTACCATGAGGGGTGTGGAGGGAGGTGAAGTAGATGGTGGCTTTAAAAGTAGCTGAGAGTAAGACAGCCAGGATCAGCTTGTGAAAAGTTGGGAAGCCACTGTAAAGGATTTCCCAGTTTTTATTGACAAACCACTTCTCCCCATGTTTGCCATTATAAATTGGAAACTAAAGTTAACTATAGATGCTAATTTCAAATGAAAACGTGTGTGACCAAACTTGAGCACTCACTTCAGTTTTGTGGCTTGCCATAGACTTCACTAAAGAATTTCTGAGGTTATGGGCAAACCCTGACTCTTCTGTGTGTGGTAATGAAAGGTGTTACACCATTGGCCAGGACAAAAAATTTTTAGGTTTGTTTAAGTTACCTGAGGGGAAAATCAGCAGGGTTAGCAGGTCATATTGTTCAAGGTACAGTGGCAGTTATACACACAGTACTTACACAGGTCTAGATATATTTGTGGTTAAAAAGGAAAGCTGGGACAGGAATGGCTGTGCTGCCTTCAAGGCTTTAGCAGGTTCAATTTCCTTGTAGTTATTTATCTATAACTATTCCTCATATACTATATGCTACCAATTAAGGTGGATGACCTATCATAAAGTCTAGGGGTCTACTTTGAAATGAAACATTAAAATGAACACCTTCTAAATCTTGTTTATGCCATGCTGCTTTAAGTTACGGTGTGATAAGAGATCTTTGACCAGCTGTCAATGGTTTTCTGCTTAAACTAAACAGAATGTGATGCTAATCCGTCACAAATGCATTCCATAACTAAATTAAATAGAACTCACTGAAAAATAAACCAAGACATTAAATATTGTTTATCATGTTGGCGCTGAAAGATGCTTAAAAAATGCATGTACATCCAAGTATTTAATGTTTTCAGTGTTGCAAAGGGTAGACAAAAGTTAGTATACTTCAGGACAGTTATGCCTGTTGCTTTCTCAGATACTGAAAGAGGAATTAAGGATTTTTTTTGTATTTATGCTCTGCTTAATGTCTCCTTATCTTAGACATTTTTTCTCTCTTTCAGATGGCTTGTTATTGCAGTTGGTCTCGTTCGGGCATACCTGGCTAAAGGCAGCTACCACAGCCTTTACTATTCAATAGAAAAGCCCCTGAAATTCTTCCAAACTGGAGCATTGCTTGAGGTAGGTGTAGTGCTCTTCCCTCGTGTTACTAATGTTTGCATGAATGTGTTGTTCAGTAGAAATAGGGCAGCCTGTTTTGGACAGTGCCTTCTGTTTTTTTCATTAGCCTTTATGGAGTGATTTGAAAGTAAACACAGGAAATACACCTCACACAAATACTGAATTTTTCCTTTTAGCAAGAGGTGAGGGAACTTGCTGTCTGCTATTTAGCATGGGCAGCAGAGGTAAATATTAAGCTTAATCTTTGAAAAGCAAATATTGAATCTTAAGCTCTTGTAATAGAACTAAATGTGTGTCTAAATTGCTTAATTTGAAATATTAGTGATTTGAATTTTTCTTTTTGTTCTAGATTCTGCACTGTGCACTTGGTAAGTGCTTGCAAATTTTCAGTTTATTATTGTTATAGAAGACTGCAATTTTAGCAATGTATTAGCACGAAAAATGTCATGGTCTGTGAATTGATAGATTTAATCTTGCTTAACTCACTAGTTTTTCCTAATGAGAAAACTAGCTTGAGCTCCTGTCTGGATGTTCACTAGCCACTATTTAAAGAGTAAAATGGCATTAAGGTTCCTAAAACTGCAACTACTAACTTGCTGTTTTTCATGTTTTTCATATATATTGTACAAACAGTCCACATACTGAAGGGTCTGTTAGATTGTGGGTTCATATTGAATTCCTGTGGGGTTTTTTTAATAACCAAGTGAGGCAGTTGGGAAAACTTAAACTTGTATACAGGAATGTGTCAGCAGAGGGCAGTCTGGTTCTGTAGTTGATGAAGTAGTTCTGAACCTCCTGAATAATCGGTTTCTCTGAAAACGCTGTCTTAAAGGGCGGTTTGTAGGCTGTGCACAGATCATCCTAAGAAATTAATGATCATATATGCCCCTCAAATTAATGGAAAGGCTTCTCAGAGTAAGCTATACGTATCATCTACTTGCCTGTGCTGCCAAGGCAGTCCTTACAATGCTGTTTAATTTTACTAAATCTCAGTTACTGGTTTTTACAAGAATAAACCATGCTTTAAAAAAAATTCAGAAATTAATATTAAAATATGCCAGTTTTGAAGTCTTATTTAACAAGTGGCAAGAAGGACAAGTTAAGTCTTGGAACACTGGGAAAAAAACCTTGCAGATAAAATGCTGGTTTTACTGTCCTAAATCAGTAATGCTGTGTTATTTTCTTAAGCTAAACTTGTGTGCAGACACCAATGTTTACTAGTACTAAATCTAAGAGTGTAAAAAATTTAATTAGATTATCTTTTCCTCATACTTATGTCCATACAAATCAATGAATAGCAGGAGAAAGTCCTGTGTTTCACCTTCCAGGCTGATGCAGAACAGCAAGCAAGATGATTATACCAGCTGGTCTGTGAACAAAACTAATAATTCTGGCTCAGTTGATTTGAGATGTGGATCCATTTAGCCCATGTTATCCTCAGTAGCACAATTTAATATTAGTGAAGAGAGCCGTTAGGGGAAGGCTGCAACATTTTATACCATTATTAGTCTATCTATTTGCTTTCCCTAATGAAATTTTTTTACAAAATACTTATTTTCTTATAACTGGCCATGGATTTTTTTTTTTCTGTTAATGGAAACACTTGTCAGCTAAATAAAGAGAGGGACTTATGCACAGCTGGATGCACTGCTGATGTTTGCTGTAGTCCTACTGACTCTGGCAAAAGTTTCTATGCAAGGAGAAACAGGCAATTTGCAGATTCCTTTGCCCCAACTAAACTAATTGCTCTAACTAGAGCTGTAATTCTCCATCAATAGAGGAGCTTATCTGTGACAGATGGCTGTGTGTATCAGCATAACTTTTCTCTCCACATCTTTTCAGCAGAATCTGAAATGTTAGCATCTGTGAGGCAAGTCCTTCAAAATATGAAGATTGATAGGGGAATATCTGTCTAGCATGGTTGAGAGCAGAACTTTGACATGTGGCAAAGATTTAAAAAATTAAGGAGAGCTCACATGGGAAGGAGGGAACACATAGCCCAGAGACCAAGAGGAGGGACCCATCATCATGGCTGGGCTTTGGGAACGAAGATCCGGGAAGGGCTCTACCCACATTTGTTACAGGCACGTTGGTGGCTAAAAAGGCCAATACGAGACAGACATAACTGATTGCAAAAGGCACAGCAGAAAGACTCCTTAGGTGGTATATTCTGCAAGACACAATTCTTTGTGTTGTTTTTTCTCCTCGAGAGTGATCCTGCGTGCTTTCTCAAAAGAAGCAGCAGCGTTATGGATAGTGTGTCTCCAGACCTCCCGATTTGAGGCCAGAGTAGACCAGTTATGGTGATCAATATGGCCGAGGCTGAGATGTTGTTTCAGGGAGTCCTTGTATCTTTTCTTCGGGGCTCCTCTCTTGCTTCAGCCAGTGGCAAGTTCACCATAAAGCAAGATCTTAGGGAGGCGGTGGTCCTTCATCCTGGAGACGTGCCCTGCCCAGCACAGCTGTGTTCTCAGCAACATGGCCTCAATACTTGTGACTGCTGCTTGTTCTAGAACAGATGTATTGGTCACATAATCTGACCAGTGGATGTTTAGGATTGTATAGAGGCAGCGTTGATGGAAGCACTCTAAGAGATGCAGGTGGTGGCGGTAGATGACCCATGATTCAGATCCGTATAAGAGAGTAGACAGCACTATGGCTCTGTAAACACTGATCTTTGTGCTTTTCTTCAGGTGTTTATTTCGCCAAACTCTTTTATGAAGCTTTCTGAAGGCACTGTATGTCTTTGCTAACCTGTTTGCTAACCTGTTGTCTATCTCTCTGTCAATCTTACCGTCCGAGGAGATGAGGCTGCCTAGGTAATTAAACTGCTGGACTGATTTGAGCTCTGATTCGCCAATGGTGATATGGGGATGGAAGACTTCCTGAGGTGCAGGTTGATAGAGAACTTCTGTCTTCTTTAAGCTGACTTCCAGCCCAAAGAGCTCAGCAGTGTCTGCAAAGCAGGATGTTAAACGCTGCAGAGCTGCTTCTGTGTGGGCAACGAGGGCAGTGTCATCAGCATAAAGCAGCTCCCGGACGAGATGGTTTAAGGTCTTGGTGTGGGCCTTCAGTTGCCTTAGGTTGAATAGACTTCCATCAGTACGGTATCAGATGTAGATACCGTCCTGATCATTGAGGTCTGCCGTGGCCCTTTGGAGCATCCTGCTGAAAAAGATTGTGAATAGGGTTGGTGCAAGAACGCAGCCTTGTTTCACACCATTGGTAATTAGAAAGGACTCAGAAAGTGCGTTGCCATATCTGACTTGGCCATGCTGATCCTCATGGAGTGAGATGATCATTTTAAGGAACTTGGAGGACAACCTAAACGTTCCAAAATCTGCCATAGACCTTTCCTGCTCACAGTATCGAAAGCCTTGGTGAGGTCGACAGAGGTTACATAGAGACCTTTGTTCTGTTCCCTACACTTCTCTTGCAGTTGTCTGAGAACAAATACCATGTCTGTGGTACTCCTGTTGGCTCTGAAACCGCACGGGCTTTTAGGTAGAATTCCTTCTGCTCTAGTGGGTATTAGTCTGTTCAAGAGTATTCTTGCCAGGATTTTGCCAGCAATGGAGAGCAGAGTAATACCACGGTAATTTGAGCAGTCTGATTTAACTCCTTTCTTCTTATACAAAGTGATGATGACTGCATCACAAAGGTCTGATGGTAGTTCACCGAGCTCCCAACAGTGCACCACAAACTTGTGAAATTTAGCATGGAGTGCTTGGCCCCCATGTTTCCAGACTTTGGGTGGAATTCCATCGACCCCAGCTGCCTTGCCAGTTTTCACCTGCTGTATGGCCTTGAGGGTTTCTCCTACAGTGGGGGCAGTATCCAATTCATTCTTCACCGGTTGCTGTGTGATGGACTGAATTGCTGAGTCTTGGTGAGTACAGGCCCATCCTGCAGAATCACTGCAGACCCAGCCTTTCTCCCATAGCATTGTTCACCAGTGACTCTCTGGTAAGCCAAAGTCAACGCTGGTTCACTGGTTTTGCTTTAGCCTGCTCAATTCGAGAGACTTGGGACCTGTAAGCTGTGCACACATCCTGTTCTCAACTGGGAACCCACTGGGCCAGAGGAAGCACTTGTTGGGAGCTGGAGGATTTCCTGCTGGAGATGGGAGGCTTAGTCCAGGATCTGGAAGAAATCTGGGCGGGGCTTACTTGCTTCCTGGTTACAGACCTGAGCCCTCTGTCAAGCACTGTTCTAGCATGTGAAGTGTTGTACAAGTGATGACAGATGTTTTTAAAAATAACAAGCTTCAGATTGACTATCAGGTACCTGTTGAGTGCAGTGAGTAAATAATTAGAGGCAAATAAAGTTTACATGAATTGTAGCTGGTGAGTCACTTACTTTGACCTCCTGTTTTTGGCACAGATTGGCATTGTCATGGCTATAATGAAAAACCTTGTTTGTCTAACTTAAGATAATCTTGGATGGTTCCTACACAGTCATTTTGGCTTATTTATAGATTCCTTTGCAGGAACATAGGCTGTCTTGTTTAGGAGGGGATGATCTCAATTGTATAAAAGAAAAGGTGTGTTACTCTCATAGGAAAGAGCCTTTAACAAGTACCGATTGTGATGTTTTTTAGCACCCCTTTAGTGTTGTCTGAGAACGGACACCAATTCTACCCTGAGGTTTTACAACATTTATTAGATTATGAACAATATGTGATAAAACTGGGGAGAACTGTGTTTGTGGGATTTTCCTTTCTTTGTACTCTGAAAGAAGCCTAACATGTCGATTAAAATAATTCTAATGAAATTTGCTTTGGGATTTTCTTATTCTTTCTTTCTCTTCCACTTTCCCACTTTGGTCTTGACATCTTCCTGAGGCTTTTTTGTGTTGTTTGTTGTGATCTGCATTGGTTTTAGAAGCACTTTTTACTGTAACTTAGTAGCTGTACCTGCTCTTGCATTCATCTTCATCATGCTATTGGAAGCAAATAAAACTTTTTGATGCAAAGTTTAGAAATTTTGTGTAATTTGCACTCTAAAACTATTCCTGCTCTGCGAGACCTGAGTATGTAGGATGCTTTTACTGGAAGTTTAATCTGCACCTCAGAACTTGCTTGGAAGAACCAGTGATATCTGCTTCCTTGAGAAATCTTCAAGTTGTTTCTGTACCTACCAATGCATCAGCTATTTCTTGGGGTTTGTTTGTTGTGGGTTTGGGGTTTTTTTGAGTTGTATTTCCAGGAAGGAATTATAAACTTTGTATCTACCAGAATATGAGCTAGATTAGTGTTTCTGCAAAATACTTTTTTGCTTGCTGGTTTTTGGGATATATTCTGCAAAACTTCTTTATTGTTTTTATTTTTTAAATCACAGTATGAAGAGTATCTTCGATATTTTAATCAAAGCTGTTTATTTGAAAGACTGTATCCCAGAAGCTGTTCGATTGAAGTTATCTCATCTTATTCCTGTATTAAGGAATGTGCTGTGATTGCAACAAGACCAATTACTTTTATTTGCATTTTGATGCAGAAAGTCTTGTCAGGGGATTGCATTGCATTAGGCTGTATAAACATATCATGGGACAGACTTAATACTTTCAAATTAAAAAAAAAATTACATACTTTCCTGCCAAAAATTTCAAATAACTAGACTTTGTGTTTTATTTCCCCACCCCTACCTCTCACCCTGGTAGTCAGGACTATTTTCCTAATTGCAAAATATCTTTCAGGCATTGTTCCCTCTTCTGTTGTTCTGACTGCTTTCCAAGTGATGTCAAGGGTTTTCCTGACGTGGGCAGTA
This sequence comes from Manacus vitellinus, assembly GCF_001715985.3. Taxonomy (NCBI): domain Eukaryota; kingdom Metazoa; phylum Chordata; class Aves; order Passeriformes; family Pipridae; genus Manacus; species Manacus vitellinus. The sequence goes on from NW_021939632.1 coordinate 3,824,013, forward strand.
ACACACAGTGTAAAAGAGGTAAGTCAAGCTACCAAATGGATAGAAAAACTGTTGATCCATTCTGAAAAGCAAGTGTTGATCACTGTCTTATTTTCTTTAAAATGTCTTCTGTTTGTATCCCTACATTTGAAATTGTTTATGTGAATTTCTGTGGATCAAAAGAAATAAAAATAGACCTGAAGGCATCTTTTCTTGACAGTCAAAGAGAGCATGGTCTGATTCTCTCACTGTAAGACATCTAGCTCCTGAATAGATTTTCCAGTCCTTACTGGAAGTTAGAGGTTTCAATGTGTAATACAGAGCCCAGAATTTGGGACAACATTTTAGTACTGATCTCATTAGTGCCATAACTAATAGCAACATCTCCTCTCTGCCCCCTTCCTGCATACACAATTCACTTTCTGTTCCAAGGCTTCTGAAGCTCCCCCTCAGCTGTTTGTCCACAACAGTGCCTTGATGCTCTCCCTTGTCACTCTCCAGGATAATCTTTCCTCTGTCCCTCATTCAATTTTCTTACATTCAAGTGTAGGTGGGTTTTGGGGCCTGTGTGTTATTGCTCATCACACGGTAGTGCTGTACTTTATACAGATCTCTGTAGAACCTTGCGGTAGATTCCATGTTTTTTTTAAATTATTCCTGGCAGCTATTTTAAAATCTAAACATGCTCTAATTGGTACAGGTTATGCTGACTGACTCTTTCATGTCATCTGAAACCTTGTAGTAGCCCAAATATGCTGCATCTGTGCTGGAGTTTCTTCTTGTTAAAGAAATTATCCTTGATGCCAGTGTCAGCATGGGTGCCTGAAATAAGTGACAGTCATCTCGTGTCATTATATTTATAAGATCATTTGTGACTTGACATGGAGAATGTTTAAGGAGCTTCTCTCACTACCAAGTCTTCAGGGAAGCTGCTTTCTCTTCCTTACTCCAAACCTGTTACCAGAGCATCCATCTACATGTAGAGTAATGTAAGTCATTGTAGTTCCTATTAATTAACTGCCTTTTCTGATATTATGATGTTTGTTCACATGAAATCTTAGTTTCATGGTATAAAGCAGAGGAATGTTATTTTTCTCAATAAACTTAAAATCTTATAAATATTTTACTTCTGATGGATTTCCCTTTTGGTGCAAATTGATGTACTTCAGTCTCTGTCAATTCACTGAAATAAATTCTAGATTTTGAACAAAAAAAAGCCATAATTCCAAAACATTAGATTTAAGATACACGTGTAAAATACTTTTAAAGAAATATACTTGTAGTTTTTCTTGTTACCTGTATGATGTTGGGATATCTGATGCTTCATAAAAAAACATTAAAATTTTTTTACGAATTGTCTCCTGGTTTTGAAGTAACCCAAATATTGAAGCTTAGATTGCATGGATTAGAAGTATTCCACATGTTGTCTGTCATCAAAGAAAAGCCTGTAATATGATTGTGGGTAAGGTTTTTTTGAAACTTATGCCCACATTCTCACCGGAGAAAACCGGCGAAATGGGAGAAAACGGGAGCAATGAGTTTAGCCTAACATTCGACTTTTATCAAGGGTTCTTTCAACAATGTTAAATGCAGATTTTTCTTCCTCACACTTGTGTCATCTTTTGGTTAAACTCTCGCAATAGACTATATTATGTGTTACTTTTTTTTAATGTTTTAGAAAGTGGGCATAAGAATGGTAAGGATGAGGAATCCTGTGATGAGTTTTTGACCTGTGACTTAGAGCAAATAAATAAGAGGCTGTATTCTGACCCCTCCCCTTCCCCCAGCCAGGGAGCATGCAGTCTCACCTGGGGAGATGTATTGCAAGTGTCACAAGTGTTCTACTCTTTCTAAAGGGCTGTCTGCACAAGTGAGCTCCATGGTGAAGTCCAGGATTAAATTCTCACACAGCTTTATGGAACTTGTAAGCTATGCAGTTGCATGATGAGGTTCTTGTAAAATAAAATGCAGTTTTTCTCTTTAACTCTTGGAGTGAGACTTGTTCAGTATCTTGCTTTTCCAGACTGTTTTCATATATAATGTAGTTAAAAGAAGAAACGTGTATTGCATCCCTCCTCTCTGTCAGGATACACTTCTAGATATGTGATGTGATTTGAAGCATGCTCCTTGCCACTAACATGTTTGTGCTTTTTGTTGACTTCAGTGCTGATGTGTTGTTAAACTCAATATGAAATTATTTATAATAAATGTTAAAGCATGGCAAATGTTAAAGCACTGCACACTTCCTTGGGTAGCAATGAGATTCCCCTTAACTCCACCATGATTCCACCTTAACTCCAGTTGTTGGTGTAGTGGAGGAGGGTCTGGCACATCATACGGTACTTGTTATCATTTTGTCATTACACCAGAAAGGAATCAGTTCAGTGAATTTTACTGTTTCCCCTACAAAGGAGAGAAGAGCATGAGCAGCCTGGCATGAAGGGCTAGGAGGGTGTAGGCATAGGAGAACAGAAAGTGCCCTTCAGTTCAAAAGATGTCTTTCTGAATTTGTGTGAACAGTGAGATCATCTGGTGACATCATGGCAGACCTTTGTAGAGTTCCATTCTGATGGATAATTCTGTACCCAGTTCTGATGGGTAATTAAAAAATGGTGTCAGCAGGGATTTATTGCTTATCCCATTGAGTTCAGTTACAGATAAGTTGCAGATAAAAATAGTGCATATTTAGAGGAACCTTTCTAGAACACACAGTCTATAGATGCTGTGGAGATGACATGTACAGCATATGGAGGTGGTAATTAAGACTTTAGTATCTACAGTTGTGAATTGATATCTTCAATCTGCAAAGCATACTTACTTAAAGAGGGAAGAACATCTTAATTCATGGTATTTAAGATTAACTTCTAGTAAAGGAAGTCCATGCTGGAAAATTCAGAACTCTTGCTGAGTGCAGTCAAAAAGCCTGATTCATCACTGCTTTACATCTATGTAAAATCTTTTTTTTTCTTTTTTTTTTTAAATTTTTTATTTTTTAATTACTGCACCAGAGAACCAGCGTTTTGGACGGAGATATGCTGTTCCAGCAGTTTTCACGATTACAGTTGCATAGTGCTGCTGGTTTTACTCTTCTGGACTGGATTGCTCAATTATGTGTTTAGCTGAAATTTTCTGCAAATTTGTCAAACTGTTACTCTTAACATGAAGAAATTTCCCTTTCCATACATAAGGAAACATTAAAAACCTCTCAGGCTTTATTTTGTCAACTCCCAGTTCTCATCTTTGCATCTTAAAAGGCTGTGGTTTGTTTTATATTTTAACCAACATTTTCTGCTATTCACAGTATTGAAGATAAGCTAAAGTATATTCAGGACCCTACTTGATGATATATTGGCTTGAAATACATGCCAAAAAATTATGCCTGTTGTATGATTGACCCCTATTAAGGCAGTTGGACAAATAAGGTGTAAATCAAGTGTAAAATGTGTTTTGACTTGTGTTTAATGCTTCCTTGAAAGACTGGCATGAAAAGAGTAGAGGAAGAAGAACTGAGTTCTGAGGGCAGCATTGGGTTCAGTGGTTTATTGAAGGTCTACTGTGTCTTTGCTGTATTATCCCCCTTATTTTCAACCTGGAAGAGGAATGATGCAGATGCAGCATTAGCAGTGCCTGAATTAATAAGACTGTTTTGTAAATCAGTTCCCAGGGGTTTGATAATGTGCATCTCAGACATCTTTATTTGAGCTACTGAAAAATTGTCAGTGCTTGAAGAGATATTCTAATAGCAACAAGCAACAGACTTGTGACAGATATGAGTGTGTAAAAACCATACTTTTTAATGATAACCACCCATTTCCAGTATTCTTTCTTCCTTAAATAGGGACACAAGCTATAAAGCACAATCAGTAATGCTTTAAGTGACCTTAACAGGGTTGTGTGTGTGTTTCATAACGATGCAAACTGTTTTAATAACTTAAAGTACGTGGGGAAGACTAGACCTGTGAAGGCAGTGTTACAGAAGTCCTGTGACAGACCTGGATTGTAACTGCCAGATTTTCTACTTCCACCTGTATCATTCACTGTTAGGTTCTTGTCCTTGCTCGTGTCCTTGGATGCTACTTCAAGCTAAAAATTTTTGTTTCTTGACTTTACTGATTCCCACAGCTAGGGAAAGAAAGAAGTGGAGTTTCTAAGTAAGGGTTGAAGTCCATGACACATTTAGATGAACTCACTAAGCTGCTACTCCCAGTTTGACCAGAAGATGCAGCTGTGGAGTGCTTGTGAAGCACGTTGCTCCTTTGGAACAGCATCATCTATGAAGTGTTGTTAGCTTTTCCCTGTTAAGAACTAAGTCTTGCTTATGAAGCAGACTTCAAATAGGATTAGGATTCTGTAGCGATGTAAAAATAGATTTGGACTCCTGTCTGAAAATCTTCAAATAATTTTTGGATTTTGCTCTTTTATGATGATGCAAGGTAGATTAATATATAAATAAATTTTCAGAGTTTCATGTGTAAAATGAACAAGGTGTGTTTGCTGCAAAATGCAGTAGAAGTGACCTGAAGTGTTACATGCAGCAGAACACAGACTAACAGCAGCCCTACATTCCAGGATAGCTCAAGATTTATGTACAAATTTTCCTGGGTTTTGCAGTCTGTAACAAAGCTTTCTCTGGGTAATCCTCATGACTGTTTTCATACAAAAATATATGATCAGTCCCCTCCTATTATTTTTGTTCCTTTTTTTTTTTTTTTTTTTTTTTTTTCTGGTACATGTACTTTGCTCAAGATGAATAGAGTGCACCACCCACACCTACAGACTTCCTTTTCCCTTTTTTCAAGAGTTGGAGGAAAAGAGAAAATGTAGGCCCTGTTGTTGAGCTCTTTTTGTTCCCACGGTTGAGCTCTTTTTGTTGGAGCTCAAGGTACTTGTACAGCTGGGAAATCTGTTGGAGGCTTGAAGGAGAGGGGAAAGACTGCATAAAAATCATGTCTGTTCTCTCAAGAATTTGTAGTGCCAGGCGTGTGACCCCATATCCACCACTTAATCACTGTTACTCCATCTGAAACTTGAACCTCATAATGATGATCCAAAATCTAATAAATATAACAATTCATGTTAAAACACATGCTTCTGAAGATTAACCTTCAAAATATGGGGAGAATCAAAGCTGGTTCAGTGATGTGTAACTGACAAAAGCTCCAGGAGGTGTAAAGCAGTGAAACCTGAAGCAGTGCCTTGAGTGTAACATTAGAGGAACTATGCTAGATACAATGGGCAGAAAATGGAGCAAGGAAGAGCGAATCACGTAGTTGTCAAGCTTACCTGAGGTGAGACAATTTGAGCTGCTGTTTCGTCTCTCCTGCCAGCCTTGATTCTGGTGTTAGCTCTTTTGGTGCTGCTTAAAAGTAGGGCCCAGTTTCTCACCTGTAGGGAGAGGAAAACAGGGTTTCTACTCAGAAGTAGCATGAACAGGAGCAGAATACAAAGTGTAAATGAGATATCCAGTGTAAGAATAATCATCATTTCTGCTTGCTGCACTAGGAAACAATCATAGGACTGAAATAGGAGTTGGTACTGTTCATGAATGGGAAGAGTTCTGAATTATATTCAGTATTTTCAGGATTTCTTGTACCAATTTACCTTGCTCAGAATGTGAGATCTTAAGTTACCTGATCTCGAAGCAGAGCTGTTCTTAAGCAACTAGAAAAATACAGAGCGTGATAAGAAGGTTTTTGTACTGTTGTTACTAATTTTGCTTTTAAGCTCATTCTTGGAGTCTGTTCTCTAAAATGATGCAGTAAAGCAACCCACGGGAATTGATTTCTGTGAGGTTTTCTTGGGTCTGGTGAGTAACTGGTAATGCTTGAATTGATACTGAGCTTTCTTTTCTTTCTCACAGGTACAAACTGAAGACAGTGTCCTCTTGTTTGTAGTGGCCTGGACAATCACTGAGATTATCCGCTACTCTTTTTACACGTTTAGCTTGTTAAACCATCTCCCTTATCTCATCAAATGGGCCAGGTTGGTAGCACAATAGAAATCACAGCCTTAAAGCACTGATTTGACAGAGATATTTATCCTGTAAAATAGCTGCAGTACAAAAAATTAGATTTTGCCTTGAGGTAATTGCCCTGTTTGTGAATGTGACTTCCCAGCTTCTTTCTAGCACATTTTGGAGTTAAAAAAGATCTATTTCATTGTAAGCTGAAAGAGTAGAAACTGATATTTAACAGTAAGGGGTGACAGTAAGGAAATGGATATTTAACAGTAAGGAGTGACAGTAAGTAAACTGACATTTAACCATAACTGTTGAATCCAAGGGTTATTCTTGAAATAATCTTTAAGCTCATTGATTAACATCAACTATATTTGGCACCCTTTTCAGTAGTATAATGACCTCCACCAAAGAGTAGTATAATGACATTCCACCAAATGAAAATAGTAAATTTGGAGGGGGGAAGAATAGTTTTACAGGTAATATTTAGATTCTCAAAGGTAATCTTTATATATTTCACACTATTTGCTGATTTGGACACTTAGCTTGAAATAACGTTCACACCTTGCCATGCTCTAATCAAATAAGAACTAAGGAAAATAAATACTGAGTTGAGAATTTAAAATTTGAATATCTATAATATCATTTAACAAATACTTTGTCAGAGTTTGTTGTAACTTTTAATTCTTTCTGTAAATGTTTTATTCTAGGTACACTTTGTTTATAGTATTGTATCCAATGGGAGTCTCAGGCGAATTACTCACAATATATGCTGCATTACCCTTCGTCAGGCAGTCTGGCTTGTATTCCATTAGTTTACCTAACAAGTACAATTTCTCTTTTGACTACTATACATTCTTGATCCTGGTTATGATCTCTTACATTCCAAGTAAGTATGAATTTGTTAGGTTTTTTTACTATTACTAGCTGTAATGGAAAAGCTAATAATTGTGGGATTAACATACATATAACTGATTTAGGCTGTTGATGACCTTGTTTAATTTTTGTACGGTTCACAAAGGTTGAATGCCTCATGGAAATTTTAGCTTTTGCTGTTTATGTTCCGTCCCCTACTTTGTTGTTCTGCAAACAGACTGTGTAACGTAATCTTAGAAACAAGAGGAGAAAAGGCTTTGCGTGGAGGATAGAGAGAGAAAAGAGGCACCAGTTCATATAAAATGACATGTATTCTGAAAAAGCAACACTAGAATTGCAAGAAATGAAACAAATCTGGAAATTTCATGCTTTTGGAAAGGCTTTTTCCTCCCTGCAATCATTTTTCTTTCTGTTGTGTGCGTGTCATCTACTTGTACAGGCAGAGTTAAATATGGCATTTTGCATTTCATTAAAAATGTGATTGCTCTAGCAAAAAATAGATAATACCTGAAGCCTAAGAATCATAGCACTTCTTTAAAGTGTAAAAGGCAATAGATAACTTGAGCAAAAAGTGGATAAGCATGTTCTCTTTTAATGGAGAACTAGTGACCTTGGCTGTGTGAATCTGCATCTCACATTGACTTGCAAACCTCGCTTCAAACTTTATTGACTTGAATCTGTTTTCTCTTCAGTCTTTCCTCAGCTGTATTTTCATATGCTACACCAGAGGCGAAAGGTACTCTCCCACACTGAAGAACATAGGAAGTCGGAGTAATTCCAACACTTTTTCAGAACTTTTCAAACATCAAAATGCTGCAGTTTTTCAATACCCAGCACATTTGTAAAGAATACCAAGATAAGTCAGAGGTAAAAGACCAATAATTTAGCAAGAATAACCAATAAATCTGATTCCACTGAAATCCCAAGTGTAAAACATTGAAGTATTCTAAGCTTAACAGTGCTTCAGAAAACTTTTAAACTTTATATGGCTTGGCAGTTAACATTTTCCTTAAATGATGTGCTAAATGATTTTCATTTATTATTAAATGCCTGAAGGTTGCAGTATGAGTGATGAAGTTGTACCCACTAAATGCCTGAATTGGGATTATATTACCAATACCTCTTTTTTTTAAGTGCTTGACTGCATGCCAGAAACTGTATGTATTGCTGTGAAAGCAAACAATATGCTCTGGAATATTTCAGGATAATGTCAGAGACTTCAGTGGAGAATGTAATCTGGCTAAAGTGTTTGAATTTAGAAAGGTAGGTTGTGTATTTAAAAGGTGACGGGAACAAGAACAAGAAACCAATTACGGGAAATGAGGGGAATGTAGTTCTTTAGGAATTTAAACAGTACAGTGTCTGACCAGAGTGTGTTCTCTGAAGATCTTGTTTAAGCTGAGTACACAAATGCAAATGTTAATTCAGAGGCGGTAATGCTTATCTGAAACATTAAAAATCCTTTTAATTACTGCATCCCTGGATACTTTTTTACATATTAAAAAAAATTAAAAGTAATACTAACTATAATATTTCTAGTGATACCGGTAATGAATCTAAACAAGATAAGGAGGCAAGTCACCAGAAATGTGTGCAGTTCTCCCTTTTTTACTTAAATTATCATCTTTAATCACTGTCAGTGATACTCATCTTTCAGTGAGGAGGACTATTTGGTCTGCTGTGGAATTATCTGGGGGCCTTGTTTCTCAGCCTAACTTTTCTTAAGTGACTGGTTTGTATCACTGTGGCACATTCAAGCAGGCAGTTCCAGGCACTCAGCTTCTGAAGTGTTGCAAAGTCATAAGCTGCTCTTTTGAAAACAGATTATCTCATGTGTTACATGCTGCTTTTGCAGACTGGACAAGCCTTTCGTCATCTGTTCTCTTTGAAGAGTGGAAGAACACAAAGTTATATTTTCCTTGGTGCTTCCTCTGGGTTCTCTGGCTTAGCTTTCCCTTGGGAAGGTAAAACAGAGAACAAGAAAGCCTTGTAGTGAGGCAGAAAGCACTAATGCTGTGTGAGTAGTGCCCCAGGTTATTAAGAAACTTTTGACGGGGCCAAAAGGGTAGGGAATGGAAGGGGCAAAGGGAGCAGGGAAATGAACAGATACCCAAGCAAAGAGAAAAGGAAATGTAGGTTATGGCCTTTGCTCTGTTAGGAATTGATAGCCCAATAGTGTTGTGTGAACCCAGTCAGGGTCACTAGACACCACCACATGGGCTTCTCTGGCTTCCCTCTTACAACATTATGATTTGGTGCATCAATGAGGTGTGACCCGTACCACGCTACCTGCAGTACTGAGCTCGTGCTGTGCCTGCCAGCACCTCCCCCTGGACGTGCTCAACACATCCCAGCTCTCCCTAAACACAGCCAGTAAGTACTGAGGGCACAGGCTTTCTTTTCTAGCACTTGGGAAGAGCTGGATTTACAATTATTTAGGTTTATGCTTGTCAGAGCTATATTTTTTAAAAAACTTTTCATTTTTCAGTAATTTTCTTTGATTCCATCAAAAGGTTTGAATTTTCCTAATTCTCAGTATATAGCACATTTCCTGTTTAGATACAAACAGGGCTATAATAAGCAGAGAGAGGGTAAGAAACAATAATAATCTTTGCTTCTATTTTAAACACTTTGGAGCCTATTATTGACTATTCAAAAATACAAGAGGCTGTACCAAGGTGGGTGTTGGTCTTTTCTCCCAAGTTACGAGTGATAGGACAAGAGAAAAGTGCCTCATGTTGCACCAGGGAAGGTTTAGATTGGATATTAGGAAAAATTTCTTCATCAGAAGGGTTGTCAAGCACTGGAACAAGCTGTCCAGGGAAGTGGTGGAGTCACCATCCCTGGAGGTATTTAAAAGAAGTGTAGATGTGGTGCTTAAGGACATGGTTTAGTGGGACTTTGCAGTGTTAGGTTGGACTTGATAACCTTGGAGGTCTTTTCCAACCTAAACAATTCTGTGATTCTATTACTGTGGCCATATACAGCCTCAGACTGGTTTTGGATTCGAAGATGCAACAGTTCAGTTAATTTCTGCATTAGGTTATGTGCTTTGTTGTAGTCATCTGAGAAATGTTACATTATACTGAACTGTTTGAAAGTGTAAATTTCCACCTCCGAACAAAACATCTTTTGCTTATACTTGCTGTTAAAGAAAGTGATGTCAGTATTTCTGAAGGATGCCATCTAAAAGATCTGATTTCCTGATGTACTTAGGTTATTGGATATTGTTGATGCTCAGCTCCTGAACTTTCTTAATTTGATTTCTGGGCCCAAATAAAAGATTTGGTTTCAAATTTGTTGGTCCAATTTGGAGGAAAAAAAATGACTGTGTAATACTCCAATATGAAACAAACTGCTGGCTCTGCTGATGAGAAAGATATAGTCCAGATCTGTGTACAGTACAATCAGATAGCACTGGCACCATGGAAAAGCAGAGCGTGCTGCCAGTAGGGAGGAAATTTGTACGACCAACACCTTTACTGAATAAGCTTTATCACGGAATATTTACTTTAATTGAAAATATTAATTTACCACACAAATGCAAATAAACTGCAGACTTTTTAAAGAAATTGCTTTGCTAGTAAGAAATTTTATCAGCAAAGTTGATTTATAAATTATACTCTGAAGTATGAACATGCAGTTAGTATGTACAAAAATTCAGCACTTCATCTTGCAGTGCTTTTTCAAGTTTATCTTCCCTGGAAATCACTGGAAGGTGATCTTGAGTGAGAACTGTAGTGTGATGCCCTAATCCTCTTTGGGTTGTTCCTATTGACTTTGGTCACACGTGTGGGGTTTTTCCTCATAAAATAAGAAATTTCCCCTCATCTGTCACTGAAGTGGTGATGTGATTTGTGTGAACTCTATAACAGAAGCTTTGATTGGTACTGTTTGTCACAAATGTAGAGGGTTTTATTTTCCCCACAGACTATTTACTTAGCTTGCATGTTCTCTATCAGCATATCCAAACCAGCAGGCGTTCTCTGCTTTGGTGTCTCTGTTGTGTGCACTGGTTCAGTTGACAGCACTTTATGTTCTACCATGCTGGCTTTGTCTGAGTTACTCACTACCCTCTAAAAGACCAAGGCTCTTACCAGTGTATAGTTTACAACTGGAATTGTAGAAATGTTCATATTGTAAATTACAGTAAGATGCAGGTTACAGTGCAGATGAATTGTAATTTTTCACAATGTGATGTTTCTATTAAAGGTGGGGTTTTTTGTTATCATAATGAAGGTTGACATTTGTGTGGACCAATCTGCGGTGTCATTTGAAAACCTTTTTCAGCTTAAAATTTTCATGAGTATACATCAAATCATGCATTTTGATGTATATGTCAGTGAAATTTGGGTGAAAACTATATACAGTCATTTTTGTATTTTTTTCTATGTTGTGAAGAATAAAATTGTAATTTTATAAGTCTGATTCACTAAGATTATTATAAGTTAAATGTATTTTTTGTATATTTAGGAATCTGATATTACCTGGAGCTCTGAAAGATGAAGCATAGACTTTTTATGCATGGTTGAAAGATATTTCAACTTGATAATGCAGTGAAATGGTTGGTATGCTAAAATACTAGTCTGTGTTGTTGCCTTGTGAAATTGATTCTGTGCTCTCTGCCTGGACTTGGCCTACTGATCAGTGATACTAATTGCTATAATCCAAATAAAATCATTCTGAACAAAATACGTTGTACTGTTACTGTTTAAGGAACAAAAGCAGATATTTTATAAATGTGAATTAGGACTGTATTTTTATTCATTTGTATATAACATGTACCTTGCAATTGACAAGATTTTTTTAGCATATGTAACTCTGGAGCTCAGGCAAAAGAATTAGGAAACTTCATACTGTTATGAAAGCTCTGCCTTTCACTTTCAGAAGAGGTACTCATAACAACACATTAACTGTGTCAGCACTCAGACTTACAGCTTCCTGAAGGATCCTCAATAGAATGTGAGCTCTTTGTTTCCCTGTTGTCATTTGTAGTCTGGATGCTGATGGTTTTCTACAAAAACAAAATCGTTTGAGTATTATAAATATAGTGGAATGCTTAACTAATGCAATGGAATACTTCAGAGTTCATCTACTAAATATAATATGTCTGCTACCACGGCAACGTTCTTAGCATTTTTAACACTTCCTGAGAGAGATTTAAAAACTGTGTCTAGATGGCATTAGTGCTCATGAATAACGAGTTATAATCCTCTAATAGGAACTGAGTAGTAGTTGCAGAGTGAGTGCTATTATTCTGGCCATATGCTTGTCATAAGATTGCACAACTACAGTGATTTTTTTGTTGCTTGCAGCCGGGATGAACTGATGTTGCCGTGCCCAGCATCAGCACATGTCCTACGCATGATGGCTGTGACTTAGCACTGCTGTGTAATTAAAAACTCCTCTTTGAAATGTTACTCCGTGAGTGGTGGTGCCGAGATCTGTTTGTGCCTTAGAATAACTTCTGCTGGTTATTTGGGTTTCCTCTTTGCATTTTGAAAACAGTATGTGTGGAAACAGTTCTAGTTCCCTAAGGTAACATTATAAAGTATGAACAGCATAAGGACTCTGTGTTTGCAAGCAGTTTAATATCACAATAGTACATAAGGCTCATCTTAAATAAAGCACTGGCAGTTCTTGACATTAAGACTTGAGGAAGAATCTGTGCTGGTGTGCTGAGTATAAAATAAAAAGATGTGAATATCTGTATGATTCATTTGATATGAACTGAGCATTTCTGCAGTTGGGATTGATTGATTCAAACCACCCAACTGCTTGGGACTTTGGCTCAATATCAAGTAGCTTTTAAATTCTGCTTCCCATCTCCTAAACAGATACTCTTCCACACTTGTCAGAAGACTTCTAAAATTAGTAAGAGAATTAATAAAGCTTCTGAAAGGCTACCTTTGAAACAGTTGGAATTTCAGATGTGGGTGGAAAATTTAAAACTCTTAATACTGTTGATCTCTGATCTCCAGAATAATACCTTACAGATGGGAAAGAGCCTAAAGCCCTTTTTATGTCTTCACAAATTAATTGGGCATTAATAGTTTGAGAGGTGTGTTTTTCTCTTTGATGTGCTGACATAGATAATGTGCTAATATTAGGGAAAGAGATGTTCCTGTCAGTATTATATCTTAATTTTTCTAGTGGTTTAAGTAGATGCATATTATTTCAATATTCCACTATAAAAGCATAATTCACAATACATAGAAACACTTCCATGTCTAGTTTTACAAACTCAGTGTCACAGCAAACTGCCTCTCTGTAGATTAAATTTATTTCATATAGTTTATACATAAGAATTTGACATTGCCTGGTACTACATGAGGATGATATTATTGGGAAAGTCTTTGGTGGAAGTTTTTGCAAAGGCCTATTCAACTGAATTGCATATTCTCCTGTCTTATTGACTCCTGCTACAGACAGTCTGCACAGTCTTCAGTGAACTGTTATCACTTGCAACAAGTGTACATTAAAACTTTATTCGAACAGCTGAACTCACAGAATCATATTTACTGTGTAATCTACATTCAACCTCTTGGGTAATACAGTGGGTTAGTCTCATTCTACAGAGTGATAATCTGAAGAATAGAGAGAGAGAGATAGAGGCATTTCAGGTATCTTCTTTAAAATTAGTTGTAAGTTGATGTCAATTTAAAGGTCAGCCCTATGGTTTTTTTCTAGCACGCCTACAGAAAATATCAGTTGTGGAGAGGATATAGGAAGTGGAGAACCTTCCAATCAGCCTAACCCTAGGTTGCTTTTATGAAATCAGTTTACCTGTTAAAGGTTTCTTTGGGTAAAAGACAACCTCTTCACTTACTGGAGGATAAGATACTGAATGCTGGTCTTCTCCGCTAAATGACAGTCAATAAAGAGATGAGATGGAAGAGGAGAGGTACTGGAGGATACAGAGCTCTACCACTGTGCTTCCCAAAGAATATTTAAGCATTGACAAAACACAAAACTTTCCTCCTTTTTCTTTTTGGTATCCAGTAGTAGTTGTTGTTGGGCGTGGGGTGTTGTTATCTGGCTTTGGGTTTTTGGCTGGATTTTTTTGTTTGTTTATTTTTAAGGGAGAACAGCAGCACTTCATGGAGATGCTGCAATGTTTTGTCTGGTGTGCAGATGACATGAAGTTCCTTTTATTCTTCTCCAGGTGTTTATTACAAGATTATGGAGAACTGGATGCACTGGCTTTGGTACTTTGTTTTAGTCCTCTCTTCCTGTGTATAAACTACTCGGAAAGTTGCTGGTTTGAGAGTATTAAATATGTTTCCTTACCCAGCTTTTTGGTGCAATTTAAATTAAGTAAACAAAGTACTTTGTCAGCAGACTGGAAGAGTGGAAAAAGCTTTCTTGCATCAGCAAGAAAATGGATGTGAAATTGAAAGTCAGACATTGCTGGTTGGTTTACTTAGTAAGACTGGAAATTACCAGTTTAACCCTACCAGAATTAAACTGTACAATCTGAAAATACTGAATTATTCTTCAAAAAGTATTGTCAAGTCAAAGAATGTGTGGAAACCTCTAGGTTTACAGGTGCATTCAAAAAGGGGCAGAGGTAAGCATTCATGGACTACTGTGCTCCAGGTTCCTGGTGATGCATAATTACACATCAGGCCTAACCTTGCCAGATTTTGAAGAAATAAACTGCTGATAGAAAGATGTAAAACTACTACAGACCACTGTTGTTAAAAATCATGATTTAGTTATTCTTAGTTACATGTTTTAAACTGATACTTGTTTGCAGAATAAGCTATCATTGGAGCCCTATGATATGAATTCTTTGGAATAAATGTGATGTACAATGTATTGTTATCTCTCCATTGTAACTGTGTAACTCAGAATAACTTTTCAATAAAAAAATGTACGGTTTTGTATATTTTTATTCAAGCCTGACTTTCTCATGAAAACTGATTGGGCAGGTTTTTTTCTGGCTGATTTCCCTGTTCTTGACTGGGACTATAGTCACTAAAAAATACTAGCAACATTTGAAAGGAGGGTAGAGGTGTCGGAGGAATTCCCCCAACTTGTGTCTGCGTTTAGCTCTAGATCATCTACAGCAGGTGCTAATCTCATGTCTAAGCAAGTGAGGGGAGTGGACTGAGAAAATGAGATGAAAACAATTGAGTCTAAATTTTGCTAGTCATGTGCACAGAATAACACTTTTCCATGCACCCTCTTGAGGTTCCTTCATCAGTAAAGTATCAGTCTGGGTTTTTTCATGGCAAATTTGATGGACAAAACCGCCTGGCTCTGGGCCCTGGTTTCAGGTGTACTAACTGTGGGTGTCAGGGTAGTGGAACTTGATAAGTTGCTGGTGCACTCAGTTCTATAATGACAAGTTCTGTTACATACTTTAGGGATGTGTGACCTTAAGTGTTGGTGCCCCTTAACTATTTGGGCTTGCACTGCAGATAAATACAGTACTTGTGTGAGTTGGACTTCAGACAGCCTCGCTACAGCTTGTATAAAGGTATTTGATAAATAGCTTAAAACTATAGCTTATGTGCCTAAAACATAAATGTTCTGCTCTGAGCTTCATACAGGCTCCTGGCGTCTACTTGGTACAAACATTCCTGTCCTGTCCTTTGCTGTTATCCACAGGTGAGCTAGCAAGGCTGAATGCTGAGTAGGTAGATGTGCTACAGGTAACAAATGAGCTGCTGTGTTCGCATTCTTTGTCCAGAACTGGAATCCTTGGCTGCTTTTTTCTTATTGTCAGGATTATGTGAAGTCCCTGTGAATGACCACCTGAATTATTTGTGTTATGGTGAATTCCATGATACAATCCTGTTTTGGAAACATGCACATGCATGTGTTACAGATCTGCATCCCAGCTTTGCCTGTACTACACAGCATGCACATGCAGATATATTTTATTTCTATGTTTGGGATGAAATATTGTGGGTGCTGCTGTGAAAAGGCTGATAAACCTGATTCAGTAAGCACCTTGTCTTGCTAGGCTTCTGTGTACCTTCCCCTAAAAAAACCCCAAAAGTCAATTGTGAGTCAGGTTGTTTTGGGTTGGGCTTTTTGTTTATTTTTTAAGTCACTGTGGTTTTGTGTTTTCAGTTTTCTCAGTTTTGGTTCTATTCCTTGTGAATCATCAGATTATTGGGGGGGGGGGGGTGTATCAAGAGAATTTATAATAGCAGCTCGTTCAGTTTAAGTATTTCATGCCTCCAAGTTGGATCGTGTGATTGTCTCTGGGTTTCAGAGGGCTGCTTTGGATTGTGCAAAGATAGTCAGTGAAAGGGCCAAGAATCTGCTTTATAAAAGTGTCACTGATTTAGAGAGCATAGATATTTTAAAATTCTGGATTTAATACGTCCATAAATCTTGTAGTGCATGAAGGCCATGAAGAGGGAAATGTCACATGGGTATTCTGAGGTCACTGGATGTTATTCCTCATTTTAAGTAAATAATGGAAAGAAAGAATGCTAATGTTTATCTACTGCACCTGTTGTAATAATAATAAAGTAAAAAATGTTTTTATACAAGTTTATGAGGCTACACGTGAAATCAGAATTCATGTGAATTGTTTGTGTGTTGAAGAAGTTCAGATCTGCTTCATGTAGCTCTCTGTTGTTTCCCTCATGCCTTCTTGAAAGTTCTTGTGGAGTTGACATAATTCTAGTGATTTTGTACTGGTGTTCTCTAAATCTTCTATGTGCCTACCTACATTTAGGTATTTTAATGAGAGAAATACTTTTTGAAAAAGAAGCAGGGTTCAGTTTTAATCCAAAATTTGATCAAGACATGATTGAAGGTACTGAATGAAATTTTGCCCAACTGCCCCTCCCTCGCTGCCCCCCCCCCCCCAAAAAAAAAAGCTTTTACAGTGGGGCACGTAGAATTTGGGAAGGCTAGGCTAGACTGGAAGGTGGAACATTACCCTTTCTGAGGAAGGAATAATAAGTTTCTCTGTTTTGGTACTACACGGTCTTGTGATATTTGTGTTTGTTGATCTATGAACAAAGCAAATAAATATTCTCATTTTACAGTTTAGAATACAAAGCACGCTTGTATTGATTAAGGTCATCATTGTTTGTAAATAGCCATGTTGGGACTGAGATACAGAAGTTCATCATGTGTCCTTTGCAGTCATTCTTCAGAAAATGGCTGAACTAAGTTGTGAAAGGAAAAGGTAACTCATATCCATGTATAAATTATTAACAAAAAATAATTGCCTTGTAATGTTGCCTTGAATGTTCTTGTAATAAATGTTAGGCATTTTTAAATGAGTTTACAGCCATTCAGGATATGCTGTGGTTTTGTCATACCTTACTGCCATTTATAATCAGGTTCCTGAATTAGAAACAAGAGCCAGAGCTCGAAGAAACTGCATATTAGAAAGAAAGGTGTAGGTAAAATGTCCATAATCTGTATCCTTAGTATTACAGTATTGTACTCATTACCTTTTTTCTACTACCATTCTGACATATGAGATCCAGTAACATGTTCACCTGGAAGTAGGCATTAGATTTAATATTTTTAGTATCCGTGTGGAATCTTACATCTTTTTCATAGCCCTATATATGTCCTCATTGCGTGAAGTACCTGATTAGTTGGCACTACTCTTAGCTTCTAATACAGCATCCTTGCTGTTTTCACCAGTTATGGATTGCCTGCAGAATCTCTTCCAAATGCACCTTTCTTTAAATGTGACACCTCATATTTACCTGTTTTTAAAGTTACAAACTTTCGGTTTCCTCTGCAGCAAGGACAAAACTTTTTTCCCTTTTGGCTAATGAATTTTTTTTAAAAAACCCTAACTTTAATGTCTTCAGCTTCAGCATCAATTTGTAACATTGTTGTAACATTAGAATCAATTGTTGTAACATTAGAAAAAAAGTAAAACTATTCATAGGTCAAACAATGACATAGTGAAAAGAAACATGTATGATACTCTAGAATTGAAACTACTCTTCCCTGGTACCTGTATATGTAAACTTTCTGGAGGAGGGGCTACAGCTCACTATACCCTGGAATCCTGCCTAGGATTCAGGCTTCCAGAGGCTATCATGGTGCAAAAGCTAAAGTAAGACCTGACTTAGTCTCAATGGTGAAACATGAGAACCTTAAAATTACTTGGCCTGAGCAATGCTTTGTTGATACCCAGAACTAAATGTAGTAAGATGTTGATGTTGAATGTGCTTGGTTCTTACACATGCCTTCATAGTATTTTTCTGTCAAGCAGAATTTTAGACATCAAGTTGTTGTGCATGACCTTTCTCTCTTTACTTGTTTTTACAGTTGTACATTTTTGTGTAAAAGTGAGACCTTTTACTGCTGGCTTTGAGAGAAGAACTCCAAAATGGGACTTTGTGTACAAAACAAAAAGACTCATCCCAATTTACGACTCACTGAAGAATCGTTTCACTGTCTTTATCCCTAGAGTTCAGGCACTGTGCAGCCAGAGTAACTGACCACACAATTCTTGGGTTTTGTTCTACTCGAGTAGATGAAAAGTAGCATATGGATAGTGACAGTGTCGTATAATATCCCAAGAAAAGATAAATGCCATCTGAAAGACAGTGGTATTTATATATAAAAATGTCTCCTTGTGGAAAGCAAACTGTGAATGCAGTCTTGATCAGCTGCAGTATGTAGCATCTGGCAGGAAAATGCCATGTAAGTGAGCATCATGGTATAATAGTTGTGTGCAATTTTTAATTAAAATCTTTACTCACTCCTGGTGAGTAAAAGATGCTCTGTGGAAGCAGCTGCTGAAAATTCAGCATATGGTTTTGCAAATGCACAAAGGCCTGTGTTGCTGTAGTTTGTGGAGCTACTTGCACGTGTAAAGGACACGTGAAGGGCTTGTGTTTGGAACTTTACCTGTTTTTTTTCCCAACTGTAACCACCAATACAGCCTCTCTACAAACCTTGCTTATCTCTGTCACTTGATAACCACAGCTTCAGCACTACTACTGCTAAGGACTACTTGTGAGCAGGGATTTTCAGTGTTTGAACAAACATCTAGACAATTACCAGTTTCAGCTACTTAAGCTAAGCAGTTATCTGATTTGACAGTTTGCTTTTAATAAAACGTGATGCAGAACAGCAAGCAATATTATTTTTAGTACACATGATGCTTACCTTCAAAACACTGTAAATCATTAATTAGCTCACTCGCATCTAGAGAAAGAGTGGTTCACATGAAAGGACACTGTGGAGGAGTCTGGGGTTTGAAACCTCCTGGGAAGTGCCGTGGTCCCCTCCCCATGCCCCCCCCCAAGGTTAGGGAATATGCCCTCCAGTGAATCGGTGTCAGCGCTGCCGGGCCGACGTGTGGGCTGTAGCTCAGGTGGTTGAAAAAACAAGGCGAATCTAAAAGCCCGCGTATGTATTGCAACCTCAGTCTCTCTGTTAAGGGAGGTCCAGTGACAGGTGCTGAGGTGGAGGGAGGTTTCTCTGCGGTTTATTCTGTTCACCAGTTTGGTCACCGGTGTTTGATGTTGCCGCGTCTGTCAACCCGAGCAGGAGGCAGCTTTCCCCTACACGACAACCCAGGGGCAGAACACGGGGACAGCCCCGTTCGCCTCCCAGCGCGGAGGCCGATCCGGTCCCTCGACCCCACCTCCTGGGGACGATCCCACCCCTGGACGGACCCCGCGGGATCCCCTCAGGAGCGCCCCGGGGGGCGAAGGCGGTTAAGGGACGCCCCGCCCGGCTGCGCGCATTGGCGGGCCGGGCGGCGGCGGCGGCCAATGGCGGCGCGCGGCGTCCGGGGCCGCGCCAATGGGGGCGGGCGGGGGCGGCGCGCGGCGCCGCGGCTGAATGGAGCACAAAGCGGGGCGCGGGACGCGCCGCCGCCGCTGCCGGCAGAGCGACCGCCACCGACACCGCTCCGCTGGAAGCGCGGGGAGCGGCGCCGGGACCCCGGCTCGGTTTTGCCGGTTTTTTCCTTGTTATTTTTTTTTCTTTCCTCTTACCCTTTAGGTCTGCCGGTTTTCTCCCCTGTTCCCCCCCCTCATGCCTGTGGAGAGAGCGCTGCGGCCGCCGAGGCACGCGGCGATAGCTGGGAGCGGGCGGCCGTGTGCTATGAGCAGCGCGTTTGCCCGCCGGCGTGCCTTGCCCCAGGGCTCCGCCGCTGGGAGGCGTAGCTCGAGGTCAGGAGCGCCGCCGCAGCCCGACCCGCCCTGGGCATCCCCCCGACGCCGCGCCCCGTCGAGTCAGGTGGATCTCCGCTGCCGCGGCTGCCGCATCCCTGCGAGCCTAGTCCTCGCCGCTCCCCGCCAACCGGCCGCGGCTCGAACGCGCCCGCCTTCGCGCGCGGCCCGAGCGGCGGGGGCCGCGGGCGGGCGCGCGGGCTAACGCTGCGATGCGAGTCCCCCGCGGCGCCCCGAGCCCCTGCGGCCGCGCGCCCGTCGCGGCTGTGGGCGAGCAGCGTTGAGCCGGGGTGCCCCGCGGACCCGCGGGCAAGCGCGCTCGGCCAGGTGTCGAAGCGCCGGGGTCCGGCGATGCGCTGCCCTGAGCGTCCGCCAGGGGACACCC
This sequence comes from Manacus vitellinus, assembly GCF_001715985.3. Lineage (NCBI taxonomy): Eukaryota > Metazoa > Chordata > Aves > Passeriformes > Pipridae > Manacus > Manacus vitellinus. Next base: position 3,844,336 of record NW_021939632.1, read on the forward strand.
CGGCTCCGGGGACGCCCGGCTGCTCCGGAGACTTTGGGGGCGTTTGCGGGTTTTGCCTTTTTTTTATTTTCTTTTTTCCCCCTAAACTTTTTTTTCCCCGCCCGCTGTCTTTTGGTGTTTTGGTTTTTTTCTCGTTCCCCGCTCCTGCCCGGCGGTTGTCCTTTCGCCCGCGGCCCCGTCCCTTAGGGCATGTCCCGGTCCAACAGCGTGAGCCCCCCGGGCTTCGGCGGTCCCGCGCCCTGGGCAGGCACCGAGCAGCACCGCTCGGCCTGGGGCGAGGCGGAGGCCAGGGCCAATGGCTACTCCTACCCGCCGCCTCCCAACAGGTCCTCGGGCAAGAAGGCCTCCCGCATGTCGAAGCAGGTGGAGGAGCGAGGAAAGACTACGAGCCCCGTAGCCGCGGGGAGAGTGGCTGCAGGATGATGAGCTTTAGGTCCAAATCCGCCTGGCAGGAGCACGGTGACGACAGCCGACGTCACCGGTCCCGCCACCCGCCCGGCAGTGATTCCCCCGCTGCCCCCAACAATGCCAGCCCTCGACAGCTGGGGGAGCAAGGGGAGGTGCGGCCCCGCTCGGTGGAGCTGGGGCTGGAGGAGAAACGCATTAAGGCCAAGATTGATGAGCTGGAGGAAGAGGACGGGGACGAGGGGGACTCCGAGGCGGCCTTCTCCATGGGCAGTTGTTGCAGTAGCCTGCTGCAAATCTTCAGGTCCAAGAAGTTCCAGTCTGAGAAACTGGAACGCCTCTACCAGCGCTACTTCTTTCGGCTTAACCAGAGCAGCCTCACCATGCTCATGGCCGTGCTGGTGCTGGTCTGTGTGGTCATGCTGATCTTCCATGCGGCGCACGGCCACTATGAGGTATCCTACGTCGTGGTGCTCTCCCTGGCCATCCTGCTGATGGTGGTGCTGTGCATGGTGTGCAACCGCAACGACTTCCACCAGGACCACATGTGGTTGGCATGCTACTCTGTCATCCTGGTGATCCTGGCCGTGCAAGTGGTAGGGGTTCTGCTGGTGTGGCCCAGGAGCGCCTCGGAGGGCATCTGGTGGACCGTCTTCTTTATCTACAGCATCTACACACTGCTGCCCGTGCGGATGAGGGCCGCGGTCATCAGTGGGGTGGTGCTCTCTGCCATCCACCTGGCCGTCTCCCTCAAGATCAACGCAGAGGATAAGTTCCTCCTGAAACAGGTAGGCAAGCCCTGAGTGGTTTGGGTGTGCACTCAGCATTGAGGGGCGAGGGAAGCAGTGTTGTCCGACTTCCACAGGCCTGCCTGATGCTGGAAGGCTGACAGGGCTTTCAGTTGAACCCCTTGGTTACTACTGCCGAGTGGGATGTTGTCCAATGTGGTAGATAGCCCCTGTTATCTTGCTTTTTTCCATAGCTTTGCTGTTTTCTCATTTCTGCTAAGTTAAGGCTCTGAACATATAAGAAATGTGCCTTACTGGGTTCCCATGACAGCTGCTCCAGCACTGTCAGCCAGCCCTGCTAATGCCCTTCAGCTGTATTTAGTGTAAACAGTCTTGTGCTAAGCACACCTGTGGAACGGTATCTGTGCGTGCTGCCATGTTACTGAGAAATGTGTGGAGAGTCTGGCTGTTCTTATGAGCTAGAGGTTATCCTTGTGTGTCACTCTGAGTTCAAGTCTGGGTTCCATGTCAGCGCAGAGCTTGGGCGTCGGAAAGCATACTCCTCGGGAATGTGGGATAGGCTTTTGGTTTAGCAGGAAGGTGTTTTGCTCTAAGATGTGCTGGAAATATCTAGAGTGAAGAAGCCCAGAGTTCATATACAGCCAGAAAAAAAAGTATGGCAAAAGTGCAAATGCAGGTTATTTTAGCTGTGATATCATGTTTAACTGAAGCAGATCAGTTCATGGGAACAATAAGACTATTATCGAATGTATTACAGTGCAATTTTTAATTACCATATCTGTATAAACAACAGCAATACAAGGCGCCACTCTTCTTTTTAAGCAAAGCAAGCAGCCTCAGGACTCATGTGCTTTAAGCTTTCCACACACTGAGGCAATCAGGAAACCATCGACTTGAAATGCTGAAGCTCTGAGGCAGTTGTCATCCTTTTGATGTGCAGGACTCTGCACAAGGATGAGCCTGTCACAGAGTCAGCCCTGATGCTTGGGTGAACCCAGGGATTGTTTATTGAAATCAGGTGTTTGGTAGCTTTTCAACCCTATCACATAATACAAAATAAAGCTTTGTGTGCAGTGCCTCCCTTGAGTCTCAGTTCTGAGTTGTTTTGAGTTCCACCTATGGCAGTGGCAAGAGAAGTTGTAGGGCTTAAATAAAACCTCATTAGGATGAGGCTGTCGCTGCTCTGCTGTACAAAATTACTCTTCTCCCTCCTGCCCAGTTAAGCTTGCTTGGACAGTTTCTGGCTTTGTTCTTAGTTTGTTACAGATACTTTTATAAACTGTACATGGCATTTTTTTATGTTTGCTATAAATGTCTTTTTGTGTATTTCCAGCAGAGAATACACTGTGAGTGGGACAGTTGCTGTTTTTCTGCTTGACTTGAAAAAGTTCGCTAATGGCATGAACTATTCCCCACTGGGGCTCTGGTCCTGCAAAGCCTTGTGAGTGCTCTTGGCTTTGAAAACTGAGACTTGTCCTATTGAATTCAGTGTATTTGGAGACTGTATCCTTACATATGAAGGCAAAGCCCATCATGATCGTGGCCAGAAGACTTAGCAGTCTGTTATGAGCAGAGCTGAATCTGTAGGGTCCTAATGAGTGCATGAGATATCATCATGTTATAAAGTGTTGGTAACTGTATTTTAATAGGAAGGAGCCTAAATTACAAAGGACAAATGATTGACTCTCTCAGTGGAGAATTTGGGATGATTACAGCTCCCTCCCTTTCCGAACTGCAGGGTTATTTGGAAGAGGTTGGGCTTGTGTATAAGTATGCACTTGTCAAAGGTAAAAGCATGGGCTATAGGTGATGGTGCAGTATGCACAAATCTGTGCATTGCACAGTTGCTTTCCCTTTCATACTAATGCTGGGTTTTTTCCTGCAGTTTGACAATAAACATTCAGTTAATGAGGAATGTCCTAGGAGTGCTTGTACTTTGTTTTCAAAGGCGGAGCCTCTCTCCACATTGCCTGCTTATTTTTCCTGCTAACACCGTCTCTATCTTGCTGTGGTCTACGTTGGCGTAGCTCTGGCTGAATTCAGTGGGGTTGTACAAGGCCAAGAATCAGATTCCTTGCACGTTTGTGTATGAACATGAGCTGCTATCTCTGGCTGGCTGATAGAAAAATCTGTTGTGCTGAGTACATCACCTCACAGCTATTAACAGGCCTTCCTCGCTGGGGCTGTATCTCGTTGCCGTGGAAATCGGTCGTGTTCAGCTCTGTGCCCCTAATGGCACGCAAGCCCTATTTTCCTCCTCCGAACTACCAGGGGCGAAGGCAGATGAAGAACCATATAAATCAAGAAGAGGGAGTTAAGTTGTTTTCAGTGACTTCACGCTGGCAGTCACATCAGCCTGTGTTTTGTGGAGCAGGAGTGGATGTGAATGCATTCGTGACTGTGTGACCAGATGGTATTTTATACCCAGCAGTCACATAAGAAAGGCTAGTTAGGATGTATATCCCTTTTCCTCTCTTTTCCATGACATTTTTAACTATAATACTTGAGCAGGTTCTTCTTTGTGGGGCTTTTTGCTTTTAATCCTCTCCCAGTTGTTTCCAAGCCACAATAAATCATACACTCCTGTTATTATCCACTGACATTCAAAGCTGGGTGACTCTTGTATAGACTCCTGAGCACTTTTATGAGGCTCAGGAGCCTGTTAAAAACTCCTCTTTCTCAAGAGAGTGAAATTCTTGGGTTTTAAGTCCCTTTTGGGAGAAAGGCAGCTTGTTGGATTCCGCTACCAAGGATGCATGGTTTTATTGTCTGAATTATCTTCTCTTATCGTTACTGAACTTCTCTGTCACCAAATTCTCTGGTCAAAGGCTGTGATAGTCAGACTTGATGGAAGGGTTAATGCAGTCGGCTGTTTCTGAATCAGTAAAGTGACAGGAGTAAAGGTAGTTGTGATTATTCAGTCTTAACTGAGCTGCTTTTTAAAATAATTCTTCTGGGGTCACTGGATTTGGAAAGTAGGTTCTGACTTCTGTTTGCTACCTGGCGGAGTCTGGGGTTTGTCTTTAAAAAGAGTGCCCTGAGCACCCCTATCAGAAGCAGTGGGTATATGTGGTACCTCTGTGTCTGATCGTGTAGGGGCAATGATCTTGACTTCTTGAATTGATGTTTGATTGAAAAAAAAAAAAAGCTAATTAATACAAATTACTTCATTATACTAAAAAGTTACCCAGTGCTGGGGGAGGGGAATTTACTTTCCTGAGCACAGTGAATAGATGATGCTCCACCAACTACAAATTTTGATTGCTTAAAGGTGGGGGGTTTTGTGTGTTTCTGTGCTCCATTAATTCTAGAGGGACTGCTTCTGGATTTTTTGGGGAGGTAATGACTGCATTTGCCTTTAGGTTTATGTCCTTGTGTTATCCTGGGACAGTTTGGATTACAAATGTTTTTCATTGCATAGAAGTCTGTCCGCTCCTCTTTGTATATAAATGTATCTTTTTCAGGCCAGCCCTTTTCCATGTGTTGGTTTCCGTACACTTTCAGGCTCTGAAAACACACTCAGCTCCTGGATTCACATAATAATTACTTTGCGTGAGTGAGGCTTTCTAATACTTAACTGAGGAAGAAATATCCTGTTTCCCAGTAAAAGCTGCCTTGCATTCACAGCAAAGATAACACAGATTGATTGTCTGCTCCGATCGGAGCGAGCTGCCCGGCTGACCCACGGACTTGTACAGGCACATGGGAAGCGCTCGCAGCGTCCGGGCTGCTGATGCTTCACTGAAATCATGTGAGACCAGCTGCCCTCAGTGCAGATAGCCTTGAGTAAGCACTGGCATTTTTGTAAGGCTAGGGGCTAAGGGACAGGGAATTTCACAAGAGAGTTTATTGGGCTCTGAATCAGACTTAAAAAGGGATGGGGATTGTGTGTGGGAGTGGGTGGGGGACCAGGAGTAAGGGATAAGAATGCCATATACACAAACATCAAACAAACCTGTGGACTGAGGTTAGATTTACTCCTATTTTCCCATCCAAACCTCTTTTATTGTAACTTTCTGAGGTTCCTTGTTCAAGAATACATTTAAGCCTTTGTAGTTTATTAAGTCAGTGCAAGTGAGTGAGTGTTAAGGTACCACAAAAAATAATACTTTTTTTTTTTTTTTGTTTGTTTGTGTCAGTAACCTCACTGAAAGAGAAACTGAAATGTACTGGTCTCTTTCCTCTTCCAATATTTCTGCAAAACTTCTGCAAAGGATCTCTGATAGCAAAGTTCTGAACAGCTGCCCCAGCACATGGCTTTTTTTTATGGCTCTCTGAACTTAAGGCTCTTGATGTTGATCTCCTTCTTGCTCGACCCTTTTCTGTATGTTTCCATCATAACAACATTACATTAGTACTCCTCATCCTTCACTTCTGAGAACTGTGTATATGTTGGCCTTTCATTCTGTCAGTCTGTGTTAATGGTACATGATTGATCTGCAGCTGCATGGTGGCTCTCTTGAAAGTGCAGCATTTCAGTTTAACCATTTCTAGGAAGATGTTGCTATGAAAACATATGCAATCTCTCTTTTTGTTTTTTCTATATAAACTGTCACTTCAGCAGGGCTAAAAACAACTTCTTACTGTAACAGGGTGTCATCTTGAGTCTTGTGGATGTCTTCTAGCATCTTGTAAAGATGCTTTTTAAATGCAGTTTGAATGGCATTCAACAAGAAGTTAGTCACATAGTAGGAGAAATGGTACTGTATGTTCCATCTTAACCTCGGCATGCTTAAGATATGTAGGTGATGACTGATTTCAAGAAGACAGATTCTCAGAAGTGTGTAAATCAAGTCACTGTATTGTGCTTTCATTGTCTTCAAGGAGGAGAGATGAACTACCTGAAATGCAGATAATCTGTGTGTCGGTTTTCCTATGGTTGCGTGCTGCCTGTTGTACTTTTTTCCACCTGGAAAATAAATTTGAGTAATGTTCATTTAAGACATGATTTTTAAGGTGCTTGGCCACATGAGGCCAGGTACTGTGTGCCTCAAACAGCACTTTATGCAGAGCAGGACATTGATATCAGTAGGGCTCTCATGCAGTAGGAAGTGCTCCAGCACTGCTCACTGTTGAAGAATCTGCCTCAGCAGCAGTTGGACTGAAGTTAGTGAAAATTGATTTGCGGTCTTTTGTTCAGGGAAAAAATGGCAACCTCAAATATTCAGTAACTGTTGCACTCATAGTTGCCTCCCTAGTGTAATTCTGTATCAGAGGTAATTAAATAAATTCCCGAGGTATTGCGTATCAATTAGTCCTTTGTAGGAATATTATCTGTATCTCTGGGGAATGCATGTGTTGCTTGGGGCTTACAAAGGCATATCTGTTTTTCTTATCTCCTAAATTACCCTATGATCCTGCCACCTCCCAATGTCCCCCCTTGCTTTATCTTCTATCCTCCCACCATGAATTAGTTTAATATTTCACTGTAATGTTCACTGGTATCAAAAGCTGTTAGTGTGACAGTGTTAGAGTGCTGTATGTCTAATTATTCCATGTTTCCGGATTCTTAATTGTCTCGATAAACTGACCCATTTGACTAATTTCTCTCAGCCTCGTGGTGGTAATCACGGTCTTAGAGCTGGTTTGGATCTTGGTGAATTGAAGACGAAACCTAATGGGGATGATTGAGGTGCATAGCAAAAGACTTGTTTTTCTAGGCATTTTTATGACATGCTTGAAAAGGCAGAGTGTGCTGGTTCTGTTTATTTCTGGAGAGGTGAAGATAGTTTAGCAAAGTGTTGAGATTCATTGAGATGCATGAGGCAAAAGGATAGCTTTTTGTGCCCTAATCTTACAAAGCAGTTGTTGACTTGTCCTTTAGGGTCCTGGGCTTGATGGCTTAGTTTGACACCAGTGTGCCCCCTGTTCTCTGTTAGAGACCTGTCCAAGGCAGGACATCTTATTTACACGGTCTTTTGTGATTAACCACATTCAGAAGATTTATAAACCTGACAGCAGTGGATACAAAATGCTGATTTTCCTGGTGCTAAAGGCTCGCTGGAACTGGTCGTGCCCTCCTGGATCCTGAATTGGCTCAGTGCTTCCTAAATGCCCTTTTACTCCGAGTTCGCTGCTGTGTGGGCAGCACTGCCAAGGTCTGGGGTGGAAGAGGGCTGGGACTCAGCCCAGCTGGAATGTGAACTTTGGGCACCAGACTCTTTTCCAAGTGCATTCAATTTGCGTCTGATTAGCTAATCTTTCAGTCATGTACCATAGCTCCTTCTCTGTCTTTCAAGAAAAGTGGAACAATTGCTAACTTTTTGGCTATTGCAGTAGTTGGAATAGTTACAATCTTTTGGGAATAGCTGATTTGGTCATCATATTTTGGTACTACTGGATGTTACTCTCATTTTCTAATTGAACTAAAAAACCTTTCCTTCTGTCCTGATAGAAGATGCAATGAAAAATCTTCAGCAGCAGCTGAAAAACCGAGAGGTAAAAATTGAAATTATTTTGACAGCAGCTTCCTAAGTGTGGTAAAGTGATCCACTCTGTAGCTGGTAGTGGCTTCTTAGAACCTGTGCTTTGAAAAGCTTTGAAAAGCTCCTGTCTTTCTATTCTCTTTTTTTTCCTCCTTCTCTTTTTTTTTCCTTTCTCTTCTCTTTTTTTCCCCTTCTCGTCTTTTGTTTTTCCTTCTCATCTGTCTTTACTTACTTTTTCTTTTTTTGTTCTTTTTTCCTTTTGTTCTTTTCCCTGTTTGTTCTTTTTTTTTATTGTCTCTTTTCTATCTTGGTTTTTTTTTTTTCTTCTTATTTTGTTTTCCCTGTGCAGGTGGGTGCGGTTCAGAGGAAATTCCCACTTTTGTTTGGGGAGGTAGATGACAGGGTTCCAAGTTTTGCCAGCCTTGGGCAAGCTTTGTCCTCCTGTCTGCTTTATACTGTGGGATTTACATGGCACCTTGCACAGGTAATCTGTACCCAGAAAATGTAATGTGGAGGGAGCTGGAGTGCACCAGAGTCTCCCCCGAGTCTTCCAGCTGCTACACAGTTTTATGATGTGCTACATGGGGTTTTTTTTCATGGCCCAGAAGGATAGGACAGTGACAAAGTGTGTGCAAGGAATGTGAAGATTCACAGTTTCTGGGAAGTGGGTGGAGTTCCTGTATAACTGCTGTGTGACTTTTTTCATCTCCTGTGAGTCCTGTGTTTTGATGTGGGATATACTCAGTGTTAGTTCCTTCCCTCCCTCTGAAGTCTAGCCTGGTGATCTGAACTTGCGATATCTTTCATCCATGGGATGCTCTTTCTTCTTTTTGTTTTGACATTGATGATACTTTTAAAAAAATATTAATTTTTTTTGTCTTTACCTGAGATGTATCCTACTGCTGCCAGAAACTTAATTTGATTCATTATTCTGGAGTCCTTAGGCTAGGTAAAAACCCAAGGGGAAATCTCATGTGAATGAAAAAAAACACAACCCCAAAGATATTAAAAAGGATAATGTAGTTATGAGGGGGTGTGGGAAACAGACAAGAATTTTAATATTTGTCTCCCGAACTCCTAAATGTTCTCACCTTATCATAAGAAAGCTTGAAGTTTCTAGCACTTACTAAGAGCACACATACTGCCAGGCCAAGACAAGAGTCAAAATGCTTTTTAGCCTCTGCAGCTGGACCACTCCCAATGAAACCATCCATGATGTTTTATGATGATGCTGAGTCTGGCCAGCTTCACCAGTGGCAGGTACAGGAATGGCATCGTTGAGCAGATCTGTGGTAGAATTTAGCATGAGATGGTCTTGTTCTGACACCGAGAGAAACGGACTCCACATTACATTTTAAAGCTCTGCCTTCTGCATTCAACCTTGCTCTTGAATGTTCGCAAAGCTCTGTCCCATCAGGAGCCTGGTAGATAGACCAGCTTGTGAACTGCTTCAGCCAGACACAGTCAGTTTTGCATCACAAATATGATGCATTTACAAACAGTAGAAGCCCCCACAGTTTAAGAATTAATGGTGGCAGCACTGGCATCACCACAGTATTGCTTCTGGTGCCAGGCTGGCCTCACTGATGCTGAGTAGGACTTCTGTTACAGCACTCACTATAGAAAGTTTCATTGTATTGTCAGGCTTTGTTCTGCAAATAAAATATCATGTACTTTTTTTTTTCTTCATATTTTTAAGTCACTAATGCAATTGCCGTGTATCCTTACTCCCTTCCCCAGACATCAGGAACACAAATCATCTTTGTGTGTTGATGTTATCAGGACTGTCTGTAGTGTACATTGTATAGTCATCATTTGTGGCTTCTACTTCATAGTAGCAGAAACAGCAGAAGAGAAGTATATTTCAAAGCATCCTCAATCCTACCCTTACTTTGTTTATAATTCCTTTACCTAGACTGCTTCATTTGCAGTTTGAGTGATGAATTTCCAGATTAAATATTAAGCTGCCTTTTCTTTTCATGAAAAGTTTTACACACTCATGTAATACCCATCACATTTTTTACTGTGAATTGGGTCTTTGTGGTACTGCTGTGGTACTCTCTTTTCCTGGGAAACCTTGCTTTTGGGAGGTTGAGTTTTGGGAATTAAAGCTGCTCTACAAATTTAACATGCACATTCCACTAGTATCAGAGTGCATCTTTGCAGACAGTAAACAAAGGACTGTGCTGATACAACAGAGAGGGAATAGAAATAAAGGTTTGTGTTTTCTTTTTTTTTTTCCCCCAGACATTAGAAATTGATCTCTCAAAGCGGCAACTTACGCAAACTGTTTATTCTTCAAATATGTTTGCAGCTTGTATAAGACATTCTGTCTCACTTCATAGTCAAAAGAAAAGGCTGTGACATTGCTTACAAGAATCTGTCATAAAACGTTGCTGATGCAAACAGTTCCCTGGCTATGTTTTCCCTTCCAGAAAAAGCCATGGCTCCTTCCCTAAATTCTCTGTGCTAGGCTAAATGCTACAAGCACTGGTCTCTGTGTCCCTCTGACTCTGAAAGCTGAATTCTTAGAGCTAGCAATGTGGTAAGGGACTACTCAAATCAGTATTTCTAAAAACAGTAGTTTGCTGGTCAGCCTACAGATGACAGAGCTACTCAGACATGCTTGCTGAGTGATGAACTCTTTCCGTTTGCTGTAAGCTACCCAACAGCAGCTTTGTGTGTGTATTCTTGCTTAACATGTGGGTATTTATACACAGAGTTGCTCAAACAGGATGACCAAGGGATGTGTTATTAATGAAGACGTTTTCCTTTGAATGGGATTTCTTTTTTTTTCAGGCAGGTGGTTACTAGTAATCTCATAGAGGAAAAGAAGAAATGCTCTGTGGCTCTAAGGAAAGAGGATGCTCTGCAGTGTGGTGGGAGAATGTGTAATTACAATGTCAGTGTCACTCATGCTAAAAGCTAAATGCAGTCTCTAAAACCGTTGAACATGAAGTAGGTTTCTAGTGTGGGAACTATTATTGTGTGGTTAACTATCTGGGTCTTAAGGCCAGGAGGGACTATCGAGCTCACTTAATGGTACTCACTGAACAATTCTTCTGTTCAGATGGTATGGAATAAAAAAAAGTTTAAATGCTGAATTATACAGTATTTTTCAGTTGAAAAAACAATCTGCAGTGATCTATGAACTGAAGGTGAACTGAAACAATACTTTTTTTCCTCTCTTCTTTTAGTAAGGCAGGATTTTGACACTCTGTGATGGAACAGATTTGGGGTATTTCTCTACTTAAGTTGGTGGTATCTACTTAAAACATAACACAGATGGACGTGTTAGTTGTGAAAGGGTTCTGACATCATGCCTGGATTTTTTACTGGGTAATTCTGTTCTTGCCTTCTTAATTGATATTGAATATGGCTTTTTTTTTTTTTTTTGCTCCATTTCTATTCTGGGCTTTTTAGCAGTACACCACCAAATAGCTGCTGTGCATATGTGGGTTTACTATCATATCTGAGAAATTTGCAAGGCTGTTCACAAGCCAGAAAAATGAGGGAACACAGTTGAGGCTTGTGTCTTCTTCATTGTGTTGGTGTCCTGGAGCAAATGTGACTCCCCTGGTACGACAGATGTACTGATAACTTTTGAAAGGTACAAAACCAGAGATGGAAGGGTTGAAGGATACTTCCAGAGGTCAGCTACACCATCCCACTGCACCAAGACAAGACCAAGTCAGCCTAAACCATTTGTGGCAGGTACTAATCACAGATTCATCTGAAAAAAACCTTCCTTTATATATGTGCTCTCAGAGGTCACAAAGGTATTGATGTGTTCTCTCATTTGTTTGTTTTGTTGGTGTTTTGTTTGGATTTTTTTTAAGCAAACAAGCAAGCACAGCCAGGGGTAGGAGCAGACAGTACAGAAGAGCTGTCCATGACTAGAGTTTTCTGGCTACTCCTAGCTGAAACTGGTGCTTAGTTTCCTTGTTTCACCTGGCTTTAGTTCGCACCCCACCCAAAGTCTGCCTTCTCTATTGTCACAAACAGTAAGTTTGAATGACATCTGGCACAGCTGGGTCTCATCCCTGGGTGAGGCCTTCCTGAAAGCACTGCAGTACAAGCAATAAGCTTGAAGGTTACATGTCCTTTCACAGCTAACTTCCCTTTCAGTGCCCACTCCTTCTCAGCTGTCAGGATGCCTGTCCTTAGGTAGCTCTTAGCACTCCAGGACTACTTCAGGGACTCTTAAAAGTGTCTGCATTTTGCAGCAGTGGTCAAAATTACTGTGAAAAAATACTTAAGGAAGTATTTCCTGCAAATATTTTCATCTCTCATTAGAGAAAGTTAGGAGACTGCAATTTTGTTTTTGTTTGTTTTCCTTCTTCCCTAATGTAGGTAATGAGTATCTGGCTGTTTCATGACACTGAAGGTTTGTCCAAGTAATGATGTTTAGGAAAGGTAACACCAGGTAGATTAGTTAAACCACAATATAGAGCCCACTATACAGAAATTATAGTCCACTGCTGAAACCACCTTACTTCTCTATTTTAGATGTAAATGGACCGAGTTAATTTAATTCACTTCCAGAGGGAATGCAAACTAAATAAAGTCCCGCTTGTTAAGAGAAGTGTTCTCACAGGTTTAAATAATTTTCTTCAATTTATTTTGATGAACTTTTCAGAACAGAGCAATCTTTACTGTAATATCTCCAGGGTAAGACTGTAGCTTATGTAAGTCAGGAGTACTTTTTATTATTAACTTAGTTTACTGCCCTTATATGCCATTTTCTGTTAGAATAGATAGTGCCGCCCTCTGTGCTACGTGCTGTCCCCCTTGGCAAGGGCTGGGGCCAGTTGTGATAGGGACAGAATCAAGAGAGGAGCTTATCTGTCATGTTTAGCCAGCCCTTGGCCCCATTTCCAAACTACTTTTCAGGAGCCTGGTCACAAGTGTCTCCTTGATGTGCCTGTTTCTGTGTGAGGGGTGCTGCTCACAGCTCATCCTTAACAGAGAAATGATCTGCTGTCAGAGCATGGTGTCTTGCTTGGGGCTGAGACCAAACCTTTCCATTGCAAATTCCTTGGCAGCTGTGACTGGAACTGTATGTCTGGGATCCCACGTTGTTAAACGCTGAGGTGGCAGGTGATGCTCTTCTGTGTCTTTCCCGGGAGAAGCTCCTTTGGTTTCTAGCAGCTCTCCTTCTGTTTGATCCATTTGCAATACTCCATACGCTATTCAGCCAGTGCCTTGCTGCAGCATGAGCATATCTTCTGCATGTCAGACTTCATGGGGAGATGCTGTGACAGCTCCCTGCCTGCCAAACCTCCTGCTGAAGGTTATTGGAGAAATATTGTGCTCCCTTCAGAGGGGTGGCATTGTAACATTGGCTTGCTGGTGGAAACAGCATTTGGGTCCGGGCTGAGTGAAAGTGTTGATTTTCTTTCAGTAAAAGGGAAAAAAAACCACAAAGAGTGCCTTCTGCACAAACAGTAGCCCTAGGCAGAGATGCAGTTTCCTGGGCTGAGTTAACTAACTTCTGAATCTTAATGGCCATGATACCTCCTCCCACTGCTATTCCCTGTCCCAGCTAGATCTAAAAGGAATCTTACCTGTGTTCAAACCATACCCTAAATCATTGTTGCTTTGTCTAGTTTCTGTTTAGCACCACAAGGAATGAGTTGGAATCTAAATGCTTTCTGCCTATCACTAAAAATACCTTTTTCCCTCTGGCTGCTTGCAAAATGCCTTTAACTCCCCTCAGGGCTTTTCTGTATGAAGGGACAGCTGGTATAGAACAATAGTGACTGATTTACACTGATCAATCCTCACATTACTGAAAGGCATCTGTCTTGTACTAGGCACCCTGCAGTGCATAAGAGATGCTGGTGGAAGATGTGTCTGCAGTGTCTCCTCTTTCCATGGCCTTACTCCTCTGTAAGTTCTGGGGAAAAGAACAACTGGGAAGAAATACTGTAAAAAAAAAATTCATAGTGAGAGGTGCATTTTCCTCTTTTTCACTTATGTGGTAATGGAACACTGAGGCTCTGGTTTTCCACGGTTTTGGCTGTGTGTGCTTTAGCAGCACTTCCTACCAAACAGTCAAACTCAGGAACTGAAATGTTTTTTTGCAGCCCAACTCAACTAAAGTTAGTTTAGTCCATATAATTGGACCAAGATAGTTTGGGAGGTGCACATGCACACCTAAGTGGGCAGATCAGAGGGGTGGGTAACACCTAGTGAGGAAAAAAGGAGCTTGGAGCAAATGCAGCTGGAGGATGTTAAGGATATGTTAATATTCTCATAGGGATATATGCTGCTCTTTGCTGGAGGGAAGGGCATAAAACCCTTTTTTGTGGAATTACAGAATGATGGGGTCAGAAGGGACCTTAAAGATCATCTAGTTCCAACACCTCTGCTGTGTACAGGGATACCTTCCACTAGACCAGATTACTCAGAGCCCCATCCATCCTAGCCTTGAACACTTCCAGGGATGGGGCATCCACAACTTCTCTGGGCTACCTGTTTCACTGTCTCACCATTCTATTTTTCCAGGAAACCCTTAACAAAACAGGAGAGAGGATGGCCAAGCATGATTTTTCCACCTGCTGCAGCCTACCCTTCCTCTGCTTTTTCCTTGCTTTCACCTCTTCAGTGACGTAAACAGCCACAGGAGAAGGCCCCAGGCAGTGCAATTCTGTGTTCCTGCCCCTGGTGTTTATTTTTCTGGTGCACTTTACCTGTGCAGGTAACTAGGATGAACCCTGGCAGCCATCAGCTTTCACTGACAGCAGTCAAATAGTGTTGCTTACTGACAAAAGAAAAGACAGTTGCATAAGGTGGCTGCAGGTTAAATATCCATTGCCCTGTGCTCCACAGTGACAGCAGGAATCAGGTTGTTTCAGTGGCTGTTACTTTCTCTTGCCTTGGTAAGAAGCTCCAAACTTTGTTAATGTTTTGAATGTCTCTGGCAGTTTGGTTAGAGTTTCCTTTTTGTTCTCTAAATAAACTGCAGTGGATAACTTTATGAAAAAACAATACTGCACTGACTCCCTCCGTTTTTTTTTTTTTGGTACAAGTGGAATGTGTGGTGAGAGCATGATCCAACAAGCATTACTTTGGAAGACTTGCCTACTGCATGGGATTCAAGTAGTGCCTGCTCCCTTGCACTTCATGTGAGGGCAATTAGCGCACGTGCATGGCAATTAGTGCTGCAAATGAAGTCGACACGGGTGTATTCTGCCTCTTTAATGGCATGCTTTCCTCCTCTGCCAAAAGAGCAACCAAGCAGTCTCAAAGGAACCTGCTGCCTTCTGATATTTAATTTGCTTCAGGCTTGCCTTGGCATCCTGCCTCTTTCTTCTGCTGCCTGGCCTGGCCCACCTGCCTGTTCTCTACCAGCGCTGCAAAGGAAACGATACCTATTTCTAGAAAATCAGGCCATGACTTGCCCGATGTGCTGCACTTGGGCCTCGCAGACATCCAGCATCATCTCTCCCTGATATGCTTTGTCACTCCTGGTTCTTGACCTCTTTTCGGCAGAACGTTGGGGTGGTTTCTGGTGAACTGCACTGCAGAACTCACCTGACAAAGGAACATGCTGGTGGAAAACTGCAGACCAGTTGTCCTGTTATCCATCTTCTTGAACTAGATATCACAGTGATGGGGGCCTTAAAATAGCTGTGATATGCAGTGTTTATTTGTGACCAACGATGACTCTCTGGAGTGTGTATGTGCTGGAGTATAATGGTGTGTCTATAAACTACATATATATGGAGTATGATTCTTAATAAAAATGTTAACTCTTCCAAAAGATTTTTAAAATGAGACTGAATGGGAAAGGTCTGGCAAAAAACTTTCAGCAGAATTCTCAGTGATTACAGGAAAAGTAAGGGATTAAAATACTAGAAGAGACCTACAAGTCACTGACAGTAGGAGGAGGCCATGGAAGGGTAGATGGGCCATGTTAAATTGATAATGAAGTTTTGGTGAGGGCCTTGTATTGCTCTCTTCATTGTAGCAGAGCACCTTGCACCATAGATCACCCATCTAGGTTTGGTTTTTAAATGCTTGACAAGTTATATTTTTACAGTGTCTTTTAATAGGAAGCTGGTAGTTTATGATTTATATTTTTGAGATGTAACCTATTTTTTTCCCCCAGAAGCTGGACAGGAATACTGTGGATGGGAGTATGGAGTAACCAGCTTTACTCTAGTAGAGTGGATGCTGTAGGCAAGAAAAAGTTCAGCATTAGTCCCTGTAAAATTCTTAGAGAACTCTTCCACTGGGGATGACACACTGGGTTAATGGTGTTACTTTGGGAACCTTTTTTATGCACCACTGATTACCGAGACAGTTCAAATGTGGGTCAATTTTTCTTTCTTTTTAAGTAGAGTTTGCTCAGACATGCAAGCTGTTGCTTTCTAGAAAATGTGGGTCAAGTGCTGTTTTGCTGAGGAAATCAGGAGGTTATTTACTTAGCTGGCATTAATACTCAAGTGCTTCCTAACTTTCTTGTACTGAGGTCCTATGCTGTTATGCTGATGTTTCTGTAATAGAAGTGTGCGTTGAGCCATGATTTCGTGTCATCAGGACCACTGGCTTGTGTGATTTACAAAGATGGATGGAGTTCACCAGAGGTCTGTGAGCCCCATTATTGTGGCTGCCTTCAAAACTGGCTTCAAACTTCATGAAAAGCAGCTGCCACAGGAGTGCTTGGTGACTTTTGGGAGGAGCTGGGGCAGACAGACAGAAACTGTGTGTGGACAGGACTGCATATCCCTACTCATGAAGTAATGAACATATGGAACAGACCGTGGTTGAGGAGGTCTTGGGGGATAGAATATTAACCGTGGTGAAAACAATCCTGGAGGAGCACATTTATCTGTGCTGGTACTTTACACGTGTCATCATAGAATTTTCAAAGAAGGCCTTAAACAAAACATCTTTATGGAAGAACAAAACAGCATTGTCAGCAGTGGCCAAGGAAGCTGTGCCGGCACCTCTTTCCGTAACTGTGCTCTGAACTGGTTTGAGTTCTGGGGCTGTCCTGAGGCTGTTGCCTGCTCAGCTGCATGTTGGCATCTGCCTTGGAGGGTTTTGTGATAATGTGGTACAGAAAACAGTGGCTGAGCTTTGTTTTAACTTAGCTACTTTTTTAAAATCAACTTTTTTTTTTCCTCAAACTAGCATTTTTGCTAGTGCAATTTTTTTTTTTTTCCAAGCAGCTGCGTTCACAAGCACTCCCTTGCTTTGAGTCGGGGAGGCTGTGTTCTAGCCCTCTGCAGTGACTGTGTGTCTGATCCAAGATTTTGATTTTTTGATCAGCCTCAATAGCCAGCAGAGTCCCTCTCCATGCCGAGCTGTTTGAGGAGCGTGACGAAGACAGTGATCTGATCCTCCTGGATGAGCATCACAGAATTCATGTGTCTTGATCATGGTAGGGTCATGGTGCCAGAATGAAGTGGGGTTTGATGTGTTGTGCAGCATTTTATAGTTGTCACAATGAACCTATGGGACAGCTGGCTTGACCCATCTACCTGGCAGGACAAAAGGAATTATTATAGCTTCCCAAGGTCCTCGGCTTTCCAGCCTCATGAGGGAGGGAGGAAAGGTCGGAGGAAGGAGTAGAAGCTTATTCCTACATCCTCTTGAATTTATTAAATTGTGAAACAAAGTTTCCAAAGCCACTCTTTCCTGTAGTGCCTACGTTCTCAATATGGGACACCTTGCGCATCTTAAAGCTCCCATGGGGGTCTTGTGAATTTAGACATCTAAAATCTCCCTGAAGAGAATTTGTCATTGACTAAACAGTGTGACTGCCTCCTCTTGCCTCTAGCCACTTCTACAGCATAACTAATAATCTTGTGGGCTTCTGTATTTCCTACTGTTCAGTCCAACTTCTGGATGTAGGTGCACTTGAAGAAGTGAGATATATGGGATGGTGGAATTAGGTTTGTGGGACCCTGGGAGGGGTCAAACTGAAAATGGGATGCAGAGGAGAGTGTGTGTAAGGAGGCAGTAAGCACATGCGTAAGATGGAGGAGGCTTGTGGGCTTATGGAGGTGGTAAGGGCAGCAGACTGAGAGAAACCAGGACAATCAGTAGGATGGTGCATGGAGCTGAGGAGAGGCAGCTGTGAGACGTCACTTGGAGTTGTTCTTTTCAGAGTAAACTTGTCTTTGTTCTTTTTAAGGCAAGGACCAGTGTTGTTATATGGACCAGATCAACAAATTTTTAATTTTCTTCTCTCCCTTGAGCAAAGGAAAACATTAGAAAGAAGTTGCAATTAAAATGAATTGTGAAGTGTTATCTGGTGCCTGCTGAGAAAAATCTCATGAGCTGGCTGAATTAGCAGTCTGATAATGTGCTGTGTAGGATACAGGGAAGCACAGAGCCTTGGCTGTGGCACCAAAATGGACCAAGTATGCCCAAGACCTGCTGCTGCCTTGGAGGGGGGCCTGTGGGTATATGGTAACAGGCTGAGTGTGTAATGATTGCTCAAAATTGTCTGAAGGAGTTTTCAAAGAAGAGGGTGAAGGGAAGAGAGGACAAGGTGCTGGATGGAAGAAACAAACAGACTAGTGCTCTGAAGATAAGACTCAGAATGTCTTGCCACAGATCTTAGACTGGGACTAACAGTTACAGAATTTTCCTGGCGTGCACGTGCTTGTCCTTTTTTCACGTGTGATTTCTCCATAACAATCATCTCTCAGCTGGGACTGACAATGGAAAAATTGTAGGAAACTTTCACTAAACAACTTGGTGGCAGGGCTACCTCCTGTTTTGAGCTTTTCTGTTTTAAAGGAACCATCTGCTGTATAACTATAAACACAGCAGACCACTAGCAAGCTTAATCATCCAAGGGTCAGTATCCATCTAACGCAATCTGCTGGCAGGCTCCTGTGCCCTGTCTTTGTGTTGCTGCCACCACCTCTTCTTCCAGGCTTCAAGCCTCTGGAATTGGGCAAAGTTAACTTTGCAGATCAGAAGCTTCCCACAGTGTGATGACAATGCCCTCCTGCACATGCCAAATTGCTGGGAGCAGGCAGACCCATAAGTATGTGAATCTGGTGTGTCACTTCAGCTGCAGTCACGCTGGATGTTAGTGTGGCTCTGTGAGTGAGTCAGGCTCAACAACTAGCAGATGTATTTCAGTTTCTCTTTGCAGGATGTTTTACAGTGTCCACTCATGTCAGGAAACCTTCAGCAGGCAAAGCAGAGCACTCTGCATAATCCTTTTCTGTCTGCATGCCTTGCTCAATGGCATAGGTCAGCAGTTATGTCAAAAGTATTACTTGGGGGTGATTGGATCCTGTGTTAAAGCAAATCCTGACTGTGGGGTCTTGTGGCTTTGCAAAGGGTGAGCTTCACACAGTTCTCTTCTCATGCTTTTATTGAAGTCGTGTTTTACCTATTGAAGCTTCTTCCAGAAGGAAGAGGGGGAGGCTGCCAGGGCTAGATGGAGGGAAAGCAAGAGATGCTGAGGATGAAGGAGTGTCAACTTAATTCGTTAAGATAGGGAACTCTGAGGGGGTATGTTGGAGGAATTATTGGTAGGGAATGTGCTGTACCAGATGAGATTTCTCCTCAGCAGAAGAGACATCTTCTGGCCTGATTCAATGCACACTATGCACCTGCCTCGCCTGGCACAGCCACCAAAAGAAGCATTTGCTGTGGCAGCACAAGTATTTTTGTGGCATGTGGAGACCCAAAGCTGGGAACTGGCTGGATTTGAAATTACCTGAGGAAGGGGGAGAAGGATAGTTTTAGATGATACAGGGGAGGGCAGGACACATAACGTGCATTTTAGTGCTTGTATGCGTGAAATTGTGTATGGGTTCAATAGGAGTGAAACTGGCCAGGGCACAGCTCTTGAGGTGGTTATTTATGGTTTAATGCATCTTATGGCTGGGATCTGACCTGGACTGCATCAGAATAGAAAAGGAGAAGGCAGTTAACACTTCCACTGTTAAAAGACAGGCTGGATCATAGGGCTTCAGAAGGCCCAAGTCCTGCTGCTTGTCTTTAATATAAGCTGTAGTCTTTAGCAACTCAATTTATCAGTCTCATCTTTGTTAAACTGATGAGGAAATTAATGCATGTTTATAGAGACCACGCCACAGATGATATGAGGAGCAGCTAGTTAATGTTTAGCAAAGTTCTCCTGAAGATGAGGAGTGGTATACAAGTGCTGTTCTGACTGTACCAAGATGACTCTTGAAAGAAAAATGCTGTTTTAAAGAATGCTTTTGTTCCCTTAATCATTGCCCTTGCAGTGAGCTTAAAATATATCTATCCATATATTCACTGATTGGCCAGCTAATGGCTTATATAATTGCAAAAGCCAAGGTGTATATCCCTCCAACCTAAAGAGAGATGTATGTCAGGTGAATGAAGCCAAGAGAGAGCCAAGCTAAGAAACATGCGGAGCAAAGTGACTCAGATGGCAGAATGCCCCAAAGGAAGCTTTCAACAAGGGTGATTCATTAGCAGTCAAACAGTCCTTTTTCTTTTCCTGCCCTGCTATATTTACATTTTGAAATGTGTGCACATCTCATGGAAATGGCCTTCCTAGCTAAAGTGTTGTTTTAAGTGGAAGAAGGGAAGATTTTTGTGCTTTATGTTTGATAGGCTCTGAGGCTTACAGTACAAACAAAACTTTCTTTAGCAAGATGCTTGCCTATGGTTTATAAAGTGTTGCTAAAATCTTGTGCTAATAGCACCACAGTGGCTTGGGCTGTAATTTCAACCTGCCTAAGGAGGACACCCAAATTCTGGGCCTGGATCGGTGCAAACAGGAGAGACCTTGAATTTTTCAGATAATCCACACACATACTAGCTTTTTCAGAGTGTGCTGAAGCATCATTATACCTCTGAATCCTTTTGCATCAAGAAATCTCCCTGAAACCAAGGGGATGTGCGCAGTCGTGTGAGCCGTGTGAGCCACTGAGATCCACTCTCTAGTCCTGCAGAAGAGCGTCAGTCCAGTAGCATCACAAACGAGTGTGATTTCTGCTGGCACTCACAGCAGTATGCTGTGTCATGATTGCAAGGCTCATGCTGTTAATGTGTGAATACGATGAGGTTTCCTGCATCACTGTTGTGCTGGCAACAGCCACCAACTCCTGAATCAGTGAAACCCAGGCACGATGTGGGCAGACTGGTAGCTGTGATTTACAGGGCTCTGTTGGATTAAAAAGCCTGTTGTCTATCAACACATTGTCCAGGCAGCACAATAGGGCAAGGTAAGCACTGGAAAAGCAAGGTCAAAGAGCTGACAATACCATATTGTATTGTGTGACCCTGAGCAAGTGGTTTACATGCCTTGCTTCTGCTATTCTGAGTGAAACCAGAATAGTGCTTGCTTTTAGAAAAAATGCTTTATGGTCTGTGGGTGTGTTTCTGTTGTAGAAAGAGTTAGTCTCCCTTTCCATAGTTTCCCTGTTCCCAGGCTTGGTTTTTGGGGAGATCAGATGCACTGGTTCCTTTTGAAGATGGAAATCTCTTTGTAGGTGTTCTGTATTTCATTCATCGCGATCCATCTGGAAATGCATTTTAGAAAATCCATTTTGTTTGTGGCTTTGGCTGGATTTGCATTCTCCAAATAGCAGTGTGGTTTGGGCTTAATATGGGATATATGGCCTCTTTGGCTTCATTTCAGCACAGGTTGCAAAGAGCTTCTCTTTAGGTTTGTAAGGCACTAGCAAAACACTAGATACCTAGAAGCAGAAGCTGACTGAGTGCTTAGTTACAAGCACCCTATGTGATATAATTTGGTGGTCTCAGGCAGCCAAAAAAAAAAAAAGCAGAGTGCCCTTCTTGTAGAGCATCCCAGCAGATAAAAATGATTTGTAGTGCGGGATCAGTTACTGATTCAGGTTGCTCCTTGAAGTGGTCTCCTGTTCTGTATTGGTACAGTGTATTGTCAGCTTTCATGGCATTGTTTTCTTGTGCTTGCTAGTCCATGACCTTTCTCCAAATTCATAAACTGTGGCCCAGTCTGCCAGTCTGTATGGAAATGGCATGTGTACCTGCCAGGTGAGCCAGCATCTTGTCTTTCTAGGCAACATGGTGCCTAGAAGAATTACAAGAATTCAAGCCTGTTAAGCCACAAACTCTCTTAGTTTGGTTTTTGTTTTTTTTTTTGCTCTTCAGTGGGACAGGACCAGATATTATAATTATCCTCTCCCCCTACCTCCCAGATAGCTTTCTGTTGAGCGTCTGCATTTTTAGATTCCGTCTGTCTGCGGTCCAGCCCCAAGACAGTTAATTTTAATAAATAAATAATGATAAAAATAGTCTCTGAGGACTTGGCAAGGCAGCAGGCCAGGGAATCTGGGCAAGTCGCCAGCAGCTCTTCCACTTGAAATCTAAAGTTAACTCAGGCTGTGGCGCTCACATCGGTCTGTTCAGATTATTTCTTTGAAAAGTGTCTTTCCGTTCCCCACCTCAGCTGGTACACTGTGCCTGCTGTCCTCTGGTGTGGGCTCCAGGGCTTTGGTGGGAACATGTGGACTCTCAGTGCAGCAGTGGCAGGGAATACACAGTTGGAGGCAAAACACCGTGGTGTCAGTGCTCCCCTAAATGCAGATTGCGGCATCAACTCAGGCAAAACTTTTTTTAAGTGCCAAAACTGCAGAAAAACTTCAGCTGGAGCAAATGGGTCAGCCACAAGATGCAAGGAAGGAGGATGAAACCAGCCGCTGTGAGTTCTGGCACTTGCAGTGCCAACTGCTCCGTTTGTTCAGTCTGCTCTGATTTTTTCAGCCAATGCTACATGGGCTCCATTTTAATCCCTGGGGTGCCTTTATCATTGTGTGATTTCCCACACCCATCTCCAACTTCTGTCTTAAGGTAGGAGCTGTCACACCTCGTGCCTTTATATTCCCATTTCCTATCATGCCATATATTTACAGCATATCGTGCCAGGACCTGAAAGAAATCCATCTGAATCCTAGACAGACGGTTACCTCTATCAAGAGTGTCTGGGAAATTATGTATCCAAGAAAGTGCATGCCCTCTGGTGAGAAACAGCCTGCCAGCAGGTGGGAAGGTTTAGAGTAAAAGAGCTGAGATTTCCCCCTTTAAGGAGAAGCAGAGGGGCTCGGAAGAGCAAATCTGTCTGGACATACCTGCATACAATGATGGGCATGGTTCCTGCAGCATCACACCTACAGCAAAGTCAAAAGTACAAATGCAAACCTGGGCCTTCTCAGCCAACCCTGCCAGAAACACTCCCCAAACCAGCCCTGCTCAGCTCATGTTGTTTGAGAGCTATTTTAAACCTACCAAAAGGTTCAGACTTGCTTCTCTGTAGGAATGTTCCTGAATGACTGTTCACAGTAGGAATTGGTGGCAACCAGGTTTAACTCTAGCTCCCACGGGCTTTAAAAATCCTCAGTGTGGGATAATCAAACATCCCCAGATAGGCACACACCTGCTGCACTGGTGTGGGCACGGAAATTCCAGCAAAGGCTGATTTGGGGCATGGTGCATTTGTTTCACTGGCAAGGCTGGGCATGGTATCTCTCTTTTTTCCCTTAGCTTTATTGTCTGTGTTAATAACATTTGACCTAGAGAACTGGCAAGGTAGCAAAGATAAATGCACTTTTCAGATATCCTATCGTGCAAGCCAGTCCCTGGGGATGTGTCTGTCAGTAGTCTCAGCTGGAGCTGGGAGCGTGAAATAAAGCTGTTCACAGTTGGGGTGGTTGGCCAGCAGGCTGAGGAAGAAGACCTACCTAAAGTACTTCTGCCCCCAACACTGGGGACAGTCTCAGGTGATACAGGGTAACGAGAAAGAGGAAAACCCTTTGGATATCTGAGATGTCTGCTCTATTTCAGGCCATCTAGGCATGCGCATTGTTTCTGAAGGAGACAGGGTGGTAAATCAGGAGCCACCACAACACCAACCCATCTGTCCAGGGCTCTGGCTGCAGGAATGCAGGATGCAGGCTTGCATGGCTGTGATGGGTCAAAGGAGCTGTAGAGGAGAGACACTGAGAACATCCAAGGAAGATTGTGGTTCAGCACAGCCTAGGATTATGGTTCTCTTTATTTGTAGATTTTTTTTTCTCCCCTAATAATGCATTAGGAAATCCATCATACCCACTTTTATTGATGTATCCACTGTTTTTCTAAAAGCCTGCCAATCCATGGAGGAGGCTAAAGTGAACTCTGCGTGAAACTTTGGTGCTCAATCTTTCCAAGGCAAATGAATTACCCTAAAGAAGCTGTAAAGAATCAGCAATATAAAACATACTTGGGGAGAAGCTGCTAAACAAAAGGCTTCTGGGGTGCCTGTACTGCCAGCTATCAGATTTGGGGAGGGAATTTACTCTGGAAGGAGCAAACTAGCACTCCTGCAGAGAAAATCAGTGGCCTTAGCTGCACCCCTAGAGTCTCTCAGTTCTTGGGAACTCCATACCCTTTTGCAAGGTGACAAAACCCAAGAGTTAATTTTGAGCACTTTGTAAATGCTCTTCTAGAGGGAGAGTCCTCAGTTTCTATTGCAAAACTGAAGTGACAGGACAGGGCTCTCTCTTTTCCCCTGGCACCAGATGCACATATTACCTTATGGAAAGAGTGAAATCCAGTGTAGTATTGATGGGGTGAGTAAATTGCAAGGGGCAAGCCCAGACAGCTCAGAGCTCTGAGTGGGTGTCATCTCAGGGAGTCCTTGTCCACAGTAAAAAATTCGTTCTTGGCCTGTAGCTTTGTTGGACTGATGTTTCTGATTTGTCATGGATATATATTAAGTTGAATAACTCTAGTTATTATTATGACCTGTGATCCTGCATAACCTGGAAGGTAATGGATTTCCTTTGGATCACCAGAGATCATAGAGGAAATATGTAAATACAAATTCTCAGAAGACTTTTTGTAACTGTGTGCTACAGCAGCTCACCTGGTGTTAACCTGGACGTAGGACAACCCTGCATTAAGATAGTTGGTTCATTTCAGTTAATTAATAGTTAAGTACTCAGGTCCTGCTGCAGTGACTGCTTGGCTTAATAGTTCATTGACTTTGGAGGGTCTGGGATAATGCTGATAATATCTACATACAGCTTCTATGCCCTGCATAGCTGGAATGAAGTGCTTTGTGTAGGTGTGGGAAGAAGGACTGGGTGGATTTTTATACCCAAAGGTATAAGATAGTTATAGAAATAGGAATCCCAGGAGTAGTTTTGCTGATTCAGTGAAGTCTATCTAGTTTATAAGGGCTTGAAATAAAAATACCCCTATGCCAGGAAAAGATAGAGAGCAGCTCCTGCCAGGTCAGCATGCGGGGTGGTAATTCGGAGATCAGCAGACTGTCAAGCTGAAGACAAAGCAAGCAAAATAATTACATCTTGGCAAAAAAGTGTAATTAGGAAAGAAAGGCCGTGGCTTAGCTGGCTGAGCATTCTTCCCCCTGCCATGTGTCCCAGCCCTTTTCAATGGTGCTCCTTGGAGATTCCCACAGAACAGCCCCTTCTTCAGTTATCTCTTTACCAGGAGACATTTGCAAGTAGACAAAAAGTGAACAGCTTGTTCTGACTTCAGCTCCCCGTGCCTCAGGGAGGCACAGCCTGCAGCTCACAGCAGTGATGAAGGGCCAGTTAGTCCCTAGGATAACCCCATCAAAACCAATGCCATGCTCTGGGGTCCTTTGCTGTTTGAAGAACAGTGGTGGTCAACTACTGGAGTGGCCAGATCAAGAAACAAACTTCAGAGCCTTTGGCAAATGCTTTTCAACTGCAGCTAACAACTGCCTGCATTTCTGCTGGCAGATCCTGTGGTGTTTTCCTGATGAAGTTGCCGCCACTTTCTCTGTTGATTCAGATAACTTTTTTGCCTTATTTCTCTGCTGTTTTTACCACCCTTCCATCAAAGAGACTGGTCCATTCTTTCAGCGTCTCTTGCTTTGTCAAGCCACTGTTGCATACAGAGAGAAGGGATTGTTTTTGCTATGTCCCATCACTATTTTGTTGTTGTCGTTGGTTCCAGTAGCTCTGCTTCCAGGTGCTTCCCTGTAGCCAGATCTTTTTTGGTTAGTGGTCATTGCCTCTGTTTCATTGTCAGTTTTCCCTGGTTCTGTCTTTCCTGTCTTCCTGGTGCCTCTAGCCACCATCTTTTTGCATTATTGGATTCACCCTTCCTGACTCTATCTACCTTCTAATTGTCCATAGGAGTAGGGAAGACACTGAAGATTTCATTCAACTACTTGTGTTTTGCAGACTTGGAAGGAGAACTGTGGCTTAAAATGGACAGGGATATGGGATAAGACTGTGGTTCTTGTGCTGACTGTTGCTAACCCTCTGATTTGCATCGGGTGCATCGTTGCTCAGGGATCCCTATCTGTAAAATGAAGAAAATTGTGAAACCCTTTTCTTATTAGCAGTGAGTCCTACAACATTTGGGAGCACAGTGCATTTTATCTTACAGTACTCTGGCAGCAGTGCTAATGGTTGTGTTGAGCTTAGAAAAGCATGGACTTGGAAGAACATAAAATGTTGGCATCTTGTAAAAGGCAGCTACATTGCTGCAGCAGCTGAACCTAGATCCTAGCACTGGATTCCTAAGCTAATGATATTGTACTAGTGAAATAATCTCAGAGAGTTTCTGAGAGTCTCTGAAGATGTGCTTGAAAGCTGCAATTAAAGCTGTTTACCTTTCATTTACTTGTTTAGCGTTTAAAAGTCGTGTGAAACTTGCAAGTGTGTGTCTGGAGAGCCATACCTTTAGATATGGAGTAATGTTTGAATGTTTAAAAATAAAGTAGCTTTAAAAATCATGTTGAGGTAAACAAAAAACTGTTCCTGTAATCTGTTGCTGCTTTCTCTGTGTGTCAAATTTGCTGTTGTTTTGTCTTCAGCTTGGCTACTTTTACTCTAAAATGTTTGCATTTTTTGGCTCTCTGTTAAATATTTCCTTCTTCAGTTCATCTGCCCATTGTGAAACAGGTTGGGAAGTCCATGCTCCAAAGGAGTATGCTGCACAATTTTTCCGTCTTGTGCCAGTGCTCTTAATTAAATATTTGAGATAGTGTTAGCTTTTCTAGAGAAATGAGATTCATTTTGGTAACCTAACCCTTGCTGCATGGGAATTTCCTAAAAGATTTTTTTCAAAACATTGTCAGTGTTTGGTGAAGATTATGTGCCTTCCTTTCAGTCAATTTGCTTTGCAGAGAACGAGGGAAATAGGTTGAAGCTCTTCTATGTGTGGCCATAACATTGACTGAGTTCCTTCCCCTCTTTTCACTTTATTTTCCATGTTTCCACTTTATTTTCCAATTTGTTTTCAGTGTTTGTAATCAAATAACAATATCGACTGACTGAGACACTGTTAATTTACCTTAGAGGGTAAATTAATTGAAAAGTATTCTCAGATCCTCTGATAAGTTGTGGAGTGACAGGTTTCTCTAAAATTTCTGAATGTCTTTTACCTTCAACTTCTTCACTGTTGGTGACTTATACCCAGTTACCATTCTACTGTCAGGTGTTTGTGTATCACTACCAACCACACCATTGCATCTGAGGGTCAGGAGGCTACAGTCCTCCAAAACCATAATTGAGAACTAAATTTTAGCTGGCAGCATTTCACCACTGTCGGTGGAAAGAAAGGGAAGTACCTACAATTCCTTCTGGCTTACAGGATGGCTTATTCACTCTTAACCTTCTAGGAGAAAGTTAATAAATAATAAGCTACGTGGTATAGATTGTAGTATTCTAAGTCACTTTTCCCTTCCCTATCTCCTGTGTTTAAAAAAAAAGAAATTTTGAATTAGATTTATCAGTGTTGTGTGACTCAATGACCTTTGTTGTAGTGATAGAAACATACACCAGGAAATAAATAAATAAAGACTAAGATTGATCAGCCTAAAATAAATGGATAGGAGTCCCTGGGATCAGTATAGTTTCTGGTGTATCGAATAAAAGCATCAGACACCCAAAGAAACCTTTCCTATGTGTAAAAAGTCTGATCTGAACATATTTGTATAGGATATAGGCAGATGTGAGTCTCCTTATTAAAGTTACCTTGAAACTGATAAACTTTCCTAAAGCCTTACCCAGCCAGGGCCTGTGCAGATGCTGTGTGACAGCTCTCACTCTCCTAAACCAGCACATCTTGTATGGGCTGAGGAACTAAACATCTGTGGAGTTATTGCGGACGTACACAGACACATTATGCAAATGTGGTCAGATTCCCTCTTGAAACCATTAGGAATCTTTCCATTGCCTTTGTAGGAGATTGGGCTGGCCTGCAGAGCAGGGTAGCTCCTGTTGACAGTTCCCACCCTTTACTATTTCTGAGGTTCGTTAGTTTTCCCGAAGGAGCTGTACACTGAAATGGAGATGGAAATTTGGAACTCTGCTGAATACCGCAGGTGCCATTTCCCAATTCAGAGCTCCTGGGTTTGGCTCTATCTCTTAATGGTTGCACATGGATGTAAGTCTACCTTAATTGTCTGTTCTATAATAATCTCAGCCAAAGTAGGTTGACCTTTGTGACCTTCACCTAAAACTGCCTATTTAAGAAGGGTTTTTTTTCAGAACAGAGCAGCTTTTGTCAGTGATGAAGGTCTGTCCATACGACGGAATTTCTAGGCTTTGGGTAGTGTCTAGTGTATTTTATTATCTTTGTGGTATACCTGACAAAGGCACTTGCTGTGGATTGTGACATTTTAATTACTAAGGTTCGTAGAACCACGAATAGGAATATCTCAAACCCGAAGTATGAAAATAAATTAGGAAATTTTGGCTTGATAGAAGTATTCTTTATGGAAACCTCTCAATTAAATATCAGAATCTGTCCTACAAACAAGGTGTTCTAATACAGCTGCATTCTTTCAGCAAAAAGAATGCTGCGACTGTGAAAGCTGGTCTGTTGCCTCAAGATTAAATTGGATGAAAGCCTTGGGTACTCACATGTTTGCTTCCCAGAATGGAATCGGAAACATCACGGGCTATTTGTACAAGGACAGTTGCAGTGTGATGCAAACAAGGAGTAGCATGCTGAGAAGAAGCTTAGAGAGTTTTTTTATATTTAAATATGTAATTAAGGGGATGCATTTAGACACTTGCTCCAGTGTGAATCCCTGTAAAGGGATTTTAAGCCTACTAATAGTAGGCTTGCATTTCCTAGATGTCTTTTCCATAGCTCAGGGCAAGGCTGCATAAGAGCCAAAGCAATATCAAATTTCTTAGAATACTAAAATCTCCTCTTCAATGACTTTTTGTAAATCTTTCAGAATAGTTTCATGTTTGTGCAAATGGTTTTGTACCAGGCATTCTTCCTTAAACTTTGCTTGTTGATCAACTATCTCTAGTTACCAGGGAAACTGGCAAGGTTGCTGTCAACCCAAGGTGTTCTAGATGAGCCCAGGATAGCTCGTGTACAAAACAAATAATATTTTCATCTTCTAATTCTATCCCCTAGGACAAATTCCCAAATGGATATACAAAACTTCATGAACTCTTAGAGACAAATATTTTTGAACTTTCTCTACTGGAAGAGGAGTAGTTACTAAATATTATAGTTGGCAAATTGCTATTCTTCTGACAGTAAGATTAGGTGAGAATTTTCTGCAAGTACCTCATTGCAATCAGTATGAGAAGTTGTATTTTGTTCTTGTATAGATATGAAATTTTACACAGAATGTATCCATTTTGAATTGAAGTGTTAAGAAAATTGTGGGAGTCTGTACTCACAGTTAAAAGAAAGCCATCCACCTAAACAAATAATTTAAAGGTTGCTTTTGGCTGTGAGGCACGTTAGGCTTGGCTTGTACATGGGATTTCTAGCAGCTGAGTATTTATTTTGAAGTATGATGATGGCTTATATCAACATGGCTCTTAGCTTGTATTCAGTTGTGTGACAGCATGCATTACCTTTTACAGAAACTTGTGGTTTTGTACGTAAATAAAATGTTTTAAGTGTTCTCATGGTAATGTAGTTTCATCCATGCTAAGGAAGTTGTACTGCTTTACATGAGAGTGGTAGAGGTAGCTTACCACATTAGGATGTTAGCAAGGCTTTTGTTTCAGGCTGTTGGATTTTTGGAGTTTTTGTTTCAGGAGGAACTATGTGACCCTGTGTTACATTCAAACCTGTGGTGACCCTCTCATGTGACCAGAGAAGTGATGGATGAAACTGCCACAAACTGTTTGTGATGGCCTCAGACTGACAACCTGTGCACTGGGCATTGGAGCATCAATGCTTCCCTCAGTGTTGGTAGGAGCCATTTCCTTAAAAGCCCCATTTGCTGTCAGGAGAAGGTTTGCTGGACCACTTAAAGAAGTGGCTGAAACCACCTTGTTACTGTATTGGTTATATTTGAGAGGTCATTCAGGTAGTGGAATAATGGAAATGGAAAGTATCAGATATAATGCCTGCCTTTTAGAAAGGGGGAGAGGGGGTGGGAAGTATTGGGGAATTGTATCCATCAAGCTTCAGTTCCTGGAAAAATCTGAAAGAAATAATAGCACAGCGTGCAAGCAGCTGGGACATAGCACAGAGATGAAGAACAGCCAAAGTGGCTTTGCTGAGAACAAATGGCATCCAACCAGTCACATTTTGTTCTGCAAATGCAGTAAAAGAAATTATAATAATGGTAATGGTTTGTATCTTGTAGGTTGGCTTTTGACTCTATCTCATACAACAATCTTGGAAGTAAACAGTATGTAGAATATATTTTCCCAGTTGAAGTCTAACAGGAGAGATAAAAAAGATTGTCTATCCCAGTGCAGTTGTAAAGGATTCGCTGTCAAATTAAAGAATGTATTGAGTGAGATTCTGTAGGTATGTGGTTTTCTTCCTGGAACTGTTTCTACTCAGCGTTTAGCAGAAGAGAGATACCTATCAAATGCGTAGGTGACAAAATCCCTGGAAGAACTGTAAGCCTGTCAGTACTAGTGGTGATACAGCAAACCTCTCCTTGAACCTGAGCTGTTTCTTCTGGCCTCTATCTGTAAGGCTAGAAATAAAATCTGAACTGGTTGTAGTCACTGGATATCTGTTGATTTTGTCCCAGGAGAGGAGTAGAATTTGAAGCTGAGGTTATCCAGACCTGCTTTCTGTCAGGAACTAAGGTGACCTGGAGGTTACAGAGCTTTTCAGTCATCATGTCTTCCCCATATCACCAGGCTGACTCAGCAGACATCCCACCTCATAAGAGGGAGCACATCAAACAAACCACCCCAGCAGACACAGAAATCAATTCAGGCACAGATCTGATCCTTAACTTTTGATTTTTTATTTTTTTTTTAAAGTTCCAAGTTGTTTGGTTTTGTTAAACAGTGGGAATTTTCTTTTAATCTGCAGCTGGTCTGGACAATGTGCCTTAGTTGAAGTGATATAAGCATCATTGCATGGGCTGTTGGAAGCTATTACCATTTGCTGTCAGTGACAGTCACCCCTTCTGACAGTTTGATCCTTAGAGCCATAAATTCAGCAGGGACAGGAGAAACCAGTCAAATGCCATGTATTTCTTCACACCTTCTATAGCAGGCTAGAAATAGCTCTTTGACATGCTGACTTTGTATTTGCCAATTTCCTTCAGCATTTGGGGAAAGCTTGAAACAGCAAATATAGATGGGGAAATTAATTTTGTTCTAATCGCTTCCAGTCTAATTAGCATATTGGAAACAAGATGCTGAAAAAAATGCAAAACAACATGGATTTCTAGGGCATTCTGAAAGGATGCTCTTGGGATTCAGAGGACCAGCTTATAGAGGAGGGGATAAAGTGTAAAATGTTAATAGGAGTAGTTTTGTGCAACTTTTGGCATGGCTTCCAAAGAAAATCAGGCTCTTTCCTTTCTCTTCTATTCTTCCTCATCATTACTTTCAAATTAAATAACTTTCATTATTTTGAACCAAATAGGACTATGATACAGTAGGAATTTTAGATAAAGTGTCATGTATTTAGGCAGGTGGAGGACAATACAGTATATGTATTAGTGCCCAGATACAGATGGTAACACTGAAAGATTGACCTCTGCCATTTTTGGAGAACCCTCAGAGAAGAAAAAGGTGTTAGAAATATCCCAGCTGCAAAATAAAAGCTTCAATCAACAACTTCATCAAATCTCAGAGAACCAAACAGTAAATCTGTAGGAAACTGTATTTACTTCTCCTGTTCATGGGGAGCTGGTGTGTGCTGAGGTTCCTCTTCCAGCATTTACAGGGCTGGTACTTGAGAACCAGAATCTGGTACACGTGCATTTAGTTATTTATACACAGACTCCCATGTGCTGACATCAATGCTGAATGCTTAAGCAGCAGTTGTATTTCTCAATGATTTTAATCATGCTTTGGTTGTTTCTCTTGTATTTAGTGGTGAAAATTCAGTAGGTTGGGAGCAGCTCAACTCCTGTGTTAAAAATTAAACGTAAGCACATTTCTTTGTGTCTCATACATTGCCCAGTAGAGCAACTCCATAACCTCTGAGTAGGCTCCCAGTCTTGCTGTTAGCTTGGAGTGGTATCCCTAGAGGCACTATCTGTTAATAATATCCATGTTTTAGTGATAAATTTACCTTTGAAAAAGCTATTATGAAGATATTGGAGGGATTTCTGTGTGAATCACTTTTGTCCCAGTATTTGTGTCTGTCTTTTTTTTTTCTGGTCCGGACTATAAAATTTGAGGGCAAGCTGCTGTAGGTAATTTAGAGGTATTTCTCTGAGCCTTGAACGTACAATGCTCTACTGTTGTGTTAAAATTGTTCCCATTTCTTCTTTGTATAAAAGGGGAAAACTTAGTGTGGTCTGGCCTAGGGATGTCCAGCAGTTGCTAACAAAGCTGAAAACTTCACCTCTGTGTTCACTGTGGTCCAACTCTGGCACAGGTCACATATTGGAGCACAAGTCTATTAAGTATTTTGTGCTGAGGGTTTCTGTCCCAAGACCCACAAAACTTTCATGTTAGAGCTGAAAGATTTGGTTTGCCAGGTTTTACCTCTGGAATAGGCAGCGTTAGATGGGGATGGGACACACTGCGTGTGCAATGGCTCTTTTTCTTCTCTATTGACCAACCCAAGGAACTTTTACAATTTCTTTTGCTTGTGCCTCATATCAAAAGCTTCCTTCCTTTCTCCCAGACAAAGGCTGAGTTGATC
The DNA here is from genome assembly GCF_001715985.3 of Manacus vitellinus. Taxonomy (NCBI): domain Eukaryota; kingdom Metazoa; phylum Chordata; class Aves; order Passeriformes; family Pipridae; genus Manacus; species Manacus vitellinus. Next base: position 3,876,971 of record NW_021939632.1, read on the forward strand.
TATGCAAAGGACAAAAAGAACCAGCATGAGGATGCCTTACCTGCCTTTATTTCATGCAATTTTAGATGGTCGAATGTGTTGCAATTACCTAGAAAGAAATAAGCTTTCAACTTTGCCATCTATAGTTGTTCAGTCTACATTTGCTGCAGCTGAAAGTTTCTTTTCCTCTGATGGCTGCTTGTGGGTTTAGACAACTTTTTAGCAGATAACAATCCACACTGAACCCCAGTGGCAATAATGAAACTAAATTGCTCATACTGAAGTCCAAAAAACTGTGTGCTGTGACTTTAAGTGGTAGAGGGAGAAAGTAGAGCATTGGTGAAGTGTGGGGAAGAACTTACTAGGAGGGTAACTGAACTAGATGTGAGTTTAAAACAAACATCTGTTTACTTATGAAGAACATGGTGACTGAGTGAGATAGAGAAGACCATAAGTTTTACACTATTTCCCAAAAATTTCTTTATATTGCTTCCCTAGCTATTTAAATTAAGAATTTGGGATATATTTCACTGGAACAAAACCAGATAATTGGAGGGGCTTCAATATGTAATTCTTTTAATCCTGGACATGTGGTCTTCATGCACCTGTTTTTAATACAAACTGAGAGGATGCATATTTCAAAATTTAAACTCTGTTTAGGAAATAGGGAAATACAGATCCCACTTTCAGGGGACAAGCAGAAGATGAGCTAGCAGTATTCCTATTAATCTACAAAGAGATCTTTCCTATGTATTAAAGCAACAAAAAGTGGGTAACTCATACTGACGATGTCTTAATGATGCTGCCTTGGCACTCAGACTGTTTCATACTTCCAGTCCGTGGCAGAGCTGGAAACAGTCCATCATTTCTGGATTCAGTTGCATATTGGAGCTATTAGTGGCTGCTAACTCCTCTTATTAAGATTTCTAAATGTCGTGTTATTGGAGTCTCAATAAATCATCCCTGGGTTCCAGCCACACCACTCAAACTGGAGCTTTTACATATTTATTTTAACATGTTTTCCTAGATGTCTCTTTCTTCTACTCAAATCAACAAGCATCCTTTCTTTTTCAGGAGGATTCAGGCTGTTCAGAGAGAGTGACTCTGCTAGTCAAGCAGCAAGGCTTTAGTAGAGAATGAACCTGTATTTCCCACTGCCATCACCATGGCATTCAGATCTTACACAGGTAGACAAAGTTTTCATCTCTTAAAACTTTGGAAATTAATTTAGTCAACAAATGCTGCTTCTTTCAAGGTGCTGAATTCCCACTTGCATTTGGGTCTTGTTTGTCTCTGGATAGGGAACCAGGACCTTCTTATAGGGATCCCTTAAACAGCTTTGATAGAAATAGGAGTTGAGCCTTCATGTTTGAATGGTGATCATTCAGGTTCAACTCTATATAAAACCTTTCTGAAGCAGAAACTTTATTCCTTTAGCAGGAGCTGGTTTTCAAGCTGGAGTGTAAATCCCACCTGGTAGAAAAGTGTATTTCTGGATCAATAACTCATTACCAAGGTTGAATTTCTTTGGATGGGGTCAGTGAGACTCCTGTCTTTAGGGTACAGAAATGCTTTGCATTTGAGGGTTCAATTACCAGGAAATTCATTATTTCTCTCTATCTTGCATCCAGAATTAAGTAATGTGAAGTGGGAAACAAGGTAGCTGAAAAAACCTCATTGAGGACCTATATTTTCTCACCTCTCAAGGCAACAACTGGTTAAAAGCACCTTGCTAAATAGTACTGATTCTGACTAAATCTTATCCAAGGCATTTTGATGTGCAAAATGGAGGCTGTTGAAGAATGCATGTTAGGCAAGCTTGAAAAAAAACAACTTTCTCTTTTGAAATAGATCTGAACATAAGATCTAATTAGGACAGGTAACTTCTTTCACTTTCCTAATTTCAGTGTATGATTTCATTTTATTTCCTAACGATCTGTCATTTTGTAAGGGCGAGGAATCCAGTAAATGGAACCTCTGAGCTGCCCGCATGGATAGACTGAAGTCCTCTTCCCATGTTGTGGTGCAGTGAGATGGGTACTCCTGTATGCATGGATGCTCACACTTTCCTTTGAAATCCAGAAGTAGCACCAGCTCTGGTCCTTGCCTCAAGGTCAATGAAAGCACAAGTGATGAATGTTGTTATCCTTAAGTGTGCCCAGCTTTTCCTTTTGTTTTTAACTTTCATGGTAGCTTCAGCAAACCCTCCTCTATAATGGCTCCTTTGCTGTATAAGCAGATGAAGGATATTTCTGACTGTCATATGGAGAATTAGTGGTTTTCCTCAAGTTATAGACCATTCCACTATATATAGGCTTTGGTTGCAGACCAAAGCATCCATGCACTTGCTTTGTTTAAAGTTGTAGAATTAGATTTGTAATGCAACGCTTCGGCTAAAGACCTTTCCTCGCCCTTTTGTGGGTTATCAGTTATTGTGCTTTTATTTAGGAATTCCTTGATGTACTCTCAGAATGTTCCACTGAACACTTCAAATGAGGACAGAACAATCTCCACCAGTCAGCTAAGCAGCCCTCTTTTCCCAAGGTCCCTTCTAATATCTTCCTGATAACAGCACTTTCTCTGCCTTTGTGAGGAAAAGGTCACAGTGGTGGAAACGGTGTGTGTTTGTTCTCTTGTTTCTAAGCTGTGCTATTCTTTCCTTCTTGCTATTGCTGCTGACAAGATGGTTGCTAAGCCACTTTGTCATCACTCCTGCATCTTGACAGAATGCAGGAGCTGCCCCAGATAACAGGAGAATATGTCCTTCCAGCAAAACCTGAGTGACTTTATCCAATCCTGGATTTAAACAGACCTGACATATTCTGTCCCTGTTTACAAACTGGATAGTTCAACAGAACTCTGTCACAGAAATAGCTATGCTTCTCTTGCTAGAAAACAAATGTTTCATTTTGGAAAAACCAGAGCTCAATTCTGATGGCATAATCAGTAATGAATCTTGGTAATGAGCCCATGCTGTTTATTGCTATCTATCTTAAGCCTCTGATATTGCATTGTACTGCATGTTGAAAGACAACACACTAACCAGAAACTGTCTGCTGGGGCTAGTAGACTAAATTCAGTCAATATAATTTTGCATTGCATTATGTGTATAGTTGCTCTAATTGCAGGAGGAGAAGGAAGAACAATGAGTGAATATAACAAACTATTGGCATCATTATCTTCTGTCTGCATCCCTCTGCTACAGCCCATTACATTAATGCAAATGGTAAGAGCCTCCTTTGATGCTCTTATCAGTCTGCCTGCAGTTCCTGTGCCCTGACGACTCCCAGCAGTCCATCGAAAGGCACACCGTGTGTGTAACTTATCGTTCAGTGAAGTCACGATATCCTTCACAGTCTCCTTCCTTCAGGCGTAAGCATTAGTAAAGTATATCTATTTTACATGTGGATTCTGGGATTTGCTGGTTTGACTTTTGGTAACTTAATGCTCAGTGAAAACGGCGTTTCATAAACCTCCCTGTGTGTCTCAATCAGAACAACACAACTGAGATGCTGCTTCCATGCTAAGCAGCCGTGCAGCACGACTCATGTTCTACCAGATGCTCTTGTACAGGTGCCAATCTCAGAGTTATAAGGTGATTCTAATGACACATTTGGTCTTGGAGATTCGTTTCACTGGGAAACTATGGCTAGATGTGGTGTGTATCATCAGTCATAAGCCTTATGCTTATGCTTATGCTACTACTAACAAGGGAGCAGCTGTCTCCGAGGAAGACAGACGGGCTAAAAAATCTACAGAAAATCTAGGTTGGTTTTTTTACAGAGGAAATCTTTTCAAGATTGGAATATTTGAGACTACCCTTTCAGATCACATGTTAAGCATAAGTCTTTCTCTCAAAAACTTGTCAAAATTCAATCCAGTTGACTCAGGTTTCTAAAATTGTTTCAGAAGGTTTTAGAGAGATTATCAAATAAGATTTTCACTGGCAAAATGATGAGATAAATATAAATTCAAGGAGAGGAGAGAGGAGAAAATAGTATTCAGTAATGCTTTTTGAGTGTTTTTTATCTTGCCATCTCTTCAAAGTAATGTAAAGATCCATAGCACTACAGATGAGTGAAGAGAGCTGCCTTTAAAAGATGAAGACTCATCACATTCTAATTTATTGCCATCATTCATCAGAATTGCGTGCTTCAGTCCTGATTTTTCAACAGCCTGTGCTATTGCAATAACCACATCCATAGAGAGGAGAGCTGAGTGAACCTAGATGTAGTTCCAGGTACTTCAAATGCTTAATATTTCTTGGAATGAGACCTCGCACCTAACTCTCCCACATCCAAAGAGTTTTAACTTTAACTAGTTGTGGTGTTAGACGCTCTCCTTCTGCTCCCATGGTGTTTGCTTTTTGACTGTGTTTAGGGAGTGCCTTCATCCAGATCAGCCAGATAGTGCAGGAAGGTGGGTACCACAAATCTGAATGTTCTTTAACTGAATAGGGCATATTTCATTTTTCCTGGCTGAATAAACTGTTAATTAAAGCTGAACAGGGACAACATGACCTCCTCCTTGCTTGACATATATGCCAAAAAAATCTTAAGTGAAGCCTGCTCAGTCAGGCATCTCTTCAGCGAGGGTTTCCTTTTCTACTACATGTCCAGCTACATGAAGACATTCAGTGCTCAATCCTCACTCCAACAAGTGTGTGCTAGGGAGAAACGGTGACTTAACAGTGGGATGTAGGTGAATGCCTGTTACAGCATGTGAGTCTGAAGCACCACATTTCCGAGATATCCAATTCCCCTAAGTGACTGTGTCAGCAACTCCAACATTTGGTTCTGTTCTTTGAGTTGTCTGAGCTGGGGCTAAGGGCTTATAAAATGTGCCAATCTCCTTTAATGTCAAAGAGAACAGATAAAGGAAATCCCTGATAGAGATTACTGACTTGACTTTACTGCTTTATGATGTCACAGTCCTGAGGAAACCGGAAATGATCTGAAGTAACCTAATGCTCAACATTAGATGGGGGGATCAGAAGGGGGAGAGACTGACATGACATTTTTGGAAGTTTGGGCTTCCAGGTGATTCTAAGCACTCCACAGCAGACTGGCAGTATGTAGCCTAAATGTCAGTTCTCTCCCTCTGAGTGTTTTAGCTCCTTGGCTTGTTTGCATCCATGCCTGGGGGAAAACCTGCTCCACTGCAGAGCTGAGAGTCCTCTCTAGCAGTGGTGTGGGTGGTGTGAGCTAGTGAGTAAGTGACACCAGAGAAAGATGAACCTTCCTGTTAGATGACATGGAAGCTCTGGCTTCATGTTTCAGCACGGGCTGCAGCAAGGGACCTGTTGTTTGTCTCAAAATCACATGGGGAAAAGGAAGTTACTTTTGTTCTAATAAGTGCACTTTAGAATCAGTATTTCATTGTCTTCTGCATCTGAAGTGGACAACTGTCTTACTCCCATCCTAGACTATCCTTACTCTGAGTTATTGATTCTACAGTGGCTGCAATGAAGATATTGACCTTGGTTTACAGATGGTCTCTCTGTCATCCGATGAGTTGGTAGATTGCTCTTAAAAATTGTGTTTTGCTGGGCAAAGAAATGAGGTTTGTGCAGGTCTTTGTTTTGTCCGACCCGGTGAAAACTTACTGACCAAAAAGCTACGTGGTTACTTGGTAAAATGCTAGAATAAATTAGGAGTAGCCAAGTATCTGAGCATTTTGACAACATGGCTGTCTGAGAAAAGGCTTAATCTTCAGGGAGAGCTGGGTGAGTATGTGAATTGCTATTTCTATTGGAAAATAAGGTTCTGTGTAGTTAATTGGCAGTGTTTATGTGTCAGAATGGTGTCCTTTAACTTTCCAAAGGGGATATTGAGACAAGATCTTGGATAACTATTGCTGGGTAGATAGAATACTTCTCTCACTGAAGTACAGCATAACCTCTAATGAGAACAAATCTGAAATTACAAAAAAAGAAACAACAAGAAGCACTTGTTTTGACCAACAATTGGAAGATTGGTTGTCTCCTGCCTATGAAGTATTTAATGAAGTGGTAGGAGTACTCCTGGAAACTTGTCTGTAGGGAGGCATCAGTGTTTTGCAGTGGAAAATGTTGTGCTTGTAACTCTGGAGCTTGGTGAAACTTGGAAGATAGAAGGATGATGTGGAATTGCCTAGTAGCTAGCTGAGTGAAGGTCATGGTTTCCCTCCTGGCAGTGCCAAAGAGCAGCCCTTCTTTTTGTGTGCTGGGAGGTATGTGTGAAGGGACAATACTGCAAGTTCCTCTTTCAGAGGATTTTACAACCTTGTTAGAGAACTGAAAGGCTGTTGTTCTTGGACAAGATTTCCTTTGTGACAAAGCAATTCCACGCAAGCCGAAGGGGGTTTTATCTGCCTAGTGGCAGATCCCAGAGTCTGCTCTCTGGTACTGTAAAGAAGCCACAAGCAAAGCTGCCTTGGGTTGGGCCCCAGGGAAATAAGCAGTAGACAGTGGTCTCTCTCCTCAGCAGATGAACAGGTAAGTGGTAGATCTGCAGTTGCTAAGCTAGTAAGTGACCTGACTAGAAGCAGATTGAGAGTCTTTTAAATATCTTGTGTCTTCTGCTATTGAGTCAACTAGAAGATTTTTCTTTTAGCTCATGTACAAGGTGCTTGAGCCTTTGGTGTTTAGCTTAGTTATCTGCCTGGTGAAGTTACTGTCTTTCTGCATGTGGGTAATTTAGATGGCTTCTTGTGGGTGCTGAAGAACAGAAATTAAGTTATTCTGGAAAACCGCCTCCCTAAAAGTAAGTTGAAGGTACTGGATGATTCAGAGCTTTACATGGCACTGAGAAGTGCCTTAGGATGGACTTGGAAAGTAATTCCTTTCTTGTGGATTAGAATGTGTCTGGCTGACTTACAATGATGCTGGTTTGTCTTGACATTAAAAGAGGAGTCACTCTACAGAGAACGGATGCTTGAAAATGCAAAGGCGTTTTGAGCTTTTTCTGTTCTTCAGTAGCTCTGAGAACTGTATATATAGGCAAATGGCAACACTTGGCACGCTTAAATATGCCGATCTCTCTACATTTTCTTTTTGCCCTCCCCTTATGTGTACTATGCATTGTTTGTATATGGCAACCACATGAGCGAGGAACAAGCTGGTATGACTTCTGCGCAGGAGATATGATAATAAAAAGAATCCAGACCATCCAGTTAGACATCATTAATTTGTCTGGCTCTTTAGCAGTGCTTTAGTGGTGGGGTGTGCTAGCAGTGTGATATCTGCTCTCTTTATTTTCTTCCTTCCCCATTGCAGTGTCATAACGCAATACAACATAAAAAATGGATCAGGGCAATTACTGCTGGCATTCTTGCTTGAGACAGTGAAGGGCAAATACTTCCTGCTACCTGAGGTTTCTCTGTCTTCTTATTCCCTGAAACAGAACACTAAACTGAGTGTTCATTTTGTAATGTATTGGGTTTAGCCTTGTTTCCATAGGAAACAGGCATACAAGATGAAGCTCTTTCTGCATATATTTTCCATCATTCTTTTCTCCTCCCTTTTTTAACCCATTGACCAATTGCAACCAAATTTTACAGGCTGGTAGAAGTCTCAAGAGTGACTGTGTTACTACAGATGAGCTTTTTCCTATGATCACTGGAAAATCTGCCCAAGGCAAAGTCCTGCAATACGGTCCCATCTGTGGGAAGAGCTTTGCTTGAAGCTTGTGCAGTGGGACATTGCTGAGCCTGGGCTGCAGATTCTCAGGAAACCACCTCCTTGATTCCAGGACTCAAGTAATTACATGTTTTATATCAATTGGCAGCAATATCTTTGTTTGTAGCTGTGACTCACATTTGGATTGCATTTATATGCAGTACTCTATAGGGTGAGGATCTCCTGTTGGAGACTAGACTGGAAACCAGTTAACCCCAAGGCTGTGGCCTCCTGGATCTCTGTGTGCTGTCTCTATCTCACTCAAACAAACAAAAAAATAAATCCTCCTTGAGTTGTTCTTACTGTTGACAATCTCTAATTGTTGTTATGATATCTTTATTCTTTGGAAACTAGAAATATAGCTGAACAGATTTTCAAAGCAGAAGTAATCCTAGTTATACTCTTGGGCTTTACAGTCTCATCTCAATGATGCATGGCCTTCAAGTGATTGTTTTTTTTTCCTTGTCCCATTTCTCTTCTTCCCCTCTTTTGGTATTTTAAATAATTCGTGTGATCTTGAGCTTTTCAGCCAGACTTTTTTCCCCCCTCTATTATCTGCTGAATTATAAGTACTTATGAGTACTTGGAGAGATGTTTTCACTGTACTCTGCTTCAAGCATAAAATTCTATGTAAAACTAAGACTTTGTGATGAAAAAACTGGTTTCAGTTGCAGTGTCTGGTGAGATTTCCATTTTAACAGTGTTAAATATGCCCTGGGATGCCAGTGTGAGCGGATCAGTAAGCCAGTGTTTAGTGTCTACCAAATACAGTATAGTTGGGACTTTAACTAAAGATGCTGTTCATATGTACTATGACCCAACTGTATTTCTTTAGCCTTCCTTCCTTGTGTTTGTTTCACTGCCCTCACTGTGACACCTGAAAATCATACGGAACTAAGCCTGTCCTAGTGGATCACAGACAGCCTGAAAGTCTTCCCTTCCTGACTGGTAAGAAGAAAGCAGCATATTCCTTCAGTTCTTGAACTCCTAGTTCCCCAGTTAGCTTTTTTTTGGATCTCTGCTTCGTCTTCACTCACAGTCCATGTTGATCAAATCCATTTTCAGCTGGTTTTTCTATCCTGACCACAGTTTCCTTATGTACTAGTCATGTGAGCTGCCCCAGGATGCCCCAGCTGTGACGGAATTAAACAGCCTCTGTAAGAACAAAAGCCTCAGTAACAGGCACTTGAATTGTGAAAGATGAAATTGAGATATCAGGATTGTCTTAAATTTGAGTCTAGCAAAAGTCTCATCTGTATGGGATTGCTCAGCAGGGATTCTTCATAACCTGTTACACTGTTGCTACAACACATCCTTAATTTTTATCTTTCCCATCAAGAGAAGGAAGTTGAAGGAAAGCACTCAGAATATCAATGACTATTGGTTAAGTGCTTTGTTTCTGCTGATTTTCCTTTCCCCCTACACACCTGGTTGATAATTGAGAAGGTTTGCATCTTCAATACAATCTTGCATTACTTTAATTGAGGTGAGGCATCGTTCTGTTAGTGGGCTCAAGATAAATTAAATTTCTTGAACCTCACATTTTAAAAAGTTTTCCCCACACAGCGGTGAAAGGGAGACCAGATTCTGCAAAACCTAAACAGCCTTTCCTTGTCTGTCTACTTGGACACCACCAGCCTTGCACAGCCATATCCACTGCTTCCCCTGTTTTGTAAGGCTGTGCTGATCTCTGCTGATGGAGGATCAGTGTTTTGGATGAGTCATGTGGTGATGTTCTTCTCTTAGCCGTAAGAAAACAGATGGGTTTTTTCCTGTGGCCTCCCTGGCGATCTCCCTAGCAAAACTCAGACTCACTTTTTCTCTGTCCCCCAGTTGTATTATTCTGTGCCTCACCATAACTCAGCAGAGATGACCTGAAATAAGGGTGAAAGAAATAATGTTCCTGCCCAGGCATATGTAACTGTGCTTGCATGTGTTCAACAAGATGTGTAAGTTGCTTGGCCTTGTATCACTGCTACAAACATAAGCCATTTCTGTCCCACAAAAGGAAAAAAATTCTTGAGATGTTTTTTCTCTATCTTCCATTGGCAAGAAGTTGTGACTTGGAGAGATTCTTTGACTCCTGTGTTGGTTTTGTGACAGAACAGCAGCAGAAAAAAAAAAAAAAGCTGTCTTCTGACTCGCAATTTCTCTCCACTTGTTTGTTTAGTGTTGAGCACTGCTCTACGTTGCCATATGCATGCCCTCACCTGAAGTGTCTTCTTGGTGGGGCATGGAGAACAACCTTACATAAGGACCCACATGCAATGCACCTTGTTGACTGCTTATCCCCTTCTTCGTAGCTGCTGTCCGTGACTAGTTCACATGAAGGCATTTATTTATGGCTCATTCTTCAGCTGTTCTGAGCTAATAAGCCTCAGAACACAGTGCATAGTCTAGTGTTGTGTAGTGTATTTAAGCATGAGAAATTGTCAAATGCAGCATTCTTAGGCTGAGTGAGCTGGATGGTTTTTCTCTACGTTTTTTAATGACTATGTCTTGAAGTTTTAATGGGGAACTTGTTCTGGATAACAATTACATTGAAGTTTTCAGAGGGATAAGGTCATGGTTTACTTAAAATGTCAATGTCTAAAATACACTGACGTTCTGCTTTAGTTTTTGACGACTATCACTCTGTGTTGCAGCTTTCAGGGATCTTTTATTTTCATTTCAGTGTCACTGTGGCTGGCTCTCAGCCAGCTTTCACAATTTCAAAGGAATTATTAAGAACATCCTGAAGATAATAATATATACGAGATAAATTAATAACAATGTTATATAAAGCTTTTATTACAGAAAGTTTAAGAGTAGTGCATTATTTGCTAGCAGCAAAGTCACTTCAGTATAGCATATTCCGAATGACTGCTAATAAAAGGAATCTGCACCCTACTACAGCATGTTTAGCTTATAGCCTACATATGTGCAGTTTATCCAGTATTTAGAAATTAGCATCTTTTAGTGCTGCTACATTTTTTTCATTACTTTCTGAGCAAGCTGTGTGCCCTAGTTCTATTGTATCCTGTTACTGTAAGAAATCAGCTGTACAACATACGTAAAAACCCAACCTTGAAGACTCTAAAGAGTCTTCAAATATGGGCTTTCTGTTCATATAAAATTGGCATTTGCTATTTTGCATCCTGGTGTAAATTTTAGATATTGTTCTGACCACAGGATATTGATAGTATAGAGATTGTGGTCTTCACCTTCAGAAACATGAGAGCTGTCCATTTGGCCTTCTACTAGTGCTGTGGCCATGCTCGATGAGTTACTGTAGAAAATGGAGAAAAAAAAGTTTTTTAGTCTGTAAAGTGGGGAATGTCTGGAAACTTGTATCCTTTTGTGCTGATAAAATCAAAGTGAGAGTTTGTTTTTGGGTATCACTGAAGGGAAGGAGAACACTGTTGCTCCTAGGGATGGCAGTGGGGGAACAATAAGAGCTCCATGTGAGAGCTCCATGTTCAGTTCCACCACCTCTCCTCGCCTCACGGCAGTAGTATGGGCAGGTTTCCCTGCGTGTACCAGCATCCAGCCTTGCTTAGGAGCCATCTCTTCCACAATGAAGGGAATGTACCTGAGGTTTATAAGTTTGTTTGCATATCTGTGCAAAATAACATGTATTGATTTGCTGCAAACTCCCAGCTGGAAAAGCCCTGCAAAAGGTAATTCATCGTTTTTCATGGTTATGTTCAGACTTACAGTTTTAATTCCTAAATGACACAGTATGTGACTCCACCAACTAATTCTTGCTTTAGTCTGGCATGTGTTCTGATGAATTAGGGAATCTTCATGAAAAATATTCAGTTTAGATTAATTTGGGTCCTAAGTGATAGTTAATTACTGTTGTCCTCTCTAAACCATCACAATAAGGAACTACCTGTGTGGTAAAAATGTACCTTTTGTTTCCAGCCTGAATATCTTGTTTCTAAAATTCCAATCATTGGGATGTTTCAATAGAAAACATTCTGATCATGTTCTGCCTTTATCTGCATGACTAAAAGCTCTGTGGCATCAGTGCTCTTTTCTGCATATGAATAATTGCCTCCCATCTTGCTTTTGTTGAACTGCGTAAATGAGCTCCTTATGATCTGTTCTCAAGATCAGATCATTCTAGTAATTTTTCCTTGAAACCATTTCAGATTTTCAGCCTCTTTTTTATGCAGCCTGGGCTTTATAGAGTAGGATGGGGGCTTCTACTAAAAGACATGCTAGGACAGTCCTTCCAGGATGCTACGGCAAACAGGGGCCACTGGGACAGAGACAGGACCTAGATTAAGCCCAGGTTTGTAGTTCACTGCATTGGTGCACACAGGACTCTTGTCAGGGTTGAGATTCCCATGTGCTTCCCTCAGCACAGAGAGGGAAGTACTAAATTTTTGTGAAAGTTTGTATGCATTTTTGTGTTGGTTTTGTTTTTAAATAAGTTTCATTGCATCTTCTGCATCCCACTTGTGGAATATGCCTTATCAGTTCAGCATACAAATGGGTATAATGCTGTTGCTTCAGCTGACTGCAGGTTTCCAGATAATACATGTTTCTCATAATGATAACAAGTTGATCAATTGAACATTGCAGCTTGGAGAAGATACTTGATTTGCTAAGCAGCATTATCTCCACACCCTTTCCATGCAAGGTTCTGATTAACAGATCAACACCTTGCTTGGGGCAGCTCTTAAAAGCCAGAATACTGATCTTAATGAATTTGTGAAGCTGTTCTGTATTAAGTCTGTGTGTAGTTGTGAGCACTGTTTGAGAGACAGAAAAAAATCCTTATGAAAAACTACTTGTTCATAGCTCAGTAAGTTTATGGAGGAATAAAAACCCATTTAATGTTGGTTTCTAGCATAGTGTCACAAATATACAGCTTGAAGGACCTCGTGCTAGATTTTTTTTTTTTTCCTATTATTCCCCTCCTCCTTTCCCCACTCACTGATGGCAGGTGGTCATTTGCCCTATGGTCTTTATCAAGTATGGAAATGTGTGGGTGATTTCATTTCCAAATGGATTCAGAAGAGAGTTTCCACCCACTCAGAAATGACAGTCAAATGGTTTTATTAGCCTTTGAGTTGCACAAACTTGCAGCTCCTAGTGGCTTAGAGAATTGCTCTTTGAAACAAGAAGAAGGGCATTAGGATGTTTGGCTAACTAAGTGATTCCAGCAATTGAAGGTGTTTTTGTGTTTCTCCTCCCCCTCTCTGTCCTCTCTCTAAATAAAGGAGCAACTTATTCCACAACTATATTCTAGGCTTTTAAAAAATCTCTGTGGAGTAATAAGAGCCAGTGCTGCCTTTTATGTGTGAAAATAACACAGCTAACAATTGATTCTAAATTAAAGTTTGGAAGAATGAGTCAAATCCCTGTAGAAAAATAACATGTGGCTGAAAATGCTTCTTTTGTAACAAGGTGATGTCAGATTTTAGAGTTCTGAGTCAACTAAATTGTCATTGAGTCAACAAAAAAGTGCCAGACAAACGTGCAATTTTACTGTATTTTTACCCTGATTTCACTGGAGATGCATTTTTAAAATCAAAATATCACCTTCTTCCCTGCTACCTTCAGTGACTTCCAAGTGACCTGCCACACCTGCTCATTGGAATTAGTTTCCTAAAGTGCTAATACAATTTTCAAAGACGGTAATGTTCAGAGAGAGGCAGAATCTTTGGCAACTCTTGCAACTCTGCTTCTTATTTTGACAACTAGGAGAAAGGTGTTTCGTGTCAAGCCTGGGTTAGTAGAATGTCGAACAGATGGTAAATGGCAATGCATTTTTAACAGTTCTGCTAATGAAGATTTAATACTGGTTTTATGGGTGAGGGGAGACAGAGATATGGACAAATGAAGCCTTGCAGCAAATCGAGGTTGTGTTTGATATTCCAGATCTGTCCTGTGCAGTTTGACTGTATGGCTGACTGTATGTTTCAACACTATTTTTTCCCCAAAAAATGTCTATGAATAGGTTAATCCTTTCCCTTTTGTCCATAACACTTTTACTCTCTCCAAACAGTTGCTCAGAAATAAATTAATTAAAATGAATAGTTTTCTGTGTTGGCAAAATACTGGGTAAAGCTCCTGGCAGTCAGAGATAAGTGTACCCCGGTTCGTGGGGAGCCACACAGCAGGGAGAGGTTGAAACTCTTTAAGTCCTATGGAATTTCACTAGATCTCCAAGCTTCCTCTATTTCACATTTCTATATTCAGAATGCCACAATGAAAAAGATGTTGGTCACTGCACTGTCCCTGTGCTACAGTGTGCCTGCTTACAGCTCTAGGGACTGGCAGACAGGGAAAGGGAAAGTAGCTATGGCTCTGCTGCCATCTGCTCCCTCAGATTCTTCTGAGGCCCCAGCATGCCATTCCCTACCTTAGCCTGCACCTTGGGAGATAGAGATGGGCAATGCAATGATGGACAGGCTGATGCTGGCCTGTGAGTTCACCTCTTCCAGGCCAGATACAGTCTGGCACTTCTTTGCTTTCTTTTGCACTACTTGGGTCTTCTCGCTGGCATGAGAAGGCACAAAATCCACATGGTTAAAGCTGATGAGGAATTATTGCACTTGGTAATGATGGGGGCCAGCCTCAGTTGGGTCAAGTAGTCTTTCTTGATGAGGGACAACTGGCAAGGCAGAGACAGGATGGCCAAAAGAAAGCAACCAGTCAGGCTTGTGAAGCATTGAAGACAAGTAATACCTTTCTTTTTCTAAAGCTTTACTAAAACAGTTTCTTCCAGGCTGGCTGTGTCCACCTCAGAGCAGGGCAAAGGATATGCACAATACTGCATATTGTTTCATGCCTTAGTAGTTTATGATATTGTACAAGTCAGTGCCAGTCCTTGCATCCTGACTGCACACAGAATAAAACCAGTCATGGTAGTACACAGTTAGTTCCTGATGCATTTGTCCCCTATCCATTATGCTGTTTCCTCAGACAAAAATGTGACACTGAAAAAGGGACCAATGACCTGAAGTACCTAAAGCTGTGTGGGAGAAAGCAGGATTGGATCCTAACATGAGCTTACAGATGTGTCAAGAACACTACAATGCTCTTGTGTCAATTTATTAAAGTATTTGCTTTCCAAAGTTCAGGCAGCTAAAATGAAAACAGATTGTATGAAAGGAGTAGGCTGTGTCCTGAGGAAGAATAAAACTTCTCTTCTACCTCAGTTTTCTTTGAATGAAGTATACCATTGTTTGCAATTGCTAACCAGCAATGTTCTTCCAATGTTCACAATGGGAAGGACAGCAATAAAGTTAAAATTATTTGCCATGTTTGTGCAACGTGTCATTGCTGCTTCGTGATTATATTTTGTGTACATTTCTCTCAGGTGATGGTAGGACTTCAATTATATAAATAACTGGTATCCTTAAGCTATAAAACATGTGTTGCTGGTAATTCTGCTTATCAGCAAAGGACAGTTATGATTTGATTTATTGCTTTAACTCAAATTAAAGCAATGCTGAAAGGTACTGAACACGCTTGCCAAGGTCCCCTAAATGATGACTATCATAAACCAAATCTTTTTAGTTACTGAGAGAAATAATTGGAAAATTAAAAGGTCAAAATCATGGTATGAAAAACCACAAATGATTTTTTTATCAGTTCTGTGTGCTTTGGTGAATAGGTCAACCTTGATATTTGCTTATAAGCCATAAAACAGGACTGGTTCTGTTTGGGGAATAATTCACTGTAGCCATTTTGAGAGTAGCTGATATATCTCAAGCTTCTTATGTGTTAAAGCTTTAAAGATATCCAGTGGTGGCTATGGTACTGGGAACATATGTTTCACTGTAATTCTGAATATAGAGAAGGGAGAATGATGGGTAGGAAGAAAAACACCCTCTGTTGTCAAAGAATATGGAATTATGTCTCTGTTTCTATATCTTTTGCCATAACATGTATAGATTGGTTAAGATCTTCTGTAAATTTTCTGCAGCATGACCTTAAAAGGAGTAGCTTGAAAAGAAAGAATCTTCTAAGGTGCAGTTATCTTCTATTGTTTCTCTTCAAAAGCTTAGGAATACTGTTCTTGCAAGAATGCCTGGATGGTACTGCGTTGGTTGTGATCGAAGGCTGTGAAATGGAATTTTTGGAGAACAGTGGAGGAGTTATTTCCACAGGAGAGTCTCAGCTGAGTGGAGAAGTACTGCAGACTTCCCTATGATGATAAGCAGCAAATTCTGCTGGAATTTTACTTCTCAGGAAGGAAGTCGAGTAGATTTGCTTGAAAGTGCCTTAAGATTTAGTTACTATCATATAGACCATGAACAGTGTCAAAATGCCAACAATTCTGGTCACTGAGATAATATTGAGGGTAACGTATCCATTTTTGGGGTTAGTAAACTCTAGTTGTGAGCCATTGGGAGTGTGCCTGTGGCAGTACAGTGATACAGTTAAAATACATGATGCAGAAGCCTGTCAAATACAATCTGCAATGATCTATGCATGTTTTGTATGTTATTCTGCCATTGGTTCTCCTGTCTCCCATCAGACTTAGTGTTGATGAAGTTTTTTCTAGAGAGGCAAGGCAAAATGCAGTCTTTGTCATCTTTCTTTTGATAAATGTACTGTCTTCAATGCATAGTAAGTCTTAGCTCTTAACTTCATTTAGGAACCAAATCAGCTGGTAGGATGGAAGGTACCAAAGAACAGTAGAAGGGAGTAGTATTTTTTTAAGATGTTCTTTTACCTGGAGAAGCAGAGACCTAATCCTTTGACTACTTCACTGAAGCTTGAGGCATTGGGTTTCCTATTGATCTCTACTATATTCATCTGTAAGCTGAACGTGCTGATGAATATGAAAGGACTGAGTAAGTCCTGGGAGCCTCCTTGGACCAGTTAGTAGCTGTGTATAAACACATACCAGTGTGTAAAGCTGTATTGGGCTATTTTTATCAAAATGAGTCAGGGAACTTGTTGTTAGAGATCAGAACATTCAATGATTAAACTTTGGTAGGTGAAAATGCAAAGGAATATACTATTCCACAAGATTGTACTTAGCAGCCATTATGTTGCTATGATAGATATATATTTCTTGTATCTGATAACAGAAATAGATATATATTTCTTGTTCAATTTAAATACATAAGATGTAAGATTCAGAAGATTAAGAATAAGTGTTCAGCTTTCTCTGCTGGTATTTCTTTCAATGTAAAATTTACCTCATCTAGAGAAATCTAAGAGTAAGGTACTAAAACAGAGAAAGTCTTATAATGGACTCCTCTGTCTCACTTGACAGTTTAATCAGTGCAGCAAGATTTTTTTAGTCCTTATTTTTTTCTTAGGGTTTTTCCTTTTTTTTGCCAGTGTTTCACTGGGTTTATATTTGTCATTTTCTACCTGGAGAAATTGTCTCAAAAGCCATTTCTAACATCATGTTTACAAAGGCTCCCTTGGAGGCACAAGAATGTTGGCAGCAGGAAAACAAGCCAGAAACACGGCTGTATCTGGAAACATGCTAAACCTGAGAGTCTGCCAGCACACAAGCACACTGGATTTATTGCTTAAGAAAGGAGAATCTTGAACAGGAACAAACATCTGAGGAATGGACTAGCACATTGTTGCAAGGGAAGGCACTAAGTCTCTTGGGTGTAAATTCAGTAGATTTGTGTTCTTAACTGTGGTACTGGCCTTGGTGGTTAAACTCTGTCCTCTTTTGCAAAGCTATTCTTTGAAGATTTTGGATGGAAAAAAACTGTGTCCCTATGAACTTCCTTTCTTGCTGCCATTTTTTTCATGAGGAACCTCTCTTGTTTTTACCACCAAAGAAGTTAAGTGAGGGTTTTTTTGTGTTTATTTCCTTGTGTGGTGTTACCTATGGCTGTAGTTTTGGGAGTGCAGCTGAGCTAACCAAACCAGTGTGGGTGAGAGAGAGCATTGAAGA
Organism: Manacus vitellinus; assembly: GCF_001715985.3. Lineage (NCBI taxonomy): Eukaryota > Metazoa > Chordata > Aves > Passeriformes > Pipridae > Manacus > Manacus vitellinus. The sequence continues at coordinate 3,894,481 of NW_021939632.1, forward strand.
ATCCAATACAGAGCTGTCATTCATATAAAATAGTCTCAACTACCCAAACTCGAAGGCTTTTTAGCTTATGGGGTGTGTCTGTAGAGAAGAGCGGGTTCCCTGAGCCTTTTCAGATTGCTTTTCTGCCTTGGTGCCAGAACTCCTTTCTGAAAGGACCTTTCCTGTTTTTCAACAGGAAAAAGTGAGAAGTTGTTGCTAATATTTTTATCAATGAAGAGAGCAAAAAGATTCTGATGAAAGGGGAACACGGCAGGACTGAATGTGGTTCTGCAACATTGGAGAAATCTGTAGTGGTCTTTTTACCACAAACTCCTGTCATTTTGGACAATTGGCATGAAAATCTTTACCTTGTCTGCTTATTTAGATAGTGAATTCCCTAGGCCATTAGTATCTCATTGTAATGCTATATTAGAAAGGAAAAGTGTCTGATGTTGTATTTGTGGAAAAGTTTTTCAGAAACACTCATTTTTGACCATGTTCTGCTCTTACTGGAAGTCAATGGGAGCTTTGCCTTTACCTAGATAGGAACTGGGCTCAAGGGAGCTGAATTTTAAAATGTCACCTTTTTGCCAGATAGAGAGTCTTGATGGTTCACCTTGTGCCTGGAAGACAGCTTTGTGGTGATCTGCTGATATGATGGCATCCTTTTTATCACTTCTGAATTTGTCTCTGTTTCTACCCCACCCATCTAACTAGAACTCAGAGAAATATTCGCTAGGTTACAAAAAATGTGGTTTTAAGGAAGTAATGCCAATTACACCCCTTTCCAAATAGTACTTGCATTAAGAATGCGACTTCTGTAAAAGCCAACTCTCCTGTCAGTTTTAAATGTTTTTCTACCAGTGGCAAAAAAATTTATTCAGTTAGTTGCAAAATCTAGTTATAACCTTTATTGATCTTTTGTTGCAAATTTATTATCTTATTTACAGCAGGTGGAAGTACAAGTCCAATATGTAGCAGTATGTGCCTTGTCTCTGGTGGGTATGGTATGAGAGCAAACAGAATCCTTGGTATTCATGGTTGTGTGTGTGTGTTTAAACATAGCAGAGATGAACAGGAAAAAGTATGTGTTTCTTTGGAAACTGCAATTTCTTCACACCACTTAAGACAAAAATGAGGTGGAACAGGATACTTTTTTGGGGTGTGTGTGATAATCTAGTTTCTGATAGAGTTTTGACAGCATTGCACAATTATCAGTTACACCTATGCAAAACCTTTTCCAGTTGGCAGCTGTGGTTGTAATTTATAATAATGATGACTTCTTAGTGGTTTTGACTTGCATTGGACCGACCCTTCCGGCAAGTGAAGTTTAACTCTATTTAAGCAGAATGAGCACAGGCAGAAGCAAGGAGGCCCCTCTTCAGGTGTCTGTGACACCACATGTGCCCAGCTTGACCTGGAATAGCAAGCCCTGCAGCTTTGGTTTCCACACCCACTCAGGTCCTGGCCAGCCATGCTATTAAGAATGTCAGTTATTTTTATGGACAAACTGCCAGGAAGAACTATGCCACCAGATGGATGTCAGAGATCAGCTGTCAGAGCTGTACTGCAGCCCTCTGCTCAGAGGAATTGCACTGGACAATTCTGCTGTATCAGGCAGTCCTAAACCACTTGATGGGTTTTGATATCCTTTTTCCATGTTGTGGGATCATTTTCTTTTAGAGGAAAATACAGGATAAGCACACTTGAAGGAAAGTGCAAGACACTGTTTATTTTCAGCGTGTTGCCAGCAGTAATACAAGCTTTATCCATTACTCTTGACAAAGTGCAGTCTCTCATGAGCTTAGTGTGTTTAAAGAACATATTGTACTGCACAAGGTATTAAAGGTTTCCATGGAAATATCAAAATGCAAAAGATGTTTGCTACTTTTAAAAAAGTTTTCTTAAGGACTTCTGCCCATGAAACTTCTAGATTGGAAACACTGGTGAAAAAAGTTAAAAACTGGGATTACTGGAGCTTCTGTAGCTTTCTGGGTTGTTAGTCTGCAAGCGTGTGCTGTGAATAACTGTTTGCTATATTCAACCAGATTCTCATTTAATAGAACTCTGCTCATGTTTGTGGAGTTCAGCCAAACTCCTCCTTTTTGTTTTTCATTAATCTGTGCTAAAAGCATCCTTTGCTGTGGCCTGCACTGAGGCTGTCAACCAGTGTCCTGCTGTGCTATTTCATCCACTACTTGAATGAGATATTGATCCATAAAACAGTGTTATTGTGGTGTAAGTGTCCTCAGCTCCTTGACTCAGCCACTATCATATGGACTGGTCACCCAGTGTTAAGATCATGAAAAGCCCCAGGGTAGACTCAGAAGTGGTGGTTCAAATCTTGCTGTGACACAAAAGGTACCCAGCTAGTTAGGTAGGCTTGACTTTGAGTAAAGCTTTTAGGCTGGCCTGATGAACTGCACACCACACAGCAAGGCTGGTATCTGCGGAATTCATCCCTCGTTTCCCCACGTTCCTTTGCCTTTACTATCCTGTACATGGCAAACACTTCCCTGGAACTTAATTCCTGTAAAGGGTTAGGATGATATGGGATGGTGGCTGCAGAGTGGGGGAAACAGACCCAGGTCCCAGGACCAGCATCCAAGGTGAGCGAGCTCTCTGCGCTTTGCCAGTTGAGTCTTCAAATAATGTAGTCATTTGAACTAAAAATCAATTCAGTAAGCTTTAACTTGTGCTAGAACTGAAGCATCCTGGCAATACTTTGATCCCTGTTGCCCACTTACATCTCTTCTGTTAGTCATGTAGCCAAAGATATTAAACTATAACTTACTTCAGTTAGACACTGTTGTTATTTTATAATCCTGCAGCGTACCGTAAGATCCTGACCTGGCTAATGGCTTCTCTGCAAAACACTGATTCACATTTCACTTGTGGGTTGTATTAAGGATCCCTGAAAATGAGGCCATATAACATCTGGCTAAATTTATTATTCAGATATGATCTTGCATATTATAAGACCTGTCTCTTACTCACTTAGTCTATCTTATGTCATGATGCTTTATCATCTAATTTTTGCAGAAGTGTCTCTAATCAGAAGTTTGCGTAGGCTGTGGGATGGGTAGATCTCTGCTGACGGCAGGAGGGAAGGCAATCAAGTGGATTACAGATTGCGCAGTAACAGCAGTTGATAATACACCCATCTTAAAACTGACCAGCTGTTTGCATCAGCAGTGACATAACAACACCTCATGGAGATAAAGTGTGGGAACATACAGTCCACTGCCAGGGAAAGCGCTGGAGGGATCGGGAGTGATTACTGCTGGTTTTAATCTGTGGGGCAGTCAAAGTGAACATGGTGACAAAGCAGTTAATTTTGCCTGGGAAGCTACCAAAATAATGAACCCAGCAGGAGCAGCCTGGCATTGCTGTACAGATGTTTCATAGACCATGTGATAAAGAAGCTGCTGGACTGCTCAAGGCAGGGACGACGCTTTGTCAGAAAAAATTAATCCTATGTCTGCTTTTAGAAGGTTCTTTAGCAGAGACTCCTTTCTGAGACATGTTTAACTTCACAAGACAGAGCTAGCAGGAAATACATTAAGAGGCAGGAAAAAAATGCTCCTCAGGCTAACTCTTTACTATTTTTACCCAGTGATGAGTTCCAGAAAATGCTTAGGAAAAATTAACTTTGTCAAACTTAAGGAGCCCAGAGTAGAGTGGTTTGCCTCAAAGAATGATACAAGCTTAGAACAGCCCTGTTCATAGCCACAGTTAAAAGCAATGCTCAGTGGTAACTGTGGTGTTTGTGATTTTAAAAAGTATTAAAGTGGAGGTCAAAGGTTAATGATGGATTCAAGTTCCATCATTAATATTCTATCCTTTCCAAGGAAAAGACAGTGGATTAGAATCCACTCCCAGAATTTTGCATTACCCACTGTCCAAAATGTCATCTGTGTAGAAATGTACTGATATTGTGGTTTTCAGCTTTGGTGAGGTTCTGGGTTTTTAGCAGCTTTTCAGTCAGCTGTGCTTCTCAAGCCATGGGAAGATCTTAGGCACTGCTACTGCTGGCACAGGGAGGTGAAAAAAATAAAAGGAAAAGGCTATGGGGAAAGGGATCTTCCTGAAAAGGGATCTTTGAAGATGGGAACTAAACTTAGTGCAGAGAAATGGGAAAACTAGGAAAAACGAAGAGGAGGGGAGAGAGTAATCTGAGCACCATGTAAAGAAAAGGATCTTACTACTGCTATAAGTAGCATAAATCTTGTAACATGATGTTCTTTATTCAAATTCATAAAACAGAGTAGTGCTTTTTAAGCTCCTTTTTGGGTTCATTCAAAGAAGTATTTCTTAGGTAAATAAAACTATAATTGACGTATCTCCTTTAAAACGTCAAACCAGCAAGAAGGAATTTAACACTGCAGTTCCCATTTTACTGAAAGATACACACTGCATGAAAAAAAACAGTCCAGAGTTCTCAGATCTTCAGAAAACCTGCCACATATTTCAACACAGATTAATCTTCATTTTGATCTCTAATATCTTGAAGCAATTCTTTTACCTCTGCAGAAACCAAACAAATCCTATTTTGGTGGCCTGCAGAGTTGGCTGGAACATTTAAACTATCTGAGTAAGTCCTCTAGCAGAATAAATATACTTTCAGTATGCATTGCTTGCTGTATGGAGTTGCATTATTTAGATAGGGAGAACACTATAAGTAGTTCTTTTGGGAGTGAATTCTTTTAGACACCAAAAACAACCTGTAAGTCACAAGTTCTAAAAATTCTGAAGAATAAATGTTTTTCAGAAAAATTTATTGTAGCCTCACTCCTTTTGCACCTTGGTCAGTTTTATATATCTTAGAGTAGGTTGGCTTAATGTATTCAGATATTAGGAATCTTGTAGCTGCTTGTCACTTTGAATGAGCATGCAAACCTAACCACCTTGGAAAAGTCCCACAGCTGAAACTTCTTATGGTTTCTCATGGGTCTGTCTTTTTAAAAGGATCCTTCAAGATGCTGTCATTTTTTGATTGATCCACACTGCTAAGGTCAGACTTCATCAATCAATTTTTGAACCCTTAACAAACCCCATTATCTCACTTGTAAATGTCAGTTGCTCTCTCTAGTGGTGTTTATAGTTTTTGGAGATGAAAGCTGTGGTCTTCATATTGCTTAGAAAATGTTGTTTGATATCTTGGAGAAATTAATTTGACTTTGAACAAGTTGCTGCTCTAGTAATTTAATTAGCTACATCTATGCCAGAGTGACCAAAAAGCAGTGATTATATATTGAGTGTATTTATCCTTTTAACAACAGAATTGAAATTGTTTGATAGTCTGGGAAAATATGTATTTGAAGTTTTAATAAACAAATATTTGTTTGACTAGATAAGAAAAAGTTAAAGTTAAAAATAATTTATTGCATTTAGAAAAGATGCAACAGTATTTGAAGTAGACTGAGGTTGACTTCTAATCCAAATGAAACCATTAATACCAACCTCCTTAATTTCAAGCTTTTCAGCTGGTCAAGATAGCAAAGCTTAACAGACAGTCTGTGAATCTAAAATTACTCAGGGATGATAACAACTTTGGACAGGTAAACTTACTGAGCATATGGAAGCCTTGTGAAGGGCTCACTGGGGTAGAAACTATTACTACTGTGCTTAAAGGATGATTTCTAAACACCATGCTGTTGTTACTTGAGTACCTTAAAACCCTAACTGAAATCTAGGCTCTGAATCTCCACTATCAGCAACAAATTAAATTTAAATTTAGAGAGAAGTTGTGTATGTTCTGTCATTTTTACATGTGAAATAGAGAAAGACCAGCAGAGTGAAGTGTTTTGCTTGGAGGTGTAGGCAGATCTGATCTTCAATACTAGAGGTTCAGTGTGCAGTCCAGTGCCTTTTTTGTAGTGGGACTCTTCAATCCAGTGTGCTTGTGAGGTCCAGAGCCACCTCAGTCATGGTGCACCTCTGAAGACTACTTTCCTAGTCTACTCTTCCTTTGTCAGACCTGCTTCTCGCCAACACAGGAGAGTAGGGCTTCTCTTTGAAGATTTTACCTGTGTTTCTCTCTATAAGACAGCAGCCACTGTTATAACAAAAATCTTGGTGACTGTGAAGTGCATCCAGGTTTTATGGATGGAATGCCAGTTCTAGATGCCTGTCTCTGTTTAGCCATACCTTTTTTGTTTTTTTCTTATTTTGCTGAGGGTGCAACCAGAACTTGTAGGTTCTGGTGACAACTAGTTTTGGGCTTGGAAACCTGCTGATTTCAGGCTCTCCAAATTCTGTATTGAATCAGAATGAGAACTGAACATCTGCCTGCCTCCAATTTTCTGGGGCTGCTCTTATTTTTAACCACATTAGCAATAAATTGAATTAAGTATATAGCCCAGAAAGGCTATGCTTGTATACATGCAGCTTGCATATATGCTGTCAGCTTTGCATAGACAGATATGACCATATTCCCTAATGCATAGTTAAAAGTTTTTAACTGTAGCTTCGTGTTGTTCTTCAAGTGGCAGACTGAATGAGTGTGAACACTCTGCATGGTGTTTGTAAGTGCCATTTTGTCGGCTCTTTTGGATGAAATCCTTGTCCTTTGGCACTGCTCCAATCTCAAACCACTACCAAGAGCAGTAAGTGCTCTAGTTCCACGTGTGGCTGCAGCAGGATCCCTCCAGAATAAAAGCTTCAGAAAGCAGTGATTTTATAGGTAGGGCTGATGTGATTAGACATCTACAATCCATGATGCAGTAGGGACTTTGGGCAGTGCTGTGGGCCATAGGACATCCTCACATGATTACCATAATTTGGAAAGGCCCAAAGGTTGAAGCAGCCAAACGAGAGCGCAAGCAGGAATGCCAACAGGTGACACTAAATCTCTTTAGTTTGTCCTGTCCTTAGGCTCTGAATTCTGAACTATTCTTCTTTATGGATGTAGAATGAAATCTTGCCCTTATTTCATTCCCAGAGTAATGCATAATGCCACAAAATTACATCAATTTATTTCCAAAACTGTTGCAAAAACGTTTTTTGTGATATGATACCAGCTAGAATACATCATTAAAAAGATCATCCCGTGCACAACAAACACGGGTTCATCTCATGTTAGCAGCTTTTAAGTGACTTATGTAACTTATTACTATTCAATTAACTTAGTTTTTAAGTGCATGTGAGAAATTAAGATATTTTTTCTCTGACACGGTTTTTTTTTTACCCCTTAAGAGCTGGAGTATTATTCATGTGATAAGCTGTAACAGATCTGTAATGAGAAAGAAGAATACAGAACAGTTCATTGGTTTTCTTTAAGAGCACCAATACTGTAGATCTGTGTTAATGTAGACTGAAAAATGAGTTTTGAGCTCTGTGCAGAGAACAATGTAATCAGTCTTGTACCTTTGTGCAGGGCATTTCTTTCAAAGGCAGCAGCGTGCAGGATCCAGCTATTCTGTGTCCATAGCTAGATTTTTATCTTCTCAGGTGTAAGTGGCATCCCCTGGAAAAGTCTCTATATTCAGTGCACACATTGGTTCTTGAAAAGACCATACTAGTTTTTAATGAAAACGATCTTTTCATGTGCAACCAGTGATCACATTTGGTGTCAGGGACAAGTTCAAAGCCCACATCCTATAAAACTTCAAATCTAAACAATGGCTTGGGAATTTCAGAAGGCTCAGAAGTGCATTTTCCTCATGAGAGGCTGTGACAGTGCCTTTCAGTAATACAGGGTAATGTTAGAGACGCACAGCTGATCTCGACAAGATGGGGTATTTTTTCTTCATGCTCTGTGAGCAATTTGAATGCCATTCCTTGCTCCTTTTTAAAAATTGTTTTTATTAGCATTTCCAAAATATACATTGTAGGAGACTGTAAACATTATGGGATAGCAATCTAGCTGTGATTTGATACAAACTAAAATTACCACCGTCAGCAATAAGCAGAGACACCATAAAAGGGAAACGAAACAGTGCTGCATATTTGTGTAGGGGCAAGGTCAAACCTGAGAGACATCCCAGCCTCTCTGCTGAGGAGGAGGAGGTGATAGAAAGGGTGAGGGCCTGGGATTTCATCAGGCTCCAGTAAATGTTTGGAGGCAAATAAAAAAGGCAGAACAGAAGCATAACGCAGGTGGGATGAACGACCAATGTGTTGTGACAGGAAAAGTAAATTGCTTGATTTATGAAGGGCACAGTGTTGCTTAAGTACAGGGGAAAGGCCTGTGGGAAGCAGAAAAAATTTGACAGGGTCATCTTTGTTTTTTCCATTCCCTGACTACCCGGGCAGGCCTTCTGATGCTGCTTTGTAGGGCAGGATGTGTGCAGTGTGCTCCGTGGATGGACAGTACCTTGGGCTAACACCCGATGGCACCACCTGAACCCACAGTGCTGCAGCAGCCTGGGAAGGGCTGGAGTTCATGGACAGCACAGCTCTGCCCACACAGTTCACCTGCCTTGAGACAAGGGATTGCATCCCCAGGGAAAGCACAGCTGCAACCCCTGAAGCTCTCTAGAGCTGTAAGTCAGAGGCCCTCAGGCTGGACTGCATACGCTGCTGGCTGGGCACAAACAGTTTAAAGGCAACATGCAGGATTTTTCCCACCATTGTGCTGTGCCATCTTTGCCACAGAGGGTATGGAGAGCATCTATGTGGGCTCTGCACCCAGCTGTGTGAGGGAAGATGGGGGTGCCCACCACCACTGCTGTCCCCACAGGAGTTTCTACAGTGACACCTGGGAAAGGCCTGGTGACAAGTGGCTGTGGATGGTGATACTTCTCATTGCAACAAGCAGATTCTAAGAGTTGATGCCAAAGTTTTGTGAAACTTGAACTAAGGTTTAAAGAAATCTGTTCTGATGTGGGAAGGGGGAGATGTTTTTCTTCATCTTGTTCTTTCCTGTAAAACCACAGCAAGTTTTTCTGCAAGAAGCTGACAAAAGTAGTTTCTGTAGAATAAAGTACTTTGCCAAAGTAATATTTTATATCATATTCTGAAATGGGTATTGCTATGCCTCATTCCAGAATAAAGGCTTTCTGTAGATAAACCTTCTGAGGGAGAATAACCTTAGAAATACTGAAATTGAAATAAGCGAAAAAGACAGAAAGGCAAGCTGGGGACTCAAATGAAGCAGACTGAGAGAGTAGTCCTTGGCACTGGAAGCCTAATGCTCGGTGGGCCATATTCCAGTGTTTATGCTCATACTGGTTTGCATTACAAAGTCTCTCAAGCATTTTGTAACACAGTGATGGGAGAGAACCATAACAATCAATAATGGAGTTATGGCACAGTCTGCAATAGGTCACTCATCTTAAACTGCAGTTTCATCTTTGTGTGAAGGTGTGCTCACATATCTTGCTAGCTGGAGGCCCTGTGGGCACATTTCACAGAGTCACAGAATGGGTAGAGTTGGAAGGGACCACGGTGGGTCATCTGATCCAACCTGCCTACTCAAGCAGGGTCATCCCAGAGCACATGGCACAGATAGTCCAGATAGTTGTTGAATATCTCCAGTGAGGGAGACTCCTCACCCTCTCTGGGCAATTTGTTACAGGGCATGGTCACCCACACAGCAAAGAAGTTCTTATATTCAGGTGGAACTCCCTGGGCATCAGTTTCTGCCCTCTGCCTCTTGTCGTATTGTCTTATTTCCACTTCTATTTCTTGAATTTGCCCTCACTGTTTATTTGCTTGACGGTCTTGGGACAGTGGATTTAAGGTCTTCTTTTTCAGAATATGGGATAAGAAAAATAGTGGGAGAAGTGTAGGTAAAGTGGAATTCAAGGGATGTTTTCAGGTCATCTGTTTACGGCTGATCGATTGCCACTGCTCTTGAGAAACAGGGCTACCTGAAGGCCTTTTTTACTTATGGGCAACCTCATTGCTGCTTAGTTTGTGGCTTTATTTTACTGCACCTGTCATCCACCCGCCCACACCTCCTCCCACATGCAATCACAGATACAAACTGGTTCTGTTACAGAGACCCAGATTGCATTGCAAACAAATAGGCTAAAATTACTGTTCAGCGTGGTGCAAATAATTTGTAGCTACAGTGCGGTGGTCTATCATTTCAATGTGTGTGTTGCCAGAGGGGATTTTAATTAGGGAGCACTTAGGCACACCTTTGCTGCCAGCTGGGCCTGGATTCTGGATGCCTGATCTGATGGCCTTTTAGCATCATAGAGTGTGAGAGGACAGAATGGTACCTACACCTACATCAGTGTAACTGGCACTACACTACATCAGCGTAATTCACCTTTTACAGGAAGAACCCCATTGCCAGACTCTGCAAACAATGTTTCTTTTCCCCAGTGGAGAGTCAGAGCTGCTGGGAAGTAGGTTGGAAAATGCATGGCAGCCAGTCTGGTTTTATGTATGGTGTGCTCAGATGGTTGTGGGTGGGAGGATTAAACCCAAAGATGCATTACAGAGAAGTTAGAGACTGGGATTTCCACTCACACAGATGTTCCACGTTCCTGATGGGTTTCCAAGGTCAACAGATTTACTTAACACATTTTCCCAAGACCTAGAAGGAATTATGTGTTGAAAATGTGTTTGCTGTCAGTTGCAAGGTCGAGCTGGCCTAGGGAAGGCTTTAAAACTGCCACTGCTTGTGATGGACAATGGGGTGGGTTTTTTTAGAGCTGTCAGTATCTTATATTAATTTGTTCTATCACACACAATGCCAACAAAAGAAAAAAAGTAGAACTTTGAGATTTTTGTTAAATGTATCAATATTCAGGGCTCTGGAGAAGATTGTTGTTGATTCAGGTTTTTTTTTCTAATTGTTTTCTAGGTTAAATATGGTTCCGTGGTTGACTACTGTGCTATAGTAATAATTTATTAACTATACTGTCAGTGAAGACAGGTGATTGATGCTGCTAACTTCTGTTGGGTGTCTCATAGAGATCTGCAAAAGACTTGTGTTGTTGATGGCTTGCTAATGGGAATAGATTTTCTTTAGACACTATAAAACCATTTAATTAGCTCGTAAATAGAGTATACATTTTGAATAAGGGAAGTGTTAAATAAACCATAATATTTAAACCAGATTTTATTTCTGGCAATTACTCAGACCCTAAAGATAAATTCCCTTTTGTTAAATCACAGTGAGGGCCTGTTGTTGTTAGTCTTTGTGTAAATATGTACTCACCTGTAGTCAGAGAAAGATGGGCAGGAGAGAACATGGAAAGGGTGAGGTGTTGTGTGTAAGGAAGAAGGGCTGATAGGGGACTCTTCTGGAAGAGAAGTTTCACTTCCGTAATAATTATCCTTGAAGGTTGTTTGCATTGATGCTTTGCCCTGGATTGACCTCACATTATCAGTCATCTTTTTGTAGAATGAATTCACCTTCTTGCCAGATGAAGGTGGCTTTGAAAACAGAATAGCTCAGATAATCCCAATTCTTCAGACTGAGTCTGGCAGCCGCACTGTGTTGGCACCAGGTTTGTATCTGCTTCAGTCTCAGAGGAAGCTGGTGAACCACCAATTCTTCTAACACAGAGGTCGTAGTACCTTTGTTCCTTGCAATTTGTGTAGAGCCTGGTCATATGGAAATTTGGATTGTTAAATAGCAAAGATGGGACAGGGTGTAAAATGTGCAGGTGGTTCCATGAAATATCTCCATTATCTCCTGCGGAGGAAGACTTTCCTCTCTTAGAGGTCAGAAATACATGAATTGGGAAAGTCTAAGTGCACACTTCAGAGAAGATCCTCATTTCCTCCCTGTTCCTTAGGAAGGATGAAATGTGAGAACTTGTGTGATGTGAAATTTTTTACAATTGTATCACATACAAAGCATCAAGTGGGGTTAAGAAGGGAAAGCCTCTGTGCAATCATGTAATTCCCCTTTTGCAACTCTCCTTGGATTTCTGAGAAGCTGGTGTACCTGATCTACCTCTCCATGCTTGTACAGACCCATGTAGGTGCACAAGGCTGCAGGTGTAAAGGTGGGGAAGAGGACCCAGCACTTTTCAGGTTTATTAGATGCTAAAGAGTGCCTTTGAAACACCTGTGGCTTTGTCAGAGCTTTTGAGGAGGAAAACATTTTCCTTGAAAATAATTTCCAAATGTATTTTGAAGACATCATCTCTCTGGAGGTAGGATTATTACCTGTTTTGTGTAGAGTTAAGTGATCTCGGCTCATTGCACACAATAGTCTAGCCCTCAAATATAAAAATACACAAAAAACCCCAAGATAAAATATTAGAAGAACTGAATAGACCAACTGCAAGAAAAACATGTAGAAAATCCTTCCATGTTAGAAAATTGTGTTTTAAAAATCTGGGTTGCCACAGGAGGAAAAAAAAAATAAACAGTGCTGGGATTTTTTTGTTTTGCCTGGGTTTTTTGTTGTTTTTTTCTTTTTAATCGTGGAACTTTCGTTGAAATCAATAAAAGTTAGTTTTAAAGGTGCTTTGTCAGAAATGCAGACTAGCTGTTTTCAGCAGGATATACCAAGTGTTTCTGCAAATAGAAAACAGCCACTTCCCTCTCTCATCTTTCCCACAAAGAAAGATAAAATTTGGAAAGGTTTGATGTTTGGGTTTTTGTTATTGGGATTTTTTTGAGGTCAGTGTCCAGCAGCATGAATGCAGTGAGTGGAATTTGTTGTTGTGAAAGATCTTTTTCCTTGTAAACTGCTTCACCAGGTGCAGCCACTGTCCTGTGGAGTGATCCAGGCTGGAGTCTCTCCGTAGTCTCCATCATTTTCTGTTACATCTGTGGAAGTACCTGCCAACTATTCCACCACTAGTTTAGCAATTTATTTATAAAAATACATACTTTGCTCTATCCTATGTGGGCTAAGCCAATGCTATTTTAACTGAGCAGTCCCTTTGCAAAATTTTGCACGTTCACAGCTCAGCACTTCTCACTCTCATAGGTAACACGGTCACAGACTTGCATGTCTAAACAGATGCCTAATTTTTCAGTGGAGTAAATACCGACTTGATCTCTGTTTCAGACAGCTCTTGCTTACTCTCATGCAGAATAATTTAGGGTTAATATTGCTTGTTTGATTTGAGAATGAAGCAGTTGTTCAAGTTGGGGTGAATAATTCATTTTTCAGAGTTCTTCTAAAGGGTAGATGTTAGTATTGTGAAGCTGCAGCTGATGCTACTAAAGCCATTCATGTTAAGAGAACAAATTGCCATTTGGCATGCTGAAAAATTAACCCAATTTACAGCATGGGTGAAGATGAACTCTCTCTGGTGAAAGCTATATTTAAACCACCAATGAGATAATTACATCTTGGCCTTCCAACACATCTTATGTAGCACAGATGTGACTGCTTTTTCTTCATAAATGAATACACATCTAAAAACTTGTAAATTAATTGTGCTTGGTTTTCGATTTTGTGCATCTTTATTGGGAAAGTCTGGAATATAAAAAGTAAACAATGTCAAACACACATGCATAATGTGTCAGCTAAGGATTAAGCCACAAGATAGACAAAGCCAAGCCAGTGGATGCTGTTTGTCCATGAACAAAACTTTGGGAGAATCAGCACAAGTCCCTTTTCCAAGCGGGATGAATACCTGTTGTGGGTGCAGCTGCTTATGAACACGGTTAGTGACTGTACAAGTTAATCTAAAGGGGAGTCTTGTTTTTTCATTTATATTATTTTCTGTGGAAGACTCAGGCAGTTGCACAGGCAACTAGGGTCACTTCTGTGTGATGATAAAAATAAGGCCTATGATATTTGTGTCTTGTTCAACATAATTTTGAACCTGGGTTTTTTAACTTTATCTGTTTGTATCAGCTGCAGGACCTCACAGCAATTGCTACTCCTGCAATTGAGCTGTGCTTTCCTGAGCAAACAAATTATCCACCAAAACAATGTCTTTGTGTTTCTAATAGAACTGGAACAAACACATCTCTTTTGTTCCCTTGTTTGTGCATGATCTGTGTAGAAGATGACAGTGCAGAGCAGGGAATGGCTTTCATCTGCTAAAATCCCTCCACCCACCAGGCTACAGGAAAATCCTGGAAGCACCAACTAGCCTGTATATCCTTTTGCCTCCCTGCTACCCTGCCTTTCTCTGATTTGGGGGAAATAGCAGCCCAGGTTTGATGTCTTCTGCCAGGTGAGAGCTGTGGGAAGGCAGTTGAACCTTGTGTCACAGTGTCACCACACCCCATCTGCCCAGCTCAGCCGAGCTGCCACTGGTGGTCACAGGATGAAAAGGTACTGAAGAGGAGTAGGACAGAGTGGAGCATCCCCAAGGGAATTGGTATTTGTTTACCATAATGAGTTTTTCTGTCACCTTTCTTTCCTCAACTCTTTGGTCTCACAGCTGCTCTTCCATGGGTGTTGGTGAACTTGGTGACTCTCAGAGGAGTTGTAATACTTATTCAGTTACAGAATTTGAGCATGCTAAATAAACAGGTTATCTTCCCATGCAAAGAACAGCCTTCTTGGCTTAATGAACCTGAATTGCAAGGAAAAAAAAGGTGCTCTATTCTTATGATAGTATCCTGTCCTCCCTCCAGTGTGTCAACCAAAGAGCACTTTCTGCACTCTTCATACCTGCAAATGTGCCCGAGATCCTGTTGTTTTGTCAGCACTTGTAGGTGGTATTTGTGGAAAGGGTTTTGTGGCATGTCATGTATTTATAAGTACAAAATGGCACACATCTAAGGCTTCCTAAGAAAGCTGTGATGCATTAAGATACTCTTAATCTCCACATGCTGCAACTACACAGTAGCTCTTACATCACATGTACCTAAATAAATGCTCATTTGTTTTCTTTGTAAGTAGACAGGTAAAATTGGGCAGAAACTGTCAATGAACTTCTTGAGCTCAAAAAGATGATGAAAATACAGCTTTTGAGATGGAGCTGTTGAACTCATCCACAAATGTGTTCAGGTTTGTCTGAGAAGAAAAACAGCATGAGAGGAGATGTAAATTGCATTTTCTATTTTGTTTTGAAGTGGTATCTTTACCTTTAAATTGGCCTGAATCTTAAAAAGGGATCTGGATATCTGAAGCTAATAATAATAATAAAGCAGTCACTTTGTGAACTTCAACAAAAAGAAACAAACATCTTTGGGTACAATTTTTGATTATTTAGTTACAGCTTTTTCAAAAAAGGAGAAGTCTTTGATACATGCAGCTCTATATATAAGTGAATGGCTGAATGTCCAGGGAGGTTATTTCCCAAACTGAAAAGCAGAGGAGGCTGGTTTTAGAAAAAGAGTTGTTCTCTAAGTTTTTTTATTAAAGAAGGAACAAACACAAGGGCAAAGCTGCATGAGAAAAGTCACACCACAAGTTGATGGCAGAACTGAACATGTTATGCATCTGAGTGTCTTGATCACTTGTCTCAGCTCTGCAGTAGAGGGAAACACCTCTCTGTGGCTGACAGACTGAGCAGAACTCATCTTCATGCTTTAGTAGAAGGGTTGTGTTAAGGCTTATTCCTCATGCTATGGTAACATCCCTACCTCATCTCAGCCAGGGTTCATGGACAATCATTTCTGCAAAGCTGAGTTTTTTAGTGGTGTTGACTGGTTATGGCCTCTCAGTGCTAGTCAGCGGTTGCAGGTGAGGGAGAGAATGGTTATCTATATGGTGTCTCCATTAAATATAATATTGACTTCAATTATGGGAAAATGAGATTTCCAAAGTTCCAAATGCTAGTTCTGAGACTTGCCATTCAGTGTGATGTTGGTGGAGACTTACACTGTGGGGAGTGCTTTGCAGTTCTTGGCTGTCTATCTGTGGGAAATAACAGATCCTTGAAACTTCAATCAGATGGTCCATCCAAGCATGGGAACTGATCTAATAAATAGGGGGTAAATATATTTATAGTGGAGTGAGTTGTTGGATAGATTTGGTAAGCTGGATACCGGAACTCTTTTTTGACCTTGTGAGTGCCACTTAACTGCCATGTGCCCATAAAGTAGGAATAATTACTCTGTGCCCATAAAATGAGTATCTCACAAGGCTAATTAATGTTGGTAAAGTGCTCTGAGGCCCAGATATAAAAGGGGTCATAGACTACTGGTGCTAAATCCAACATCTCTTTGTTGATAATGTAACTTCCCTCAATTATTGCATTCCTGTCTTATTGTCTAGGATCAGACTGTTTCTTGCTTAATAATTGCTGCGTAGGTCTGGAGATAAATAGGTCATCACCTATATATCACTACAATTAGTGATACTGAATACTCATTTTCTGTAAGGATTCCCTGAAATTACTTCTTTTTAAGTTTGAACTGTCCATGCATTTAATTGCAATTTGGTGGAAAAAGTTCTGAAAAGAGATTCGCTGTGATGAATAATTGGAAGCATAGGCCATATCTTGTCCCTCATCAGTTGGCCTAATCAAATGTGTGATGTACAGTCCTAAATGAACTGGATTCAGTGTGCCATGGATAACCTCTCCTCCCCACTCCCAGTATGCATTTCCAAGTTTCCAGGTAAACCACACTTATTACAAATAGGCCTTGTGTGTTTAAAGCAGAAGGTTGTATGGATTTAAATACTTCATTGGTTCTTTCTTTTAATATGTCATGGTCAGAGGACAGTTGCTGCTCTTAAATGCCGTATATTTTCCCTAGTGGTCTAGAGATTCAAAAAATTATTCATATTATTATGATGATGGTCAGTTGAGAAAGTTTCAGGTTCCTTTGCAAGAACAAGGTTGGAATGTGTAAAAAGGCCTATGAAGCTGCGTTTCCTTAGCTAACATCCCTGATTTCCTTTGGAGAATCTATGGTTGTGGTGTCCTTAGATTGAAGTCAGATGGTTAAAATATAAACCAATTTCCTGGAACTTTTCCTCTCACTTTGTACATAGTTCTGTCTCTGTTGTAGTTGTGCATCCCAGCCAGTAGCAGCAAGAGTCCAGTAGTTCAAAGTGCTGCTTATTTTCCATGGCTGTTTTCATCAGCTCTGTCAGGCCTCTACATGCATTGTTCCTAGCTTCAGAGGGTAGCCAGGAACTCAGGATCTGAAGGCAGATGTATGTCAGTGGTGCCAAAACAAGCAAAGTCCCCCAAACCCACAAACCCCAAGTGCTGCAGTAGTTTATGTAACAGGATGATGGGCTCTGGCAGCTTCCATCCGTGGCCAGGAGATGATATGCTTCCCTCCCTCCTCTTTGGACGAGAAAAGCAACAGGTTTGTGTTGTCCACAGCTGAGGCACAGAGAGGCTGAAATGACTCACATGAAAAGAAATATGGGGCAAAGCAAGGAGTCAGGCCCAGCTATTCCAAAGATCATATTGGAATCAGCTGATGTGTTTCTGATCATTTGCTTGGACTATGAAGCAACAGCTCAACCAATGTCTTGCTTGAGCTTGGCCCAAGAGAACACAGGATCGTTGTCCCTTTTTTCAGGATTTTCAATTTTCAGTTAAAATTTCATTTCTAGCATTTGCTTGTCATCCTCGCTCTCACTGGAGGCAACATGCTGATTACACACACCAAAATCATTCCTTTCCCACCACCAAAACGCTGTGCTGTGTGTGGTGGGATCTCACAGTTATTTCAGAGTGCTGAGCTGCAGTTTGCTGTACAGCATTTTAGGATGGGGAGTGAAGATGAATACCCTCTCCTGTTAAAGCTGTAGGGTGGTGGGATGACATCAATGAGAAGTGAACACCTGGAATGCTCCTTAGTCAGGAGCATGTGCTTTAGAAGGACTCCTCTGACATCTTTGTCAGTAAAGATGTTACCTTGTAGGTATGTTCACTGTAGCATCTATTTCCCTCCTACCTTCATCTCCATTATTTTGCTGAGACCACATTTATATTGTGAGAACTTTCAGTGTTGACATTGGTCAAGATCAATGTTAAGTTCAACTGCCTCATGTATTACAGCTTATTTTAGGGACTTGCTTTAGAAGCCAACCCTGTTAATTCTTTTGAATGTGGATCTTGAATTAAGGAACTATGCTTTCATGGTGATGTAACATTTTCTTTTGTTTAACATTTTTCTTTGTATGTATTTTTCCCCCACAAATGTTTTGTGGAATGCACAAGAACAAGGCCCTCTCCGGCCTATTTTGAGAGAAGCATCTGAGAAAAGTGGAGTGGACATTCTTAAAAAACTGAAAACTCTTGCAAAGTTGTAAAAAGTTTAGTGCAAATCGCTCTCACTTCAAATCTGTCCACCTACCTGAATCTTATCTTCCCTGTTCTTTTGAAAATGCAGAGGAGGAACAAATCTCACTTTGATGAAATTGCTTCATCTTGTTCCTTAACCACCTGAATAACTCAATATGCTAAAATTATGCTAGGGAAACATTAAAGAAGAAACAGAAGAGGAATTCAAGAAGTTGACAGTGATTTGTGTTGCTTTATGCATTTCTGCATAGACCTTGAATTATTGATTAGCTGTTATTTCAGTAATTGATTTTTTTGCAAATTTGCACTGCCCTTATAGAAACCTGCAAGAATGAAAATGTTAATTTGTATTGTTGAAATGATCTAGTGTGTCTTTAATGGCTTTTATGAGGTGATCCTGCCCTTCTATGGCACCGCTGATCTGTCAAAATTCAGTGCAGTTGATTTAGTTTATACTGATATGTGTGAGAGAAGATGGGGCCTTTCATTGCTTTGATACATTTCTCTTCCTCCAAGCAATAACTGTTGTGCATTTAGAAAGATATATTTCTTGTGCGTTTAAACGTGGAAGGATTATTGGAGTGTTGTATAAAGCCTTTGTCATGGACGTGAAATTTCACACAGCAGTAGGTTCAGCTGAGTGGCTTTTAAATCATGTAGCAGTTCTCAGATTAAAGACAATCCAAAAGTATGAAGTATAGGTAATCACATTACTTTAAATAATTTCTGTTTGTAATATTTCTGGTAATTTCTGTTATAGAGGAGGAATTAAATTTGGATAATAATAAGTGTCAGATTATCAAAGACAAATTAGTCTGTTTCAGAAGCATCAAAACAGCTCTACTGGGCCAGAGAAAAGACCTTCTCTGAGTCAGACCAGAGCTCAATCCTTTACTCTCTTTTTCCGAAGCATCTGCTCCTGGCTGGTGTAGAGCAGCAGCAGCAGGAGCAGTATTCCTTCCCAGCTTCTGGCAGCTGGTCTTTGGTTACTGCTTGAGCCAGAGGTTCTCTCTGCATCATTGTATTTAATAGCCCACGGTGGACCTTTCTTCCATGAATTTCTCTAATTGCTTTTCTTTTAATGGAGTTATGCTTTTAGTTTTCATAACATCCTGTGGCAATAAGTTCCACAACTTAATTATGTAGTGTATAATAAAAAAAATAAAATTGACCCCTCTTGTTTTAAGCAAACTGTCCAACCATTTCATTTGGTGCCCCCTATTTCTGGCATCATGAGAACAGTTGTTCCCGCTCTGTGCTATTCTTGATACCAGACCATAATCATGTCCTTCTCCACAGTGATCTCTCTTGCAGGCTGCAAAGTCCTCGTCTGGATAATCTCTTCCTGTAAAGAAACTCTTTTGAATCTCTGCTATTTATGTCTTCCTTCTCCCTGTCGTTTTCTAATTATCCCAAATCCATTTCAGAACTGTGTGCAGTATTGAAGATGTGGGCAAAATTCAGTTTGTACGCAGAGAGATGATGTTCCTATTTCTTTCGTAATCATCCCTGACATTGTTTTCCTTTACCATCCCCAAGCATTCAAGTTGGTGCTTTCAGAGAGCTCCACGTTGTTGTTTCAAGATCTCTCTCTCCGGAGTAATAACAGGTAATTTAGATCATGTAACTGTGTAGGCACAAATTCTATGGGTTTTATCACACATAGCCCGTTGCATTTACTGCCACTGTATTTCCCAGCATCCCAAAGCAGCTTCCTTCCTTTCTGCTGTCTATGGTGTTTATCTTTGCATAATGGGTAGAACTGAACAAATAACATATGTGAAGATTTTTTGCCTCAGTTGTTGCCTGCTTCAGTTGAATGGCAATATCTTTGAATCCAGGTTTTGCCACTGCTATACAAAGCAACACTAAGTTTTGAGGGGAAAATGAGCCATTTGTTCAAGGAAAGGACCACACTGACGTGTGTGGGCTTTTCCTGGTACCCAAGCTAGCTCTGGACTTCTTATGTAGCCCTGCAGTGTGCTAGCATGTCTGTGCCTGTACAGAAAGTGGTCAGAGAGGAAAGCTACTGTCTCTCAGGAACACTTTTTTCACTTTTTTCTCTGAGTGATAAAGATTACAGTACATTTAGAAAAAAAAAAAGAGAGAAAAGAAAATTAAAGGTTACATGGCATATGTAGGGCCATGGTATGGCCATATAAATTCATTAAATAAACAGATGAAAGGTGGATAAAGGCTTCTTCGTGCTGTCCCTCACAAAGGCCTGGCAGGAAATGCCACCTGGACAGGAAAAGCAAGGTGTAAGCAGAACAAAGGGTGCAGCAAGGGACCCTTCTTTCCTCCAGCTCCTTCCTTGCCTCCTGGTTCACAGACACAACTCTGCTCAAGGTCTGCTTTGCTCTTCACACCCTTTCTCTCTCCTATTTCTGTATCACTGTTAAACCAATGCAAAACTAAATACAAAGGTGAAAATCCATTTTACTGGCCTTTGAAGTGCTGAAAGCACAGTATTTCTGGAAATGGAAAACTTGTGTGCTGTGACTGACTGTTTGATGGAAAACATAAAGCTGAATAGCTTGGTAAAAAATCCAAATAATCTATTTTCTCGGAAGCTCTGGCTTTCCAAGTAGTAAAGCAGTAACCAAATTTGGTTCCTCAGAGGCTTGCATGGTCATTAGGTATTTAGTATTGAGTAAATATTAGCTTTCATGGTCTGGTGGATTTGTGGTACTGTGTGTGATTACCATATTTTATTAAGAGATATCTTTAAACATCTGTGTGATAAATAACTGCAGCGTTATGTCAACTTGTATCTGTCATGTGAGTTCAGACACAAGCAGAAAGGCAGTCTTTCTTCCGTGGCAAATAGATGTTTTTGATGTTTTTTTCTTCTCCAGAGAAACAAGCAGACTTTTGTGCTCCACAGCTCTGTGGTTATTGTGCTTTTGCTGCTTTACACTAGGGGATGAAAGTGGAAGGGGTGTCTTTAAAATTATTGTTGCTATTTTTTTTTTTTGCCTGCTCCCATTATTATCCAGAAATAAAAGTTACGACTTCTTGGGTAGGAGTAGAGGGTACAAGGGAGCCATTGAATGCTATTGATATGAGGTGACAGTGACTGCAGCTGGGCTTGCTCAGGAACCAAAACTAAAACTAAGGAATGCATAACTAGGTCTGAGACAAGCCACAAAAGAAAGCAGAGAAAAAGTCAGTTAATAAATACAATAGATGAAATATCTGACAGAGAGCCTTCCCTTTTACCTACCTCTTGTCATTCCCAGAGCATCCACTGAAGATAAATTTAGGATCTCTGAATCTATTTATTGTATGATTTTTGTGTGCATGAAAGTTGATATTGGGGAAAAATGGGAATGCTTCCATTTCCAGGTTTTGGATTGCTGAAGGAGGAAAGGAGGGGCATGGTTAGGCATAACTGCACATGAGAACCAAAACAGTTTGCTGAACCCAAGAGTCTTTCAATAGCATATGAGCCAGCTAATCCCTTGTGGATATAGCTTGTATTGATCTCATTAATGGACCTCTAACAATGAAAATTCCCATCTGCAGATGGCTTACAGACAAGTGGAGAACACACAAAAGAGATTTACCTTGTTGACTGTATTCCATTATATTCTAATGTGTTACTATATATAAACATAGATGGATTTATTTTTTTTTTAATCCTGTAACCCTTGAACAACTGAACAGGACTTGACAAACTAGTAGAGGAAATCTGTCTAGGAATGCTCTAGTTAGATTACTTCTGAATCACCAAACTCTTTCAATAAAGATGAGAAACGTTTAAAATCTACATTTATGAGGAAAGTCACAGATAACTTGTATTTCAGTCTGATAAATTTTCAACATACTGTTTCAGAAACATAATAGTGAGAAATGGAAAAGCAGATGTTGAGAACAACTGCAAGGAAAAAAAAATCAGCATAATTTTTTTATTTCAACAAGTCTATATATAGGAATGAGTCATTTCACCCGCCTCTGAAAAGGAATGTGGCCACTTACTAGAAACATACTGCACCACTGTGGGACAGTTCAGGGCAGGTAACAATATAAGGAAAGTTTGCCCTCTGCCAACAGAGCATTAGCTGCAAACTTCTGCAGAGGTTTCCTTTCCATTGCCCTGCAAGATCAAAAGCTTCCCAATCTGAAGCTCAGAGTAGATATGCATTTCTTAAAACGAAAAACAAAAGATGAAAGAAATTCTTCATCTATTGTTGACTGCTTTGTCTCTGATTGCTAGGCCAATATTTAATTTTGCGTGCTTTACTGACTGTTACATATTTCCTCTGAGTCAAAGTAAATTAGAAAGTAGAGAAAAATGTTATTGCAAAAAGTAAGGTCAAATATGCACCTGGTCGTGCTCATGGAAGCACTGAGCTGTGTTTTTCTGGTCCAGGGTAGATTCACAGTTCTTAATAATTTTCCTCAGATTAGGAAGAAGAAAGACTAATAGCATCAGAGTTAAAAGTGGATATGCTCTCCTGAATTCCACATGGGAGAAGGTCCTTAAGAGAGGCTTTAGAAAATCCTTCAGCTCTGAAGGAGGCTGTATTGGATCCAAAGATGATTAGCTGCTGCTCTGGGTCCTCCCACTCACACATGTTCCTGTGTATATTGTAATTCAGCACAGAAAAGCATCGCCAGGGCAGCACTGTTGGGCACTGAGGTGAAAGTTAATGGGATGAAATGTGACTGCATTATGGTGCAAAAGCAAGTGATGGTTGGTTACTTCAATCCCAGATGTGGATTTGTAAGGAAGATTTCTGCCCAAGTGAATTATGTGAAATTATTCACAAAGCTGACAGTTATTAGTAGCAGACCTAATTGGAACATCATGGTGGGATCGAAAATTTTTGCAGAAGAGGCTGAGTGGTTTTGTCAGTTGTGTGTATGCCAGTAAAATGCTGACAGTTTGGGGATCCAAGACTGCATATGCTTAAACAGCAAATGAAGCCCTGCTTTTGTGGTATTTCTGTGAACAGTTTGTGAATGCCTGGAGCTTCACCCTGTGTTACTTCTGAGGATATTCTAGTAAATTAGTAAATTTATGTACTACTAGAGACAAATCAGCGTTGTGCCTTGTGTGTAGTCCTGTCTGGAGTGCAGATGAGCAGTGCTGGTGGTTGGGGTTCACCTGGGTCCTGGGGGTCTCCTCTTAACTTTTTAATGCCAAGAGTGGACATGTGTGAGGAGGAGGTGACCTTGCAGAGGGGGAGTGTGGAGGACTGGGGAAGGTGAAACTGGAAAGCCCCTCTGTGCCTTCTGGATCATGGAGTACTGATGGGCTTTGTTCTGAAATTCACTTTTAAAAAAAAGAATGTGAGTTATTGGAGAGAAAAAAAACCCAACCCTGACTGTTTGGAGAGAACATTGGAGTTTTGGGGTCTGCAGGAATGTCATTTTGTACCTCAGGAAGGGCCTGGTCAACCTCCTCCCTGTGTCCACTCATTTTCTGTCTCCTGTGGGACACAGACCCCTCTGGTTTGGGCTGGGCCAATGGGGACACAACCTCCTTACTGCTGGTGAGGGGGGGCTTTCAGCCATAGCCCTGCGTGTGGGATGGGGGAGGAAGCAGGCCAGTTCCTGGAGCTGTTCCTCACACCCCACACTGTCCTTCCAGCAGATCTTAGAAACAAACTTTGACAGGCTCTTCTGTTTCTATTTGGGATTTTCAGCCTGATTTTCCAAGCAAATGAGGCTGTGTGATCACACTGTGTGTGAATTCACCTCTCTCCCTCAACAGGACAGATTTCAACCAGCTCTCTGGTTTTCCACCATGTTTGACAATACAGACGAGATCTCAAAGGTTACCGAGGCTCCCAGAAATTGCGTAAAATAGCATCTGGGTAAAGGAAGGTGATCCAAATTCATGCCCTGCTGAGGGTAAGGCAGGCAAAACTTGGGACCAGAAGCAGCAGTTGGCTGCCCAGTCCTGAAGGGTTCTGACCCAGTGGCCATTGCTGTGCACCAGCCCTAGCAGGTCCTTTGCCAGGAGGCAGGGGAACAGGGTACCACAGTAAGAGGAGACAGAGGGTACACGTAGGTGTGTAAATAAATCCCTCCTTGTGTACCAAAGTTTGTCTGTCTCCCTTCTTCAGCTGACAAGGTGTCTGCACTCATGTGTGCTTTCCTTTTCAACAGAACTTTTAAAGAGCTTAGTTTACTGAGAATCAGGCTTTGGCACTTACCCCAGGTGAAACACGGCCTCATGAGGAAAGGAGAGGGTGGGCAGTGGGATTTGGGGTCCTGCTCAGCACGTCGGGACTTCTCTGTTCACAGTTCAATTCCCATGACCAGAGCATTTGAGGCAGGAAATGCATTAGAATGATGGAAAAGGCCACAGTCCCAGACAGCCTGTAACCAGCCTCTGTGTTCATGAGATAAAAAGCCTAGTGCAGTGAGGTCCCTGTGTCACCTCACTACTTACCTGCTGGCAGTAGGGTAAAGTTAGGAACACAAACCTAACTTCTGAGCATTGGAGGAACATGGTGGTATCCTTGCTCTTAATCTCTTCCCGGGACATCTGCTAGAAAACAAAGTATTTTTCCCAGGGGTGTGAGATGGTTACATGAGAGCCCTGTTTGCTGCACAACTTCCAGCGGAGCCAGCATAAACCTCTCTTGCATATTCCTGGAAAGCCAAAAGCAAAGTTGTCATTTGTTGTGTCGCCTGTGGCTCCCTTGGCACTGTGAGAGTTTTTCCCTGTCAGTTGACGTGCAGATGCATCCTCTGGGGGAAGGTGGATGTGTCCCCAAAACACTGTGGTGACACAGAAGCAGGATAAGGTTATGAGGTGGGACCACGGTTTTCTGTGGAGGCTCTCAGCAGCTGACTCTGAGCATTGCAAAGCTGCTTTGGTACTGCTCTTTCTCCAGAAGTAACACTGTCTTGCTCTGTGTGAGGGACATGGGACTTGTCAGCCAGGTGTTACCATGGGAAGCACTCTGCTGGCATGAGGATGAGTGGTGTGGCTTCCAGGAGAGGGGGCAGTAGGAGGAAGCCAAGTTTGTAGGAGGTGTTTTTTAACTGCCAGTTTCAGAAACTTTTAGCAGCTGTTTTCCACCAACTTCTCTCCAAATTGCAAAGACCTGGCAATTGTTTGAGGGCCATCCATGAGCAGTGCTAGCGAAATCCACTTTTTCAAACTTAAGCAAACACTCCACTAATGCATTGCCATGTACTGTGTGAGCCAGAGAGGAATGTCTGTTCTTTAGCATAAGTGGTTTTTTTGCAAAAATAAGCAATGTCTTGTGAGTGAAGTGCATCACTGAAAATATCTTCATCTAGATTTTGGTTGTAGCCTCCCTTCTAATTTTTTTCCCCTGGTCTTGGGGAATGTACAGAAAGCTTTCAGAAACAATAATTTATTTTGGAAACAAAAAGCAAAATAATTGTTACCACGGAATCTTTAACACTAATGAGCATCTGCATCTCCCAGTGATGTGGCTTGAAGGTTAAGTTATGGCACTCAAAGCTGACAGATTTGGGGAAATGATGTTGAATTCTTCACTGGAGTATGCTTTTTTATATGCATCTGAAAAACCGAATTTATACTGAACTAAACTTTTTAGGACTTCTCTGGTATTAGACATGTGTAAACTGCTTGGAAGTCATTTGATGACAGAAAACCTGTATAAAAGTTTTGTTATAAATTCAACTTTTTCAGGGACACTGATTAATAATAGAGTAAATTTGGCTTTAGGTCTTCTAATACTCTAATATCAACCATGTTGATGCTGATATGATGCATATACGATGTGCTGCCTATTGATGAAAAGGTGATGTGAACTAATTTTATAGTGGCAAACTTTCTAGAGTAACTGTTAAGAGATGGCCTCAGTGGATCCCACAATGATGTTTGTGGAGTCTCAACCTAAGGTGTACAAAAGCATTTATTAGCTTCTCCTTCTGGGGGATTTTTATTAGCACAGATTTTAGAATATGGAATAACCTGAAAGTGTTCACTGTAGGGTGTCATTCCTCACCGAATGGAACTGCATTTAATGGGTAAGGCTTCTTTCTTTAATGTCTAATTTCCCCCAGAATATCTGCAGTTGGGTTTTGTACGTTGTGTGGGAATTATGAAAATTTACTAATTCAAGAAACTATAGTGTGAACTCACTTCTTGGGAGGCACTTCTTCCAGATAATATTATACTACAAATAAAGTAATGGTATAGTTGGGTAGGAGCCCCTGAACTGACCATGTTGGATTTTGGTTCTCTCCTTTGACAGGTATTCAGTTTGCTGCTTGGATAAATTTAATGTTTCTGTTATGTTGCTTATAATTCCCATTTGTCCTTTTAACCAGACCACATACTGGAGAACTTCCTCAGGAAGCCTTGCTAAGCATTTGTGTTTCAGGACAACTACAGGAATATGCAGAGCTGCTATGGCAATGGAAGTACGCTGAGCATCTGTTATGTTTGTAATAGCTGTAAAATAGTATAGTAAAAACCCAGGGATACAGCTTAAGTGATCCAAAATAAGATACAGATCTCAAGTCAGCCTCTAATTCAGTTTTTCTTTCAGTTTGTTTCACAATAGGAGTAGTCAGAAGAAAAGAAACATAAAGCAGGTTTACTCATAGCTTGATGTGCTATCTGCATACAAACCAAACATGTTAAACTTGGCACACAGACTGTGTTCACCACACTGGGTTGTAGCTTTGTGGCTTCATAGAAAAGTATTTACAATACATAGTTAGCATTACATTTACCAAAACCTCAGTCATCTGGAATGTGTTCTTCTTTCCACACTAGCAATCCTGAAGTTAAATTTCCCAAAATATTTTTGTTTCTATGCCTTATTAATTCCATGAGCTGCAAACTGGCTATTGGAGGGCTGCTTTCAACTGCTCACTGAAAAATACCTTTGTATCAGCCTTGCAATCTTGCAGCACTTCTTGCTGAGCCAGTTTTGCTGTATCACTAGATCATGTTTCTCCAACATTTTAATGTGTAGAACTACTATAAATGTTACAGCAGATGACTTTACTCCCATACTAGAGGGTTTTTTAGCTATAATTAGAAATGTCTACTAGACCTGGGCAGGGGAAAGATGATCCCTGTCAAGTTGTGCAGGCAGGAGCTGGTGGTGTAAGCAGTACTGTTCTTTATTCAGGTAGAAGAAGCTTTGCTTTGTGCAGGTAGTTTTACTGTAATAGTATAAGGTACAATGTCTGACATAGATGCACCTCCTCCTATTATAGGAACCTGCCCCTGCGAAAACATTTGTAGTTTTTTATTACAAAAAAAAGCAGGAGAAAAAGTTGTTTTCGCTGGAGTGACATTCTTGTCTTGGGAAGGGAAAAAAAGGTTCACTTTAGAGTTCATCCACCAAAGAGAATGTCAGTAAATTTTGTTGTCCAGCAGATAATAATAAGCAGTACATCTTTGTCAAGATAGTTTTTCTTGTTTCATCACATCATCCACCTCCTCTGGGAATGCCATACTGTTGAAAGCTAAAAGGGCATTAGCTTTTCAACAACATGCCTACTAAATTTTAGGAGTGGAATATAAGTATAATCTTTTCTGATTCCTTAGCTGTATTTCTGCAGGTGGGTGCAACTTTACTCCAAGTAATATGACAAGTAAGCTCATGGCTATCTGATGTGCAGTTACTTTATTAGTCCTGCCAGCTAAGTTTTTCCATCTCACCCTCGGAGCTCTTTGCCTTGATTTGCATCCCATTTGTCCCTAGCTATATATAAACAAACAAACATCCATGTTCATCTCTCTTCATTTTTTTA
This sequence comes from Manacus vitellinus, assembly GCF_001715985.3. NCBI lineage: Eukaryota > Metazoa > Chordata > Aves > Passeriformes > Pipridae > Manacus > Manacus vitellinus. The sequence goes on from NW_021939632.1 coordinate 3,922,230, forward strand.
AAAATCTCTATCAGTTGAGTTATACTCTGGTAAATCACCTGCTTTAGCACTGCACCATAAAAGCTGCACAGTTAATTTTGCCTGCCTCTGCCCCTAGTGCGTGCTATAAGGCAGTCCTTGTCTCAGGAGCTGCTCAGCAAGTAGAGGATGGACTGTGATGATCCATGATAGACGAGGCACGTGGTGAATGATCGAAGGCTCTTGGAGCATATTTTGCAGGTCATTCCTCTCGGCGGCAAAATGAGTTTCTGTTCAGTTGTTCTACACGCCACTGCAATGGCACAGAAACTGCTGGTTGCAATCACTGTCCTTCACACGGGTACCTGTTACTGCAGCGATGCTCAGGCAAAGGAAACCCTTCCCAGCTCCAGTAGTTGATAAAGTGCAAGGGTCTGTGAGCTGCTGACAGCTTAGAGAAAGAGAATTTTGGTTTCGTGTGTACAGTCAGTCCATGTCTAACATGGGTGACACTTATTATCCCAAATTGCAAGCAGGATTTTGCGTGTTTTTCAAGAGAAGTGGTTAATGCTCTAAGATGCGTCATTGTTATCAAGAGCACAGTAGTATTGGGGAAGGTTGATTGAGCTGTGAAGGCTGTTTTCACAGCCTAATGAGCCAAGTAGGAGGCTTTTCTGGAGCAATTCAGAACACCTTCAGCACAGCTTCAAGTTTGAATCATTGTCCAAAAAAAAGCGTGTTCTTCTGAATCCTTTTGCAAAGTCATTTCAGCTTTACTAAAAGAATCAAAAGTTGAGAGACTAGCAGCAATCTGGAGGTGGGCTTTGATTTTTGCTGGTTTGTTCTTTTATTTCCCCCCTCTCTCCCAATATCACCCTGGGTTCGTTCCTGAAGCCCTTGGGAATCACAGAAAAGTAATGTACCCCTGGAAGGGACTTCAAGAAACTACACAGCTTCATTGTTCATGACTCCTTTCCCTTTTTCTGTGGCACAGCTGAATATCCCAAAGCATTCCTGACAGCTGTTTTTTTATTCATAAGCATTTTTAGTGAAGGCAGTTCAACAAGTATTCCTGGGACATGTTCCCATCCTTAACTGTCCGTATTTAGGGAAAATTCCCTAGAGTCTGACCTAAATAAGCCTCTCCTTCTGCAAATAGAGCCAACTTCTTGTCCTTTACTCTGTAAATGTGATGAACAATTAATTGCTGTCCGCTTTAAATATCACTAACATATATTAAGAGTTATTGCACTCCTCTGACATTTCCCAAACTAATCCAGATCTTTAACCCTCTGATTCTAGTAATTATTCCCCAGTGCCTTAATTTTCTAGAGAGAATTGCAACATTTTAATTTCCAGCTTTGCTGAGTGTTTAATGTTAATGGGAGATTCTTGAAGAAGATCTCCATCCTTGTATTACTCTTGTGATGTAGGTTCCGATTTTATCACAGGAGAGCTTTGCTTTACATTCATTCTTAGCCACAAGAAGTTGTTTCTGTGTTGGATTTTCAAAAGTTCTGATCTTAAGCAGCTAATACCTTCTTGTCTACTGTCCTGCTTCCATCCTGCTTCCACCCTTTCCCTCTGAGAGCTTTTCATTGTTTTCCAGCTGAAGTTTCTGTTCCGGTGGCCCAGCCAACTGGTTCCCTGAATTTACAGAAGCCTTTTAAAGTCCATTATCCTCATTCTGTTGCTTTTATTGTTTGCCCACACACTCAGAGGATAACATCAGTATCAGTCACCTTTCCCTTCTGAACCCTCAGAAGGTTCTTCCCTGTAAATCAGAACTACATCAGAAACAACCACCTCTGTTGTAATTTCCTGCAGATTTGAAACCAGAGTTAGTCCCATTGTAAGTTATTCTCCTTTGAATAAATTGTTGAGAGTTTGAGATTCATATTATTTAAATGGAGATATTGAAAACTGCAGATACCTAAAATCTTGGTGTAATCCTGACAGTACTTTCTAGGTGGTCATGTACACCATGGTGAGAAGTAACAGGTACCGGTAGGGCAATACCCCTCATTAGAGGAAGAAATTTTGCTGGAGGTGAGATGGTCCAAGGGCAAGGACAGAAGAAGTGAAGAACAACAGTTTGCATGTCTGAAACCTGCTTTTTCTGCAGTGTCAGTTAAATAAAACATATTACCTCAATTTACAAACCTTGTTTTGTCATAGAGGATGGACTTCATCCCACCTCAGTAGCAGCCTGTATTGTTGCTTCTAGGTGGTGAGGAGGGGGATGGCATCAATGTGCCCACTGACTCTGTAGTATAGCCCTGCAAAACCTGAAAAAAAAATTCTTAATGGACATCATAGCCTATTCCATTTGAGAAATTGTTTAAAGCAAAATAGCTGTTGGTACCAACCACCAGAGTGAAAATCTAGACAAAACAACTTCTGCCACTGTCCAGACTAGGAAAGTGGCCAGTGTTTGCCAGCTGCTTTAGCTAAATTGTTTACCTAAAGTAGGTACTAAGTGGTGTTTAAAACCTAAGCTAACACCTTTCCTGAACATGCCTCATCTGGTTTGTTTAAGAGACTGCCCAATATCTCCTTTCATTGTGAACGATTACTCACGACCCAGAAAAACAGTTTGTCATGAATTTCTCTTAGATTTGAGTGTGGAGACACAAACCTCAGCCCCAGGAACTGGTTGATGGTGCTTACAGTTACCCTCTTAGTCTTCCATGACAGTTGTGTGGGTTTTGCTTAAGTACAAATTGGGGTTTTTCACTGCTGGTCTACCTGCACCTTGATTTTATTTCAGGGTCCTTCACTGTACATTTGACTCTTTTCAGAGGGAGCTTAAATGTTTAGACATCTGACAGCAGGCTCAGAAAATTTTCAGGCAAGCCAGCTTCTTCATTATGTGTTGTATAGCTTATATACAAAGTTTACTGTTTGCTGAAAGATTGGTTGCTTTGTTTAAGTTCATATTACTCCATGGGCTGGACCACAGGAAAAATGGAATATGGGGTGTTGAAACAGTGCAGGAACACAGGCAGACCCCGTATGCACATAGAGAGACCTGTCCTAGAACAGCACACTTAAATGCCCCCCTAAAAGTTTGGAGTTTTACAAAATTGTTCATGGGATTAATAGTTTTTTCTGGATTGAAAGCAAAGAGAGAGAACTGACTTAAAAACAACAAGGAATGAGAGGAATGATTATTTTGTAGTATTTCTTCAAAGGTTTCCACCTTTTTTGGTGTGAGAGCCTGGTGATTGTTGTGCACAAGGATTTGGCTTATTCCCAATCCTGTTTCCCACCAGCCTAATTATATCTAGTTCTGTGTTTTTCCAAATCATGCAAAAGTGAATTTACTCCTTTTATAACAACAATAATTTACTCATGTTCTCTTTACCTCTGGAAAATGGACAGTGCAACCTTGGCTGCTGACTTGAGACTTTCCTCCTCAAAGTATACAAATCCTTTATGTCATACGTGTTTAGTTAAGAATCTTTCTCTTTTTTTTTTTTTTAATCCCATAGTAACTTCTGTAAAACTGTCCTATTTTGTAAGTTGTATCATATTCCAGAACTTTTTACTAAACATTTGTCAAGTTGGATGTTATCAGGTAGTATAGGCTGGGTGAGTGGCAGATGACTTCCTGCAGCTTGGTGCTGAAGCCTTTCATTTGGAGCGAAACCCAAAGATGAAATTGTGTTGAATCTGTAAAGCATTGCTTATGTTGTGTCCTGATGATCAGAGAACTTGTCTGCAATGCAGGCTATCTGTGTTTTGTTTCTGGTTTTCCTGGTGACCCGCTGTGTCCCTGCAAGCAACTCTTCCCTGATATTCCCCCAAAATGAAGTGGAAGGGAAAACGTGAGAAGAGTGAAGTGCTCACAAGCCTTACTTGGGAAAGGCACCAGATAAAGAGTGACTTATTTACAGCGATGTTTCTTTCCATGTCAGTATCAGAATTTGACTGAAATGTTCCTAATGTGTGTAATGAAACAGCCACCACTTTTTACTGAACTCTTGCAGGAGTTAAACTTTTAGTTGACAATAGAAATGTAAATTTTAGGAGGAACAGGGGAGGTGGGAATGTTGTTTGCCAGGCCTCTACCTTTCCAACGTATGTGGATGTGGATGTGTTTGTGTGTTGCTGATGAGAATGTTTTAATGATATGCTGAATATCCCAAGTGATGCTGAGTCCGAATGCCTCTCTCTAATTTTTCCCTGCAGCTGCCTCAGTGGGATTATGCTTTCTTTTCATCCATTTTTCACCAAGTGTATTGTGTAAAAGTATGTCAATATCTGTGCAGAGAGGGCAGCACAAACTGCACACATGGCACTGTTTAGGCAACCCAGACAGATGGCGCGAGTGTAGTTACAATGAAAACGATTCCTTCCACAAGGGTGGGGGAATGTTTCATGTCTCTTTGGCTATGTGAAGCTCTAGCAGGATCTGGGCCTGGGTGCAGAGTAATCCCTCAACTCAGAGCTCTTGCTGGCAGAAAATTGCTTCATGCCACTCCAAGTAGCTTGAGTCCTATAGTATTTCTCACTTCAGCAAAGATGCAGGATGAAGGGGAATGCTGATTCAACTGCTTTTCATTTTGATCCCTTCCTATTGTTTGGCTTCCAAGAAGCATTTTTATTTACCCTTCCCCAAATGAAAACATGAAACAATGGTGGGATTGGTTTATCAGGGCTTCACAGACTGTTAGAGGTTGTGTTTCATAGCTTTACGTCTGAAAAAAAAAGAATGGAGGGGTGCACTTCAGTTTGATATGTCTATGAATTTGTTGATTTATTCTGATTTGTGTTTATACAAATTCTTCTGCTGTGTGTTCATGCCATAGCCTTCGTGGTTGGATATCCGAGTTCTTCATCCACATCATAGAAACTTGGAACAAGTTTATTTAAAATAGTCAGCCATCACTTCTTGCCTGTGACCTGTCACCCTGTGACCTTTCCTGCCATTTCCCATTTACTAATCTCTCTCTTTGCCTACATCTACACTTCTGCAAAACACTTCCCACAGTATCAGATGCATCCTCAGAATTCTCATTCCTGCATGCACCTTGGTGAGGGGTTTGGAGAAAATAGAAGTAACCAAGAACCCCTTTGGAATTAAGAACTGGCAGCAAAGCTCATCAAATCAGGCTCCCCACTGCAGTGGAAAGAGTATGTTCTCTCCATCTCTCATCCATCCATCTCTGCCTGCCTCATTCCCTTGCAGTGGTTCATTACTCACCATTTGGCTGCATTCCTTTTAAAATGGGGACTTGACCATGTGGAAAAAAACTAGGGTGAGAGGAAGGCAGAGAAGGCACCCTCAGAGCAGCAATAGCAGTAAATCTGTGCTCAGCCTTTTCCTTGATGACTGTCCTCGCCATTCCTCCCCCTCTGGCAGGGTGCCTCTGCTGCAAATGCTCCTCTGCAGACGCTCCCCCCACACTCCTCCAGCTCTCAGCATCCCTCCTCGCCTTCCTGTCTTGGCCATGCAGGAGCACCATTTCCCTCTCGTCCCAGCTGCCTTTTGCTGGAGCTCCCGGATGACTCCTATGCAGAAATATGCGTGACAGACAAGACCTTGCTCGGTCTAGCAGCTGTTGCTATGGAAGGATGTGACATTTAGTGCTAGTACAAAGGGTCAATTAGATAAGAGCCCTAAGAATAATTTCTGTAATGTGGGGTTCAGTGATTTGGAGTGGGGGAGACAGCAGTAAGAATTATGCAGCTATAAGTAATCTGGGTTGTTTTGGTTTTTTTTAACCTTGCCTCAGAGAGCTCACAGTTTCAAGCAGACACATGTTACCACCTTCAGATATTAAAGACATGCTTAATCTCTATGGAGACATTTTGCTTCACCTAATGAAATGAGCTGCAGCAATCAATTTTATTCTGCACCTATTGATCATGTCTGTTTTAGGGATACAAATACAAGACAACCTTAATTAAGAGGATCTATCTCTTCCTTTAGCAGTGCTTTCCAGCAGGAAGCTTTCACATCTTATGTTGTACTTTTTAATAGAAAATCTCTCTTCTGTCAGAACCAGAATTAAATTGAAATCAAAAGCTTGTATTTCTATCCCCTGCCCTGATTTTAAAGGAACAAAGTGGTCTATATTTTTCAAGTACCTAATTCAATTTATTGAGATTTATTGTACCACAGGAATTAGAAAATCAATAACTTTAGCTGATGGGTGCACTGTTTATTTATATGTATTTTTAAGATTGTGAATGTGGATGACATCTGTCTTTTCTAAATGGAATGGCTTCATTGTAAATAAAAAAAAAACCTTAGGATTATTTTTTCTTTAGCATTTATGCTTGAGGATATTCTCCTTAGTTTCTTTCCCTCTCTTCCTGGCCATATTCCACATCCAATACATGCTGTTTTCAAAATAGTTTGCCTTTAGCATAGTCTTCAAAGAGAGGAGGTCCAGGCAATCACACGGGTGCCATGGGTGTTGTGGACGGGAGTCTAACTCAACAGTTGTCCATGTATTAAATGAGATACTTGGTACCACTGATGTAGAACATGCTCCTTTCATGTCTGAACTCTAAATGGAACCTAACATACTGTGGTGCAATTTCTGAGAGAGCTGGTACTGGATATAGATTCTAGAAAGCGTTTGCAGGCAAATCTATGAAGTGTTTGTGGCTGGTGTGTGGCAGCGATGCAGGGTGAGGAGCTGGCTTGTTCAGCCCACGCTGTGAACAGCACCTCGCTTTCTGCAAGAAAAAGGGAAAAGATGGTAGTGTGTGATGGCTTAGTGCTCTGCATCATTCCCCTGCCAAAGCAAAGCACTCCTGAGTGGAGAAATGTTTTCTTTGCTCACAAGACAGCTGTGGAAAACACACACAGGAATTATATTTAAGGAAATATTTGCTTTTGTGAGGGCAGAAACATAAAAATAGTTAAGCAGTGGCATTAGATTGCTCATGGTAGCTAATCATAGTAGTGTAGCTCAGTATCGAGCAATGAATGTACCAAACTCTGTATCAGCAGGGAGCGATTGTAGAGAGCGTTGCCAGCAGCGCTCAGCGTGTGCTGTGTTTCTCACCATCTCAAAGCACGTGTCACCCTCCACAGGAGCGAGGATTATTCCATTGCATAGCATGATAAACTTGGGCACAGCGAAGTGTCCAAGCTGAACATATAACAAAACTGGGAGGACTACAAGAGGAACCTTGCCCTTCATCCCCTGCACCTCCAAGGGTAAAACAAGGAACACTTCACAGTCTTGTCTCGGAGCTCAGCACTAACGGGGCTTTCTGCTCGCCTTGTTTCAAACTGTTTTAAGTTGGGTGTGGCATAGAAACCTCTGGCACATGATACAGAGTATCAGTAGGGTTAATCGGTCCTGATTTTGTTAGAGATGCTGAAGCTGCAGCAGTCGCTCTGTGCCTTGAACTCCCTTGGATGCAATAAGGCTCTGTGTGGGTGGTGTTAATCCCAGAGCGGCTTTGTACGAGCAGCGCTTTCACCGGAGTTCTCTTGGTTGAAAACTCCTCTTTTTTGTGGCTCAGCCCCCCAGAATGATGTCCTGCTATGGGGAGAACATTAAGTCTTATCCTGAAATTTGCATAGCATCTTCTGCTCTTTCATAGTTTTGCTGCAGGTACTTCTCAGGTCTGGGTCAAAAAGATTTTTTTAACTTCTGAACTCAAGTTAGCCAAAGTAGTTTCCTTTTATGGGAAAGCTATGTATGGCAGCTGGGGGGAAATGGGAGTTTAGCAAGTTGCTCTAAACATAGGGAATCATTTGATTCTTCAGTTTTTTAAACCCCACCTTGTGTAAAGCTGATAGCTCTGTTTTTAAAGAAGAGTGCTTCAAATGAGTCTATGTAGAAAGCATCTACTCAAAGCAGTAATTCAAGTGTTTTTACTTAACTGACTCTGAGAACTTCTTTGTGAACAATGGTGTACTTACATAAACTCGTCTTTATTTACATAAAGTTCAATAAAATAAGCTATTTCGATCTATTGATATTTTCCTCCTCCTTTCTAGGATATAAATTTGACTTCATTTGACTTTCTTAGACATTTTTTGCCCCTATAAGGAAGTTCAGCATCTCCCAGCAGTATGCTTTGCTTTGTTTTAGTTCTCTGCTGGATCTCTGAGTGAAGTTTGATGTTCTTTAGATGCTGCTCAAGAATTCAACACACTAGTTTGTTTATTTGTAGGAAAACAGTTGTTACTGGACATCTGTTGCTTGTGGTATTTCATGCTGGAGTTAATACTGTTGCACTGCTCAGCCTAAATTAGTAATAAATACAATTTGACTTACGTGACTTTGCGAGATGGGACTTATCCAGGGCCTTACTGAGAGCAGTGTGAAACATTATATGAAGATCTGCATTGGATTTCTAAGTTCTGCGATGATGGATATTGTGCAGCCAGCATGAAACCACTGCACTTCAGAGCTCTAATCTCTCTTATTGTTATTTTTTTACTCAGACACTTGATTCCCAAAAAAACCCCCCAACTTTAATATTTCATTAATTTAAAGATTCAGCCAGCCCCCGTTGGTTCAATTTAGCCTGCACAGATTGAAGGGTCGCAAAGTAAATCCCGTTCTGTTGGTCTTGGACAGACAGACTGCAGAGAAACGAGCTCTCTGGGATGATTAGCTGGAGGGAAGGGGACTCTCCAGGGCTTTTCTAATGAACTGAGAGCTCTTTTAGGGGCCTGCTGGTAAGACAGGAGCGCCTTGTGCTTTTCTGTCTCCTTCCTCTGTCTTCCAGCTCATCATTGCAATACAAGTAAATCAAACAAAAAAACTCCCATGATTCATACACAAAGGCTTTAGAGGGATGTATTTTACAGCTGAAGACAGTGTTTTATATCCTCTGAGATACTGATACTGGGATATTTTCTGTCTGGCATTTTTCTGTTTCAAAGCTTGTCAGTCATACCGGTATTTAATGACCTTTCAAAGGCCAGTTACCACCTACAGGACTTTGTGGGGTGTTTTTCTTGTCCCAAGTAGCTTTTTTCCAACCTTGAAAGTGGATAGTGTTTCCTTCTCTTTGAGTTCATTTAAATATGAGAACAATTTATTCCATAGCAGATTGCAAAATGGGAGTCCTGGCACATGTGGAATAGGCAAGGTATATTTATGCAAAAATAGTATAATGGGAGATATTAGACCTGGTTAAATACCAGGTTGCATTAAACCTACCTAAATTTCCACTTGAATTTCCCTTGGAATTCCTCCTCTCTGCTCTCCTGTGTGTGGTTGAGCTGCCTTAGCCTTTTGCAGCAGGTTCATCCAATGGCACCAAGTTGAGTGTGTGTGACTGCATTTCAGAAGCTGAAATTCCTGTATGGGTATCTCTGTAAAGCCTTTGGGATAAAGGCACTCTGCTGTGGTGAAATGTTTTATTGGTTTTATTACTGCAGCGATAACATCTTACACTGCTTTTTCAGTGGCAGTATTGCACCCAAGAGGGCAACAGTTCGTGAGTTAGGAGTACTACGAATTAACACTACTCTTCCCTTTCTCTTTAAAGTAAGGAAGTAACATCCCTTTTTAATAAACAGATGAATTTGAAGCAGAATTAAAATTCCTTTTGAAATACAGTCAGAAAAGCTATTGCAGTGAGGGTTTAAGAACTTAACCCAGAAGGAAGTTTGTCATTGTTCATTCCTCAGGATGGAAAAACCTCTTTTTAAATTAATGAGGGTAGTTAAAATAATATTCACCAATATACAGCCTTAGCTATCAGGGGCTTACTGCTAATTCAAGCAAGGCAACATTTGCTTGTTGCATCGAGGCAGCAGGCTTGGCTTTCAAAGACCCTTTTCATCTCAAAGTGTAGGAATGTGCTGTATGGCAGAAATGGGGAAGGAAAGGCTTTTTCCCCTTACATAGAATCTTTTTGTAGTTTGCTTGCATTACACAGCACGAGTCAATTTGAAATTCATGGAAAAAGTATGCTTTGAAAGCAGCTGAGTATCCCACATTGAAATAAGTGGTGAGGGTTTAATAATTTCAAGGTTGGTGGCCAAACATGTTATAGCACCACTTACTATGCAGTCACAAAGTAGAAGGGACTAAGTCATTTGACATGTGAACTCTGATTACAGAGATGTTATTACAACTTCAACTTCTTAAGTTTCTGTTTAATGATTAAATAATATGAGTAACATTTGACTATTGTAATGTTGCATCGATTTTAAACCACAGGTTTACTCAGACAGTAATGATTCAGCTTTCTTTTTGAGGAAACTTAGCAGAAAGACTTTCTTCTTTGAGGAAAAATACAAGTAAGCGGGCATTTTCAGGGCATCTCCATGGCACTGTTTCTGAAAACAAAGCGTAGGAAGCAGCATATGGCATTACATCTGCAGAGTGTTTGACAGTAACCAGTCCTGGTACTTCAGAGGTCAATTTACAGAAGAAAGCAGTTAATCTGCCCAAGAAAGTTGCTCCTCCTAAAGCCAATGGCTTTGAGGTTAACATAAACTCTGAAGTGTTTGACACTAACTCCTTCACCACTTGCCCTCACTGAACTCCATTTCTGGACATGTCTCTGGACAACTGTCCAGATGGGTCCAGTTTTTCTTTGAACCTTGATCAGGCTTTGGCTTCATTAGAATCATTAATATTTTGCAATTGTGTAGCTTTACTAGGACCTGGTAAACTTTCAAATAACCCATTGGAGTTGATTTATGAAAGAGAGTAGAGGATTCTGATATTCATTCTGCTGGTATTTTGTGACAGCACATACTTCTGTCAATCACTTTCTTACTTCTGTGTCATTTGTTTCTAAATCACGACAAGTTCTGTTTTTTTTTAATGGAGGGGATACTTTGGCACACAGTCTTCTAGATGAGAATGAACAACTGATTTATACAAGTCTTTCCTACAACTTTATGGAAAGGGAACGCTTATCATTTGGAAGGTAGATGTGTTTCCTTGTCCATAGCTCTGTCCTTAAACCCTGCTGATATAAAATTCTCATTTTAGGTGTTCAGTGATTAAGTATGACGATCTCAGTGAGGCAGGTCCCGTCAGAACCCAAATTGCAAGACTGAGATTGCTTTAAGCAGATAAATGACTTCTGGCCTATCAAGGCTTCCTTGTCTGAAGAGATTACATTATAGCAGTGAACAAAAGCAGTGTTATAAATGATGTGGTTAAGAAGATGAGCAAGTTTTTCACTATAATGTGAAACTGGCACATGAAAACCAGCCTGAACATTTAAACTAATAGAGTCATTCTTATTTTGCATGTGTCTTATTGTTTCACGTCTGTTATGTTTGTGTCATTGATTTTGTAGTAACTCCATAATACAAGCACATTGTCACCAGTAAAGCAGATGGAATAAAATTCCTTTTATATAATGTAATTAAGAAAGTAAGCACATCGTAGGAAGAAGCTGGTACGCTGCTCTTTCTTGTCAAGCAGGAACTCATCATCCGTGGCAACCTCTGTTGGCAAAGCGTGAAAGTGCCTTTTCTTCAGCAAGAAATTGTTCTGCTTGGGGTTTTTTTTGATTTTGTTTTAAAAAACCTTATATAGATGATGATGTTTATAATTACTGCTGTCTCACTGAAATGGGTGAGAGTTTTGGCCTCTTTGGGAACACTGCTAAATCCCTCAGTTATACAAGCAAGAGAGCATTTTCCTCTTAATTAGAAAATAAGTGTTTCTAATAAATAAAATAATTTGAGTATTTATTCAATGTTTCATTCTCCTGGCATAATGTATAATATTGAGATATGCTAATTGACACACCATATCTATTAAGAAACTGTGCCATTTAAAAAGTTGTACTTGTAAGATAATAATTAAAAAAGCAAGATGGAAGGCTTAAGTGTCTGCTCATGTCATTTTTGGCCTGTCTAAATTATTATGTAACATCTCTGGAGTTCAAGATTTCCCAGCTTCCCTAGGCAATCTGTTTCACTGCTTAATTATCTTCACATTTAGAAAGTTGTGTTTGTTACATTAAAAAAAAAAAAAAAAGAGAAGAAAGCTAATGATGATAATCTGCTTTTTTTTTTTTTCTTTTGCAATTAAGTTCTTGTCCTGGCTAACAGTGACATGAAGAACAGATAATTTTCCTTGTTTTTGCAATAGCCTTTCATATATTGAACAATATATTATCATGTCACTCTTGCGTCCCTTTCCTAAATCAAGCAACTGCAGTACTTCTTACAGGATGTGTTTTCAATCCCTGTAATCATCCTCGTTGTTCTCCTGTTGGAGTAGAATAACAGCATTGCTGTATGTGTCATGCAGACCATGTTCCTGTTTATTTACCAGTACCACAGTTTCTGTTGGTTTTTCTTAGTATTTGACTTCATTTCATTTTATGTGATGAAACATATGTCAACTGTATCATGTCATTGTGCTTAAAAAAGTGGTGGAGATACTGGACTGGAGTATTTAAAGGAGGAATGAATATTTTGGTAATTTAAATGCCATTTCTAACTTTACACTTTTGCTGTAGTTCCTATAGGATACATCAGTAAATATTCACCTTCTCTTATTTCACTGAATCACAATCTGGGTAAGGTTGGAAGAGACAACTTGGGAGGTCATCTAGTCCAATTCCATTGCCCAAGCAGGGTTCCCTGGAGCATGTGACTCTGGATGGTGTCCAGACAGGTTTTGGAAATTGCCAGGGAAGGAGATTCCTAATGATAGTTCCTTGTGACCACTGAGATAAACCAAAGAAACTGCTCATAACTTTGCAAATGGCTGATTTATCTTGTTTTCAGGAAAAAGTCTTTAAGCTAAATCCAAGGCTTAACAGGTCTCATTCAAAGTAAATCAGATGAGGTTGGAAATAGAGTGGAAACAATGGAGAAATAAGGAGCTGGAATAGAGGAAAGCTTGTACAAGTTGTAGCAACTGTGTTGTTTACCATTTATGCTGTGTTTTATTAGTTCTGAATTGATTCATTTTAATAATTACAAATTACTGTGTCACAGGGTCTTGTAGTATTGAGGTTTTCTTTATTCTTAATGAGGTGAAGTGATTCTTTCAGCAGTGATCTCTGAATCATGTTCAACACAAATGTGGATCTTGATTTTGTTGAGCATCAGAACATTTTTGCAATGTTATTAATATTATGGCATCTCAGTATTTCTCGTGGTTTTGAGATAAAGTTTTTGCTTATTACCTTAATAATATTTGCAAACAGTGCTTCTATGTTAGATCTCACTGACAATTTACCATAATGCAAATGTTCCTCTAAATGCTAAAAAATGCAAGAGAAGGAAAGCATAGATAGCTATAAATGCATAATTTTAAAAAATATTATAGATTTCGAATTTTCCATAAGGGTATTTCTTTACAATTTTACTAATTTCTTTTCCTATAAGAATTCCATCAGAATAAAACTACTTTGGTGCCTCTAATTTAATATTCTTTTCCTAGTGAAAAAATCTGCAAATTGAAGTTCACACTGATAAGCGTGTAGACCTCATGATCTAAACTGGAAGCAACAGTAAAAGGTTTTCTCTTCTCTCCTTCACAGGGCATCTTGGACCACAGGCAACATGGAGAGGATTGAAATAGAAGAGATTATATAGACATAATAGATTAATTATTAATTATATATTAAAATCAGGATTTGAACAGAATTGGGTGTGTGTTCAAACTTCATGGAGTTGCTTAGTTTCAGAGTTATGGCCAAATCATGATCTGTACTGTGTACTAGTAGAACAATCAAAGAAAAGGGTGTTCAGATCATCTTTCATCTGAGACCAAAACACTTATCAAGATCTGGACCTCACAAAGAACAGCTGCAGGACTGAAGGCTGTCATGGTCTTTTAGAAGCTGTAAAGCTCTGGGATGTGTGCAGAACACACTGCGGTTAAGAACCAGGCTCAGAAGCCAAAGTAATGTATCATACTCTCATTTGAAAGGAAAAGGCTTTTAGAACCCAGCAATCCAGTGTAATATGAAATATGTTACCACTTAAGCAGCAAAGCAGAAACAGAAAGGGACCCACCATCCTTATTGTTGTACCCAGCTCTGAAATGAAAAGCTTCAGAGTATAACTGAAGATTTATTGCAGAAAAAAATAAATCTACTGATATATGTGAATTTAAAAGAGATGAGAGAAATAACCTACTAGAAAACTTGTCTGATCCTCAGCAGGAATAGCAGCTGTTCTTTGGATTGCAATGAGAATTTTAAGCAGCTTTCATCCCTGCTGCTATCTAGTGAAGTGGTGTGAGCCAAAGAAGTGACCAGGAGATGGCTGGGCACAAATAGTGCTGGCCCACTCAAAGCCAACACTTGGGAATTAAGAGGATTAAAGGAGTATTGTAAGCTTCTCACATTGCCTTGAAATAACATGTTGGAAAATGTGGGTTCCCTGGCAGAGGAGAGAAGGGAAGATTGTTCTGTAACTTATCCTAGGTTTGTGTTCCCGGGTCAGCCTAATGCCTCAGGTCACTGTTTGACAGAATTGCTGTGGAAAGTTCAGCATGATTTATTTTTCAGTGAAGAAATACTGCTCTGTATTTTAGCTCCTCACGAAACACATATCCATTGTAGCACCCCACTCGTCACCAGCTCCACCCACAGGATAGCCTGCGTCATGGAATAGAAGAGTTCAAAGGCCTGGGCTTCCTTTATGCTTTAGGTATCTCCAGCTACTGGGAGGCTGAGTGAAGTTTTCATCACCCAGCTGGCCCTGATGCCAAAGGGCACAAAGTTTCCTTAAATATTGGATTGCAAACATCATTTTTCTGTATTTCTCTGAAGCCAGTAACTGTATTGCATGTGGGGAGTCCCCTAGGACAGAATATGCTGGTAAAATTACTCACTAACGTTATTATCCTCTTCACTGAGTTGCTGCAATTTCAAATAGTAGGATTACTTTGACCATCCTGCCAAGAAACAGGAAATAAAGGTTTAGGAATACTTACTTTTGTACAAAGTAAGTGTATGGTTGGGACTTCAGTACAGTGTTTCATATTGTGATCAATGGATACTGTGCATATAACTGGGAAAAGGTGATGAAGGGTAGGTAGTTGAGTATGACAGGGAACTTTAGAGGTTAATGAAGATTAAGGAAGACTAGGGCAAAATGAAATGAATGGACAGGATGGCACATGAAATGCATTTTTGTCTCGAGCTAGGCACAGAACAAACAGTAACAGGACTGATTTGTGTGTGTTGCGGGATTTTAAATTAACAGCCATTGTTTGTGGGTGGAAAAATATTTTTGGGAGTAAAAATATTTATTTCTACAGCTTCCACTGTGGGAAGCTGAACGAACATGTCTGCTCAGCGTGTCGTGGTGATCTAACAGAACATATGTCAGAATTACAAGGAAGAGGACAGCAAGTAATATTTTACATTATTATTAGTAGGCATTTTCTCTCACTGCTCCCAGTCTACTACTGCTGCATCCCATTGCAGACAACGGATGAGAACTGAACATAATTATGCCTACCCAAAGTTTGGAACATTTCCACTGATAGTTTCACCCTTTTTTCTTTATAGAGAAAAAATTCTGTGCTTCAGACCATAAATTATGGCAGGTGATGGAGGTTAGGGAGATGCTTCCTTCTGTGTGCCGTTTATCACCTAATTTTACTCTGAAGAGTTCTTGCACTTCTACTTTATCTGTTACCACCTGTGATCAGTTACTGGATAACTACTGGATCAGTTACTTGATCTGTGATCAAATACTGGTCAGACTTGCATTGTTTTTTGTGTTGGTTATGTATGCTTCTATTACAGATTGTTTCATGTCTGATACAACAAAAAATCAAATTCCCTTTCATTGGTGATCAGTTCTGTATAGGCTGTAGCTTCCAATCTGGACAAACTTCAACACTAAGGAGCAAATTAAACAAGGAAAAATTAAAAATAGATGTTGTTCTGCATGTATTCTTGAAGCAAGAGTAAAAAACTGACAAAGTTTGCATTCAATGGTGCAAACTCTCTTGGCAATAAAGGCACATTTATGTCACTGTAGATATTGAAGACCCTAACAATTTTAGAGAGAGAAACTGGGAATAAGATCTACTTGTTCTCATATTTGCAGCACTGAATTCATCTTGGCGTCAGATTTTTCTGGTTTAGGGATTTTAGTGTGAACCCCTAGAACTGAGAAAAGTTATGAGGTAAAAACGAGAGTATGGATTATTTCCATAACAAGTTATCTATGGAAATAGGAACTGGATCAAGAACTCTTCAGGTTGGTTTTGTATCATCCCGTATTTTACTTAGGCAGAGCAGTAAAGAACTTTGACTTTAAAGTGTGTCAGCCCTTTTGTTTGTGCAATGCTTAATTCAAGATATGGATTACCTGAAACTCCCATGGACTGCAGGGTTCCAGCAGGAACAAAACTGCCCCAGATAACTTCACATGGAAAAATAAGATTAGGTACAAATAACATGGAGTTCCTTCCTGACATTTGTTTGCAAACTTCACTTGCTAACTCCCACTGAAATCCATCCAAACTTGCATTGCATAGGACAAAGCAGAATCTCTCAGAAAAGGTACTAAACTATGTGGAAATCAGCTCCATTTTTTCCCCATCTGTAATGGAAAAAATAGTTTCTTGAAGAGAGATGAAATGTGGAGTCACTAATGAGTTGCGTCTGTTTGTAAAGATTCCTCCTGGCCCTTGAACATAAAGTAGCCCCTTCCTACATGCATTTTTCCTTGAGGAGTAGCAGTTTCCACTTTTAGACATATAGTTCATTTTGCCATAATGCTTGGCCATCTAGTTATATTTTTTTGTCCTTTGAAAGCAAGTTCTGTTCTTGCTATTTTTCTATATAGGTAGCCCTTTTTCCTCTTCTTACATAAGATTGCAGTGCACTTCTCTCTCCTGACTCTTAAGGGCAGTCTGCCCTTTCTCTTTGGTCTTGATGTCTTCCATAGCCCATGAAAGTTTTAATTTCATGTGCCTTATTGCTTGTTGTGAAGCTGCCCAGTTTATTTAGGACAGCTCTCTCTATCTTTGGAACTCAACTTTTTTTAAGCTTCATCCACGTATTATAAGTGTTTGATTCAAATATTTGCTTCTACCTCTTCCAATCTGCCTCAGTTCTAATCTTTCATTAAGTTTTTGCTCTGGTTTTTGGGGTAGATTTATGTGGAATAAATATTAACAATATTTTGACAGATAGACATATTATATTTCTTGTGTAAACAAGATTATAATAATCTGTGACCTGTTTTAAACCAGTGTTTGAAGCTCAAGGATTGTAAATGAAAGCGAGTCATGGTGGTCTATTGTATGTAAACATGATAGGATTTTGATTGATTTCCAAGGTCAGTTGGGATTATTTGATTGGAAAGGGTTGCTATGGGAAAAGGAAGGTGATAACAAAAGTAAGCAGTCTGTTTCAGAGCATGATGGCAATCACATGTTCTCATCACACATACAGTAAAATGTTCAAAAGGATATTTTTAAACCTTACCTTAATCCTGCAATAGTGTAAACATTTGCTGGAGTTCTGCCTCGGTGGAGCGAGAAGCGATATTTGCTAGAGAAAAAGGAGCAAGGGGCAGGGTCAAATCAGCTATTCCTTGGCACACCACAGCCAAGCTGGCTGTCTGATGTGCCTCCCAGCCTACCAGTCCACTCTTGTTTTTTCTTTCAGATGAATGATCTCCAAGGCAGCCAGGTTTCTGTGATCTCTCCGCAGGGGATGTGTGGCATAATGTGTGTGAGGTTTTATGCTTGCTTTGGAAAATGCTGGCTTCACATGCCTTCTCTCTCATTTTGGCCAAGTCCCTAGAATGGAAACGTGTCCAGTAAATATTTAATTCCAGATATGCTGCCAAAATGCTCTCTGACTGCTTCAAGGTTTGTTAATGTGAATCGGGTTTTATTATTTCTTAGAACTGTCCTTACAGAAGCAGAAAAAAATGGATCTGAGCAATATTCAAAACCACGAGGTGAACAGCCAGCCAGTTAAGTTGTAACTGCCCTCAGTACAAGTACACAGCTTGTACCTCGTTATTTCCTAGCAATGATACGATGCTTGTGGCAGAGCTGTGAGTGATACCTCACCTGTTTCTGGCTCAGTGTTTCTGCCTCTTGGTTCAGTTCTGTGTCGGGTTACAGAAGGTGAGGCTCTGCAGTGTTACAAACTTTGACTTGCTTCGTTGCACTGTGCCATTTAACTACCCACCTAATTTAAGCAATCCTGTTCTTATTTTGCCTGCCTGAACATATTTACAACGATAAAAATAGAGTAAGGAAAGAACAGCAACTGCCAAGGCTGGGTTTAAATTAAAGACCACCTAGGAATGGATTAAAGGTGAATAACTGTTTTGCCTCAGGACAATACTGCTGACAGCAGGGGAGAGGGAGAAAGGGAGAAAAGGTGAACTGAGCATTGCTAAAGAAGGGATGTGGAGAAGGGATGGTGCAATTGACACATCTAAATGCAAGCAAGTTTTAAGGATGCTGAAGGGGAGAGTGGGATGAAAATTAGTAAAGGAATTGTAAAAGAGGCAAACAGTGGTACACTGAATTACCAGGAGTTTTAATGAATGCATCATTTTGGAGAAGATGCCATAGGTCTGAACAACAGCAAATGTAGATGGATATTTGAAAAAGCAAATTCATCGTAGTGAACTGTCAGGATGCTCTCCTGGGTGATCTCAGTTGCGATGTCAATTGACAAACAGAAACCTTGGCCTTAAGCCCTGTTTTACAGCTGTGCACTCTTTCTTTCTTAGAAGTAGGGTCTTATGAGTTGATAGGTGTTAAATCATGTGGGTTTAATTTCAGCTCTACACTTAGCCTTCATCAATTGAATGACAGAAAAGGAGAAAGACCACGGTGCATGAGTCAGTCCGAGAATGACTAAGCTGCTGTAGTGATGCAGCCGTGAAAGACAAGTACAACCCTGAGATGCATTTGGTGAAGTGCTCCCAATCCAAGAGGGGATTAGTTGTTTTGTCATCAAGTGCATGAGAATTCGTGGTGTTGGGAATACTGCATACAGGTCTGGTTAGCTGGGCTTGGGAATTAATTTCCTGAAATTAGACGTATGGAAGAAGAAGGGGTAAGTAAAGGAATGGAGACTTTCTCTAACATAGGGAAATTAAGAGGAAGTAACTTCTCCTTAATTAAAAAAACCTAACACTGAATATTTTAAAATATAGTCGCTTGCCCGTTTTATGCATAAATAAGACAACTAAGAATGGAAGAAGACTGAGTTAAACCAGAGGACAGTATTCAAACCAAAACACTGTGACTGTGAGTAAATTCCATGTGAAGATTATTGTTTCTATGCCTTCAAGTAACATTACTTTAGGATAACCTATGCTGGCCCTTCATCAAATATTTACCCTTCAGCTAAAGTTCTTTGGTCCTTTAGTCACAAACAGAAATTTATACCAAAATTGTCACTCAGTGGCACCTGGCTAGCCAGCAGCTAGAATCTGAGGAATATTAGCCAAGATTGTATAGAGCACACATTACAATACATTTCCAGCTGTTTCCTACTTGTATGGGTTCACTACACAAGCAAATTCGTCATCTGTCAGCATCATGACAGTGTGCTTGCTTGCTCGTGTGCTCAGCATATTTAGGACTACTGCAGCTCTGGGGCAATCTTTTCAATTAGTGTATGCAACTACATCCAAGTTTAACTTAGATTATTTTAATCCAGAACCTTTGCTCCTGTTTGTCTGTCAATATGAGCACTGCCCCACCTAGAACAGGCACCCAACGGTTCTTTCTATGCTACTTTGATGGATAGTATTTATGATCAGTGAGAGCTCTGCATAGTAGAGATGAAAAAAGTTAATTAGATTTGAGAATCACCGAGATAAATGTGTGAAAGATTGCCTGTGACACCACAATCCAGTTTCTAGCCATCTATTTTGCATTCTCCAGTGATCGAGTAGCAGGGTGGCTGTTGCAGTAGCTTATTGGACCACTTTTAAAGGGAACACATGTTCTGCAAAAACAGTAGTATTGCATTGACTGTTGGCAGCAATTGTCTTTCCTCCTACCCCTTTCCTTCAGTTATTCTGATTTGATATGTTGATGTTCTTTTTAAAAATAAAAACAAGCAGAAAACTTGTAGTCAATTCAAGTCTAATAAGTAATGTCAGAGCAACAGCTTCTTTTTTTTTTTTGCCTTTTTTTTTTTTTCCCCAGCTTTATCGTTTTAGTGTTGCTTTAGGTCAGGTTCTGTCATTTTACACCTGTCCAACCTTGTGAAAGGCCTCGCTGGGGTTGTACAAGGACAAGTGTGGGTGGAACTCAGTGTTCAAAACCTCGTGTGGCTGTTGACAATGTGTGAGAAGGGAAGAGCCCGCTGCTTCCCAGACCCCAAATTAAGCCTGCAGGGCTGACAGCAAAGCAATTCTTGTATGGTACATGGAGCTAATTTGTTATGAAATCAGAGAAGCAATAAATTTGGAAAAACCCCCATTCCAAGTTTAGAGTAGTCTGGAGGGAAATTACGCTCTGAGCTCCACACTGTGCTGCTTCTAACTTGCTGTTTGCTAGACTTGGCCAATAACAGAGTATGGTAGGCTCATCCCCTCATGTTTCCCCTTCCCTGATCCAAGGAAATGCGCATTTCTCCACTACAGCTTAAAAGTAAGTGAGTTTTTGTGAAGATTTTCCCCCCCAGGTTCTCAGGTGTGCCGTTCATTCACAATCTGGAGCTACTGGTCAATGAGATATTGCTGTGACTTTTGAAGACAAGGCTTAGCTGGTCAGACCCTGACATTCCTTGTTTCTCCTGCTCAAGGTGTCCTGCTCAGGGCCAGCTGTTAACTGACAACTGTGGAAGAGCTCTCTGGCCTTGGTGGAGAGAAGTAGGCTACATCTGCAAGATTTTTACAGGCAGATGTGAGCCTGACTGGGCCAGTATTCACATGGCTGCATTAACAGGGTCCTGAACGGCATCTGGGAGAGCCACTGCTGTCATTAGGGCACCCACATGTTTTTCTGCTTGTCTGCATCATCAATGCTGTGTATTAGTTCTGCCTGTGAATACACTGTAGACCTACCAACACACTCAATACCCTTTGCAGATAAAGGATAGTGAGGAAAATTTGAGAGTGGAGATCAGGTTGGGTTCAGGGCAGTGCAGGTTTTGTGTGTCTTCTGAATAGTAAGTACTTGAGTTTATAAGGCAGCTCCCATGCCAACTTTTTCTGTGCAGGCACCAGCCAGGAAGCTTTGGTAAAATGCAAGATTTCTGTGCTTTATTATTCATCATTATTCAGCTCTATCATTGTTTCTGAATTCATGATCAGAAAGAAACAGAGGTCCTGCAGATAGTGGAGGCCATGGGAAATTGCAGTAGTGCTGAGATAACATAGCTGGTACCAGTATGTCCTGCTCTCATGCTTTCCAAATTACTTACGTTAAAATAAACAAACACAACAAGAAACCTCTGCTGGCCTGGAAACCTTTAGGCATGCTTTCCTATTTTATGTTGGAAATATTTAAAGAAAAAGACATTGTCTGTTATTTTCACTGCTTTTTTTTTTACAAATTGCTCTAAAACAAAACACAAGCAAAACAGGTTTTATTCATTATCATAGGAGAATATGTTTCTGGGGGAGACACAGATGGCCTGGAAGGAAGAAATCATACTTCAGTTTGCTATTTGAAGGTAGCTTTCATGGCTGCATATTGTGACTGAACAAGTTGGTTGGGGTTGGGGGTGTCAGAATGGATTCAACAAGCCGAGGTCTTAGAGGTAGTTGATAGGAAACAACTGTCATTTTTGCTACTGTAAGTGGATTGACCAGCTGAAGGCACTAAGATAGACTTTATCCCAGGGAAAGGCCTGTAGAGTTAAATCATGAAGAGTACTTGTGCTGTGTCTGCTGTGCCTTGCACCAGCCCTTCCGTGCTGCCACTGGCGGGCCACACTGTTTGTAATAAACAGTTATTAATCTGTTCTCCCCAGAACCAGGACTGGAGCCACATTGTGCTAGGTGCTGTGGAGCTGCATAGTAACTGTAAACTGTTCTCTGAGAGGCCCGATTAAATACGAGAAGGGATATGAAACAAAAATAATCCACAACCAAGTTCTGGTATATGATGATATTAAGTGAGTAGCTGTGGGTTGTACAGTAGGTCTGCTGCAGGGGTGGAATCTGGGCTGAAGTCTTCTGTGCTATCATTATATGGTTTTTTTTAAAAAAAATTCTTTATTATTTTTGTTCTCACTTAACTGCTCTAATTTATTCCATCAGGTCTTGTCCAGGGAAGGGTGTAGATGCATGTACAAGTGTGACTGGATTACAGCCTTATCCCTAAAGACTGTTTGCTCTCAATCCTCTACTACCTCTGTTGCCTTAACTGAAAGATTGCAAGATGCCTGGATATTGCACTGGCACAAATGGGAAGCATCCTTGAGTGTGTTTTGTTTGAAGTTAGACTTGTGATTAGCATCTGCATTTATGCAAGATACTTTTATATGCAGACTTGTATTCACTCTGGTTTGACCTAAGGAATAGTTACTTGGTCATTTTAAATGGACACTTTGAAGGCATGAGTCAGCTCAGCCATTTGTTCTTCAGCTTTTTTTTTCTCTCCCTGTTTTCCCATCTGTTTGATGAAGAATTGGAAAGGGAGGAGGAATTTTGGTCTGGACTGATCCTTCTCTCCACAGACCCATCAGTGACCAAGGAGTTTTGGTGTGGCTACATTATTTTTAAGTGCACAGGGGTAGGAAAATCTGAAGAGTAAGTTTTATATTTTGGGAACAGCAAAATAAATTAAAAGCTTGGGAATGCCTTGTTCCTTTGCAGTCTGTACCAGAACATCGTCAGCATAAGAAAGGATCAAATCTTTCATGGAAGTGCATGGTAGCCACAGGGCTTGCTCCCTTTTTTGTCACTGTTTTTTTCTTTCTTTCTTTCTAACCTGTTCCCTCTATTAGTTCTCTGTAGTTGAGCACATGGACGTGCCAGTCATGCTTAGGCTGCAGTGCAGAGTCCTGACAATGCAGGAACTTGTGCTCTGGTTGATTTTTCAAAGGTGGAAGGATTGGCAGTGTCGACACAGCACAATGAGGTGGGTGCCTTGTTGCCCTTTGCCTTTAGTCTTCTAAAGTTACCAGCTCACCTGGACCCTGGCCTGTGTCTCCAGGTCCGGGAGGGGTTTCATGAAGCTAAATCAGGGATCAGGGCAAGCCACTCAGTGTCTGCAGCTGAATTCAGGGAGTCCCTGAGTCTGTGTGTGTGATGGGAATGCAGAAACTCAGTTGGGGTTGAAGTTGATGTGCTAAGCCATGGTTTAAAGCCCTGCTGACTGTAGCCCAGTGAGCTGTGATGTATGCACGTTGGAGAAGAGACTTGAAAAGGGCTTTCAGATTTGTTTTCTGCAAGTGCTAAACTTGATCAAGACTGGTAGCACAAACTGTAATAAAAGAGGGGACAGGGACATAAGAAATCCTTTGTGACAAGCCATGTAGTAGTAGGGAGAGATGATCTTCACCGGAGTGTATCAGAAGTATTTGTAAGATTATGTCTTGCAACTGTGGGTTCCGTGCATTTCCTCACCTCCCAGATCTTGTCATTTATGCAGGCACTCAGTTGTTGGGAACTGCATCCCCTCTTACTTTTATTGTTTTGTGTTTGTTTTTTTTTTTATTCATTTGAAGGTAGAGAATCAAAACAGAATTTGGGACCTCAAAATCTCTGCAACTGCAGGAGTTGGCACTTAATGGCAGCTTTGCCTCTAGTCGTGGCATCAAGTTACTTTTGAAGCCTTTGAAGTTAACAGGGCTGGAGGGAGAAAGTGTTGTGTTGCTTCTTTAAAAAGAAACATGCTTCAGTTATATTTGCAGCTGGGGTTTAGTGGCTGCGAATTAAAGCATGTTTTATTTGGCCTTTGTTTTTAGTGCACTTTTACCCGTTAGGGGCACTTGAAGCCAAGACACAGTTTGAGATGTAACTGGCTGCAGCACGTTAACATAGCCATCATGAGCCTCATCCTCTGTTTCTCTGCAGAGCTCACACTCAGGATTTGTGTCCCCCACAACACAAGTGTCCTGACATCCCTGGTTTACTCACCTGGGATCTCTTTGCATGTACTGGGTCTCTGCGCACAGGGCAACAAGCAGTTTGTGGCTGGCATTGTGGGTTGGAGTGCTCTGAAGTAAACTCTGTGTTGGCCCTTGAGACCTTGATTTCTAATCAGCTGAATTAAATTACTATGAATCTGATAAAGGCAAAGAAGCTCAGTTTAAAATGGTGCAGATAGGCACTTAATGTGATTTAATGTATATCTACATAGTTCATCTGCTTATCTGCACATCTGGCCTAAATACTTGTGCAAATCTGACCCATACCCTTTTCTTAACCATATTGGCATTGGAAGGAGAGAAGGTAGATTATGCAGTTAATAGGTTACAGCTTGTTTCCATGTTGATCTTGGAAGCATCAGCCATCCTGCATCGGGATGGTGCTGAGTAGAAGGAAAGGTGCTTGGAGGATAGTGGTGGGAGGACTGAGCAAAGTGCACTGCACTGATGGTTTATGGGTACTCTGACATGCAAAAATGTAGTAATCTTTCCAGGCATATGTTTGCTAGGCCCTGTGTGGTGGAATCTTTAGCAAACAACATCAAACTGGTGGCATGGGCACCAATAAATACTGAGCAGCACCTTTTTTTAGACCTTGCATTGTACTCCCTGCCTGATTATGAGTGGTACTCCATTTTGTGATTAACCTGCCACATCAGGTGGCTCAGTCAACTTGCTCGAGCAACAAGAAGATATGATAAATTTATTTTTTTAATTTATGTGTGTGATAGAAAGTTGTGTTTTGCAGTGATAACTTTTTAAAGTAGGGAAGGAAGGGACATGAGATATCTGTCCTAGTAATAAAATGAAGAGCTTTTTGTTTGGCAAGTGAGTTACAATCACCCCAGCTCAGACTGACTTTCTGGAGGCCAGTTTCGGCATTCCTTGAAATATTAACAGAATTATACATTACCTGTGAATTTCAGTGAATATAAAAGTGATCATTCTGATTCATAGTTCTTGGATATTGAAGACAAACTACTTTATGGTTTTACTGAGACCATGAAAAAGGACCAATGAGGTTCCTGCGTGTCCTCCACATACTTGCAGATGAAAAGCTCTGTCTCACACAGAACAGAAATAATTGGTTCTTTTTATGAAGTTGTTGCTCTTTAGATCACAATGGCTTTATTTCTCAGTATCTGAGGGTTTTGCAGCTGTCAGGTGTTTCCAGCCCTTCATGAGTTATGGACCTGGAATCACTTTCCCTTCTCAGAATTAATACAGTAAATGGCTAAGGCAAATTCTTTAACATTACTGACTTAAGTGGTGTAGCAAGAATATTTTGCTTAGTTCTTCCTGTGCAGTTACTGTCTCAAAGGCTGAGACAGAGAAGAAGACGGTGAATGCTTTTGTTAAAGTATTGGGTAGTCTGGTGCTTGAAAAATCTGTATGCAAATCCTGGCTTCACCACTGTTTTTTTCTGTGACCTTGGACAAATTATTTTCTTGTTCTGTACATATGAGACATGAGGGTACTATCTCATTTTTAAGCGTGGTGTAAAAATAGATCTTTAAGTACTTGAGGGGTCATGGAGGCAAGAAATGTCATCAACCAAAGGCATGCCATTTTATCACCATGCTTGTGCATTGCTGTAAAGAAAAAAATCTTGAAAGGGGAGAATTTTTCTCTATGTCTCCTAGTATTCCAAAAGCCCACTTTCAGCACCACTGTCTGAATCTGCCAAGCTTCTGGCATTGGGTACCTGAGTGGGATGTTGTCTTTTGGGTGGCAGGGCTTAGTTTTGCTTTTGCTGACTTCTGTAATTATCAGGACGCAGGTGGGAAAACTTGCAGCATTCATTTTTTCTGAGTGTTACCATGCCTTCTGCATGTGCTTGGCCTCTGTAACATTTTTTCCCCGTCTGACAATTTTCCCTCCGAATAAGAGCAGTAGGGAGTAAAAGATTTCTGTTTTACAAGGTATTTCCCTTGCTTCCCCTTGTGTTCTATGCTTAGGAAGACAGTGGCCTGCAGCGAATTCCCTGCAGCATCTGTGTTATTGCATACACATGCTTGTGACACTTTAATAGTAGCTGTCAGATAACATTAATGTATTGCTGCTACAAATAAATCAAGCAGGGCTACAAGCAAAGAAGTGAATGAGATAGGACAGTCTCGTCCATCACTATCAGACAAGGCCACCCTAAGTATTGTCTGCTCACTTCACTGGTGAAATTGTTGGCCGTATAAAGATGTGCTTGATGGGGACACCCAGTCCATAGCCAGAAGCCCTCCTTTCTGTGAATACCCAAAGGGCTCAGTTTGTCAGTTATTTAGAATAAGGAGAGGAAGCCTTCTGAAATATCCTTCAAGACCCTCTGCTCTTAAGTCCTGAGGATGGACCTTTTTTTGTGGGTCCCAACCTCATGGTTTCTATCAGGTGAGTCAGCATGATTGTTCTGCTAAACCCTGTGGCAGCAGAGGATATTGGTCAAAGACTGCACAGTTTGCATTGAACAGGCACTGATTGCCTGGCTCAGGTGGGTGGTCAGGTAGACCCTGAAGCCTGAAATCCCTGGCTGCCCTCCTGGCCCTCTTTCTAGGAAGTCTGTAGCTAGTGGAGCTAGCCACCAGAAGAAACAACTGAGTGAGGGAAAAGCAGTTACACTGAAATTCCTCCCACAAAATTATAGCCCTCATCTGTCAGTGTGCTACCACTTAAGGATCTCTGTTCTGTGGCTCTCTTTTTACTTTGGAGAAATTCATTAACTTGCCACTGATTATAAAAGGCTCTTTATTTGATAGTGCAGATGTTTCCAAACTCAGGAATGCAAACTCTGCCTGGAATACTGTCTTCCTCCTACTACTCTTGAAGATCCTGGAATTATCTCTTGCATTTAAACACTGTATTAGAAAATTGGCCAGTGGTAACTTGCTTACAGCTGAGATTGCAATATACTCAATGCACTGCCTCTGCAGGCTCTGCAGACACACTGGGAGGAGAGGTTTGGCATTTCAGAGCTGGCATAGTGTGGTTGGAAAATTGCTGTGTTAGTCCTCCCTCCATAACACTTGTTGACATAGTTTTATTGGGCTGTGATAGACTACAGGGAAATATAGATCATAAACTTAATGTATACCAGACCACTGCCTGGTTCCTGAAAAGCATTAAAGTGTCACTTTGAGTGACTCTCTGGTTCAGATGAGTTCTTTGCAAAACTGCTCAGAAAGTTTCAAGGATTTTTTTTTTTTTTTAAAGACAGAAAAAAAACTTCTTGCAGAAGCAGTTGCTTTTACTGTGTGAAGGTGGAAAATTATTTCTTGATGATCCAGCTGTAGAAAGAAGCATCACTACTTTTTTTTTTAATTTATACGTGATTGTCGTTTTCTTAAAATTCTCTCCGTGACAAGTCCTTTGTAGTTCCTTAAACTGGTGAAGGTTTTATTATGCTGAATTTGACAGGTTAATGATCAAGTAGGAAATAATTTAATGCTTGTTAGTGCATTTTCTGATGATACAAAATTAACTCTATCCTTTCTACAGCTAGAATCAGAAACTTAATCCAGAGTTTGGAGATAGGGCAGAGATTGTACCGGGTAAGTACCGAGAAGACTGGCTGAGGTCAGTGCTCTCTCCTCCCCTTGCATGTTGCATTTAGGATAGTAAAAGGAACACTAACCGTCATGCTGAAGAGTCAATACCAAAGTAATGGGATTTTGGAGGAATATTGTGTGGGTTATTAGAGTGATAGATTGGTCTAATGTAGGATTTCCTGAAGTATCTCTCTCTGAAGTCTCGGGATTGGAGACTTCTAGACTCTGTCTAGCAGAGGTGGTGATACGTGGTGGTTTGGGTGCTGGTTTGGAAGACTGAGCCTGTTTGAAGCAGACTGCTGCCCTTTATTTTGTTCAGTCATTAGTTTCCTTGCTGGCATGACTATGAAACCTTGGTTTGAATGGGAACCTCTGTGATATGGGCAGTCTGTGACAGTGTGATGAGGGAAGTGGCATGGACAGCAATGCTGACATGTCACTAATAATAATATCAAAAAGCAGTAAAGCAGTAAGAAGAGCAAAGGCATTTAGTCTACACTTCTGCTTATGATTTTGAGAGCAAAAGAACTCACAGCCTGTTTCCAATCCTTGTGCTCTGTGTATATATTTTAATAACTTATGTTTTTCCTGTCTGAACAGAGCAAAGCCTGGAGAACAAGCTGTTCTTCTGGAATCCTTTAGTTCATTTATTCCCAGTAGATTTCAGTGGGAAATAAAATCAACAGCCTCTCCTCTTCTGAACAGTGACCCTCACTGTGTTTGTTAATACCTCTCAATGCCTGTCTCCATCGAAACTCAGGATATAATTGCTCAACCAGAATATGCAGGGGAACAAAAACTACAATTTTCTGAGCTTTAAAAAAGTACATTAATTACATTTGATTTTGGATGCCCAAAGTAAATGCTTTACTGTAGAAGCAGCTCATTTGTTTAAACTCGTTTTAGAAATTTAACTTTTCATACAGATACTGAGTTTTAGCTCCTAAAAACACCTCATCAAAGCATCTCGATGAACCAGTGACAGCTATACACCTGAAAAATCTCTGAGTGTGTGGGCAGAAATGCCAAAAATTGATTTCCCTCTGGGGCCAGGAGAAAAAGGCAAATTTTTTTAATATTCTGGTTGAATTTGCATTTGACTCCCCTATCACTTCATGCTGCTTAAATGGATTAGTGGCTGAGTCCTGCAGCACAGGATCTGGAGAATATTTCTAATGCACATGCCTTGAAAGTGCACAAAATGACTTTAAATCAGGTGCTGAAGAGCAAGTAAAAATGGATTCTCTAATGCACAAAGTGAGAAAAGGAAGCAATAGTCAAACAAAAGACAGGAAGGACTGATTTACCAAACTAAATTTGGAAAGGGATCTGGTCTAATGAGATCTGGTGAGTAAAAGGTCTCTGATAAGTGCTAAAATCCTGATTGAATCTTAATCCTAGAGGTCTGGACTGTAAGTCCCTTTCTGTATACCTTGCCAAATAGAAAAGGGCTAGAATTATACTCAGGTGGGCAGAGAACAGTGTAGTTGAGGCCAGCAGATCAGAGCAGACTGTGATGGAAGGGGGAATGTGTGAAAAAAAGGGTTTTTTTAGAAACGTAATAGTTTTTTTAGAAGACAAACCTCCCTTTGAAAATTGTAAAAATTAGTGGGAATAACTTCAGTGATTACATAAATTCTGTTCTGTGTGAATAAAGTACTTGTGACAGTGTCAATATTTTATGGATCTTATCACAAACAGATTGACTACATGAGGTAAAATGTCAAGTCACAGCACAGTATAGAAGGAGCTTAGTTCCTTCATCAGTGGTGATCTCTGCACATTGAGCAGGTGTCAAATGTAGTTACTGAAAAATATTGTGGTTGTGTCCATGGTGTGTATTAAGGACAGAGGTGAGGGTGGTAGTCTGAGGCTACTGTCCACTTGCCTAAACCCTTTCTCATGTGTAGGGTAAGTTCCCACATTGTCCATCTCCTGTGTTGTGTCCTTTATCAGATATTCATCAGTTGGGTGTGGTAAAAATTGAAAGAGTTTAGAGGGACCAAAGATATTTATTTGCCTAGTGCTTGCTGGTGATGGATTATTGTATAAGGAACACTGGAGTACAGAAGTAGAAACCTGACATACTTAGGTGAGCAGAAATGTAGAGTTGCCTGTCTTTTTAATCATAAGATAGCATGAAGAAATGTGTGTTGTCTGTTTGATACAGCTGTTACAGACAGAGCAGCTGAAAAAGGGACTTGATGGAACACTTAGTGGATGAGATTTAACTGTAGCTGGGCTGAGGCAATTCTGCAGAGCAGGGAAAGGATTGGGATGCCATGGCATAGGTTATTCATCTCCCCTGAGAGAATTGCACCTTCTGTTAAAAGATGATTTTCAATGTCAGCAATCTTTGACTGCTTTCAGACGCTTTTAGGAATCAATGTACTTGAGCACATTTTCCATCTACATTCAGACCAAGGGCCAAACATTTTCTCCCTGAAGTGGAAGCTGTTCCTGCCAGGTGCACCTTTTGTTCCTTTGCTGCTGGAGCTGATGTTCGGCACTCAAACTGAGGAGCAGAGCTGAGAAGGCATGCTTGCAAAGAGGCACTTCATGATCAACCAAGTTGTTTTACTGTTCACTGTCAGCTACATTGACTCCAATTCTAGTGACTTTTAGATAGTATGTAGGACAGTGGACTTAGAACAATGTACACTTTAGGTCTGTCTTTTCTCTTCCCTTCACCCAAGAAATCACTCTGCTCACATTCCTTGAGTTAAAGAAAGGCATGGAAAGTAACCCAACTTTATTTTCCTGTTTCAATCTGCAATTCCCTCCCTTCTTGTGGATTCTAGCATTTTAATTCTTGTTGTTTAGAACTGATGTATGCATAGTTTGATGATATCTAGCATCTGACCCATATGTAGTGGTAGGAAATGGTGGGGAAGGTAAATGTGCTCCTTGGAGTCCAAGTCCTGGATATTCACTTTTATCAAATACATATTAAAAGTCCAATAAAATACAGTGCTGATTTTCCAACTAGTTTCTCTTTCAAAGGAGCACAGCTTGTTCTGAAGTAATTAAACAACCATTTGTAAGATAGTTCTTTCTGATCTGTGCAGTGCTGATAATCAAATATAGTAATTTTAAACTGTAAAAGTGATATATTAAGGGCAGATTGAATCTCCAAAGTTGGGCACTTATGCTTGGAAATGTGACACATTGCCTACTGAGCCTTGTTTGAAGCAGGTAAAGACTTGCCTGTGAGCTGATGCATATTATTCAGTATTTATGTGTTCACTGCATTCTCAATTCACTTCTCTGGTTTAAGGCAGTCTCAGGACAAATACAGTGTTTAGTACTTCCATTCTCTGACAGCAAGGGGTGGCAACAAAGACCATTTGGTTCTTTGCAAATCTGCCAGGTGAAGGGGCTATACATGTAATTTGTTATTGAGCAGAAGATATTTTTGAGGCAGAAAAAACAGTGCGGAAAAAGTAGTGGTTTGATTTCAGGTTCTGAAAGAAGGAAATATGTAATCATTCCAGAAAGCCATAACTTACCAGTCCTGGTATTCTGTTCTGATCTCTTCATCTCCATTTCCCTCTTCTGTCCCGTTTAGTTTGGGTTCTGCCTCTTCTGAGATTCCACTACACTCTCCCTTTTGTCTCTCTCTTTTTTGTTCTTTGATGTATTTTCCAAAACTACAAAGACATCATGAACTTTTCACTTAAATATAAATGCAGCAAGCAAACTGGTGGATAATAACCACCTGGGAAATTGCTGCACAGGCTCTGGTAATAACGAAAGCATCAGACAAGCTTAGCAGTGGTCAGTACTGTTTGTGATGCCTGGCATTATGCCAACAGCTTAGCATCAGATTGCTGAAATAGTTGGTTTTATCATTTGATTTCTGCTTAAAGTTTTTGAAATAGTTTCTTTAAAAGGAATAGGGTTTGGAGGTTTTTTCTTTCACAAGCAAAGAAGATATGTCTGAATCAGTGTAGTTTGTGTTTGATGTTCTCAAAGAGCAGTTGACTACTTTTAAAGACAGTCTTGTAGACCTCAGTGGATGAAGGAAGTCAGTGACAGAAATTACCCATTTAAGTCTTTTATCCTAGTCTGCTCTGTTTCTGTATTCCCCTGACTTTGCATTGCATATCTGGAATTGTGACTTTCACCATCCTTTTAGTTTTTCTTCTATTTTAACAGCTCTGCAGCAGGATGTGCCAGTCATCACTGTCAAGGACCACCTGCTTTACCTTTGAAGAGATTTCGCATATTTGCTTAGGACTGATTATCAGAAAGCACAAAGAAGTTTGCAATGAAATAACATCTTGGAGATATAATTAATCATTTTCTCTAGTTCTGTCTGTCTTAAGTTGATACAGTTAAACTGATAAGAATAAAGAACTGGTTCTAATATCTTTATCCTATCAAAAGGGGCTTAGGAGCTCCCTATTAGACTTAGGCTGACAAATGCAATCACATTGCAGTAGCACGGCAAAGAACCAGTCTATGATTTCAAGCCACAGTCATGGATCTTATCATACATACTGAAAGATTTTACTCTATTTTATACCACTTGTTTTTTTAAAAAATTGTTGTTATCTCTTGTTAAATTCTTTATTCATGTGGCTCTCACTTCTCACACAATAAAGGCAATAACTGTACGCGTTTTTCAGTAGACAGCAAAACCTCTCTCAGCTATGGTTTTCGTCTTTAAGCAATTATTTATTCAGTTATCTTCCACATTTGAAGTACTTTTCATAAACTCATTTTGTTTTGAAGTGTACTAATAAATCTCCTCATAATACAAGGGCTGATTTGTGAAAGGCTTACTAGGCAAGGCCAAATGCACAGGAACCGTATTCTTGGAAATGAAAAATCTAATGCTGTGACTAAATATTTAGGGAGTAATGCAACAGATAACGATGACAGGGAAAGAAGATTGCAAGGTAATTTGTTTATTGTCAGTATTGTCCAGTCGAGGAAAGTGTCTCTTTGGATCCTACATATAATATAAGAAAAGCAATTACTACTGTTCAGTGGCCTTTAGACTTCAACAGAATTGTGTTATCAGTTTTTGGTTATGACAATTTTTTAAGAGGCTAGGGGGAAATTAACTGCACAGTCCATGAGGTCTTTTAAGTCCTGTCTTGTCACGTTACAAAAAATTCTGAAAATAAGTACTCCCTGTTTTTTTCTGTCTGTCTTCCTCAGATGAGGTTACTTTAAATATTCATAATTTATTGTTTTTCAAAGTTCAATTCTGTGGTGTACAGTATCCTCCTGGGGAGGTTAGTATGATATTCAGTCTATTTTAAGTTCACCTCAGAAAACCTATTCAGCTGCATAATCTCAGTAATGATCTTTGGGAGAATAAAAGTACATGCTCAATTACAGGCTCAAAATTTTCCACTAGCAACAGAAATTTGGATTTAGTTTCTTTGTATCCTGCCCAATTCTCAGCTGACCAACCTTATTTCAATTGTCAGAGTTCAAAGACTCTTCCAAACTGTGCATCTGCAGCAAAGTGAGGTTGATTTGTTTTTCTGTTAAACAGTGCAATTTTTACAGTGTTGTAATTCCAATATTTTAGTATATTCATCTTACACATTTGACAGTGAGAAAAAGCAGATTTAAGATTCCAGTCAAAATATCCTTTGGCTATAGAATATCTTGATTCAAGAATCCATCTTCCTGTCATTCCATAATGCTTACAGAAATTAATGATGTGGTCTCGTGTTGGATAATATTTTCCATACATAAGCCTCCAAAGTTTACCTTGAAATGTTTTCCTTCAGATACTGCAAAGCAGTTAAAACTGTGCCTTGTAAAGTATGCTTGGAAAAGCTCAAGTAGTAGCAAGTAACCAAATTGTTGAAGCTGTCAGAACAGAATGAGGTTCATCTTGGCTAATTTAACAATAGTCGTTCGGTTTGATCCTGGAATTATGAGGCCGTGTGTTTGTGTGTGTGTTTGGGGGGAGGACAGAACTGGGGAGCTGAGAAAGAAGTCCAGGGTGGATAATAACAAGATTTACTGTATAAGAAGGCAGAATGGAAGACACATGATGAGGGCAGTAGTGCAGCTCCAAAGGCACAGAGAAGAGGGGTTGTGTACAGTGGAATAAAGGCAGGCTAAGTTGTGTTGTGTAATTTGTATTATAAACAGAGCCGGTCGTAACCATGGTCATTGGGTTCTCTTACACTTGTCTTTATAAACAGTTCTGAAGAGTCTTTTAGAACTTCTCTATAAAATCTTTATTACATTACTGTAGACCTTTGAAATTCAGTATGACAAAGCTGAAGGCCAAGCAATGTGCCTTCAAGCTGATCATTGTGCTCAGTTAAAATTTGGTTGGGAATTTGCCCACTGAGTTTTTGTGTTGTTGAAGCCAAATCTGTTTTAGAGATCAGTATTCTCAGCTGCTCAAGCAGCCAGACCATGAGACATGATAACGAATCTCAGACTTGTATGCAACCTCTCTCATGCAGAGGTAAGCCTAGTTTACTGTAACAGCTGGCAAAAGCACACATCAGCCTTTAAAGGAGAGTATTCAGTTGTGATCCAGCCAGACCCCTTGACTTGTATGTTAGTGGTGGATGACATACACAATCCCTGCTATCTGCTATGAATGCTGCTCCTTCACCTCATGTGGTACAAACCACTGCTTCAGTTCAAGAGTTCAAACTTTGATGGTGGTGCTTGGCAAATTTTGTTTATTAAAAATATATGTTGGGATAGGGATGTTAATAGGAAAGAGCAGAGCTTGTGGGCAAGCTGCCCCATCTTGATTTGAAATCCAGCAACAGAAGAAGAAAGGATGTCTTTAAATCAAAACCAAAATATCCATCTGTATTCCATTCTTTTTCCAATTTTACATTTCTTCCCACACAAACAAACAAAACCAGCCTAACTCACCACCTCCCAAAAACACACATTCTAAATGCTTGGGAAATAGCAATTTTTATATCTTACAGACCATATTTAGGGCACTCATTTCTGCCTGCTGAGCAATTGGAGAATGTTCTTTTTTCCCAGATAAATAAGACTTTCATGTAACTACACAAATATTTTTGTTTTCCCAGTGACCTGGAGGTGACGCCTGTGCTTAAAAATGATGATGGAAGATAAGGGGTGATGCCTGTATCTGAATCCAGAGCTTCCAGAAATATTCCCAGAAACACTAAGGACGAGGGTTCACTGTGATGGGGACGAGTAGAGGGGTGTTCATCTTCATGATTTTGCTTACTTAGCACAGACATTTTTCTCTCATAGCCATTGAATGCAACCACAGGTCTTGGGAACGTGCTTCTCTGTGAAGTGTGTTTGTTGGCAGTGTGTAAGATGTTGGGAAAGGCAGAGCACCCCTTGACAGGAGCATAGGGAGGGGAGGTAGTGGAGCCATGGAGGTGACTGTAAAGAAGTGGGATCCTGCAAGACAGGCTTCAGAGGTCTCTTCTCCTGAGGTTGCATGGTTGGTGTGGCTGCCAGGCACAACCCATTCCAAAGGGAAAGTAAACAAGATCTTGCTCCCTCCATGGCTCAAATCAACTTATGTATTTGCTTGTTGAGTTAATTGATGTATATTAAATGGAGTTTCATGCGTGTTTCAGTGTAGTGGACTAATTTTAAGAGAGCCAGATAGAAAACCTAAGCATTTGTCTTCCCTCGCATCTCTTCCATCAGGTAGGGAAATAAGTAGGATATAAAAGATGAATCAAGCACATTTTTCAACTTTTCTCCTCATTGATTACAGCTTCCTTTAGCTTCAGTGGCATTGTGGTGATTCTGGATAACCAGACATCTTAATCCAACTTCTATTTGATTACAATACTTTCTTTTAACATCTATTGTATCTTCTTATCTGAACAGCTTCTCCTGCTCGGGAGCACAGGAACAAGTGGGACTGGCACGAAAACAGCTCAAACTCAAATGTGAATACAATCATTTGCCGAACAACTGATTTTACTGAAATATCAGAGCTTTGCTTAGTTTTTTTAACTAAAGTAATTGTCTAAGTTGCCTAAGCTATCATGCATCTGGGCAAATTTTGAAGAGTTGTCGAAATTGTCTTGACATATTTTGTTGTGAAGATCTTTACCCAACAACAGCTGTGAGTCATGCACAGAAAGTTTAGGAATTTTCATCCACTTCCATGTCCTCAAAGAGATTTACCTAATGTTTGAAGTCCTAGTTGAAGAGCTTTTGTTTCAGTAAGATTGTATTTGGTTGCTGAAGTCTTTGTCACAGAGGTACCTCCGTGGATCAGAAATAAACACACTTCCAGGGAGATGAATTCACTCATGGTACAAATGCATTTTCACTAGGGTCAGGTTAAGGGAGCTGGAGTGTTAAAAAGTTGAAAATACTGCACAGTATTGCTCATGAGATTTGTATCAATCTCAGTCCTCCGGTTCTATCATGTTGTTTCTTCTAGAGGCTGCCACAGCAGATTTGTAATGGGACAAACGTGCACCTTGTGCTCAGCTCTCTGTGCTGAGGAGAAGCATCTGGCTGGTGTTCCTTCTCTTAAGAAGCCACTGGATTTGAAGGAGGCAGCCTGGTTACAAAGACTTAGGTGATAATTTAATTAATAAAGCAGGGGTTGAATTGTTAACAGGGGAAAGGAAAGGGGAAGTGTCCCTGTTTCAGTGGAAGAAACCTTCCTCTGAGTTGTTTCAGGGTCTCACTCTTGCACCCAAGGACCACAGGGTGTTTCCCCTGGAGTGGCAGCTTCCCATGTTAGCCATGGGCTGTCAGCTTGCTTCACCCGACTCATCATCAAGGATCTTCACATGAAACCAGTGCTGATTAGTAGCTCATAAAGTATGTTAAGTGTGAAGATAAAGAGAAACTTGATTGCCACAGAGATTTGGTGACAATGGATGACAGACTCGAGAGTCTCCTTCCTGCTGTTTTATTGCTAGTGAAGGGCAGCACTTCCTCCTCACCAGCATGTGCCACCATACCGAGGATGCTTTGCTGGGATCATGATAATGTTCCAGGAAATTTTAGACCTAGAAGTACTTCTTTTAGCTGATGTTACGCCAAGATTTGGTTAGGACAGTACATTCTCCTCTTCTTAATCTTATCGGTCAGTAATGAAAGAAAATAAGATCGCCCTGAAGTCCCAGCAGAAAAATTAAGTAATGAAACAGTGTTAGGGAGTAGAATTTATCCATTTGTTGTAGGATTTTTTTCCTGTTGAGAAGCTTGCTAAAAATATATCTGTGTTGGTAATGTTTTGTTCTTGAATAAAAACAGGATTTAAAAGTTTTAATTATTTAACTGTGTCTCAGGGAAGCATTTAAACTTTGGGCACTGGCTTCAGTAGCACTGCTCATGTGTGTAAAGTACACTTAGAGAAGCCTTTGGAAGGTAGTGGTTGTAGCTGATTTTCTGTTCTGCTCAAGATCCAGGTAGTGATTGCTGTACAGCAGTACCAGAATGGAGAGAGAAAGCATCATATAGCAACTTCAGAAAATTTGTTCTTAGACTGGTTTATTGCTGTAATCTTTTGATGTTGCAGTTATTTCTCAATACTCAGTAAAAGTACTTGTCACATTTAAAATTGAAACCTTCTTTACTGGCCAAGCACTGGGAGAAGACCATATGACTTTAACTGTTCAATTATCTTTCTGGCATAATCTACAAGTTTTCACTGTCTTAGTACTCTGCTGGTTGTAGCTCTGGGAAATGAAAGATGTTGTATATACAGCACAAATACATGAGTAATTTGATCTTGGAGCCAGCTGATGTTGTCTTTTGTTTTAATTTTCATTATGCCTTTGGCAGTGTAGCTGCTCCAATTTTTTTATTAGACAGTAGTATATAGAGAGGCAATAGAGGGTTAATTGCTATTTAGGGAAAGTGTTTAAAAAACAGCAGCAGCTATACCTTCTAACAACAACAATTTCTCATAATGTTTATGCTTTTTATCTTTAGAATTTAGAATTACTTCCAATTCATGATTGCATATACAGGTGCAGTAGAAATATCTTGGTAGTTAGAGCTTTTGTAGTCATCATATTTTTGTTCTTACATTGTTTCAGGTGAGTATTCAAGATTTTATAATGATTTTTCAAGGTTAAAAAAGGAACTCTAAAAAGTAAAGCTAATTCACACTCTGGAAGTAAGGGATACCTGGTTTGTTGTTTGCTGCAGATTGTTTTGCATGACTTTTGAATCTCCATGTATGTGCTTTATTTCTCCTTGTGACAGTTTTACAGGCCCACAGTAAAAGCTTAAAACATAATTGTTTTCAAAATAGGACTTCATGAAAAAATCAAAACAATATTTTGATTTAAATGAAAAATAAATAGGAAAACAAAATACTGACTAGTGGTGATGGAAACTAGAGGGAATAGCCTAATGCTGTGATCTCAGAGCAGAAATAAGGCTGACTCTCTACAAGAGAAGTGGACCAGCGCAGAGTAACTTGGCAAAACACAGAACCTGGGATTTTTATAATAAGCAGTGATATTGCAAGGAATATGGTCCACCTTCCCATGTCAGTAGCCAGCTTTGTTTGCTCTGGCAGAGGTAGGGAACTAACAAAATTTATCTTGATGCTATTTCCCCTAAGCAAATTGTTGTCTCTTAATTACATATTGAATAGCATCTGGTGTTTGAAGAATTATCGAATAGAAACACAGCAGGGAGAAGTGTGGCAATATTGATGCAAGCTGATACTTTTTCTGGTTGTGGTGGTTTGGAGGCACTGCCCTGAACTGAGACATCCTACTTCTTCCTCAGCCTGGCCTGAGGTGCCCAAAACATCAATTTTGTAACGATGATGTCAGGCCAAATTTAGCACTCAATTTTGATTTTGTAATACCAGGTTTTCATAACTCCTAGAACACGTGGAACTAAACTGTTTCCATCTCTTTATTCCCTTCAGTCACTAAGGGAAAAAATATTGAAAACAGTTTCCTGCGGGAAATTCAACAAAAGCGTTGCAGTGCTCTGTTTGTGCGATGAAATCAAAGTGACTGCAAACTGTCTGGTCTGTTTTGTTGTCTGAGATTGAGTGATCTATTATTTCACTGGAAATAAGGAGTCACCGTGGTTTTTGAAAACCTCTCCTAGTACATAGCTTTTCCTTAGGTACTGAATCACCTTTAAAGTACTCTGCCTTGGTAACCCCAGGAGAACAGCATTTCTCTGCCTCACACAGGTGATGTAAGAGTGAATGTGTTAGTTTATGAAATACTCATATATGGCAATACTGCAGGCAGGTTTAATAGCTTATCTAGGAGCTATACGTATGTTAAATGGTCTTTTATAAACTATTATTTTTCAAAATCAGAAGGGTAGGAATCTTCTTACTCTAAGTCTCTAGCTAGTCAGGGGAAGGAAATCAACTACAAAACAGATCATTCTATCTTTCCATTGCCTTGAACAGCTCTTCAAGCACAGATTGTCTGAAATAGGTGCCATAATATGTTTTTACTTTTCAGACCATGGAGCTTAGAGAATCAGTTTTTTAGTATCTACATCATCTCTTTCCTCCTGGGACTGAAGCTGGTTACCATAGCAAAATGGCAAGGAAGCTGCTAAGCAAGTAGTACCATTTGGCAAATAGGGTATAAATTTATTTTATTAAGAGAGAGGACTGTGAAAAATAACTTAGTGGTGTTAGATTTTTTTGTTTGGTTTTTGTGGGTTTTTTTTTTGCTTTATTGTGTTTTAAAATACCACTGTAGAAAATGATTGTGAACATATATTAAACAAAATGCTCTTGCTCACTAACAAGGGTGGCTACAAATAGTAGGAACTTCAGTTTTAAATCTCTGCAGCTCTTTGATACTTTCACAGAAAAGTTACACAGTAACACAAAAATTACACAGTAATTTCCCTCCTTATGTTTCCTGGTGTTGCAAAGATGCCATACTGTGAATTAAATGAGCTTCAGCTTAACAGAAAAAATGCAAATACCTGTCCCCTGCTACTTAAAAATGACATTGCAATACAGCTTTAGTTCCCATTTGAGGAAGCCTGGTCATCCAAGTCTGTCTTGGAAATCAGTCTGTGAAGTCCCTTGGGTTTGGGTAAAGTGACCTCAGCAAATGTGGAAAAGTTACTGCTTTGTGTTCCAAAAATGTTATCGTTGATGTCAAGTCTGATGATGTTATTTGTACTCCCCGTTGATGATGTTGGTCACTGTACAATGTGAATCACGTGCCTTGAACAGTACAGCTTGGCTTTTTAAGGCATCATCCCAGCAACAGTATCGTTGTGGGTGGACTCCAGTTTGTTGGCACAATACCAATTTTTGGAGACAGACCAAGGAAGAGCTTGTTTTCAGGACTGAGGTGTTCCTCTTTACTGCTGGGTTAACTCTTGATATGTTGCCTGTCATCTTTACCACCTGTTCTTGGTGCAAGACTTGAGTTACCATTTTGAGGAGTTTCTTTTGGGTTTGTGCTAGTGCCTGTAAGTGAAATGAAGTCTCAGAGTCTTGGAATTAAAGCAGAAAACTGCTTATATCCCTTTCCCATGTGCTCAGGATATTACCTCAAGAGTTAGAGTTCAGGTCTCTCATTTGATTGAAATATGCTGAGAACTCGTTCTGGGTGTGAAGGGAAGTCAGGATTGTTATCACCTTGGCCACACCCAGTCCTGCAACTTATGTCATCATTTGGTTTGCCTTGGTGAAGAAAGGACATACTTTGCCATGAATGCTACATAGTTACAGAATATCATGAATATCATCGCTGACTTTTACTGAAGTTATAGAAGTGAACACAAATCTACCCGTTCCAATTACATGCAAAACAAATATTGTTAACTGTTCTGAACAGAAGCTCTTTAACAGCTCTCTATAGATAGAGAGATGCATTTTCCTGCTGTTTTATATGCCCTGTCAAATTTTTTTCTTACTGCACATCTGAATAGCTCCAATGGAGAGAGTCTGGGAATCTTGCTGTAATCTGGGTATGCAAAAGATGCTGTTTAGTTTTAACACCTTTGAGCCCATGTTAACCATATTTAGCTTGTAGAAGTGCTGTTCACTGGCTGAGAGTGTCAATCAGTGTATCCGTGGAGTGGGAATCAAGAGTAACTCCTAGGAAAACCCTGTTCTGACTCCCTTTTTAAGCTGTTTCTTCATTATAATAAGTACTGATATGTTTTTTATCCAGTGGGGGATTTTTCATCTTTAAAAATTGTCATTATTAGCAAAAAATTACCATCAAATGCCATGGATGCAGCAGTGAGTTAGGGTAACTGGGCAGGATCTGGGTGGGGGTTGACTGGTGTCTGAACAGCTTGAGGGGAGAGATGGAGGACCTTGAATCTGGCAGGATTTAGCTAGTCTCAGAAAGAACTGAGTGAGAATATAATAGTGAAGGGAGTGTGTGAGTTTAGGATCAGGACTTATTTTATATCCATGTGTATGACCTGTGTCTTCAAAAGCCCCGTCTCTGTGCGAACTGTGGGCT
The DNA here is from genome assembly GCF_001715985.3 of Manacus vitellinus. Classification (NCBI taxonomy): domain Eukaryota; kingdom Metazoa; phylum Chordata; class Aves; order Passeriformes; family Pipridae; genus Manacus; species Manacus vitellinus. Next base: position 3,963,097 of record NW_021939632.1, read on the forward strand.
CTGGAAGGAGGGAGCAGTCTGTAGGGGTTGAGAATAATATCCTCCTTGAAAACCAGTTATCTGCAAATACATAAACCTGCCATTGGTGATAATCACCTGTGGGTGTCTGTAACCTGCAGGTTATTGTACTGTGTAGTGTGGTACCCAGGTGCGGGAACTCACTGCAGGGACGTAACCCAAAATACAGCACTTGGATTTAGGAGCTTGGGAAGTTGGAGTGTTGCCATCTACTGGCAGCCATCCACAGAGAGATGTCCCTCGTCTGGCTATAGTTTAAAGTGTTGCTTATTTTGAGCTGAAAGGTGATGTTAGTCTGTTTTAAGTCAGAGTTGTTAATAAAAGAATTGTCGCTGTCCTTAGCATGTGGATGTAGTCCAAGAGTTAGAGTAATCCCAGCCAGACTTTTTGGAGAGGTTGGTGCTCTTGGGATGCGGGTCCATGTTTGAGATGGGGGCAGCTCCTCTCTCCTGCACAGTGTTGGTTTGGGGAATCCTGAGCACCTCCTGTGAGCTCAGGACTTGAGGGGTGCTCTGCAGCTCTCCCGCCCTTCAGATCCTGGCTCTGTATTTTCAGGGAATGGGCTGGTCTGGAAACTACTTTTTTTTTATTCTGCAAGTAAAAAAGTAATAAAGGCAAAGGATATATTTGGACTCATTAGGGAATAGACCAAATATCTGTATTATTAAAAATATTGCGGGTCTGACAGTCTTTCCCCCTAGAAGAGATGAGAGGTGCTTCAAATAAATCTGCCCTCAAAGGGAGATACAATACAGCTTGTGTGGGTCTCAAAAAGTCATACTGTGACTGACCTCTGTCAAGGGAATTGTTTACATTATGCCATCAGAAGTGGTTTTGAACATTTTGCTTCTACCAAATGTCACCAATGGGGATGAATATTTTTTTCCTTTTTACTAAAAAATAGTTGGGAAACAAAAGATTGCAACACAAGTTTTCAGCAAAAGTTATGTGACTGCTTCCTTACTAAACATAACCCACATGGGAACAGAAAAATGATGTAGCTTTTCCTTCTTGCTTGTCCAGCTTAAGTATGCTTCAGACTTAACACCTCTTTCTGTACTCATGTTCACAGAAATGTAAAAAGCTTATTTTTTTATCTAGTACATTAAAATTTTGAGTTGGAACGAGATTAAAAATACTACTTCAGTTGCTCTTAAACCTTGAGAATAGCAGCACTTTACCTTCAGTATTTTAAGCACTATTTCAAAATAAAGGTTTAGTGTACCTTTGATATGTTTTTGAGCCACATTTGTAGGTACACAGACATGGAAATATTTGTGTTCCTTTGTCAGATGTGTCAGCACAAGTCATAGGTGACTTTTAGTGGCAGATCAATGATGCATTTTAAATAGATTTGTGTCACAGTAGTTCCAAGATAATGGATAACCAAAAGCAAGATTACAGAAGTACCAGAGGAATTGTATTTTTTATCAGTGAAGTAATATACAGTGTTAAGAACATATATTTGAGGCCATATATGGAAATTTTATGTTTTAAAGATTAGAGAGGTAAAATACACTGGAATTAAGAGTTTGAAATTTAAATGCGTCTTGGATTAAGGAGTCATGGAAGGGGCTGGGTTCTGGCTAGTGTTTTGTTACCAATGGCAGTTTTCCAAAGTGTAACCAAGTATTTCCCCCCCCTTTTTTTTTTTGTTGCAGCTGGTCTCCAATGTTCTCATCTTCTCCTGTACAAACATTGTAGGCGTGTGTACCCACTACCCAGCAGAGGTGTCCCAAAGACAGGCTTTCCAGGAGACCAGGGAATGCATACAAGCCAGGCTGCATTCTCAAAGGGAAAACCAGCAGCAGGTAAGAGCAACAATTGGAAATAAAAAATGAAGTTGTTGAAACAGAATTAGCATGCAAATTGTTCCCGTAGGGTGGGATTTGCAGGCTTCTTGCTTGCTGAGTAATCCAAGCAAGAATAGGGTGATGGTAGAGGACAGGATTTTTAAAGGTTTGAAAGAGAGCTCAAGGGCATAGTTCTTCCCCAATACCTTGATGGACTTTTCCAGAGGCATCGGCGTATCCTGTAGTATGTGCTCAGTGGGTTAAAATTACACAGCACACAAAGTGTCTGCGTAGTTTTTTTGCACCCATCACTGAAGACGTGTTGAATGCAGATGTAACACACAGGCTTTGGACTGACCTTCTCTGTAAGGTCAAAGCATGGTGTGATTGTCAACAAAGCCACTGCCAACAGGTAGCTGTGAGTCAGGTTTCAGAAGCGAAAGGTAAAAATTGGTGCACAGAACATATTGTTCCTTGATGGCTCCAAAGAGGGTCCTCTTCCTGCATTTCCCAAAGGTTCCTATCTGGTTACACCCTTCTGTATACCTTATTGGCCTCAAATGAATTGTGTTTGTTCAAAGAGTAAGATTCATCACCAACTTCATTGGTTTTTTGCTGTAGAAAGACCTCTTGGTGCCAGCATACAGCTTAGTCATCAAGGGTGCTGAAGGTATCTGCTACCCTAAATCATTTGTGGGTTCTCTTGCAGTGAGTCTCTCGTGTCCTCAGAGTTAGACAAAAAAGAAGTTTTGGGGCAGCTTAACTATTCCCTTGCTAACACACATCTCTGCCCTGCAGTACGTCTCATAGTGGTCAGTTCAGTGCAATTTAAAATTAATTATGAAACGGGATTTCCACTCATCCCTTGGGAGATATCTCAGAGCTTGGTTGTGGGTTTGGGGAGAGGTCAAGGGAATGAATCAGCTGGAGAGTCTTTGAATCTCTGTGGCAACGCAGCTTAATTTTCCTTCATGTCTCAGCCCATCTGTATCTATGGATTTGACTTTTGGCAGTGTTTCATGAGGTACCTCTGACTGATACACTTGCTGTTAAATCCTTACTGAAAAATAATGAGTACACATGCTTTATTTTGATAGTTTATGTATGAAAAATGAGATTCACACTCAAGACTCCTTTTTCCTTTGCAACAAATGCAGTCTCAGAAAAATGAGACAAGCATCCACTCCTCCTTCCACACCTTGGAATGAGGAAAGGACTGAGCCGAGAGAATATGCCACTTTACTTATTGATTACAGCTCTGTCTTCCCTGCTGACAGACTGCCTTAGCAGCATGGCTCAAATGCTTGGGCTGTTCTGGATTTAGGAGCTTCTGTCTCTGAAGCCCTGACAAATGCCCTCACTTAATGCCTTTTTCTTCTCCCCCTCCTGAGAAAGTACTATACCATACAAAAGAAAGCCAGGACATCAAAAAAACATGGGTCAAATCCAGTCCCTGACAAGCACTCTCCAGTCCTTCCAGCAGTAACTCTGGGTCCTGGCAGCTGGGGACTCCTAATGAGATTATTTGCTGCCACAGCCTGAACTGACATTGATCTCCAGGTTCAGTTCAGATGCATCTCTATGCATAATGCACTGAGATAATCATGAGGGGACAGCAGACACAAATAAGGGCAGCTCAGCCCATACCTGGGAGAGCCAGTCTCCAAACAGGGGTGGAGGAAAACAGAACTGCACATCCCAGCACTGTTACAGTTGCTTGTCATTTTCTGGAGATCTGATGGTGCTCCTCTGTGCTGTTCTCTATTAAAGGCAGTCAGATTTTCTCGGGTAAATGAATGTGTATTTTCCTTTATCAAGTGTCTACCAGCACCTAAAATTAGCCAGAAAGTAAATAAAAAATCCAGAATGTCCAGTGCAGAAGAGAGATGACTTGTGATTTCATTACTTAGATAACCTAGGGCACAGCCATAGCAAGAATCACTGTTGCTTGCCCAGAGTTCTTCACAATCTGTAGTAAGCAAATACTTAGCATTTAGGTAAAAGATGGGTTATTGGGACTGCAGAGCCTTATTTCTAGCATTGCTTGTCTTTTGACTTAGAAAAGTTATCTCTTTTTATTTCATCTCCACATCAGTTGTGGTAAAAAGTAACTGTTACTAAACCTGAATACAAATGGATAGTCTTAAGATACTAAATATTTGTAGTGATTTGAGGTCATCTTGGGAGAGTATGACATAAACATTTAAAATTCCTGGGTAGTGCAGGGTTGTTGTAGGGATCTGTGTGCCCGGGTACACATATATCTGTGTGTATGTGTGTAAACAGTAGGTCTGTGTTGTACCCTTTCATCTGTGCCCGTTCTTGAGACTACTGCTCCTTGGGATGCATATGTTTAATGTATAATTCAGTAGAACTATACTTGCATGTTATTTTGAAGTTAGAGTTATATACGAATTTGCTCTTGCTTTTTTATCAGGTCAGAATGCTGCCTTGTTAAACTTATAGAACAACAGTCCTAGTCACCTCATTGTTGCATAATAAGTGATTTTATAGGAAAGCTGCAGTACTTTCTAGTCATTGTACCAAAATGAAAATTGTACTCTAGTGGAGACTTTAATTTCTGTGCTCCATTTGAAATAAAACAGGGATTTTGTTGTTTTGAGGGTCTTTTAACACGGCTTGTGCTTTACAAATGCACTTGTTACAGCCTTCTCCTGTTATCTTCAGAGGTTATTTTCAGTGATTGTGATGCTCCAAACAGAATAAAGATAATGCTCAGCTCTGTAACGTGGCTCAGCTTCCTAATTAGTCACTGCATGAAAGGATGTTGTGCTACATGCATTTGTTTCACCTGATAAGCCTATCTTATTCCCTGATTATTATTTCAGAGAGGTGTTAGTTCAGCTCCTGGAGATCTCAAGTGTCTTGAAAATACTGGGGATTTAATCTGGCAAGTGCCTGTGGTGTCAGGAAGAATGGGAGTGGGGGCTCTCAAGCAGAAGTTACTCAGAAATGTATGTGAAAATCTCTTGGAGTGCTAGTAACAGGCACTCCTGAATGTGTCCCTGTTTTGAAAGCAACTAAATCCTCCATGCTCGTGCGCTTACAAGGAATGTTTCAAACCTGAGGGTGCCCCTGAACCTCCCATAAAGCTCCAAGTTATTTAGAGGATGTGTAAAATCACACATAAAAAAGCAGCTTTCACACATTTGAGGATGCCTATTAGAATATGCAAATGACAGCAGTATATACACAATTTACTCTAGAAAGCATACAAATATGTTGTGCTTTTCTGCTCAAGAAGTGTGCTAATAGCTGACAGAAGCCTAAGGACACGTGCATGATTCATAATCTTTCGTAAAAAAAAAAAGGTGGGTATGTAAGTGATAGCTCCTGCAGTATGTTAGAGAAGGTGAGAGTACTTTGAAAAACAAGTATCTTATCAGGACTGCTGCAGTTTTGAGCAGAGATAGAAATCCTTCCACACATCTTCTGTTTTATTACTGTGTCTTCAGAGACTGGAGGCAAGAATCCATCTCTTTAAGGTACACACTGAAGAGGAAAAATAAGGAAATACTGGGCAGTGCTGCAGACTATAAAATGTCTGAGTGCATGCTGAGCACATTTTCAGTGAATTCATCTTCCTCTGGTTCCCCCAGGGTTCCTCTCTCTCCTTAGAGGAAGAAATAAATGGGGAACTTTCAGATAAAACTAGGAATCGGAAACCAGAAATATGCCTACAACTGTAGTATGGGCAAGTGGTTTGGCGATGTGAGTAATTAGGATGGGATTGCTGACCCCTCTGAGTCAGGGCTGCATTTGAGCCCTGCTGCTCCCTGTGCTGTTGAGAATTAATGAGCTGTTAGATAAGGTTAGGGACCTTCGTTTGCTCCACATTCTGTCTGTGTCTTCAGGAAGGAAGGCCCTTTTCTTCCCTCTGCTCACTGTAGATAAAGAAAAATAATGACAAAAATGGCACAGGTTTATGGGATTCTTCAGCTATTCCAGTGCACTGCCTGCAGGTTGGACCACAGTGGAGCTGATCCCAGAGGAGGTGCTCCCCACCTTCTTAAGCCATAGCAAAAACTTCTTTTGGACTGTAAGGGGAGTGACTGAGAACAGAATGAAGCTCTGGGCAGAATTCTCAGGTGTGATTCCTGAAACACACAAATACATCCCTGGGGCACAAATTACCTGCAGGTTTAAATTCTGTAACTTCTGTGTGAAATAGACAACAATTTAGAATAATAATGAGCACTTGCTTTTGTGTGAGTTTTTAGGAAAATCACCATAGTTTTTGTCATTTTTGCAAACTATACGGAACAGTTTGCAAAATAATGTTACAGAAGTCACATTAAAGCTATTATCAATAAATAAAAGTGCTAAGTGAGTGGCAAGGAGAGCCACAACTTGTTGATGACAAGGGTGATAATTGAATATAGTCTCATAGGTGAGTGGTTGGGTTTACAGGTCTTGATGCATTTGGGCACTAATAGTAGTTTTAAGCATAAAAGTATAATGCTGCTTTGTAGAGTTGGGCTAACTCTTCATGATAGTTTTATCAGGGCATTCCTATGACTTTTTAGCTGCTAAGAGCAGGTTTGTGCCTGCTGGGGGAATGTGCTTAGACGATTAGATAAGCAAGGAAGGAATTTTAAATGGTGCCCAAGGGTGTTGGGGTATCATTCCTCTGTTAGGTGAAGAACTTCGTGGTGGTGTGCAGAGGCTGTGTGGGAGGTCGGACAGTACCATTTATCAGAGTCCTTCCAAGAATGGTGAATAGACACTTTTAGAGTTGCGTGGTTCCTTCATTTGCAAGAACTGGCAACCATGAATCGTAAGCTCAGTGCATCTGGAATGAAAAATAATTTTTCTTCTAAAATCATTCAATTCTTCTTGCGGAGTTGGGACAGAATTGCATATGACTGGTTAGGGGATCATCTGAAGGGTTTATGGAGACCATTTTGGTTGGTTGTTCTCATCTCCCACCAAACTGATGACTCACTTCTCCCCAGTAAGGAACAAAGTGTGTTTGTTAACTGGGCAGCAGGTGTTTTAATTGGTTCATCTGTCTGACTCCACAGGAGCGTCTCCTGCTCTCTGTACTTCCTCGACATGTTGCCATGGAGATGAAAGCTGACATTAATGCCAAACAGGAAGACATGATGTTTCATAAGATCTACATCCAGAAGCATGACAATGTCAGGTAAGAACAGCAGCCCATCTCCCAGCCATGGGGCAGGAGGGACCCTCCCAGTGCTTGGCACTTAACATCCAGGGACAAAGATGACCGTGACAAACAAACCAAAATAAGCGTAAAGACTCTAAAGTGTCACTAGTTGACTTTTGAATGTTTGTTTATAGGACAGTAGGAGGATTGCCACATTCCTGCAATGTCTTCTTTTGGGAAACAGCTTTGACTGGTTTCTTTTATTAAATTTTCCTTTCCGTTTTCCTTTTCTGGAGTGAGTGTTGGTGGTTTTGAGAAGGTGATATGTTTGGGTTCAGTTATTTTTTGACAGTTATAGGCACCTTTCTGATAAGACCTGATGGAATGCAAGTCAAAGACTGGGAGCACTTTCTGCAGGGTGGATTGTAGATCACGGCTAAGGTTAGGATCTTCTGCAGTGGCTTCTGCCAGTTTGGAATTACAAGCAGAGGGTCAATTAGTGACAGCCTTTGGCAGCTTCCAGTCAGCCAGTGATGTGTTGCTCCTCAGTCTACCTGGATGAGAAGGACAATGTGATGTCCAATCTCTGGCAAGCCATGCAAAATCAAACCCAGTCCGTGTTGCTGGGGTAGTCCAGCCCCATGAGCTTCTGAATATTTGCTGGTTCCAACTGTCCAGTTTTGCAGGGAAGAGGCAATAAGGTAGTACTTTAGTGGCTTGATAGCTTTATAGGCTGCAGTTACGAAGTTTAACTTAATCTTGATGAATTTTACCTCTGCTGTTGTACCTGATCTCTTTGGGGATCACTTATGTCTCAGCTAAGCCAGGTCCTGGAACTGTGTAACAGCTCTGTCAGTCTATAAATACTTCTACAGAAACACAGAAACTGGGGACAGAGAACTTCCTTCTTCCCTTCTCCATCTCCCCTTCCAAGAGTTTTTCTTGTAAATTCATTGTGTAACCCTTCTCTCTTACATAGCTTTAGTATGTTGGTGAATTGTATTTTCTGATACTTGGTGCTCAAGAAATAAAAGGGGTTTTCTTATCTCTCTAACATACTGCACCCTCCAATAGTTGATGTGGAGAAATCCTCATGAAATTCTTATGCATTCGAAGACATTGCCTTAGGATTGAGGATGTCAGGGAGAGGTAATGTATAAGCAAAAAATTGAGAGTCGCTCACTGTTGAATGTAGACTGATATAAAAATCACTGAAATCAGGGCAAGTCTGTGTGCTTTGGGTTTTTTTGGTTGTGATTCAGTAAAGAGATAAAGATCCACAGCAATACTGAAGACAAAAACATTATCAGAAATCAAGAACAATAATGGTTCAGTGATGAAAAATAAAGAATATATATGGTGATGAAGGGGAGGGGAAGAGGCTGTTCAGTGTGCCCTCAGCAGACTACGTGCTACAGTAGATTAAGTTTTGTGTCTTCGCATTCATTTCTTCCTTAATAACACTGAGCTTGTCCGAGAAGGTGTGTAAATTTCTTGAGATAGATAAATTTCTTGTGAATTACTTTTTTTCCAGTACTCAAAGGTCAACTTGACATTCAAACTGGGTGTGATTCAGCAGATGTGGCATGAGACTATGGTATTATATCTTTCACATCAATTTCCATATGTCTATTTGCAGGTCTGAAAGTTGTTCAGGACGGTCAAATTTTAGTAAAGCTGATTATCTCTTTAGGATGATACTGATTTAAAATTTCAGTTGTATGACTTACATAAACAAAACCCGCATAAACAATAATGAACTAATTTTACAAATGAAAAATTTTAAAGGGAGGTGGGAATCTGATGGAACAATTGTGATTGGAAAACATAGCCCAAAGATAATGGCTGGTATGGAGACAGGGACATCTCAAAAGATGCAGCAAAAAGTGGCACATGGTCCAAAGTATGGAAAGAGAAAAGGGTTTGTGATGATTTTCAGTTGTGGCTGTGAAGTAATGTGGAAGGTGAAACACATGTACATAAATGGGTATATGGACCAGTCAGTGCCTTGGATTGTCCTGATGGGTAGCTAACAGGACACTTGCAAACATTTAATTTTCACATCTTGTATATTTATTGAATAATTAAAACATTTATGTAATAGATTCACTTCTGCGACCTAAAAGTAATTTTAACTTTGTTTCTCATGGTAATGAATGTTTAGGAATCACACCCCTGCAGGTGCTGACTATCTCCAGTGCAAAGGGATGCTAAGGTTTCAAAAGATCTTGCAAGGGGAAACAACTTAAATGATATCTTCCTCAAAGTGTGGGCTTTGTTGTCTGGTGCCTTTGAGGTCCTAAATCAAGGCCCACTGAAATCATGGAAAAGGCTGGAAAACTGAGATAAGAAATGGGAATAAAGTAGTATGTGCTGAGAGCAAATATAAAGCAACTTAGGAACATCTCATCTTCATGTACTTTAGGGAAATGAATAACTAAGTAAGAATACCGAAAAAAGGAAACATGATTTGGAACAAATGACTCATTTCACACTAGGAGTTCAGCATGGAGCCTTTGCTCTTGCCTGGGTGCACTGAAACCGCCTCTAGTGGGAATGACTGCGGATGATTTTGAAGCATTTACATGCACACAGAAACACACTGGAGGGAGGAGGTAGCATCTCAATGATGCTGATTAATGAACTGGTTGAATAAAAGCAAACATGCTCTTTACTTTGCACGGGGAAATGCTCAAGGGGAGGCTTTTGAGATGAGAACGCTCCAAGCAATTTTGTTTTGTGTTCGTCATTATTCAAAAATGTCGTAAGATCTAAGTTTTTATGAGCTAAAGGTTATTGTGTCAAGGCAATTGAGAAGTATGTGAAATCGGTGCAAGGGTGCTGTGCCCAGCCATTGAATCTGGCTTCCTGTTGATGATTTATCAGCAGGAGCATTTCCTCTGCAGTTCGTAGGAGTGGGAAGGTTTATGTGTCTGCACAGAGGTGTGGATTTTCCTTCTCCTTCTGTTGTATTCAGCAGTTCTATTTTCTCACTCTCCCAGATTACTTATAAAGGTAGATTTTAAATGAAAATATATTGGATGGGAATTTTCATTAGCTGTTGATTTAAAAGTTTGATTGCCATTGTAATACCTGGAACCTGAAACCTTAATTTTTACTGGATCTTCAGAGTGAGGTTGCTCACCAGATTCAAAGTTAAAATGGAAGTAATGAGCCTCACTGACACTGGAGGTTTCCATCCAGCTGGGTTTATCTTGAGTCATTTGAACTCGGGAGGCACAGGAGCAGAGCCTCCTGCACTTGGCCTGGTTTGACATTTTGTATGGGAGAAGTTTACTAAATTCTGCCTCAGATAAGATTAAATATTTTAATTTTCAGGGATGATTGGGTCTGGGCTTTTGAGACCACCTCTAATTTTAATTAAAAAACAAACCCAAACCACTCTACCATCAAAAAACATTGTTCTAAAATTATGTGAAGTTAATATGTGTGGGCTATTTTTTTTTCTGTTTTAAAATGAAGTGCCTTAACTGTCCAGTTCTGCTGTGATATGCTTTGTTTTAGATACTAGGTCACATGCTTTTTTTTTTTTTTAAAGGTTACACCTTCTTTTTTTTTTTTTTTTAAAAAATGAAGTCAATTTAAACCTGTGCAGAAAAGATCTTCCTCAAGTACTGGTAGTAAGTCTGCAAAACACAGCCATGATCCTTTAATAAGGGGCAGTTCTGCCATGATATTGTTTACTGTGTTACACTTCTCTTAGAGGGAAGGCTATCTCTCTGTTCAGGGAAAGATTTTTTTATGCAAAATACTGTGAGTTTTTTTGACCTGAATGGGTAAAAGCAAATCTTTTTTAAGCCTTATCAGGACTTCCTGGGAATGAGTTCATAATCTCCTGCTTATTGTTATGGAAAGTTAAGTTCAGAGACTAATTTATCCACAACTAAAATATAATTTCCTGTCATTTTTGGCAGCAAAATTTGTTTCAGGATTATGTTCTTCTGAAGAATTTAGGGTGGTGATGAAACTAAGATGAAGATGTTTGGGGTTAATACACTCTTGATTCACGTGAACAGAACCTTTTAACAGAGAAGGAAACCATTTCCTGTCCTGATTTATTGAATGAGAATTAACTTTGACAAATCCAGAACCTCAGAATGTGATTTGACCTTTCCCACATGTGTGTGTGTTAAATATAAAGTCTATTGTCATAAGCAATCAGGAAAGGAGTTCCCAAGACTATGCAAGTAATTTTGGGTAAACAAGGTGAATTATGTAACTAAATTGGTTCATGTTATCATGAATGATATTATGTTTGATAGACAAACCCTAAAATATGCATAGATAATATTGTTTATCTATCATGCTTCCCAGGCAGAATTTTAAATGTTTTACATTATTATTGTTATTTATAGTGTCTCACTGCAGTGATAATGGCTTTAATGTTATCTAGGTTTGGCCAAATATAGTAATCTCTGTGCTATAAAAGGAGGCTTGAAGTCCCCTGTAAAAGGATAAAGGTTGGCTTTGTCATTGAAATTCCTTTGATGAACTGTTTCAAGAAGCTTATTTTAGGGCTGGCATCCAAGTGCAGTAAAAGTGACAGTTTCCTCTCTTCTCCCCTTCACATAATTCTTATGAATCATATACTCAGCAACATTAACCTGCTCTCAGAGTTTTTTAAATGTCTCAACAACTTGAACTAAACCGTTTGCAGAAATGAAACAAACCATTTCCTTTGTAAATGAAAAACATTTGTATCTTGTCTTCTGATTTAATAACATTCTAACACCAGAAATTTCTCCCCTTAAAAATGACCAATTAGTTGCACTTTATCTGACTGTCAGAATATTCAGACCAGCTGTATCAACTTAACCTCTTCCCTTTTAGGTGTCGTGATGCTTAATTAGTTGCTTATGAAGTGTGTTAAATTCTTGGGTTGCAAGGTGCTATGGAATTGTGAGCTATGACATTTGAGGAAAATATCAACTAAGCAAACATCTTTTTTCTCCCTCCTCCCGCTGTCCTCGCACACAGAACATCCAGTCTTAATGTTTCTTGGTGGTAAAGAACTTATCAATATAAATAGTAGAAAAAAGCTGAACTCTGATTGCAGCGAGTAGGAGGGTTCCCAGGGCACAGCTGTAACTGGGCATGTTAGGGCTGTGGCTTCCCAAAGCAAGGTGCTGCTTAGTGGTATATTCTTGTTTTGGAGGCTTGCTAACAGTGCCTTTCGAAATGCTGAATGGCTTTATAATGAGATATATCTTACCAAGCCCAGGTCAGACAGCAGATTGCCTTTGGAGGTGGTTATACCAATGGAGCGCTTTTGCTCAGGAGCTCATCTAAACTCTATTTTCATGCTTTTTCATAGGAGGTTATTGAAGCTAAGTAGAAACCAGTTTAATTTTACTCTCCTTAGTAAATAAAACTACAGTATGGTAGTACTTCTAACAGTTTTTCCATGGATATTTTCACAGATTTTACAGTCTCTTGTCTGAGCCAAAGTTTGTGTAGCTTAAATTTCTATGGAAAGCCTCTCATTGCCAGGAAGGGGCAGGAGCAATAGCTTTTTTAATATTTACTGTATGATCCATCTTTCTCCTCATCTTCTTTCTTTTTTGTGGGGAGGCGGAATGAAAACTGATAGTTTATGTTTGAAGATGAGAAAGAGCAGCATTAAGAAGGAGAAAGCTCAAGAGCTGTTTTTATCCATGTCTTGCTTCCTGGTGCTGCCAGTCTGTGAGCTTTGATTTCCTCCCAGAATGTGTTCGTGAGTTGGTTGGTTGTTTCTCAGAATGGAGTCGTGGAAAGATCTTTCCCTGCTTTTCTTTATTTGAGGCATATTTGAGGCCCACAAGTTACTTTTGCAGGTAGGTGGGGGAAACCGTGTAGGTTTTCTGTGAGTTCAGAGGCCCCCAGGATGTGATTGCTGTAACTTCTGGTTGAAGCTGTAGGATGAGAAAAGTGAGTAGGAGGGAAATGAGCCTGCCCACGCCTTTTCCCACATGACAGCAGTGAATTTTACCTATGTGAGAACTCTTCTGTTTGTGTCAAGAGCCATCTCCTTGGAGCTTCACCTGCACCTTCTGGGGGTGAGTGTTTGCTTTTTAACGTTGCAGAAAATTTAACTTCAAAAAATAAGTTAGCAGTAATTTTTAGGAAGCATGGGAGTAGGTTTCACCCACAGAAGGTGAATTACTCTGCTCTTAACACCACTAATCACCAGACTCTTCCTAGCCAATTTGTTGTTTTCAAGACAAAAAACCAGAGTCTTTTGGAGAGCAGCATTCAAGCTAAAATTCATGTGTAAAGAAATTCACTTCTTTTGCAGCCATTGTTACACCTGGGCTCGACATCAAAGCTGTGCAATAAGGCTGACAATTAATATTAAAGGGGTATTTCAACCCACAGTCACTCCCTCTTTATAATACATTTCTGTTAGTGGTTCAGTCATGAAAATTTCTAAGCTAAAGAATGGAGCAGGTTTATATATTTTAGCAAATCTACCTCTTTGTGCATATGCACAGCAACCTTTAAGAAGAATAAATACTTGTTTAAGTGTGATCTTCCTCTTTAAACTGGGATTATATTGTGATCTTGGTCCCTACTGGGAGCCCCTGGTGTCTCCAGGGGCATGAGTGAGCCTTGTACTCTCTGAAGAACAAAACAGACAAATAACTGGCTGCAAGGCACCCCACTGGATGCACTGCTTAAAACACGTGTGTTGTAATGAAGATAACATCCCAAAAGTGCAGTGTGCCAGGTGACTGCAGATCTGCAGCCACCAGCAAGCCATCAGCAATTAGGAAGGGCCTGTGATGTATAATTCAGACCCTGCTATTCCGAGTTTATACAAAGGCCTGTGAAGTTCACAGGGTGATGGATTGAAGAGTGTTAGATGTTTTAATGATGAAATACTGTGAATAGTAATTTGGAGAGAATAATGAAGGTGCCTGCAGAAGTTTACAGAGCAGTATTTTAACTCATCAATGGTATTTGATTTCCCTTTTGTTTCAATAGTACTAAAAATAAATTAAATTTTGAAATGTACATCTAACTGCTAATTGGCCTGATTAAAAAAAATGTATCAAATTTATAGGGGAAAAAAGCATAAAACTAAGTTTATTCAACTAATTCACCCCCAGTCCTCTGTATTCTGCAGTAACCTTGACAAGAAAAATTCAGTATTCTCTGAACAAAACTTTACTTTTGTGAAGCCTTGCTTTTACAGACTCGCTTTCCTCCTTAAAGACTTGGTTAAATTTCAGTTGATGAACTGCTTTGTCATGTAGTTAACATGCAAAGTGGCTTTAAGAACTTTGAGTTTACATAACATTTGAAGAGGTTCTTGTTAAAATCGTCCTACCTTTTTACTTCCTCCTTAGACAATAATGACTGAAAAGCAAAAATGAGTTAAACTTTTTAATCTGTAATGCACTGAACTTTGCAAAACTATTTAAAGCCATCTTATAGAAGCTATAAAACAGAGGCACAGTTTTGGAATGGAGATGGATTAACTTCTCTTGTCTTATACTATATTTATATCCCTCAACAATTGCTGCTAATTTGTGCATCTGTTCTTACTGGTGTATATATAATTTTGACACTGGATAAATAATGAATAAGAGACAAAAGCTGAAACCAATTAGTGGAGAAGAGCTCTCAAGTGGTCTGGCATCCTGTGACTCGAGTTAGTACATTGCTAACTTGAGTCTATGTCCTCCAGTAACTGAAAGTCATGCTGTATGTTTTAAACTTCCTCTTTTTTATTAATTTTGCTTTATAGTAAGTGGTGGAAAAGTTAGGGAGAAGCTGGTACTGACTGTGCAGGCTGCATAATTCCATAAATGGTGTTTTTATAAGAAACCAAGCTAAGAACAGGTCACTTCAGAAACAGAGCTAACAGAAATGAGGAGCACCAGAGGAGTGCACAAAAGAGCACAGGAGGCAAAAGACCAAAGAGATTAAATTAATTTCATCTCACGCACCCCACTGGCATGGCATTGCCCTTGGGGAATGATAGAATTGCTCTTTTTAGAAAACAGAGATTTTTCTGTGTCCATTCGTGTTTCTGTTACAAAGCCCAAGAAAGATGCACACAGTTTTAAATGGCAGAAATAGGGATTTATAAGACTGTGGAGATTCTGAGAACTTGGAATTTTGCAGATAGTTTTCAGAGATTGGAAAGAAGCGTACGTGTGATACTATTTAAAAAGCAAACAACATATAGGACTATAGGTATTACCTTCCCTGGCCAGCAGGGATCTTTGTGGTTGCTATATATGTGTTTGGCAAATATCTGAATCCCTCAAAGACACTGAGAAAGTCTAAGTATATTCTTGACCAGTAACCATGTCCCTGTTTGAACCAACCTCCTTAAGTATATATGAGGATCATCAATGCTTGAAATCAACTCGCTCAACTCCAGTTCTACAGAACTGACTCTGAAGACCAAAAACCTGTTGCAGTGATCACTTGTAAAACTTGGATCTTTGTGACTGTCATTGGAATATTCTTTCTTAACCTTCTGTTGCAGAGATCTCCCCAGAAAGCGGAATGCAGAAGGCTGGATGACCAGGGCTTTGTTTGGGTGTAAGATCATCTGTAAATGCCTGTTTGTCCCCATCAGTAGTTGTGCAGAGCATCTGGAAGCACAAACTTGCCCTCTCACATGAAGAAGCAGCTTGAATGTATGAGGAAATAGGGAATTTTTCCAGCAGAGGTGCAGTAGTGACACTTTGATCCACTGTGTCAGCTCATTCTTTTGGAGTTTTTTGATTTTGGTGGTTTGGGTAGGTTTTTTAACTGTGAGCATGATTCTTTGCAGAGGCTGATCAAACACTGGCTCCATTCCTGCTCACTGTGGGGAATTGTTGCTAATAGAAGGTTACTAGGACAACCCTCCTCCTTCTGACAACTACTTAATTTCTGTTATCTCCCAGGCCTGGCAGACCCACACATCAGTGTGAATGCAGGAGAACTTTGGAGAGATGCTTTGTGATATCCTGGACCATGAAGGAGCTGAGAGACCTATGTCCAGAGCTGATGGGATATTAGTGGGGAGGGGAGGTAGGCAAAAAATACAGTAAAGACAAAAAAACCTTGGAAAGAAAGGAGCAAATTTACCAATTGTTAGTAATGACTGGAGGAAAGGAGAAGGGAGAATGGAAACGAGACGTAAGCAGTTTTAGATAGTGGACATTCATGTGCCATAGCAGTTCTGGTGGAGAGGCTCCAGTCTTGGGAACATGCACATCAATGCACTGCTGCTTTGTGCCTTGGCTGTTTCCAAAGAATGAGCTAATAAGAATCAATTTGTTGAACAAAACAAACAAATCTTTGGCTTCTGCTCAAGGGAACTTGAGCAATTGCAGTTACAGATCAGTCTTCAACAAAAGCCAAGAGCTGATCCATAAAAGTATAATTATTCTGTTTCATTTGGAACCTTTTGTTCTGGATTGCATTCAAAACTACTGTAAGCCCCTTTGTAAGATTCATTTTCTTTCCAGGCAGGAGAAAAAGAGGCCTTTTGATTTAATAGTTCTACTTCGTTTCAATTAAAAAGGAGAAAAACTGGATAAAACTCACATAGTCCTTGCTTTTCTTCCCTAACATGCTTCCCTTCTGTGGAATAGCAGCCTGCAGGTCATAGCTTAGGATGACAGGTCTCATGTAGAGACAAAGTAGTGTTATGGAGTATAAATGCTAGGTGATATTCTGTTTTTAAGGTCCAGTATTCTTTGAAATTTTCATCTGCAAACTGAATAAAATTTTGTTATTGAAATTGGAAATGATTACGAATTTCTTGCAATGCCCAGAAACATTGAAATTGCAGATGTGGCTTACCTGCTGAGCTCCTTTTTCTTGGAAGTATGTAATGGTGGAAGGAGTAAATTGAAAATAGTGTCTTGTCTGAAAAATTAAAAACTGAGATTGACAATGATTTCTTTAATTTAACTGGGTAGTGAGACTGATTAGAGTTCAGAAATGCCTGGTTCCCATTACAGAAACATCCCAAAGACTAGATCTTGAAGGCTCTGCCCTGCCTGGACTGCTGAGGAGTTGTGTCAAAGGAACTACCAGGGAGTGTGTGCAACCACATGTACTCTTTGTGCTGGGACTTCTCGTGAGTGCTGGGGACTTCTCGTGAGTGCTGGCTGTATCTGCAGGGGGAGTGAGTGCTGCGTTTTGGCTGGGGCCAAAATGCCAAAGGGGCCTCTTTATGTTTCCCACTAAAATGAAAACCCAGCGAAATTAATTAATTCAGTTGGCATTCCACGTGACAGAAAGTGCAACACAGAGGTAGTGAAGATCTGAAGAGACACAAGTGGTGAGGCGTGGCAATGAGTCACACCGTGCTCATCCGGGAGTGTAGAGGCTCGACCCACATGCTGGTGTAGGTTATCTGGATTCAGTTTTCCCATGTACCAGAGGGCATTTGAGGCCACATCTCCTAGGAGAGGCCATAAATGAAGAAGGCATCCTCATTCTCTTTTGTTAACTGTTTCATTTTTTTATATAAAAGAATCAAACCCCTGAGCAGCGGCTTGAATCTCACTGTCCCATGTCACAGAGCGCATCATAATCAGTAGGGCAGAGCGGAGCGCTTGCTGTCTTTGCCTCTAATTATTCTCAGTATTTTATATGTAATGAGCAGCTGCAACACGAGGTCCTGAGGGCACCCCTGTTCCCAATCCAAAATAGCCAATTGTCCAGTTCAGGCTGGATTCAGGCAGAGGAAAAATTAGATCCATGTTTTCTCACATCTCGGGTGAAGGGTCTTATGAGACAGTTTCCTTGCTTGCATTCTCACTCCATTTCCTTATAAATAGCAGGCTTTTGAAAAATACCAAAAAATCAAGAATACAAATTTCTGTATGCATTTCTGTACCTTAAAGATGTGCCAGTCTGTTGTGACAGGCTAGTGGTATTTTATCTGGCAGGAATTTTGGTTCCCAGGAAAGATTTGGCTACAGTCATGAAGTAGGCAGTACAGATGTGGTAGGGATGATCTTAAATGCTGGACACATACCGTTTCTTATTGTAGCTGCTGACTTAGTCTGAGCCCTGTGTGTATTTCTTAATTCAAACAAAAAAAAACAACCAAAAAAAGAAATTAAATAACAGTCAAGTATTCCTGCAAGATGCTATCACGGGGCTCAAACTGAAGTGAAAAATTACCTGCCAGGGTTTCTAACCTCAGTGGTCCTTGATTAACCACAGTATGTCTGAAGTAGCCAGGAGATGCAGAGGCCAGATGGTTCCTGGGGATGATTTGCTTTTGCCTTTGACTGCTGTTAACTTCTTTTCTGGTTCTGTTTATAAGGATTCTGGTGACTGGCTGTTGTCAGCAGGAATTTTTTTTTTCGGTTGCATAAGGACTGAGAAAACAGTATCTGTCTGACTCTTCCACAGTGAATGGCTTTCAAGTTAAGCCGTGGCTGCAGTTATTGTGCTCTAGCTGTGACACTATAAATAAAGTTATTAACAGCAATATGTAAATGGGTTTCTATTTTTGTTCCCTGTATTGTTTGCAAAATCTAGGGCAGTTATTCAGTAAGAATCATCTGCTGTTTAGCACTGAGCCTACCAGCATTTGATGCTGTGTGGGCTGCTGCTTTTCTTTCTTTCTTTTTCTTTCTCTCTTTCTCTCTTTCTTTCTCCCTTTCTCCCTTTTTCTGTTTTTCTCTCTCTTTCCCCCTTTCTCTCCTTCTCTCTCTCTCTTCCTCCCTTCCTTCCTTCTTTCCTTCCTTTGCTTTTAGAATCCAGCACTTTTGCAAGTTTATTTATTGTACTATATAAGAAATAGAGTAGCTGTACTAAGCATTTTCAGACTTTCAGAGAGTGGCTTGGTACTTAAGAATAGAGTCATCTCTTGGTATCTGAACTATAGGAGCATTAAAACCAGCCATACAAACACCAAATACCACAGCTGCCATTTGCCTTTGTGCACATCTTGCATATTCCAGTTTGTCCAAAGATCTTTATGGTTTGTGTTTTGTTTGCATGCTCTTTCCAGTGCCCTCTCCATTGCCCCAGGTCTGCCTGACAGCCTCAGGCCCTGTTGGTGCTGGAAACCTGAATTACCACGTTAATTCAGGCAGTTACAGCACAGACCCTGAG
Organism: Manacus vitellinus; assembly: GCF_001715985.3. Lineage (NCBI taxonomy): Eukaryota > Metazoa > Chordata > Aves > Passeriformes > Pipridae > Manacus > Manacus vitellinus. The sequence continues at coordinate 3,982,126 of NW_021939632.1, forward strand.
GGAGAGAACAGATGTGTTGTTTAAGAAACACTTTACTACAGTCATGGTGACTCCTGTCTGGAAGAGCAAATTATTCTAATCCAAGGCATCTGTTAGAAACCTGAATGTGTCTATGCTGGGGACAGGATCTGTGTGGCTGTTAGCATGGACACTGTAAATGACATTTCATGAGGCAGTTTGTTCAAACTTCTCCCTTCTCTGCAAGTTAATTTAGCTCTGGCTCCCCCAGATCCCCTACAGGAAAGTCCCATCCTGTTTGTACTGTGACTCATTAGCCACAATTTTATTGCCAGCTGTGTTAGCCTTCAGATGGGCATGTGTCCTCCCAGGCACTTGAATTCTATTTCATGCAGCTTTGTGAAAGGCCACAGTAACATTGGGACAGTAGCAAGCCATGTCTCCAGTTTCCCTCCTCACTTGAAGTAGCAGATAGTTTTGTGATGTATATGACAGATGAACATACAGGAGTGTTTTGAAGTTGTGACACCCACTGTTCTGAACTGAACTTATCCTTTCAAATGCCAGGCACTATATTTTGGTTTTTTGTTTTTCATCTTCAAGCCAAAATTGCTGCTACTGCAGTGGCATAGAAAGGAAGGAGAAATTAGCTAGATGGTTTTGCATAGATGTAGAAAGATCTGACACAGTAGCTTTCCTCTTATTTTTATGGTCTGAGACACATTACCATATTTAAAGTGGTCCCCAGGGTGGCTTTCTATGCTATAGAAAAGATCTGGTCAGACTCTATTGATTTTATTGATATTAGTTCACTCATAAACTAATAGCTATTTACAGGAACTACATTTGGAGATAATATTTTGCGAATATTGAGAGCAGCAAGCAAATGGCTTAGTGAAATATCGTAATGCATTAACAGAGAAATTAAATTTTCTAGTGGAAAATGCAAGAGAAAAGCCGTTTCTTTATACACAGATCTATTATTCTGGTGGTGGCAATTACAGTAATTCTCTTGAAATCAAGTTAAAATTATATGCCTGCTTCATTATGAGAAGAAACCACTGATTGCAAAAATCAGGGGAGATTCAGTGGAAAGTTAAAGAGATTCACAGATGCAGTGGGCAGAGCTGCCTTGCCACGGTCCCTGCTCCAGCATCTCAGGAGGAGGGTTTCTTTGGATGTTTCCTGGACTTGTGAGGCCAGGATTCACATTCCTGCTTTGCCATGGTTTTCCCATGTGTCCATGAGCACCTTTATGTATTTTCTTTATTTACCATACTGCTGTCTCTGGAAAAAATAGCATGGTGTTGCTTTTCTAGCACCTCTGACATTTTAATAATTGCTTAATGCCAGTGTTTACTACCTATGAAATCACGGACGTATGCAAAGTATTTGGAACATGAGATACATTAGAGGCTGAGGAGATGCATAGAATTTCATATTCCTGTTCAAGGATCATCTTTGCAAAGAAATTCTCACTTAGTGAACTCACCTGAACTGCCTTCTAAGGAGGAGTAGTTTTAATGCTGCTATCTATTATACATAATTTAATTATATTTACAGTGTTTCTCCGTGGCAGCTGGATTTTTCTGGGTCACCAAAGGGAACCAAAGATAGATGTCAGCTCAAGTGCCACTGATCAATTGAGATGTGATGGTAGACCTCATCTTAAAAAGGAAACAAACCTCTTAGTGTTAAATTGTATTCCTCGTAAAGTTGGGGGAACTTTACTTGTGAGTTGAGGGTATCTATTCATTACTGGTTCTTATCAGGTAAGGAATATCAATGCTGTGTATAACAACCAGATAATGAGTTCAATTTGCTGCCAGATTTTTTCCTTTTTTGTTTTATTCTGAAATTGCAACCAATCTCCCTTCTCATTGAAAACATCATGTACTTTATTATTAAATTTATTATCAGGTTTATTTATTAATTAATAACACATTGATCCCTCAGTTAATGAGCTGTACCATTTTCTTTGAAAATAACTGACCCAGAGTTATGCCTTCATGTTAAAGTTCTCCATTGATGCTGTGTTGGTGTTTGTCAGAAAGGTGGCGATTATAAAGTGTGCACGGTTAAGTTTCTCTAAATGCTTTGGGTCCATTTCTCTTCACAGTTTCATTGGTGTAATTTAGAAACACAACTGCTCAATTACATTTAAAAGTCTAGAAATGAGGAGGCAATGAGTCAACTTGTCTACTGTTCCAAAAAGGGCAGGAAGACTCATGTTCCTATTCTTCAGCACTCACTTTTCTCACCAAATGGCCACTTGGTATTCTTGATCTAATAAGCTCACAAACACCCTCACAAACACACAACTGTTGTGTGTACAGCTGTGTGTTTGTTATGTGTACAGAGCATCACATCACTTGTCTGTTCTCAGCTGATCCATGAAAGAGTCTGTGTATTTTGCTACCTACTCACTTTGGGAAAGGCACAGTTGCTCTTTAATTTTTTAAATTACAACATTTCTATACTAGTGTAATGCATTCATTATGCAATGACTTTCCAGAGGGAAAAACCCTGACATGACAGAGCAAATAAGTCCCAAAAGGACAGGGCACTGGGACAGCTAGTGGAAAGAGTGAAGTAGTAAGTTGGGTTGAAATGACTGCTGCATGCAGAATTACTGCAGCTTTTTGGTTAGGGAGTACAAAAGCATTGTTGTTTGCATAAATATCCATGATATCGGGGAAGAACAGATTGAAGACAGTTTTCACAGCTATGAAGAGCTCATTCTTTCTCCATCAAGTACACAGACCTTAGCAATATGTAACAGAAAGCATCACAAAACCTGAGTAGATGATTTAATCTCTATACCATGTGCCTGACACGGGATATACATGTGAAACTGTTAACTGTGACAAAATTTATTACTCTCTTGCCTTCTCTGACAACTGATTGATTGTTAGCATACAGCCAACTTTAAGACAACAGGTTGTCTTTTGCTTTAATGCTTAAGTTTTTCATTGTTTCTCTTTCCAACTGTGCTGCTTCAATCACTTTTGCAAGCTTTTCTCTTGAATAGAGGGCAGGGAAGAATAGTGCCTTCCTGCCCTGAATAGGCTAAAGCTGTGTTCATCCCTTCTTTCAGAATTCTCTTAGTTCTGTCTTTCTTCTTGTTGGTTTATGGCAGGATTTTAACATCAGTGATTGCTCTAATCCCGGAAAACAGACTGCAAGAGTGCTCACAGGAAAAAGCATACCTGAAGTTTGAAAACCAGAAAATAACATGGCTTTTCCTTTCTGTTTTATATGCAGTTATGGATTTCAGGCTGTCTTGTGGAACAAATGAATGTGAGATTTAGTTTGGTGTGGGCTGGATTCAGCTCCAGTTTGGACAGACCTGCCAGCTCTTTTGTACTCATCAGGCAGATCTGGGTGAGTTTGGTCTTGCTTGGAGCCACAGCCGAGACACATGGTCAGGGCCAGCAGTATCTGTGGTTCCTTCCTGCAAAAGGTCACACCTATCCCTCAACTTTGCCTTCTTAAAGTTTCTTAGAGATGGAATGGATCTGCTATCTCTCTCGTTTACATGGTTTTTTCCCATGACCAGAACAATTGGAAAAAAATTCACATTCCCATTGGTCCCTTCTTAGATACGTGAAAAAGGTCCATAGTTCCTCCTTCTTAATAACACAAAATCTCATTTAGGATGCTTGAATTCCTTTTTTAGGCAGCAGCATCTAATTCGGCTGGCAGTGATAGAGTAATAAATTCCTTTTGTCTCAAAGATATCTATAATGTGTTCCACCTATAGTTTGCTGGTAGCCACTGCATATCTATCTTTATTTGGTTTTGCCTTCCTCAAATAGTTTTTCTTCCCAAAAGGCTATTTATTACTCCTGTTTCCAGTGAAAAATCAATCTGGTTAAATTTAGCCTGCTGAAATAGGGAAAACTTTTAACTCAAAATGTTTAGAGGAAGAGGACAGCAAGTTTTTCATGTTTAAAATAAAGAAATGAGTACTGATACTGCTTAGCTATAGCTAAGTTCCAGTAGCTGGGGCTGCTACTCAAGCTTGTAAACTGCAAACCTAGGGAGGTCATGGAGGAAAAACTTTTCCTTGCATGACTGGTGCATTCTTCCCCTTCTGGCTTGAGATTTCAGGATCTAAATTTCTTCTAATTTCCTGTGTTGATAGTGAAGGACAGAGCACGGGCATTGAGGTGAGGAGCTCTGACCATGATGGAGAGTACGGTGCCATTTTTCTCAGCAGCTCCTGAGCGCCAGCAGGACCAGACACTCTCCATGGGGCATTCCCAGGAGCACATTCCTAACAGAGCTGCGGCCCAGCATTTGTGCTGGGGATGTGCATCTCCCAGCTGAGCCCCCCAGGCCCTTCTGACCTCCAGTAACACTCGCTTGAGAGCAAACATGGGAAAATCACGTAAAGGCAGGGCTCTGCAGTTTATATCTTTGCAGTGAGCCGTGCTGTCGTCATGCAGTGGCTCTGGATGGCAGCCTGCATGTTGCCACCGGTGTCTTCAAGAGGCCATCTGGTCTCCTGCTTCTTTGTGGGTTTTTGCTGTCACCATATTCAGTTGGCATGGTCTTCCAAAGTGAACTCCTCAAATATGGGATGTGGGTTTGGTTTACATTTTTGGCAACTTGGGAAGAGCAGCAGGAGGCTTTCTGCCTTTTGCTGTAAAGAAATAGGTGAAAAGGCTCACAGTTTTCTGGGGTTTTGGTTTTGTAGGGGTTTTGTGTATATTTCCTCCTTTTTTGTGTTATTCTCTCTTTTGAGTATTCCTTTGCTTATCAAAGCATTTGTGTACATATGTGCCTTCTCACCCTCTTGAGCAAGGGGGAGCCACCAGTTAAGATGGAGCACTGTCATGGTGCAGGACAGAGTCCCACTTCCCAAGGGGGAGCTGTGCCAGCTGATGTGTCACACAGAAGTACCAGGGCTCATTTGAAACAACAGGTGATTTCCAATACTAAATGGATCTTCTCCAAAATGACCATTTATGTTTAGGACAGAGAGTGTTTTTGTTTTTTTTTTACTGTTGTGGTTTTTTCCATGATCATAGGAAAAGGAAAAAATTTAACCTCTGGTCTGTCTGATGTCTTGCTGTTCTGGAAAACATTTTCTGCATTGCTAAGGCTAAGTTCTTAGCCTGTCACATAGACATCCCTAGGGAGAAGGCTGATGTTCTGTTGAGACCTGTGTAGTCTAGAAGTAGCTTGCAGTCCTTGCTGGACCAGTCACTGAGCTGTCACTCTGCACAATGATCTGTGTGGGCCACTTCACTCTCCCTGGGTGGGCTTTGCTGCCTACACATGTTGCCTGATCACAGTCCTCAGCTTGTTTTGGTTTGTCCTTTTGTTGTTGCTGCTCTCAAATTCAGGAGGGAAAGAGCATGGTGAGATGTCCTCAGTGTTTCTGGAGCTGAAATCCTATTTCGTGCATAGGGTGAGTAGAAGAGAGAGCACACAGAGGACTTCCATGCCAACCCATCCCCAAGTAGCTATAGTTAGGAAAGAGAGACTGGGTCTGTCTTGATGCTGTGTCTATCCTAGGAGCTTCTAGATGAACTTAATACTATGTTTATGCCACTAGAGCTGGAAAATAACTTCTGGGCTTACAGTGCTAGAGAGGAAATGGCTGCTAAATGGACATCCAAGTGCGAAAATTGACTCATTTACTGAACTGGTCAGGAGATGCTCCCACCTTGGAGATACTCAAAAGACATCTGAACATGGTCTTGGGTAGCCACCTCTAAGTGGCCCTGCTTGAGCAGAGGGTTAGACAAGATGACCTCCGGGGGTCCCTTCCAAACTCAACCATTCTGTGATTCCGTGAAAGCCTAATTCGGTGTTAAGAGCTCAACACAGCCTTTCGAGTGAGACTTTTGTCATCTGCATCCCAATCCATCCTTCTTTATTCTTCCTTGTTCATAGTATGACTTAATGACATGCAACACCCACAACAGTGGAATGTGTTGGAAAATAACAGTAGCACCCTGAGACATTGTCCTCACCATTAGCCAGGTGAGTTCACTGACAAGTGTCTACAGCAGCTGGTTTCCTTTTGTTACACCTTTGCTTGTGAATGCTTGTATCTAGTGAACCATGGTTACTTTATTATGACACATTAACTTTTTCTTCCCTTGTAGGTAGCACTCGTTGTGGTAAAATATCATGGCTTTGATTCACATCCAGTCAGATGCACTTTGCAGTTATTATAAGTCATTAAACCTCACCAAGTCTGGGGTTTTGTTCTGTTTCCCATGCAGTGCCTGTGGTGTTTGGTTTCCAGCAACACATGGTGTTTATATTCATGACTGGCATTACCGTTGTGATGGTGATAGGGTTTGTGTTTCTTGCCTTGCTTGATTTATGTTGCGGCTGGCGTGCATGGCACGCACATGTCTCGAAATAGAACACGACTGGTTTTTTTGTTTTTACATTAGAAGCACTGATGATTTAATTTAGCATTTTGAATAATCCTGCATTTGCAGGGAAACCTGTGTTGTGTCCCTCCTTTGATAACTGTACTGGCTTCAAACATTAAGGGCTGCACTTCAATCTCTGTAGATGTGTGTGGTTCTTAAATGTCTCATGTGGTTTCCTGCTTCCCACCTTGTCCTTGGCTCTTGCTACTCCTTACACTCTTCTTTGCTTTCAGCCAAGATCTCTCCCCTTGCAACACTCTTGCTAAGAAAGTTCTGCTTTGCCATCTTTTGTCATTGAAAGATCCTGTGATGCTTCTGTCTCGAGGTAGGTCGGTTGTGCAGTCACAGCAAGGATAACCTGACTTACAGGAGATAGTTTGAAGTGGCCTACAGTGGTAGGACCCCACGTGCAGAGGGATGGACCTGGACCTGTCCAGGTATATCTTTACTATTGTGTGAATGCATTACAGACCAAAAAATGGGAAAGCTTAGCTCAGCACATTGGGAATTTTCTCCTTGTCTCTGCATCCCAGCTGTGCCTCCCTCCATTTCCCCTCAGTCTGCCTGTGCACTGTGTGAAGCACTGTGCAGGGAGCATCAAGCACCCTGCCCATGGAGGCCTCACAGGTCACCTCACAGTGGTGGTTTTGGTAAGAGCCAAGCTCAGGCAGAGGCTGAAATTCCAGTGGCAGCAACAGCAGCCAGAGCTGTGTTTCCAACCTGCCCCATGCTGCCCATCAGACATGGACTAGTGGACTCAGCAGGAGCCAGCAGCTGTGGGATGTTCCAGTCCATGTATCTGCCTTTCCTGTTCCTCTGCCTGAGGCTTGGGTGAGAGCAGGTAGGTATCAGCCTGGTCTGTAAGCAGAGGGGAGGATGGCAGGATCTGCCATCAGACTCCTTTTCATCTTTCTTCCCTGTCAGTGTCATGAGCCACTTAGGGCAACAGGCAGAAACTGAGCTTGCCTTCTACAGTGATGAAATCTTTAGCCAGTCCTTGCTGGAAATAGGAACTGAAATAGGAGCTTAGGAAAGTATTCACCTCTACCCTATAACACAATTTGTGGTACTTTTCAACCAAAATAAAGCAGAAAGAATTTTTTAAAAACTTATAAAATTAATGATAACTCCTTTTCTTCTTTGTCTTTCCCAGAAATAAATCATTTTCTGTATTTTTTGAGGTCATACCCTGGTCACTGCTGGACAAAACCCAATCAGATGGTAAATCTGAAGACAGTGCTGGAGTGGAAAATATATCAAGAGCTCTGAAGCCATTACAACATTTTAATTACATGCTAAACTGGTTTTTCCACAAAACAGTAGCCTTCCAGATGAAGGGACTAGGACTCAGGACTGATAATAGTTGCTGATGTCCAGGCTGCAGATTATGTGGTCAATCCCTTCTAGTCAGCTTCAGCTAATAGTACTGCTAAACCACTGCCTGACTTATCTCATGATATTTTATAGCTATAATAATAATTTCATCTGACCTTTTGTTGACCACTGTCATTTACTGCACATTTTGGCACAAGGAAGGCCTGTTACTGGCATTGTGTTCCCACCAGCAAGGAAATCACATGCCCTCTGAAGACTGACAAATAGTTGGCTTGAGTTGTGCCCTTCATCACAATCATCCATCACCACTGTCCTTTAATAAAATCTTTTCACTGCTAGTGGTAGTCTGACATGTAAGTGTGGAGTGAGAAACTAAGGGTAGTGGGGAAGCTGTGTGTTTAAACTCCAAGGCTTCTAATCTGGCTAAGATGCACTGACAGGATTGGGAGATGCTCCTGCAATCTCACTATGTGTGTTGTGTGTATAAGGAGATAGGTATAGCAGGATTCTTTTGTAAATGAAAGTTCTGACTAAACACAGGACTAAGATCATGTGCTATTCCATGATGGCTACTGTAAGAGAAATCTATTTTTTTTCTAGTTGCTTCTGGATTGTTGGTTATTTTATAGGGAGCAAGCTGAATTTAAGGCTTACTAGGGCTAATAATAAAAAGACAGAAGTGCTGTAGGACAGCACCACTTACATGAGGCCCCATTCCTCCCTTGTGGGTCATTAGCAGGATTGGGAGTGATAAACCTGGTTGTCATCTCTGCTGCTGAACCTGCAGTGCTGGCAGGAGTGTGGGGAGGGAACAGATTAGGCAGGAGGAGTAAAATGTGATTTAGTGGCTTTCAGAGCTCTTTGCTGAGAGCAGAGGACAGAGGCTTCAAGCTGGGTTCCTGTTTGCAAGGACTGTTTTCTCTGACCATTGTGTCCTGTTCTTTCTCCAGTCTCCTGCCACAAATGTGTCTCTCCCCTCTCTGTCTTCAGTTCCCAGATCACTGCTCTGTCCTCTGCCATCTCCCCCGCAGTCATTTCCATACCTCGATGAGGTTTTCCATTCCCTGCAGCCCTTGTACCCCAGACAGTGTTGTCTGGCAGCTCAGTGGTGTGGCTGTTTGGTCGCAGAGCAGGTCACACACAGCTGTCTGTCTGTAGCATGCTCAGGTGCTTCAAGAGGTTCCTGTTACTTGGTTAGCTGACATAAATCTGTGTGTAGAATAGCTCCATAGGTCTCTGCTGATTGCTTCATTTATGTGGTTGAAAATATTGCTGCAATTTAACTCCTAGAAATGTCTGATCCATTTATCTATCATGATAGTAATGGGGAATGGAGGGAACAACCTTCAGTCATTTATCCATGTTTATTAGGACACTATGCTAGCACTAGTTTTCTGAATCAGGCATGAGCAGAAGGCTCAGGGCATCCCTGCTTAGTATTTTCAGATACACCCACTGCTATCTGAACGTCAGAGGAAGCAGCTGATCTTTATTCCTCCTGTTCTAACACGTGGCTGTTAAAACATGCACACAAGCAAAGAGTGTGAACGTGTCCAAAAGTGAGAAATTTGCAATTTGTCCCATGTTGGAAGAGGAACGTGCTTGCAACATTTTGTCACTGCCACAAGAACTGGAGACATTTCCCATTTCAACATTACGTATTAGCACGTGCTTAAGTTGCTTAGTGAGCAGTACAGACTTCTCTAAGATTTCAGCTGATTTCAAGTGTGTTTCTTTAGAAGGTTTATTTTTATTTGTAAATATGTAGAATCTTAATTTATTTTTGTGTATTTTCTCAAGTGTTTAAAAATGGTAAAGTATATTTTGATTCAGACATCCCTGCATTCCTGTGTTGGTTTTTTTCTTGTACATTTTAACATCAGTCTGACTAACAAAGAAATATTTAATGCAATATGTTTAGTTGATGATTTATTGAAGTTGAAATGTAGAAGGAAAATATGAAAAGCATGCCAGAATTGAAATGTGTTTCAGGATTTTTGCAAAAAATACTTGTGAAAATATTTTTGTTGGGTTTGCTTTCTGTCTGAAGACATTGCAGGGAATTCCAACTGGAAACATACCTCTGCAATTTGCCTAAAACATGTTGGAGTTTTATTTTACAAAGAAGAAACCATTCCAAAGTGCTTGTTGTTTAGACTTTTAATTTCTCTTCCAAGTACAGCTTGATGCAATAATTAACTTCAAAGAACAAATCAACCACTGGCTAAATGTTCCAACATAAAAGTAGAGCTTATGAATTTTCTATTTAAAAAAATATGTGTGCATACATACATTTTATCTTAAATCTGTATAGATGTAGTCTGGTGCTTGTTTTACTGAATAGTTTTAAATTTGCCATAATAACTGTGTTTGATTGCAAGTCAATATTTTCCAAGTCATAATTATCAATGAGACAGAATCTTCTTCCAGTTTAAAAAAACACAGAGTCCTTACAATACAAATTAAAAGTGATTAATTGAAATTAAAGAGTCATTAATAGTACTTGTGATTCAAATAATTGTGCTTTCAAAACAGTCCATGCTGCTTTTGTAGGGCTTTCCCAGTTATTCACTAGAGAGGGACTTTATTTTGTGGCTGCACTTGGACAGCAGGAGAAGCAGGCAGAAGGGTTAAGACACAGGCAATGTTATTGAGCTGAGAGGTTGAGGGATGTGAGTACAATGGCTAAGTGTGGATTTTATAGCTGGGCTAATCTGTTCATTGGGTAGGACTGCCTTGTTGTTACTGATGTCTGACAGCATTATCATGCCACCACCAGCTCCCAGCGTACTGTAAATTTTCTGGACAGGGGGTGGAGTTGGGGGGGATGACAGACCTTTCTAATTTCTGGAGGGGATGAAGCCGTGTCCCTCAGGGCTTTATGTATGATAGAGGCTGTGGCATAACGTGACATTAGGGTTGCTCATCTCCTTGTTGCTATAGCACTGGGGCACCCCTGTGTTCTTCCTCATCCCTGGACTTCTACCTCAGAACTTACACAAAATATCAGCAACAAATTTTGTGACACTTTCTCTTTTTTTTTTCTTGTTCTCTTTTTTCCCAAGCATCCTCTTTGCAGACATAGAGGGTTTCACAAGCCTGGCCTCCCAGTGCACTGCTCAGGAGCTGGTCATGACGCTGAACGAGCTCTTTGCCAGATTTGATAAGCTAGCAGCTGTAAGTCTTCCATTATAATTTTGTTTTCTCTTGTTTTTATTCTCCTGTTGCAAGAATGACATACTGTGCTTGTTCACTGGATTTCTTAAATATTCACTGCCCTAAAAGGCAAGCTATTGCAAGCATGAATATAAGCTGAATACTTCTTTCTCCTTTATTATTCTTATTTTTTTTAGGAGAACCACTGTTTACGGATCAAGATCCTGGGCGATTGCTATTACTGTGTGTCTGGATTGCCAGAAGCAAGAGCTGACCATGCACACTGCTGTGTTGAGATGGGAATGGATATGATAGAGGCCATATCGTAAGTACCTTGTGCCCCACAGAGAATCTCGGGACAAATAGCAAGTAGATTCTCTTTCCTGTTAGGTCTTCTTTACATTAGAAGCAAGGTAGCCAAGCCAGAGAACCCAGGCCAGCAAAAAGGGAAATCACCTAGAGCAAAAAAACAGAATACAGTAAAGGTTTGACAGCAGAAAGGCAGACACTTGTGCCCATCACACCCACATGGATATCAGAGCTCAACCTCCTGATGAGAAAGGCAAAGGTTACTATAATTACTGGAAGTCTCATTCCCAAAGGAGGATTGCAGTGAATTACAGAATTGTCAGTTCAGAAGATTAATAATAACTTTATTAAATTTCAGTCACTATTCATTTATATATCTTTAAGCCAGCTTTTTACTCACCTTAAAATTGCTCTACTAAGGCCTATCTTGTCTGGTTTAACTAATCCTCCTCCATGTGACCCTATGCCAAAAATGTCAGATTCAAGACTTTCTTACTTCAGTTAAATTAATTATTGAAATAAAGTTGGTCTGGCACAGACTGGGACAGATCCATGGTCTTTTTCCTTTATTTCCATTTATTTCCCCATCTTTAAGTTTTTTCGTTTAAAACTTCTTCTGTAACTTTGCCTGGTCCTGAGATCAGACTAGCCACTTGTTTGTCCAGACCATTCCTATCTTTAGAGAGTAGCAAATATGAGACCCATATCTAGTTTTATTACTTGGAGGATTACAGACAATGTTGAATGTTTTTTGCATAGGACATGAGCTTTCACAGGCCAATTCTTTCAGAATTCAGAGAGGGAAGATTTATTTGTTCGTCTTGAGTGTTTACAAGTTTAGGCAGAAAGTTCAGTCAGTTTTGGATGGTAACTGAGCTGACCTTGATATCTGCACCACCCCTGCTGCACAGACTCTGCTGTTTTTTCCCTTCTCTTCTCTTTTTTTGGTTTCGTGAAAGCATCTTCTGAAGTATTAGTGGTACCAAGAGGGAGGTAGAAGATCTCTATGCAGTTCTCCTCTCATTCCATACAGTAAATTGATGGAGTTTCCACTTCAACTTGATAAAACATAGAGCTACCTATTTGCTCAGCTTGGGACAGCACATCCTTACCATTGGAATTTCTGCAAGGATGTGAATACACCCTCACACGTCTCAGCTTCATTTTCACAGTGCAGCTGCATAGGTTGAAAAGCAGTGTTTTCACCCAGGAGTTCCCATTCAAAGCACAGTAAGCAACTGCATTCCCTTGGTTTGTATACAGTGTACACTGTTAGGACTTCCTAGCTTTCCTTTCCTGGTTTTAAACTCCATTCCTTTGCACCAGTCTTCTTTTGGGGTTTGTATGCAGCATGCAAAATAAAAGGAATTGCAAATAACGAGTTTTCAGTAGCTCTTGAAAGAATGCTGTTTCTTCCATGTGAAGTACAATTAAGTGTCAGGTGACAAAGGGTCTTGTCAAGCACAAGAGGCAGCAATTTTAAGCCACCCGCCCTACAAAAAGAGAATACTGTGTTTATTGCTCAGGAAAGTCTCATCTTCTGCAGTAGTTGGCCTGATGAAATCCAGAGATCTTCATGCATTTCTGTATAATTCCCCACAAGGCTGAGTAACACTAGGAAGTCTAGACTTCATTGATTAACTGCAACCCACCTTACCTTGGAATAAACAGGGAGCTGAAGTGCACTCAGTGTTTGTTTACAAATAGCTCTTCAGCAGCCTTTAAAACTTGTCTTCCCCTTGATGTATAATGAATGCATTTAACAATCTTATCTCTTAATAAGTCTGGAAGGTGACTGTTCTCACTACCCCTGTTTCCCCACCCCTATTCCTCCTCCCCTAAGGATCAAGATAAGAGGTTTCACAATTAAGGTAACCAGTAGCTACTGAACATTTGATTGCAGGCTTCACCAACACTGGGCCCTGCCTGTAGGCTGATTTCATCTGTGCACAATAACAGCAGGAAGTGTTACCCCAAATAGGAAAGATTTCAAGAAAATTGTTTTCACTGTACTGCTGGTATAACTTATCTAAAAAAAGGGAAGGTAACAAAGGATATTTCGCTTGTCTATACAGAATAACAAACATTTGTTTTCTGCAAAGTTTAGACAAAGTCCCCTTCTTACCAACGACTCTATGGAGAGAAGTTCCCTGGTCTTGTGTCAGTAACACGGCTTGGCAGAGGGTGCAGTAGGTGTTGTGGAGGGAGGAACTGTTGTCCCTGCAAGGGTTATGGCTGCAGCTGCATTTTAATTACCCCAGTTCCTGTTCCTTTCCCAAGCGTTGTGGCTGGAGCTCTTTCAGTTTGTAAGCCTGTGACACCTTACCCATATCAACTTCCTTTTTCTGGTTGAGAATCTCTGATGCTTGTAAATAAAAATAAGGAATATCGCTTCCATGAGTAGGTAGTGAAATGTAGGATAGGGATCATAAGGAAAAAGGAACTCTGTGACGATGGGAGCTGTTTCAACAAGAAGTCATCTTGGACAGTGTTTTAAGGGGCATATTGCATGTGAGGAGTGAACTAGAGTCCAGAATCGGTCTATCTTTAATCATGCAATTTCATTAATAACTAAAGCATAAATATTGGAACTGTGTTGATGTTCGGGAGTTGGGAGGACTTACCTGTCCAGATGATGTTATCTAGAAAAGACTAGATGAACCTGAAAACCAAAGAGATTGAAATCTGATAGGTGTAAAGTACAAGTTCATGCTGCAAGGAACTAACTACTGAAAGGAAAGGACTGTGCTATGTGATGTAGGTGAATTTGCCTGTGAAACATGGACATTCTGGGAATGATGTGATCACCAATAACGAGAAGCAGAGTTGTTCTGATGACCTCTTCAAGACTGTCCCCTACCCACACTCCTAAATATATTTTCCATGTGAACAGCTCTTGAAGTTAACTTTTGCCCTAAAACGGCAAAACCCACAAAGTATTCCAGTGGTCATTTTGGGAGTAAGCAGAGCATCCAAAAACCTCATTAAAATCAGAGCTTGAGTATTTGTAGCTGCCTGTTTGGAGTGACTGCAATAGATGTGGTTCTCTGGTTTTGCTGCTCTGACTGCAGCTGTAAGGCCTGTTCAAGCTTTCCAACTTCAGTGGGGCATTTCACACACATATCATATTTCATCAGTGGAAGAGCAGATGCTTGGTGCCGTGAAGACAAATTAAGATCTCTGAAATCATTTCCCTTTTCTCTTTGCAACATGCTATTACTCTTAATGAGACTGAGTGCTGGCAGGTTATGTCCAACTTTGGTATGGAAATCAGAGACCAGCACTTTATTCCTCTTAGTGCCCCAAAGGTAATTTTTCTACGAGTTCTCAACTTGATCCTGAGTTCAGTGAACATGGATTTACTCCAAGAGCTCCCCATTCTAATTAGTACTCTCCTTGGCCAACCTGGCCATCCAGGAGCAGTACAGCTCGTCCGGTTTTGTTCTGCTGTCCTGTTGATGGGGATGAGCAGCACTATGTGTATGTGTGAGTAATTTATGGATCATTATGGATTTTTGTGTTCCGGATCCAAGTTTATACCGCTGACTACAACCATGCAGTTTTTTGTGATGTCCCTTTTTCCCCGTATCTTTTTTCAGACTGGTCCGGGAGGTGACGGGCGTAAATGTCAACATGAGGGTTGGAATCCACAGTGGGAGAGTTCACTGTGGGGTCTTGGGCCTTCGGAAGTGGCAGTTCGATGTGTGGTCCAACGATGTCACATTAGCCAACCACATGGAAGCAGGGGGCAAAGCTGGGTAAGTTGCTTCATCAAAACTGTCGTGTTTATCCATGAAACTTCCATGATAAATCTGTAAGAATAGTGGCATGGCTAAATAAATTGGGCTTTACTGCTTGTTTGTTCCAGCACATGGAACTTTTCCCTGACAGGACCTGGCTTTTTAGGTGATAACTTTTCTTTTGTGTCATTGAAGGCGCATCCACATCACGAAAGCAACCCTGAACTATCTCAATGGAGACTACGAGGTGGAGCTGGGCTTTGGAGGGGAACGCAACGCTTACCTCAAAGAGCACAGCATCGAGACCTTCTTGATTGTGCGGTGCAGCCAAAAACGGGTAAGACCAAATAAACTAAGGCAGGCTTAGGTACTTTTAATAACTTCATGGTCTCTGACATACCAAAGTAGAGTGAACACCAGCCTTTATAGATGAGTCAGTTGACCTGCAGTGACAAAAGTTCCTGTTTCTCTCTCCTCTTCCTGAACTTTTTTGTGCATAGCAGGGAGTACCCACCATCTACATAAGGTTTCTGCATCAAGTGCTTTCTAGTTCTCTCAAAGAAACTGTCCTGAGTTGTTTTCAAAATCACGTTGAAGAATGTTGTTAATATAGATATATATTTTGTACAAGTACTTAAAGCAATAGATTAAACCCACAAAGATCTCTTCTCTGCCAGAATACAGAGGTGATTTTGTCCACCTGCTCACCAGATAGCCATGAACATAAAGATTAGAGCAATTCCTATCATTGCTTTTCAGCCTCTGTTTCTGAAGATGGGAAAAACTGGCCCTCTGTATTGACAGATGATCACTGTGACAATAGGATGAGATCATACCTACTGCTATGACACGGGTCAGGCTGCACAAAATAAGGCTACGAGGGCACTGCTGACTTGAACTTGAATCAAATCAAACTCAAGTGGACTTCAGCCAATATATCTTCTTTTTGTGACACTGCCAAGAGCAGATGTTATCAGTAGTTTGTATTATTTTTTAAAATGGTAGACCGTAATACTAGAAAAGGACCTTTTTGATCATCTAGTTGAGCCCAACCACTAGTATTTCTCTAAGCAATTTCTGCACTATAGACACTGCTTTGCTATTTACAGCATGAGCAAACATATAAAGATTGGCCTGAATTGAAAATAATTTTAAATTTTTCTGAATCTAAACCAATTAAACCTTCCCACAGCTGTAAATACGACTGCCATGAGATTAAATGAATTAATGTTTGTGACATATTCCAATAGCATGGAACTTATACAGAAATACTTTTCTACCATTGCCTCATTTCCTGAGAGAATGGAAGCCTCAAATCTCCTTAATGGATATTGTGTAAAAAATCTCCAAGAAAATCCCTTATCATCTGCTGAAGAGAGAAGCTGAGGTTTTGGTTTCTATCTGCTCGTAAGATAAATCTCATTAACAATTGTCAATCTTTGAAAGAGGATTAGAAGTTGCAGTGCAAGATTATTGTTTCCTGAGCGTTGCTGCCTGTCAGTGGGCCAGCTGATGTTTATACCTAAATCACGTCTTCTTTGCTGGGCAGATTTAAGAACATAAACCAAAATACCCTTATGATTAGACCCCATCTCCTGTGGTGGAGAACCTGTATTGGCTTCTTAAGTCATGCAGTCACCAAATTGTCTGCATGACTTTTGTGGAGAACTGGAGACTTCTCTGGAGAGAAGAGGCAAACATAAGATCTCAGGACTCTGCTAGTTGCCAGTGTAGACAAAAAAATCGAAAACAGAGACTTCAGAGCACTTGGGACTTGACTTCATTTTTGAACACAGGGCTGTATTTTGAGTCGGAGACTGGATAGAGACTGAGAAGAGATGTGGATTCCATTCCAGACAGATTTTGAGGAAGTTTCATCTTTGTGCCTTGATTTTCCCTGGTAAAATAAAACAGACCATTATTTTCACTGCTTTATATGTATTTATTGCAGCTCTGTTACATACTGTAGCCCTTAGCTGGAGTCTCTAAGCACTATTGTAATGCTGCTGTACGTAACTTGCTGCATCCCAGAGAAGCCAAGAGCTGGGACACGTGCATGGCATGTGTAGTTATTGGGCTAAACTGAAACATAAATAAGCTGCTGCCCAAGGCCATGGATATTAAATGTTTAGAGTTTGAGGGGCTTCTGGTTTGCCCATACTGTGCAACTTTCATGCTCCCATAGCTATTTTTTGTCTCTTTGTGAACAGTTTCATAAATCATAGAATGGCTTGGGTTGGAAGGGACCTTAAAGATCACCTCATTCCAGTCCCCTGCCATGGGCAGGGACACCTTCCACTAGAACAGATTGCTCAAAGCCCCATCCAACCTGGCCTTCACTTCCAGGGATAGTGCATCCACAGCTTCTCTGGGCAAGGTGTTCCAGTGTTTAAAGTTTTCTCCCTGTTTAATTCATTTTAACATAATACAAAAATCAGAAGTGAGAAAAGATTTCTCCCACAGTCAGCTCAGTCAGTCTTGAATATTTTGCCTGATGCCAGGCAAAGTTGTAATAATTCGGTTTTTTCCTTTCATTTCTGCTTGTTTTTAATGACTTCCTGCGATGTATTTAGCCAGGTTTTCAATTCAGTCTGTTCGAGTAATGGCCATAAAATGTTCACCTAACTTAGTAACGGGTTCCTGTGAGTCGTGTCTGGGTTCCTGCCGTCCTCACACACAAGGCACGGGGTTGGCATTGGCCTGAGAGCAGAGGCACAGTTAACCCAAGTAACTGCTTGCCTGAGCTATTCCTCAGTTCCCACAGGCAGACTTGAGTTATCTGAATACCTGGTCCATCAGTCCCACAGCCATCAAAACCCCACAATACCATGAGTTACGATAAATATATAAAATGTAATGGAATCTGTTCCATACCCTTTCTGCTTACTGATGCCATGGGGAGCCATAACTTTTTATTTTGTCTTTTTTTGTTTGACTTTTTCATAGTGTTAATGCCATTTCTTGGGCACAGAGTAAATGGAAGGAACATTTATCTAATATATTTGTTCCAGGAACTCAAACTAGCTGCTTCTTTGAAAATACTTTTTTTCCTCTTCCTTTTTAAGAATGCTGTTAACTGGAATATATTCAGTTGAGTTTCAGGAGGAAAAGGCTAGATTCTGCTCCCTCAGTATTTAATAATATCCCTAGAAATTAAAATGTAGTCATTGTTTTCTGTCTGGTACACAGAAGAGTTGCTTTATATTAAAAGAGAACAAACTGCAAAGTTCTAAAATCCAATCTGTTTAGGTTTCTTTCTCTCCATCTTTACCTCCAGATCTGCCTTCACCATTCTGTTTGCCCTGCCCTGTCATTCTGCTGCTTTTGTGGGTGAGCACTTGCCTGTGAAGAAGGTAATGCTCAGAAACCTCAGAGCAGTGCAGGAGTGACTAGTGTTACAGCATTATGGCCCCCTAGATAGAAGTTTTCATGGTTTTTTAAAAAAGCATAGATCCAAAGTTCCAAATCTGTTTTCCTTGAATTTTGATAATTAAATTATAAAACAGTCTTAACTGTGTGAGATACGAAGGGCCATGCTTTTCATTGTATTGTGAGCCTAAATATATATATTTAAAAGTATATCTATTTATGTATGTGAAGTAATTTTTGTCATAAAATTAGCAGGCTCTACCATAAAGGTCTGTTGAATCTTTTGCTGTGGTTTTTTTGTTCCCATTTGTGCTAACAGTGGGCTGCTCTAAAACCTAGTTGTCTGGTGCCTAGTTGCTCTGGTTGTCTGGTGTCTGCAGTCAGTCAGCAATTGTAATCCCTCTCTTCCTCTCAGCCTTTTCTCTTCTGAGACAGACTCTTCTAATGTCTTCACACAACGAAGAAGGGACAAGCACAAGCTCTCACATTTTCTTGGTCATCAAAAGGAACCTTTACCTTTTGCAAAGTTGCATTATCTTGGTGTCTGCTATTTATTCTGTGATGAACTTTTGTTTTTTCTGATAATGCAGTTTCTGTCTGTGATCACCAAGAGAATGATCATACAGTTTGTACACTTGAATGTCTCAGATCCCATTTCTACTGTGCTGGTCCTCAAATGTCAGGTACTAATACTCCTTTTCTTCTTATCTATCAAATACCACCTCTGTTTATCTCATTAGCCAAGTCTGTCATTGCTCACTTGCTGCCAGATGAAATAAGAAAAAAATTCAACAAAATCTGTCCCGAGAGTAATAATTAAGTAACTCCACTAGTAACTTTTATCCAGACTAATACTTCCTCATTCAACACCATCTCTTGCCACTTCACTAGAAACCAACTCTTTGCCCAGCTTCATATTCCCCGTCTGTCTTGGCCATTAGTCTCCAGCACAGCACTTTGTCAAATGCTCCATGGAAAAAACAAAACCAGTGAGAGCTACCATATTTTTTCTGTTTAGAAAAACTTGGATCCAAGGCTGTTAATCCAAGCCCAGCTGCTCTGCAAGTTCTGTGTCATGATCCCTGACTAAATAGTTATTAAAAATATCTGTTACCAGAATTGAAATTGCAGCTGGCAGTTTCCCACAGATCTGGGATGGAGGTTGTCCATCTGACTTCAGCACATCACATTTAAGTTTTCCTTCCAGACATGGTTTAGTGGGATTTGGCAGTGCTATGTTTACAGTTGGACTCAATGATCCCAAAGGTCTTTTACAACCTAAATGATTCTGTGATTCTAGGCTTTCCATTTATAACCCTATCCTTATGAGCTTCTTCCCTTTTGCCTCTACTGTGGCAGTGGTGATTGCATGGACAGAAATAATCTGTTCCTTCAGTTCTAGAGCAATGAAGAATTTCTAGTTTCTATTCTCCTTACATGATATAGGGCCACTTACATAAGGATGACTTCTGTCCTTATTTAATAATTTTCACATTCCTTTGAAATATTCATATATGTTTCTAATGGACTTAATACCTTAGCATGGAAGAAATACAAGAATTCTCCAAGGAGATCTTTGCCTTTCTGCCATTACTGGATTTGTGTCTTCATTCTTTATCAGAAAATCTGTGTTTCCAGATAAACAGCAATTTGTCAGTTAGAATTACTAAAACTGTTGCCCACATCTCAGTGATTCCCAGACTTAACCCCTAGGCATTGCAGTGGACTACACAACATCACTCAGAACGATATCTTTACCCTTCTGCAGAGTGGTTTTGTTTTATTCTACACTTTTTTTTTAGTTTACCCTGCAGACTGTAGCATTCCTAACACCCAGCTCTGGTCCTCTGACTTCACAACTTTTATATCTGCCCTTCTGAATTTTATTCAAAACATCTGTCCCAGTCGTTACTGCCATCCTGTCACATCCCTGCTGTTCTTACAGTACTCAATTTAATTATTGTTGTCTTGTCCAGTAGTCCCAGTTCTTGTGCTGCCCAAGTTTCTGGCATTTGTGCAGGAACATGTCACTTGGTGGTTGCTGGTAATGTTTGCTCTTCTCTGAGATCAGGTGCTGCACTAATTTGCAGAACCATCACAGCTACTCTTCCCAGCACTTCTAATCACTGGTAAAAGCTCTACTCTGAGAAGGGTGGAAAAGCACGTTTGGAGGAGTGGAAACCAGAAACCTGAAGGTGAATAGGATTTTATCAGAATATTAGGTTTACAGCTACTTTTACTGTCCTCATCATGTCAGAAGTCTGGGGAAATGCTTTGCTTTGAACATAAGTAGAAACAAAATGTGCTTGTCAACAGATGAGCAATACTGCTGACCAAACACACTGGTGTGTTTGAGAGCATGAAGTCTGCAAAGGGAAAAAATGTTTATTTTTTTCTAATGTCTTTCAATTGCATTAAACATGGGCGTTTCTTTAAACAATAGCAGGTACACAACAGTTTCAGAAAGGATTGTTGATGGTGACCTTAAAACAGCTCAACAAAACTTTGGCTGTAACTCCTAGAAAAACAATTCTCATTCTTTTCTAAATAACGTCCTGGAACTCCATCCAGCTGAAGAAACAAAATGGTCCTTTAAATGTTGAGCATGTGACTCTCCTAAAACACAATCAATCTAATGTGATGATTCCTCAATTTAACACATTTAATCAGAGCTCAGCAGGGTTCCACTCATGTAGATTTATGAAGGCAATGGTTTGGAGCATGTAGCATTGCAAGAAATATCATTCATATGTCAAAATGGCTTCGACTTAAAGAATAATATGTAGCTGAATCTGATATGGCTGATCCATGCTCAGATTTCACTGCTTTGTTGCACTGATAGTGATCATCTGTTGGAAAATCCTACCACACATTAAAGAAGTAACAGGCATTCTTGATTCAATTGATATGTATAAGAAAACCCCAGCTCTTTCTGCAGTTTTGCTGTAACATTACTATAGCTCAGTGTGTGGGAACTGGTGGTGGGAATACAATAAAACCTCTGGGAATAAGATTTACAGTCTCTTTGTGAGCCCAGATTTGAAAAGTTCCCACAACAGCTTTCTGGAGCTTAGCCACCTAAAATCTGAAAAACTCATTGCTGTCAGAAAGTTTTGCACCTGCTCCCGTTGTTGGTAGTACCTGTAGTGAGTAGGACTGAAAGGTATCACCACTTTTCTTTCTGTATTCTTCTTTTCCAGTCTTGTTATGCCTCTGTGCAAATTGTCCTCATGCTGTCACTTAGCCAGGAAGAAACAGAGAAGGCATCCTCATAAATTTCTACAGAGGAGCTGTGACCCTCCTAATTCTTCATTTTTAGAGTTTGTTATTATCATCACCCACTGAACAAGTGATTTTGCAGAAAATAAATTACCTCAACTTTTAAAAATATTAGGTTTTAATTTTTTTTTTTAATAAGTGTTGATGTTAACAGCAAAGCCCTATTGTTCAGGATAATGTAGTAGCACATGTAGTGTGGGAAAGCAAAAATGCACTATGCTTGTATATAAGTGTTTTAATCTGATTGGAAATATTGCTGAAACATAGTACACAATCCAGTGGAAACCTCCTACAAGGGGTGGGAGAAAATAACTGCCAGAGTTCATATATTTATGGTGCCTGACCTCATGGTTAGAAACAATCTCAGAAGTATTATTTACCCACTTGTCCTGTCCTTACCTCAACCCAGATGTGTCAATAAACATGTATGAGGTCTTTTATTTCCTTCAAATTCATCAAGTGATGCTTCAGGTATGAGGATCACTCACTGGCAGAGTGGGGTAGGATGTCTTTGTGCATTTTGGCATTAAGGTTTTTCTCAAATTCTAACCAAATTTACTAACTCATGGGCAGAAATCTGGCTGTATATAACTTTTATCATCTGTTGATGTAAAGGCATTTGTAAACTAACCAAAGGCCTTTGCTTTTATGGGTCCCCAGACCAGTTTCAACATCTGGGTTTTTTGATTCCTTTTGGTTGAAAACCCTTCACTAAGTTGGAATAAAATGGACTGACAGTGTTGCTTCTGTTGTTGAAAACAATATGTATTTGCTTGGAGATAAGGAAACTGTATTTCCTACTGGTTTTCTGGCATCTCATCGTAGAAGAAAGAAGCATAACTATGAAAAATATTGCATAACTGCAAAAAGACACAAGAAAGTGCTACAAATGATGGCAGAGACTATAAAGAGCAGTTACTTTTAAAAAACAAAACCTCAAACCAGCTCAAATCTGGACATCAGCATTGGATCACATTAATGTATTTTTAGAAACATTTAAAAGCTGTCTCTCCTGGAGGTTATCCAGTGGCTCTGTCATGATTCCTCGTGTGAAAGTCAGCTGGTGCCAAGCAATGGAGTTTTCAGCTCTTGCAGATGAAACAGTGGTGGGTTTAATGCAGGGCAGAGATGAAGTGGGAGGCACTTGCTGTCCTGGGGGTGTGCAATGTGGGAGCACACGTGGTTCTCCCCCAGCAAACCTCCTGAGGAGCTGACAGCTCCCTTGGGATCGCTCCCACAGTTTCCTTGTGAACCTACACTTGTTCTCCTGGCTTTGTGGTAGAACATCTTTGCTGGCAGCCTGGAGCTGCAGTGACACTGCTGCTGACTGTTCTGGGGCCAGCTGAGTGTCCAGCTCAGGGCTCCTGTCCCAAGTGGCATTGTGTCCCCAGCCTAGTGGCCATGAAGCCTCCAGCAGTACATTCCTGGGAATGTTTGGTGCCTGTGTGGTGAACTGTGGTCTCATGGGAAGTGTTGTCATCATAGCTGCCTCTTCTTTGCAAGAAAAGAGAAGATGATTTCCCATGCTTGTCAATCAGGCAGTTCTCCCCATCACTGAATTTTAGCAAACCTTTTTAAATTTCTTTTTAAAAATTCTAATTTAAGGCAACATAGCACTCGACATTTAACTCCCTGGTTACCATGGAAATAACACCAGGTATTTTGCAAACTCCTGAGAGGTACAGGTTACAGTGAATAGTGGGGAATCAGAATAAATAGGTAGGGAATGCAGACTCTAGGCAAGAAAAGATGCAGACCTACTTGTTTTGTCATGTAACACTTGAACCAAAATCCTAGAGCTGAAAGCAACCGATGCTTTCTTTTTAAATAAATCAATTGTCTGAATACTTTCTGAAATCCAAAATTAACTATTATGTCTGGGTTTTTTTCTGTAATCTCATGGAAGCAGCAATTCTCTTGAAAAAGTTTAACCTCTCAAGTAATAAACACCCTACCTTCTGAATTCTCAAGCTCTCCAGAGTTGGTCTCTTTTAAGCAAGGATTTAATAAGTGCCAACCCCTCTGCCTTCTGAGTCAGGCTGCAGTGCAACCCTTGCTAGAGAAGGTGCATGGGTTTGATCTTGTGCAATAAACCCCCATCTTTCTGCAGAACACATTCCATGTGGAAACCTGCCTGTCTTTTTGGCCAGGGAATATATTCAAAATAAGGAAATAATCTGCCTGTTGTTTAGGCTGTTCTATGCTGTGCTTCTGTGCTCTTGTAGCTGGTGTTGAGCTTGAATGAAACCTGTCCAACAGATCCTGTGCAAACTTCACGGTAAGCTCTGTTGCAGCCAAGATTCAAAACCAGCTCCAACAACAAAAATCAAAGACTTTGTTCAAACTTTAGGCATGTTGGTGTCAATGATAAAATTTGAAGCAGCATTAGGATAGAGGAGACCATTTTGTCACACTCTGCAATTACATTACCCTTAACTTATACACAGTTAAGTTGTTTGCAAGGTTTACATGCTTTCCTTGGCGTGTCTGGGAATATGCTCCTGCTAGTGTGGAAAATTATTTGCTTGTACCTATGGAGAAAGGTGCCCTTTGTTCCCATAGCTTCAAGGAGCTTAAAGGCTTCTGTTCTTCAACCAGATCACTCTGCGAGTTGTTTCTCTTCCAGACGTAACAGATTTTTTGTTTTTTTGAGGGGTGTCTATGTAGTATCTTAGCTTGGAACTGCAATTTTCTATCTGAAACTATTCAGTTTGATTCAGTTTACTAGGGAAAAAGGTAGATATCTCCATTTTGGAATGCTCCCCGTGTTTACACAGGTTATGGTGGTTACTCAGAACAAGTAAAGGAATAAAATGGTGGGCCCCACTTAGGGGCAAGTGTTCTAAAAATTGGGAAGAGAAAGAAATGGTGGACCGGAACTGCTTCTGATGAGCAGCTGCTTCATAGAAGTTCAAGGTGCAAAACTGACTCTTGGAGTGAGGGATCAGAAGTCAGAGATGCTTGGAGAATGACTGCCATGTAAATGTTTCAAAATTTTTTCTGCATTCCTCTCTTGTTTGTATTTCAGAAAGATGAGAAAGCCACGATAGCCAAGATGAACCGTCAGCGTGCGAATTCCATCAGCCATAACCCACCACACTGGGGTGTTGACCGGCCCTTTTATAACCACCTCGGAGGTCACCAGGTCTCCAAGGAGATGAAGAGAATGGTAATGTCTTGCTTTATGGACATTAATTTATTTTCTTCCTAATACAGCATTATATATCCCTCCTGCTTTGTCTGAAGGTTTTTACAGCCCTGAGGGTGTTTTCCAAACGGGGGTGTTAAATTCTACTTTGACTCCAGAAATAACAATAATTGGTACATGTGGAGGTGAGCGGTTGTGAGATGAGACACAAGATTGTTTGAGAGGAGAAGGGAGGCTGAATGGCACAAAGAAGCCTCTTTTGTCTGGCTTGTCCCACATTCTGAAAACTCATCCAGGCCATGTGAGAGAACATGATTGTCTGCAAAAATTGCTCAGTAGCTCAAGCATTCAAGCAGCATCTGACATACACTTCTATTAGCTCATTACAGCAAGAAACCTGCAAAGGTTTCTTGCTTGCATTATCACAGATGCTGCTCTCCATCTCTGAGCTACATGCCCATGTGTCCTTATGGGTCCCAGGAATCATGCTGCTGTGTTTAACTCTCAAGAATACATTCTCAAGTACATGGATTAATTGGCCTAAGGTAGCAGGCATCTTCATTTCTTGCTCATACCTTTCAGTCTTTCTAATTTAAAATGAAAAAGAGCTAGTTACCAATGCAATTGGACTGAGGGCACTTTTATGGCTTATTTTACATAAAGCTGTAGGTGATATCTTTGTTTCCTGCAATGAAGACTAAGAAGATAGTTTCTGTTATAATGGTTATTTTTAATAATAATACAGGTATTTAACACCTCTATAATTGCATGAATATCTGATTGCTCTATAACCTTATTTATGTGGGTTTGACCCTTTATGCACAGTTGAAAGTGTGTATTTGCTGCCCACTTTGTTGTCCATAGTCAAAGTTCTGCTCCACATCACCAAAACCTTAAAGTATTCAAAGAACTCTTTAACAGGAGATTCAATCTCACAGCTTAAAAATTTAAGTATGGCTATAAGCAAGTGCATAGGGTGTGTTCTAATGGGAAATGCTGGCACATTTATTAGTAGTTGGTGCTAATATTATTCAATCATTATACTATTTTACACTGCTAAACCAGATTTCTTAATCTCCATAGTAATGTTTCTTTCATTTCTCAGATCTCCAAATGAGGGCTTCTGACAAGATCTTACAGATCAGTGGAACTGCACATTTTTTATGTGGGCTTTCAATAGGGTGTGCTCAATAGGCATGACATTATTAGAAGAGACTAATCACACTGGCACATAATTATAAGTTTCTTTGAATAGCTTTTAAGGGGTTTTTGCAGCCTCCTGTTCAGAAACAAGGTATATGCATGCCAAATGGTATTATGCTTCTTGGTGTTAATTACAGTTTGCCGTGTCTAGCTCATTGTTCAGTTGGAAAAACATAATTATTTATTGAAATACCAAACTGAGTCCTAAAAACTTCACTGCCCCTCATTTGTAGGAGGAAAGGCTTATCTTTTTTTTTTACCTTATGTTGAACCTTTCCCTGTAATGCTGTTTACCTTTTTGAAAATTCAGCAGGTCAGAAAAGCTCTTCCACTCAATCTGCTTCTGTACTGTCTCTTGTATTAAGCTCTTTTTTGAGAAGCTGATGTTGCATGCATAAGGCTGTTTCTTGAAAACCAATTTAAGCCTGATTCAGATGTATTATTCTCATATTCAGCTAGACATTTTGTTGTTCTTGTGGACTATTTTTTAAAATCTGTTATTTACAGTATTTCCCACTGCTTTATGTTTGAGATCCATTAGTGAAAATGAAAACATGCTGCTCCCAGTGGCCTAGAGACCATTTTAATATCTACTAGATGGACATTTTATTGGTTAAATCACAGGAGCAATTTCTCCACCTCCTGTCTTAACTCACTCTGTGTTAACTTCTAATTTAAATATGCATTTCTTTGTACCACCCAACTCTGCACAGCACTTTGTAATCTCTAACATTGTGTTACATGGATGCTGGGTGTGCTTAATGCATGCAGAGTGAGCACTGGCTGCAAACTGCCTGCTTAGAAATACAAAATACAGAGAGACAGAAGGGGAGCAGAACTACAAAGGCTTTTATCGGTGCTCCTCTGGGATGACATGTCATTGATCTTGGTAAGCAGCACCGGCTTTCAAACCTCCTGAAAATGTGCTCTTTGTTCCACATTACCCACCTTTCCCCCATATCCCTTGCGTGCAATTATATGTAGTCTTTTTTCTTGGTAGCTATGAACACGTAAGGTTGGATTAGTCGAAGCAGTATGCCAAAGGCAGGCAGTGCAATATTGCCTTTCTCTTTAAAATCTGGAGCTCCTTAGCCCTGTAATTTCAAAACAGGTATTTAAGAGGGTAATTGTGAGATAGTCCTCAGGCAGGAGCCAGGTAATGTTGCAGCGATGTGCAGTTACATTATATTGATATGTAGATATGAATACATTTGTGTGTAGGGAATAATATGGATGGTTATAAAGGGCACTGGTTTTTGTTACAAATGTAAAACATTTTGCATTATAAAGAAAACCACATTTCCAGAAAAAAAGAGAGACGTTTTTTTTGTGGCTCTACTTAACAATTCCCCAAAAGAGAATACTAAAGTTCCCTGAATTGCATTTTTGGGAAGGAACTGTTATATTTAATAGAAAATGGAATTATTTTGGCCATTTTTCTTTTCTGTGAATGCTGGCTCTGGTAGCTGTCTCTATTCTTAGGATATATTAGTGGTAGTCCTAGATGAGAGGGATTAGTATCAAAGGTAACCATGTATTCCTTCTTTTCTCCTCCTCTTTTGTCACAGCTTTTCAATGTGCTGCCATGTCTGGGCACATCAGCAGTGCATCCGGTGGGGTTGGTGTGGGACAGCAGCCCGGACAGTGGCATGGGGAGGTCTTTGACCCCTGCTTTTTCTCCATGCTGTGGCTTGGAGCATAGCCTCCTCTGGGTCCAGCAGATTTTCCACAGTGCTTTTAGACTGTTTTTCCCTTGGGCATCCAAGAGTTTATTCAGGCACTTGCATACACATATGAATAACACAAAATATCTAACACATGTCCATGCAGCTGTAATTTAAATTGTCCTCGAAAACCAGAGTTGCTTTCCTACTCCCACCCTGCCTAACTGGGGACTGAGTCAGCTGGGATTGCAACTGCATCAGTTTGTCCCATCCTGCCCAACAGCCCCTCCACCTCCCTCCTGCACTGGTCTGCTCTCTAGACCATCACAAGTGCTTCATTTTCCCTTCTCATTGCTTAGCAGTGGCCTTTCTTATCGTGCAGAGCCCCCAGGGAGGCAGCAGGCTGGAGACACTGATGCTGCCCATTGCTGACCATGACCCCCGTTAGCTGGTGGAGGCATGGCCTGGAGAAAGTCAGTCCTGGGAACTGGGCTGAGTTGGGCTGCCAGGGATCAGTGGCTGCCCCTCAAGGACAGGTAAATTTGCAGCAGAGGAAGATTAGATAGAAATGCCCTGGGAGGCAAAGAGCCTTGCTCTGAGCTGTCAGGCTCTGCTGGAGCCCTGGCCCTGTGAGGTTGTTGGAGAGGGTGATGCTGCCAGCAGGGAGCAGGTCGAGGGCAGCCTTGCTCCCCCTGGGTGGGCAGAGGAGCCTGGACTGGATCAACAGAGCATGAACAGAGCCAGAGCACAGCAGAAGAACAGCAGAGCTACTTTCTATTTTTATTGGGTTTTACAGCTTGTTTTCTTGTTTCCTAAACAAAAGCAATCAGTCCAGGACCAGTGACTGTATCTCTCTGGAAATGCAGACTTTTGTGCTGCTCATTCCCCCAAGTCTCCATACACAAAACCTTGTCTTCCCCACTGTCTGTCTAGTCTAGTTTTTAATTGCAAAAGGGTCAAAAATAAATGGACTTGAAAGCATTTGAGAGTACAGATATATTTATAGCTATAACAATATTTATACACCACTGAGAAATACTTTGCTTTTCCCAGTATATATTTCAGAGTGCTTTTATAAATATTGATGGATTTTAGACTTCTGGAAATAATATTCATGTCTCAATTTTCATCAGCAAAACAAAGCTACTATTAAAAAAAAAATCAGTTTGGGGATTGTAGTTGACTGAAAGAGGTTTGTTGTAAACAGCAATAAAAAGGCAAATGTTGATACCTCCCAAAATTACAAGGCTGTTCTAGGTGACAAATGATTCTCTTATATCTTTTACCCTGCTCAGCATTATTAGGTTTGTATCTGGAAAACCACATCCAGTTTGGGATTACATCATTTAGGAGGATGTGGATGAATTAGAGATAGCCTAGTAAGGAAAATTACAAATTAGTAGAGTTTCAATGTGTGACCTATAAAGAAGTGTGGAAGTATTGTGTTTGCTCAGTCTAGAAGGGAAAAGACTGATTAGAAACAAAAGTCTTCAAATACAGGAAGGTTTGTAAGGACAAAAATAATGATAAATCATTCTCCATGACTGTAAAGGACTGGATTAAAAATAATGATCCTAATTCGCTGAAAGGAAGATCTAAGTTAAGAAAAAATTTAGATGCCAGAAACAGGCTGTATAAGAAGCTTGTGGAATCCCTGATTTTCCTGAACAGATTTTAATTATTTTATTCAGGGCTTTTCAGTCTGGAGGGTGTCACAGAATCCTTTGCAAATATAGAAACAATAACATTTAAAAGTCTGTATTAGGAGAATGTATATGGAATAAAGAATATAAGAATAATATGAGCTAGTTGTAAAGATTTTAGAAAGTTTCCAACCTAGGCTGCACAGAACTTCATGGCATCAATTTCCCCCTTTGTACAGGAGCCAGCTCTATCTGCAGCATTTCTGACAGATATTTGTCTAGCCCTTCTTTGAAGACCTCCAAGGATGGAAATCCCACAGTCTTACTGGGCATCCCTTTCAACAGCTTGATGACTTTTCTTGATGTTTTGCTTCACGTTCCCTCACTTCAGTTTTAAACCACAGTGCTGCATGAACTATTCACAATTTAATTTGCTCTCCTTTACAGTTAGTTACTTTCTCTGTATTTGAAGGCTATTACCATGTCTACACAGCTCTGATTCCCTCATCAAGTTTGTTCCCTACTCGGTGCTTTCCGGCCCGGTGGTTGTTCTTGTTCCCCTCTGAGCACTTGCCATTTCACTGACAAGAGGGAGTGCCCACACTGAGCCCAGCACTCATACTGAAGTTTTATTAGTGCTACCCAGAATATGTTGGTCCTTTTTGAGGTCTTACAATCAGACTTGACACAGCCTGATGCTGTCTGGGTTGCAAAAAAAAAAAAAAGCAGGCATTAATTGTGCCATGATATCTACTCATCTGTGGAAAGTCCTGCTGTTGGATCTTGAGGCTGCCATACATCTTTCATATTTGTTTTACACTGGCTAGTATGACAGACTATAGCTTGTTCCAATGATGCATGCTTTGGGGAAGGTTTACTTCACAAACAGGTACCTCTGTGTTTTTATAATCAAATATGAGCAGAGTGGCTAATGGGATTATTGAGTCCAGCTGTAGATGCCTGGCAGACTTCCTTTTGTTTTTTCAGCTGCTGGAAAGGTTTAGCATTAGGAAGTTTAGGAGCAGAAGGAGGAAACCCTGAAGATTGCAATACTGATTTCAGTCTGACCATGCTTCTGTCATGACTCTGAGTACAACTAATGAAGCATTTGATTTGAAATGAAATTGTGTATGGCATCGATGTTAGCTACAAAGTAAAAACTGAAATAACATCAAATAGAGATTATATATGCGTAGGAAATACTACTGCATGCAGATGTTAAAAGATGTGAGACAAGGTTATAAAAATGGACCGTGAATATGGCTGGTGCAATAAAGAACAAGCTTTTCTTTCAGGTAGGTGCTGGCTGATTCCTTGTGGTGCTGCTCAGAGCTCTCTGCACAGCCTTCTACGTGATAGTTGGTTGCTTGGTGTTTACTTTCTAATGAAACAACACTGATCTACAAGCCTGGTCATTCAACCATAGAATATAATTTTTTGTCTTATTTCCCCTGTCCTAAGTCAAACAATTCTTTGCATGTTGCATTGTAAATACAGCTCATTTCCTCCCTTTATGTCTCCAAGTTGCCCCTACAATAGAACTTGTTACTTGGAAATCAAAATTGGGGAACAGGTGCATCAGAGGAACAGATGCTGTAGCTGGTTCTGTGCCAACTCTACTGCTTAAACATCAGAAATGATTAAAATTTAAAATAAAGCTCAATAGGACAAGTTTTCCTCAGTCAATAGTGCAGCTCTATCAAAGAGAAGTGGATTTGAGTCCATGAATTAGGCACCGGCGGTTCACCCTCCTTCTAAAGGTTTCATTTAACTGCAGGTCACCATTATCCTCTTTTCCAGCAATCATCTGCTAAATCTGGTAATTGCAACACTGACGTCAGCAAAGCTGGACAGGAGCACCCAATGGAGAAGAATTTGACCCACTATTTTTTCACTGCTATTGTAGTAATCAAGCTCGTAATCAAGCAGAGGGAAACTCTCTAAATCCTTTCTGTTGTAATCTCCACATATTGCTATAGACCTGGGAGGAAATTGTTAGTCTAGTCTGGGTTTCATAGAGCCAATTTGGTTTTGATAGCTCGCAAACAGCAAGGGGAGGAATCGTATCCTGCAGTTACACTGTGTAATTGCTGTGGTATTTACCTGGAAAGAGGGTTTGCCTGATTCACATGTTCCGTGAGGTCTCATATAAATGAGTGGGAGTACAGTGTACATTGCTCAAATTGTCAGAGGCTTCACACAGTTTTGTATCCTCATCTGCTAACTTAGCTTTTATGCTAGTTGATCAGGGCTTTGCTTAAGTTCTTTAAAAGAGGGATAAGAGTCAGCAAGATGCAACAGCAGGTCTGCAGCTGCTTTTGTGAAACCTAGGTAGAGTTTGATACTTGCTTTTAAGTCTTGCACTAGTAATTTTTCCACTGTTCTGTACCCTTTTCTAGAGTAAATCTTACTCATATGGGAAAAGGTCATTTGAATTGAGACACTACTAAAAGGTATCAGACTGGTTTCGAGTGGGACTAAATTAAGCCTACAGAAATAAAGATACAATTCCCCTTTATTCACAGAAACATTTCCTCTGATGTTCATGGCAGCATTGCACAGGTGAAGCTATGGCACTGACCAGAATGATTTCCAAAGCTTCCTAAAGCAAACAGTAAGCTTTAATGGCAAAAGGATGCAGGTCAGCAGGTTTGGGTCTGGTTTTCGGAGAGGGTGAGCAGCTCTGGCCAGCGCCAGTGGGCAATTTCAATTAAGGCTGGTTAAGCTTGGATTCAGTCTGTCTGCATCTGATTAGAAGGCCATTTGACAGTAGTTTCTGGAGAAGCTTGTTGTGTTTATCATTGTTTGGAGTATAGAGATGGAAGGGCAGAAATTGTGGAGCCAGGAACTGATTCAGAGCATTTCTAGGACTACTTATTTTTATGTCTGTTTTGCAAGTTGTGGTGACTGCTAACAAGTGAGGCACAGAACGATAAACCACTTGAAAATATGACCTTTGAACTGGAGAAATTTGGATTCAAAGTTCACAGAAAACTGAAGAGTGTTAGCAACCTGCACTTCTCAGAGATGTGAGTTCAGAGCCAGAAGTTAATTAAAAGTGAGGTAGGGAAAACCTATTTCAACCAAAGCAACCACTTATGTTCTTTAGATTTAAATCTGATGGACCAGATAAATTCATGACATTGGCCAGATCTGGTCTGCCAACTGAGAGCTGTCTACAAAATCATTTTGAGTTGAACGAAGTAGAGGGTTTCACCATCTGTGAGCAGTGCAGTGGAATGAAAGTCTATTTATCAAGTGAGGTGGGCTGCTGAAAGGGAGCACTTCAGCTTTCCTTTTCAGAGCTCATTAGTCTGTGTTCCAGCTTTAGCAGACACACTCATCATTTAATCTGCTTCATAAACTGGTTTTCTGCCAGTTTATTGTTCTGCACTTAGATGATTGTTAAATATCCTTCCGATCATGCTTAGCTCTTTCTGGACTCTGGTATAGAAATTGTCTTATTTCTGGCTTGAGTGCTTTGAAGTCCTTCAGTTTTGTTTTTGCATTTACACCTGGCAGCATCTATCTTCATAGCCTTGTCTTTTTGACCACAGGGACAAAGAGAATGTACAACATTGCTGAAAATAGATTTGAATAATTAGTTTTGTAGTGGGACCAAAGAAGGTTTGCTTTTAACTACATCCACTCTCAACTTGTCACTCTCCCTTTCTATTTTCCATGGTGATTGATTCTGTGAAATACTTTTGCTTTGCAAGTTGGCCTTACCTCTTACAAAGCTGATTTTGCCCCTAAGTCCCAAGTTATTTCGATTTGTGCTTTAACATCATGTAAGTCCTACTTTGACTTCATTCCAGAGATGAAAAAAAGGCAAGAAAAATTAGTTTCTTTGTTATGTTTGCTCTTACCATCTTTGCTGGAGTTGAGAGTGAAGTTTTTAAGGGTGGAATACGTGCTTCCCACCCACATTGCCATTAAGAAGGTCATAAAGCTCATCAGCCTCTCTACTGTCTTATTTTTGGAGTTAAATGAAAAGTTAAAAGGATAGAAAGTCTGTTCCACTTTTCTTTGCATATTTACAATATGTTAATAATTGCAGCTAATGTTCTCGAAGTTACAATTATTATTTCTAATAGTTCTTGATTTGAAGTATTATGGTATAGCAGTCAGCTTGTCATGTCTTTGACAAATACTTTATCATTCTATTTAAGGAATCAGTTTTAATCTTCAAAGAAAAGGGCTTAGTTAATTTAGAAGTCAAGCAGAGAGATGGCAGTCATATGAGCTTTTAACACAATAGATATTCATAAAATATCCCCCATAAAATAGTAAGCCTTAGGGACAGAAGCAGTAATATAACATCCCCTCTTTTTTTCCTCCTGCACATGTCTACTCCCACTGAGGATGTCAGTGTAGATTCAGAGTCACCTGACCTGCCATAAAAAAATAAAGGTTTTTTAATGATCTCCTGTAGAAAAGAAGAAAGAACAGAGTCTTTAAGGGAGCTGATTCAGCTAAGTTTGAGTTAATGTTCCTGAAGTCAGAGAGAGGACTGTCTTAGTCTCAGAACAATTATTAAATGCTATTACCTTTACATTTGCAATCTGATGGCAGAGTAATACAGCCTCCTGGGGGAAAGGAAAAACCCCAGTATTAGGGATATTTAAAATGAGACTGAATAAAATTTACATGAGTTCCTATATGCAGCAGCCCATTAGTACTGCACTGCAATGAGACCTATCTCGTGCCTTATGGTCCCTTCTAGAGGAAAGGAATTTTGACCTTAACAAGGGCTACTTTATCATCATGATTATGGAGCTATTCTTGAACTCCTGTGAACTCCTATCTGTCTGATTCTCATAGCCATCACCCCTTTTGCCATTTTCATTCCTGCTGACAATTCCCAGACTTTTCTTCATAACACCCTAGAAAGCCATCAACATTTCTTCAGCCTACTGGGTACAAATCCATAAGCAGTCAAAAGGGCATTTATATACTTAACTCCAGGAATTGGCTACTTCTCTTCCTACCCCTTTATTCCCCCTCTCCTAAAAGACAGGCACCTCATTTTTATCAGCTGCTTTTTTTTTTTTTTCCTGAGTGTCCATATTTCTGCACATGTGTGTGCAGAAATGCAAGTTATGACATATCTTTGTGCAGCTCCAAACCTACTCTATACCCAAACAGGCTGAGTCCAGCCCAGCTGCCCAGCCTCCAGTGGGAAGCACAGACAGGTGACATCAAGGGCTGCTGGAGAGTGGCTTTATACACATGCTTGCAGCAGCAGCTCCTGTTATTTCTCTTTCCTGCTTGAGCTTGGAAACTTTTCTACCAGATTATGAGTGTATTAGTCCTTTAGGAATGAAGGCAAATCCATGTAGACCCTCTTTCTGCAGGGTTGGTTGTGTTACTGTTTATCCTGTGTGTAACACAGACCATTGCAATTGCTGTGAGCTGAGCCAAAGGGCTTTAACTGGAGGAAAGCGTCTGAGTCCTGAAGATACTGAACTATTTGCCAGCTGTGGAGAAGAAAAAAGACCAATATGTCATCAGTGCTCAAGCCTTGTGCAAGGGGAAGGAAATAATTTAAGTGCAGATTTTTCAATGAACCAAGCACGCCCATGAAACAGGAGGAGGTGAAAACACATTGACCAAAACCCAGGGGGAATTTTCCCTCCCAACCAAAAGTAGGGTGAGCAGAGTGACCTTGTGCATGTGATCATCTCCTCTGCCTAAAAGGCCTTTTGGTATGTGAGTGAAACACGGGCGCTTTAGTGGACAGGGATGAAAATCTCTGGTCACACCCAGATTCTAGAAGTATATTTGCTCTATATCCTGGCAAAACATTTCAGTGCAAATAAGAAAGATATCCTGCAATAAATGACCAGTTTTCAAGAAGCTGTGTTTGAGCATTTTTTCCCTAAAATAATCCTGTACACTTTCCTCCATGACAATTCCATTTTTGGCAATTCTGCTTGAAGAATCTTTTGTATGAAATGAGAGCATTTGAAGTGAATCATTTAATTTGCTTAACTTAAAGAGGTTCCTACTACATTTAATTTTAAGCTGATTCTCTCTAATTAAAGTTCAAGTCACTCTTAAATATTTAGCCTCATTAAATGAAGATCCAGGAAAGAAAATGTATTAATCTTTTCCTCTTTTGTTTTACCTGAAATATGCCTTTTTTTAGTCTTTAGTTTTGAAACACCAATTTATTTTGAGCTACCAGCATGAATAATTTCCAGGGTTTCAAGCACAATTTAGTATTTTAAATTGAAAAGCTAGATCAATGAATT
Organism: Manacus vitellinus; assembly: GCF_001715985.3. Taxonomy (NCBI): domain Eukaryota; kingdom Metazoa; phylum Chordata; class Aves; order Passeriformes; family Pipridae; genus Manacus; species Manacus vitellinus. The sequence goes on from NW_021939632.1 coordinate 4,017,588, forward strand.
CCCTATTATGTTACAGACTTTCCTTATAACAGTTTTGCTGAGGGAGAGAAGCAGGGCAGCATCAAATTCTGTGTTGATCAAGTGATCCTCTGTATAAAGGACCAGTTAATTATGGAGCCTATGTATTTTTCTACACTTGAAAAATTGGTGAATTTTTTGAGGATATGCTTGCTGAGGTGTTTTACTAACTTGATCTGGTTGGCCTGTATCCTCAACCCTGTGCATCTAGAGGGCAGGAGTATGAGATCTATGTGTTTAGTTTCAGGATTTCAGTGAGATAGTTGGTTACATAGCTGTCTGTGAAAATCAGACCATTTTAGGGGACTCTCCCTCTGCAGTCATCCAGTTCCCATGTGGCTAAGCTTGAAAATGTGAACTTGATATCTATCTAATAAGCAAGTATTGTGTATTTTCTTGTTGGTTCTCTCTGCTTATTTCTTGTCTGGTAGCTATTCATGTTCAGTTATTTTCTTTTTTTTTCCCCAGCCTAACTGACTGTGACACCAGACAAATTAGTGAGCATTTTGTCTCCATGACTAATCAGTGAACTTTCAGTTTTGGCACTGTGTTTTAGGATTGCTTAGAGGATAAATAAATAAATCAATCAGATATTTCTGACAACTGTAAAATAATTATACAAAAGGAAAAAAAGTAGGAAAAAACGGCACAACAAAAATTTTAGTAATCACTTCATCATTCCTTAATGTGAAATCAGAACGTACATGTTTTTTTTGGCTTGAATAACTGGACATGCTAACTTTGAGTCAACATTACTCTTTCCTTCATCCCACTGGGTCTTCTGGTGGTTGTTACACAGGACTGAGAGACTTCCTTCATCTGAATTTTTGATGGGTTAAGTTGGAGTTGCAGTTTTCTATTTAGAAGTGTGGTTTTAGTCTGAAATGGAATATGTAAAAATGGAAATTGCTTTCGCAGTGAGTCACAGTCCTGGCTGCTGACCTGAGTGACAAACCTCCCCTTTTTCCTCCTGCAAAGCTGATGCTGTTCAGAGACACTGTGTTGGCTTTACTTCTGCTGTGTCACCACATTGCTGACTAGTTGTAAGGGCAAAATCTGTTCTCGTTTAGTATCTGGTCAGTGTTTTTGTTTCTGATGGTGTTGGACAAGGCAGCTGTGGGAAGATTTTTGCCCAAAGATGTTTGTTTTTTTGCAGTCAGGATGGCTCTCAGTTTGCTGCCCCCAGACTGGTTGCCGCTGCAGGTCCAGCAGCTGGAATATCCTCACGTGCTCTGAGCAGTTTTGGCCTGAAGTCTCTGGGAGAAAAACAAAAGCAGTTCTTCCTATCTCCCGGCTACATTTGTTTTATGTTTTGGAACATAGGGTACAAACTCTGTGCCTGAGTATTTGACCCTACTTGTCAAATATACAACTTCTCTTGACTACAGTTAAATTTAAGCCAAGATGTCAGAGGGCAGATTTTGTCTCAGCCCATGCAAAATGGCCATTTTGATGCAATTTGGTCTGTTAGGTATGTTAATGCTAAACATATAAACTTAAGCCTCTGTACATAATTTTCTCTGAGACCTTCTAGCCACTTAAAATATGGATGGCTCCTAAATACAGACACTTAATCAATTCAGGTGGTCCAGAAAGAATTGTGAACATTTGGGCTATTGCAAATATTATAAATAATTCCTGAAATCTTATTCAAGAAAACAGGTTCTGTGTGTGCCTGAGACGAGGGGAGGAGCAAGAAGACCCCTTGAGGTTCCTCCTGAAGAGATGAAAACCAAAATGAAAACCCTTAGCCAATCCCTGACATAAAGAGATGAAACCTTGTGGAATAGTTACAGAATACAATAGTTGACTTATGTTATCGTTCTGAGCTTTGTTTCAAGTAAAATACATCCTCAGTTATAATATCATACAGTTTCCATTGTATCATTTGTAACGGTGACTGCAAATAAAGCCTGCCAGCAGTCAGCTGAAGCGTTTCGTTTATCTTCACTTCCGTGGATTTACATCTGAAGGAATGAGTTTTTCCAGAACTGCTCTGTCTGCCCAATGATGCGACTGCACAAAATATTGTCATGGGTGGGTAAAGCTGTCCCTCCACACCTGACAGCTGAGCACCCTGAAAACTCCCCTGCAAAATGCCGTTCCCAGGATATGTGGTGTTCTCAAGGTCAACCTGTTTTCTAACCATTGTGTCCTTTTCCTTTCTTTCAGGGTTTTGAGGACCCCAAGGACAAGTAAGCATATTTACTTCTCTCATACACTGTTATGTTTACACATTTGGGATTTATTTTCTCATATTAAAAAAAGACAAAAAGTGATGCCCAGAAGCCAAGAATAATGCCTGGACTCTCCAGAGGTTTATTCTGGAGGGTCAGCCAGTTGAGGGCACGAGATTGACTGATGTGCATTCAGAACAGCCACTGCCCTCAAAATATTTATTTGTGTGATTCTAACTTGCTCTTCTAATTAAAATGCTTTTGCTGCACTTCCCCATGCCCTGAGTATTCTCCACTATTTGTTTCTTTGAAAATGACCCAAGACAAAATCTTCCTGTAAGGTATGTCTAAGTGTTGAACAAGTCCAATAGGAAAAGTTTATGTATGTGTTGAAATGCATATAGTTTTTGAGTTTATTTGTATATATTTTATATTACTAATTTTTGCATATTAGTTGTTTCTAGATATAAAACTGAACTCAGAAATGATAGCTTGTTTGAAAAATTAAATTCAAAGTTTCATATTCTGAAATATAGCCACATTTAAAGCAGCATTTTCATTTTTTTCTCATAGAACTTTAAAGAAATGGTTAAAATAACAATTTAACATGAGTGGTATTTTGAAAAATTGCCTTTGGAGGAAAACCCCCCAAATGTGTTCACTTTTTAGTTTCTACAACTGGACATAAAAAAGCATTTCCTTGTATTGTAGGTATTTAGAATAATTTCGCATTCAGTCTTGCTGAGTGGCATTCCTTTTAAGCTTGCTTAGAGCAAGGTAGGCAACAATAGAGGAGACTGATGCCTAAAAATTTGTTGCTCTTGCTCCTTATCATGTTTCTCAGGCTGCTGGTTAGGGCTAAGTGGACTTCTGTGAGCTGGGACAGAGAAATGCTCCTGTGGCCCTAAGAGTGACTCAGAGTCTCTTCATCCAGAAATCCATTTAACTCAAGTACAAAGATTTGCCAAAAAAAAAAAAAAAAGGCTAGCAGAATATGTTCGTGTTGATATTGGTTAAAATTAGATACCTAAACCGTGTCAAGTTCCCAGTTCCTTCACATGCAGAAACACTGAGGGTCAATACTTTTGACTTGCAGCAAAGGAATGTGTAGGCACCACGCACCTCTGAAACCATGACCCGACACCTACATGATTTAATTATTGAATCTAGGCATGGAGCATTTAAAATTATGGCATACATGTAGTTTTGGCAGTGGCCACACTCTTCATTTGCAGAAAGTAATTAAATCAGCAGAGCATTTTTGGACCACTCTGAAGCCACTCCGGGTTAATTGCTAGCTTTCACATTTGCAAGCAGAGTGCAGAAGTTGCTCCAAGCTCTGTTTGTGCTGTTCCTGTCCCTTGCAACAATTTTCCATTGGCTGCATTTGGAGAAATCTCAGCAATGCTTTTAAAAGGTGTTTCTGGAAGTTTCATAGTGACCTGAAATCCTTGATTTCCCCCCACTGGATCACACGATCAATATATCAATACACTTTCCACATATGAATTTCATTAGTCCATGGCAATACCTCAGCTCTGACTTACAGGCACTGCCTCTAGGGCAGTCCTTAGCATAGAGAACTTTTGTCTTTCAATTTAAATTACATTTATGTAAATGTACCCAAACTTGCTGTACAGTAATTTAGTTTGGGAACAACGGGCTGTGAAAGCTGGGTCTGTGCAACGTGACTGAGCTTCCCTGCAGGCTATGAGAAGGTGGCTGCCCACTGCCAATATCTCAGCAAGGACATTTAAAACCTGCAGGGGTATTTCTACACAGCCTGCAACCACAGAAGTTACTGTAGTATAGAAATGCCCTCAGAAATATAAGGACCTACTACAAAACTGGAGGCAGCCGAGGTCAGAGTCCAAGCAGGCAATTTCTTCTTCTCTTTGCATCTTCCTGAGTGGTGTTTTTAGACTGGAACTTGAAATTTAACTATGGTTCACCAAGATGCTGAGCCAACTCTTTTGCTTCAGTTCTGGGGGAAAACTATCACATCCCTCATATGTGGTATGAAATGACTAAATGTGAATGACCCAAATGTGTACATAACTCACAGGATCTTGGAAGACATTCTGTAAATACGAAGCCTAATGATTTCCTTGCTCATTTTTATGAGTCCAGAAGACATTGTGAGGACTGAATGAAAATAAGCAGCATTGCCTTGAGTGCTCAAGCAGATGTACTTCCTCTAAGGAAGCATGTCCTGACCCTGTAGGGAAAAAAACACTTTTATTTTCCAAGTGGAATATATGAAGTTCAAGGAATTAAATAACTGTAGAGCCTCAAAATAAAAAAACTTTTCCCCAACACCACTGAAATACTAAGGTTAGCTAAGATAGAGATTAGACTTGAGACAAACTAGGTTTGTAGTTGCTATGTTGTCACTAAATAGATGCCACTGGTGTGTCATCCTGATCTAGCTGAGGTGCAGACACATTCAGCTCACTGACTGGAGCAAAGAGCAGTGGAATGGAAACAAGTAGATGGACCTGATTTATTTTTCTCTTGACAAGAGGTACATGGAAGGGTTGGTTTACAGAGGGCTTCTTAAAATCTGATCCAGTTTTGCAGAAAACTTCAAAAGAGCCTTTCTTTTGGAAAGGGGCCTTTAACTTTTACAAGAGAGTCACATTCTGGTCTGTAAGCTCCTTTGAGCAATCTCTGCATCCAACACAGTCATACCTGTAGGAGCCCACTGGCTGCAACACTGAGTGCATTGTGTGCTCTTGTGCAGTACAAATAAAACCAAGGAAATTCAGCAGTGTAACTTTTCCCTGTGCCTGTTAGACCTCAGGATTTTTTCTCCAGAGTGCCTAAAGTGAAAGTCCCACAATATGAGGCCTAAGCTGCTGTGCCATCATGGGATTTGCACATAGAAATAGTTATCCGCTGGAATATGCCCCAGTGCAAGTGAGGGGCGTATTTCAGTGGATAACTATGGGCATATCCTGTGGATAACCTTGGCAATCATGCAAGCAGAGCAGGAAAACAGCACTTCAGGATTAGATTTAATTTCTGCCTATAGCTAGTAAGAAGGCAGGCCATTAAAGTGACAGTATCAAGTCATTAAAATCCTGTTAGATTTTAAAAATAACTAGAGTTTGAGGAGCTGCTTCAGGTTTCCTGATGCTCAGTGCAAAATGCCTCAGGATGATTAAGTTTCCAGTGTTACTTTTTTCACAACAGTTTTTGAAAAGCAGCCTCATTTTTCAGAAGCTGTAGCAGAGCATCAGAAAAATACTGACATTAAAGATTATAAGCAACCTAGAAATCTTCTTCCACATATTTAGAAAGCAGAATCTAATTTGTATTTTTTTTGTTTGCTACCTTTTTCTTTTACAACATTTCCTTAAGTAAATACCTTGTAAACAGAATATTTTTTTTATGTTTTGTGCTTTATACGCATAAATAACTGTGTGAAGGGGAGTCAGGCTACATTTTTTTCCCCTACATGTTTGTTCCATTTTTTTTCCTCAGAAAGGGAGAATTATTCAAGTTTGGAAATTTTCGTAGTAATATTTACAGAAATTATTATTAGGAAGCAAGCAGTAGGACTGGATGTAGAAATCTTTTTGCCAGTTCAGGCACTAACAGCTACAACAGCACAGCAGTGCAGGGAAGAATAAGTCCGAGGAGGAGTGCAGGGAGGAGACTACTCAGTGGTTTTGGAGAATGAGGCATGGTAATGAGACCTTAAGGCAAGAAAATGGATGTAGTATCGAAAAAGGGCAAGTAAATCCTTTTAGTAATGGACTCAGGACTGGCAATGAGCTCTAGAGCTGATATCATTCTCCTCTCTGCTCACACTCCGTTTCCCAACTTGAAGCTGTCATGAGTGAAATGCCATTAACCTCCAGCTTATTATTATAAGTGGAATGATATTACATGGTGAAGAGGCAGCAATTATCTTGTCCTCTTATGCTCCCTTCTCATGGCATCCTCAGGAATACACAGGAAAGTATGAACCCGGAGGATGAAGTGGATGAGTTCCTGGGCCGTGCCATCGATGCCAGGAGTATTGATCGGTTACGCTCCGAGCACGTGCGCAAGTTCCTCTTAACGTTCAGGGAGCCTGACTTGGAGAAAAAGGTAATGTTCTCTAAAAATCATTGCAGCATGTCAGTCAGGCTTGTTATGAGTTTTAATTCTCCTGCATAAGGTCAAACTTTTATATTTATAGGTAAAGCTAGTGTTTAGGTGCTGGAGGTGGAGTTGTGGTCTTAAAACATCCATGCTTCTTCATGGAAACCTTAATGTACATGTTCCTGGAAAGTCACAGTCATCTGAAGGGAGCACTGGCCAGGAAAATGAAGCCATTTCTGTCAGACACACATGAATATGCAATGATGAGCAGTAAAGGAAATGCAGAATAAGCCAGATTGTTTCTCTGACTTTGAGGCATCCAAACTTAGATTGCAGTCCCCCTGAGCTCCCTCAAGTCACTGGTGAAACCCACTTTAGTCTCCCTGAGCTCTGAGTCACCTCTGGAGGGATTTTTGCCTACCCTTTTTCCCCTCAAGGAGCCTGGATACTATTAGGGTTCATTGGGATGCAATCTCTACTCTGGTTAATGGGAGCTCATTTTAAGCAACAAGTATAGTTCTCTATCCCACAAATGTGAGAAAAGGGAGAAACAGATGTAGAGCCCCCAAATAGCCCATTACTTCCTGATTTGGTTTCAGATACTGTTGTTGTGAGGCAAAGATCATTTCCATTTCCCTGACTATATAATAGAGACAACATCAGCTCTAGATGGCTGCAAATTTTAATTCATTTAAGTCTAGAAGTACCCAGATGCTATTATAAAAGTATTATAACAACTGGTGGGTTTAATTGCCCAAAGAAAGTAATCTTTTTTTCTCTTTTTTTAATCCAAGCACAGATCCTTGGGATGTTTGAGTGGTCTTCAGGTTAAACTCATTATTCAGTGGAAAAAGCTTCATAATAAGTTTGCACTCATTATTTTATAATTTTATTTAGAAACAGTCTTTCCATGACAGGAATGACAACCTATTGCAAAAGCAGACCTTTGCAGGTTTTACAGCTGTTCAATGAATCAGTGTGGGACTGGATAAAAGCTCAAGCACATAATTTCCCCCCACCTCCTTCCCTTCAATTTTATACCTGAAAACAGCCAGGGAAATTAGTGCTCACTTGTTCAGAGCACCTTTTATTTTGTGGTTCAAACACTGAGGCTGTCTGTACTGAGAACCATGCTTCAAGCTAAATAAAGCATCACTGGGAATGGGATGCAGCTCCCGTGCAACCGATATGTTGACAAGTAGTTGGAAAGAGTGACTGTGAAAGCCTCATCATCCTCGCACTGTCATTAGAGCAAGTCAAGCCATCTGCACAAAATGCATGGTGTCCTCATTAGCAGCATTTGTCCCTGTTGGGGAAACTTCCCATGGAAGAAGTTTAGGTCTGATGGCAGTGACACAGAATCCCAGATAGTCCATTTCTGTTCCCTCATGCAAGGAAGGGTTGGTGAATCCTCTCTCCACGCAGCTCTGTGGGTTTGTTCCCTGGCCTTTGGGTCTGTTCAAGCCCTTACAACTTGCCCAGGGAGAAGGGGAGTTGGGAGCGGTAGTTGTTTCCTACCACCACTGCTTTCCAAGGACCTAAACAAAAAAGCCAAGTAGAAGGTTTTGTGGAGAGAAGGCAGGCAGCCAAATTTCCCACTAACATAACTGTTTGTGTTTTTGCAGTACTCCAAGCAGGTGGACGACAGGTTCGGAGCCTACGTGGCTTGTGCCTCCCTAGTCTTCCTCTTCATCTGCTTTGTTCAAATCATAATTGTGCCACAGTGAGTATCCTTTCATCCCTCAGCTCCCATCTGCTCCCCTCTTCTATTGCAGCCTACTTTTCTTTGTTTTTTTCTTGTGAATTCAGAACACCAAGGGGAAGAGAAAAATCCTTAAATAATTCATGCTCAAGTGATGCGTGGTTCTTATTGTTTTCACTCATTTCTAGTGCAGATTAAAACCTCCTCACTGACATGGGAGGATTTCTGTTTTCCTGGTGTGATTTCTCTTATAATTTATCTCCATCTTAGGAAATTCAGTTCAGCACATTTATAAGCCTGTGGAAAACAAATATCACTAAGTAGGAAGGATTGTCTATGAAGGCATAGTACACATTCACAACACAAGGCTTGGTTGTCCTCTTATCTGAACACAGTAGGACAGGGAGGTGAAAAACCATCACAGCCTCATTGCTCAGAGCACTGAGGTCACAGGTCTGCTTAACAGATGAGGCATAATGTCTCATACATTTATTCTTCTGGACTCAGTGCAGCAGTGCAAGAAGAAAGGTAGAGAGGGAGTTGAGCTACACATGCCTAACCTTTGAGTGGCTTGCTCCAGGTTTAAGGGTTGCAGTCATTTCTTTTCCCAAGCAAGAGTGGCATAAGCTCCTCAGGGCCGTGGGGCACAGTGCTCTTGCAGTGACCTGCAGCTTTCTCTGCAAGGCACAGTATAACCCATTACATCTTTCCTAGAAGTGAGCTCTGCAGACATGATATTTCTTCTCAAAAAGTTCTTTAAAAATCCCTTAAAATTACAGCATGTGTGTATTTCCTGTGCTCTGGTTTAGTAGCAGTAATATATCATTTACTGAGCAATGCTGTGTTGGAAATAAATTTGTAGTTAGTAATTTTTAATCTGAAGAAAAAGATCACAGAAGCTCTGAAAATGCTCCAAATTTATCTTCATTACAAGAAGGCAAAAAAAATTGTTTGAGGAGAACTCCAGTACTATTTTATGCCATTACAACTGCCTTCTGTTCCTACCATAGATCTTTTTGGATTAGAGATTGGTTTGTAGTGTTCAGATCAGATACTCAGAAGGTCACAGAAACAACATGTAGTCTGATGTTTGTCATTCACTCTCCCAGGCAAGAGTGCTCACAGAAAGATTGAATCAGCAAAATAACATCAGTACAAATGCACTGTGTAAACAGACAGGTCTGCTTTGGGAAACTGGAAGTGAAGCTGAAAGAGGCTGAAAATTGAAACTAGATCATTCCCAGAAATAAAAGCATTGTTAATTACATCCAGAAATGTACTTGGAGAGTAACTCATTTATCAAGGGCTTACCCTTTGGATTTCTGGATACTGCTGCCATGACTTCACACCTGCAGAGGCCCTCTACCAGCCTTGTGTTGCTCATCAAACTCCCTAAGCAGCCACTAAGCTGTCTCCATAAAACCCAGTTTAACATTTAAATGACAGCTTGACAATTTCTGATGTGTGGCAACCATATGGCTGCCTCCTTTGTATTACGCAGGAGCCAATCCCTTATGGAAGTGTGGTGTCAATGCTGTGCTGCTCAGTCTCCCTCCGTGCTGCCCATAGGGTGGTGGTTGGGGGTTTTTTGGAAATTCTGAAGTGTCCTTGGTCAGCCTGGCCTGTGTGAAAGGTGATGTGGTTCAAGAGTAAATAAAATTCCACGTTTTAACTGCAGGTTAGATATACTTTCCTTCACATTTTGGTTTGGTTTTCCTTATATTTCAATTGCATAGCTTTGGTCTTTTATTGAAGGTAGCAATTAAGCAGTAACTGAAACCACAGGTGTATATGTGTCACCACCAGAGTTTCATGAAAGACACACCATGGAATTTGAATCTGAAACTAGAGACAGAATGTCAGTGATCATTTATGGTGATAAAGAGGAATAGCTTTAACATATTTCACAAAGGCTCAAACAGTGAATTAGCAAGTACAATTATCTTAGTAGTCATGAGAGAACACAGAGACCAACTGGCTTTGGTGTGGTTGGCCTCAATGTCACATCACAAGAAGAATTCCTTTAAATTATGAACAAGGCTAACTCCTGGGAGGGGGCCTATCCTGTCACCCTGAGACCAATCACCAGGAAATTGGTGTTGACTATCTCCATGATTAAAACAGATGAAAATACATAGTACAAAGTTGGCCCCAGGATCTTCTTTGTACTTCAAAGTTGGCAGGAGCAGGAACCTCTCAAGCTGGCTGAGCTAAGGCTGTTTTCCCTGACTGTCCTCCAGCCGTGGTTCCTCTCATTCCATGCACGAGACAGAGCACGGAGAATGGTGCCACACAAACATTCCCTGTGCGAGTACAGGTGGCTATTCCCAGTGAGACTATTCCCGCTCAGCTGCACTGCAGCACTCAGCCCCGCCTTCCTTCCCAGGGGTGCCTGCCCACAGCCAGCCGGGAGCCGACCTGCCATAACAAGTTGTTCTGTCACCTCCTCTAGTGCATGAAATATTTTTCAGTCCCACCACTGTTACCCCAGCAGGAAGGTGATTGCTATAGAAGATGCAGCATTCTCTGCTCTGCAGCCTGCATGAGTAATTCTAAATAGGACAGAGTATCTGTTGGTATTCAAGGCACCTCATGTCTCCTACTGCTGTCCTAATTGGAAAGCCTGTGCAGTGTGTCATAGCTTGTAAAAATGTCGTGTTCCGGAGAGCAGAGCTGTAGTTATTCTATATTATGTGCATTTAAAAAAAAAAACAAAACAAAACAAAAAAAAACCAACCGTCTCTCTTGATTTCAGCTCTACATTTATGCTGGGATTTTTCCTGACCTGTTTCCTGATCCTGACCACAGTGGTGTTTGTTTCGGTCATTTACTCCTGTGTAAAGGTGAGTACTGTGGTTTCTTTGTAGAGTGCTCTGCCTAAAATAACTGGATCAGCAATTTGGTTCTTCAGCTAACAGAGCATGTTTTGTTAGCCTTCCTTTCCACACTATGTGATAAGGGTTACAGAAAAAGCCTTTGATAAGGCAGAATGAACTGCACACAGATGTTAGGGTTGGCATCTCTTTAGCTCAGCAGAAGTAGTCACTCTGTGGATCTGCATGTCTATTAAGTCCCCTGCAGGCACTCTCATATTGATATAAGAAGAACATATTTTCCAGTGTGGAACGAAAAACTGACCATTCGTTTCCTCCCTGTAAACTTCCTGCAGAGTTGCCTGTGTGCTGGCCCCTGCTACATATGCATGTTTGGGTAGGCAGATAATCAGAAGCAGAATATCATCAAGGAAAAATGTCCTGGAGGGAATTAAAAGCCTTAAACATATAGAAGTTTATCAGCCTTTCTCAGATGAGTGTACAGAGCTTCCAACATTCAGTGTGCTCTTTCTTGTAACTGGCTTTAATAAGAAAATAAATACATTGTGTGAAGTCCAAAAACACATTAATTCTTCTTGTCAGCCTGTGGTAAATTGGCAGTGAGCACTGTGGGAAGCATGGTGTGCTCATCTTTTGCACTCAAAGGTATTTCTATTAAAATGTTGATGTATTTGCAGTTTTGGGGATTCTTCTAGTCAAGCGCTGTCTGAACATGAAATATGCTCAGATTTGGGCTCCTTAGCCCAAGCTCAGCTTTGTTCCCCAGAGCCTGGAATAAAATAGTTTGGTAGCATTATGTTTTCTGCAGAAGGAACAGTGGGATAATGGATAATGTCAGGCAGATGATTTGCCTCACTTTAATTATCTTCTCTGTGCCATTTTCAACAGTTGAATGTGGGTGCTTTTGACAGACTTGCACCTTATATGTCTTTTTGACTTTTGAAAGTTAGATTTGGAGAATTAAGCTTTGCCTTCTTACATAATAATTGCTGCAAACTGTTCCCAATAAAATAAGCTTGAATTTCTATTTGAACTTAACAATTCATTCACAGGGTTTCTCTTGGCCTTATGGCAATTTTAAATGGAGCCTACTTTTTAAGTGCAGCATCCCATTGTTCCTGCTTTTTTACCAGCAGTGAGAACTAGTGTCAGAACAGTGCTAATGGGAAGGCTTGGGCTGGGAAATGGTACCCAAAGATGCCTGGTTATACTTGGTGAGTCCATTACAGATGAGGATGTTATTGACTGTCATTAGTTTGTAAACTGGTATCATCAGTTTAATGGGATTAACAGTTAATTAACGACCAAGGTAAAAAGCTTTTGGTCACAGCCACAAAGAACTGGGAAACTCAGTGCAGAGCTGTGCTGCCTCCTTCTGCTGCACTGGCACTGGCAGCACATCCCAGCACACTGCCAGACAAGCAGAGCCACACCAGCTCTGCTGGGGCAAGAGCTGTGGCAGACTCGGAACTCTGAAGCATCTGAGCTGGATGACTTGCAGCCAGATACATTCCAAGGCTCACAGCTGTGTTACCCGCTGGCATTTATGGCCTTAGGTTGCTTCCACATACTGACAGCAGCACTGGATTCTTCTGTCATCTTTCAAAGCTTCTGGTTTTGGTTTGGGCTTCTTGGTTTAAAATTATCAGTGATTAATTTAAAAGGCACACAGGACTTTACATGTGACTCTAGGCAGATGTTCAATCTTGCTTTCTTTGCCTTGATCTCCCAGATTCATGTAGTGGTGCCCACAACTGTTTTTAGGCTGGCTTTGCCTCAGTGCACAGGCTGTGGAAACACAAGACATCAGAGGAAATTCAGACTAACATCAGAATTTCAGGATTTTCTGAAGCCCCTTGTATTTCCAACAGTGATATTTTCAGCACCTTGGCCCAGCCCCACAACGTGCTCACGTATAACATCCAGTGTGGCCAGTGCTTTCTGTGCACAGATTGCAAATATTGAGATTATTGGGCCTTCTAGCTCCTGTACCTTTTTGGTTACCCGTTTTTAGTGCTCCAGATTAGCCTTTGCTAACAACATCTGATTATGAGGGGGCTTGTTTAGGGAACAGGTACTTTCAGCTAGTCTGATTTCAGCTATGTGTCTGATGGCAGCAGCTCCTAACAACTGCAGCCTACTTCTGTCATTGAAGATCTTGGTGTTTCAAGTTTGAGTTTTTTAAGCAATGGGTTTACCCAGCCCTTGGTTAATTGGTGTTCCTTTATTTCTGTATTTCACTTTCTCTAGGAAGCACTTTTACACACATACAGAAGGAAGGCACTTCTACAGATCATTTTAGATGAAATTTAAAGACACAAGGATGTCAGCATTGTTTGCTTTGTTTCACATACCAATATGTTTTACATACCAGTGGTTCATTCCTCACAAAGTTAGAAAGCAGGTGTCCACCCCAGGATATCAGCATAAGCATAACTTTGTCTGTTTGCTGTGCTGTTACATGATAAGTGTCTCTTTTTTCTTCCTCTTTCCAGCTTTCATGTGAGATTTTTCCTTCCCTGTTTTGGCCTCTCCATCTCTGGCTTTGACAGTGGCCAGCAGGCTCTTTCTGAACAGCTTGATCATGTTTTATTTTCTTTCGCTGTCATTATTATCTTCCACTATAAAACTCTCCACGGACTAGAAGTTGATCCTGGAACTGCCAGCACAGCCAGCTTGGCTTTCCAAGTTTCTTCAGCTGTAATAAACAAGAGAGTTCCAGTTCTTCCCTTTGATGCTCCATGAAGACTTGGCCACCGTGAGATGGTGTCCCTTCCCAGTAGAGTCTAAGGTCATGGGAACCAGGGTCCCTTCACAAATACTCTGCTGACAGACATCTGTTGTGCTACTAACTTACCAAGTTCGTGTTTCTTCTTAAAATCCTTCAGCTTCTGGTATCTACACTGCTGTGTGGAGTTCAACTTCTTGCGTGGCCCTGGGAGCACATATGAGAGAAATTTTGAATTACTCTTTATGAGAAAATAAGTTTTTCTGTAGCTTTACATAGGTGTAGCTTTCCTACCTCTTTCTTTGGCTCTCAAAGCTGATCTAGATGCTCATAAAGCATTTGGGGTTTTTTCTCAAGCAGGGAAAAAAAACCCCTCTGAAAACTGTACTTTTTAATAGAGTAATAAATCACTGTGAAGTAAGTTACATAAATGGACTTGCAACATCCAGTTGCCTGGAGATGTTGTCTTTTACTCCAGAAGTATCTTAATGTACTTCAAAATGATTCAAAGGCTTTTATTACAAATTGAAAAATCAGAACTTAAAGACCTCATCTTACAACACAACAGCAATTATCTAAGCAATATTCCATGTCCACAATGTATGTTAAGAAGAAAAAAGGAGAAATATTACTCTTCTGTCCTAAATCGCTGTTATTGCATAGTATGGGTTTTACTTAGAGTAATTTTGTCATGCAAATGACTGGAGATTGTGGATTATTTTCACTGTGGCATTAGTACTTGTTGGATCACTTTTTAAATTCAGACTTTCACCTGTACAGCAGTGCCCTACGTTCACCTGGATTTATGCATTTCAGTCGGAATGAACTGGAATTGACTGGACAATCCTATTTTCTTTTTCCTACTGTCTTTATTTTTCTTTACATGGGGATTTTCAGAGGGCTAATGAGTGACCTCACGCTTGTGTGGCTACCCAAACGTGGATCTCAGCTGCCCAAATGGATCACATTCTTTCTTTCAGCCCCTGTTCTCAGTAGTGCAAATCCTGGCTTGAAGTTGCCATTTCATCAGACCTTCCCTCATCCTGTTCTTCACTCAGGTGAGACTGAGTCTCACTAAGAGGACTAGATGATGGTGGACAGTACAAACCAATGGGCTAACCAGCAATGGTGCTTGGATTTTCAATGTACTGCAATGTCCTGATTTCCTGCTGCTTTTCCAAGGAGAGAAGGGATTTTATTTTCTTTTTTCTGGAAAATGGGAAGGAAAGTCATCTTTTATTTTTTCCTCTTTTGTGCTATACCCCTGACTTGTGAACGTTTTTATGGAGGGAGCGCTGCCAGAGTGAAGCTGAATTGTCAGAGCTAAGACAGATCCCTTCTGTCTATCATAGAAGCTGTCCAAGCTGCAAGTATTCCTGGTCTCTACCTGTCTCTGTAAGATGAGGAGAGTGTGACTTATGTTACAGGGCCTCCATGAATGTTGTCCACGAGGCAGAGGTTCCTCAGGTGCACGTCGTGATTGTGCTATTGCACTCTCTATTGCAGTCCTGACCTCCTATGGATTTCTGCAATCGTTTCTTCTTCAGGACTTTCTCCAGCTGTACATGTTTACTGACCTAAAATTCTTCCTTGTTTGCAAAGTTGTGAGAACAAATATTAATACAAAGAAAAAGTGTTTTCATTAGAATGTAAGTGTCTTCCACTGATGGCTTTGCTTGATATCTCAGGCTTGGTTCAAAGTCAGGCTTTTTCGGGATCGTTGGCATCAGGGGCTTGAGCCAAGATCCACAACAAAGAACTCCCAGGTTTTATTTAGGGTGCCTGGTTTCCCAGAGATTACAGATGGAGGTTACGTTCCTGAATACCTTTGTGGAGCTTGACCTTGAGGCCTAAACAGAGGGATAGCAGGAAAACCTGTTCTACTCTATTCTAATGAGAAAACTGTCTAAATGCCCCACAGATCCTCCTCCTCCTTCCAAAACCTTTAAAGGTTAGAGCAGAGGAAAGCCCCACTGCATTTTCCATGTACCTGTGCTGGTAGGGATCTGTTAGCTGATGTCTGTGTGGAAGCAGCTGGACGTGGTAGGGCAAAGAGATATTTTCGTTCATGGCTTATCGACAGAGGACTTTTATATCAGCAAGGTTTATTTCTGAAAGAGAGATATTTCCCTTTAATTTGCAGTGGTTGCCACTGACCCTGAAGGATTGCATAAGCTTTCAATGAATTTCAATCAATCCTCATAAGCCACAACCCCACTTTCCCATTTCCTCCAGTCCCCCACAGAGCCTTGCCCTCTCCTCTCACCTGGAGTTAGCTGGATTTTTGTGTGTGTGCTGCTAGCAGGTGAAATCAGCCCTTTCAAAACTCTTGCCTCAACCTCTCCCTCCCTCTGCAAAAGCCACCAGCTAATCAGCGCTCTGGCCGCTCCAACGCTTGGTAATTACATTGTAGAGCTGCTGTGTGGGAAGCACAGCACTGACAAAATGTTGCATCTCCAAAGATGTAAGAGTGAAGGATAAAAGGGAAAAGCAAGACTTTTAATAGAAACATTAGTCATAGTTAAATTGCGGTGCCGTGGCGGTGCGCTGCTGGTTTCTTTGTGTCTCTAAAAATACCCTCTAGTGGCTCGGTTATTCATGCGGTGAGTAAGGGATGGGAGAGTTGGCTTCTGGAAAAAGCTTTGGCAGTCCTGGGCAGATCCCCTCTGCCCTGGCAGGATGGTGTGGAGGGGCAGGGCACTGCGGGGATGACAATATCACACAGGAGCGAGTCAGTGCACGAGGGTTTCCCGGCGTCCGTCTCCAGCCCCGAGCTTCCACTGGCACAGTGGTGGCACATGAAGAGAAAGGGTTGGTTTTTCTGTCTCCTGGACTCTCTTGTAGCCAGCGCAATGCAGGGGTGATCACAGCATGCTGAGGGGTGATCCTTGCTGCAGAGGGTGCTGGGTTAGTCTCCGCTTTAACACACAGGCTGTTTCTGCCCAGAATAGGATGCAGCACCTAAAGTGGAGCTCGCTGGCGGCCGGCACTCATTAGCCATTAGCAGAAAGCTTCCAGCTCTGCTGGTGGTGAGTCACTGGGACAGTCTGGCTGGGGGAGCTCTGTGATCACCCTCACCCATGGTTATTTTTAGCCCCATGTGAGTGTGGTGCTCAGTGCCACAGACCAGCCGAGGCCAGCTGATTTCTGCAGCGCCTTTCACCGAGGGTCTGACAGATCACAAGGCTTGCCAGGGCTGTTTAACAGTCTGTGTCTGAAATGGCACCAGAAAGTCCCACGATATGTCCCTGTGATCTAAGGGATATGACATGTGTATATATTCATTTGTGCTTATTTTAATTTTTGCTCCAGTAATTTCCAAGCTCGAGCTCCTGGCTATTTCAGCTACAGATGGCTTGTGGTTTGATTCTCACGACAGGATGAGCACAGCCCTGCAAGCCATGCTATCTGGGCTCAGGAGCCATCACTCCATTAGGAAGGCCTAAGTAGATTTGGTCAGCCAGCTGGGCCTGCTGCCACGAGGCAGTCACGTCTCTGCTCGCCCTTGTCCCACATCCCCCATCACCATCCTCCACCTCTGTGCAGCATCCACACAGACCCATGCTGAAGTATGTGGGCAGCTCAAATACAGGTTGTAAACTGTAAAATAATGGTTTTACTTGTTTATTTAATCATATTTTTTTTCCCACATGCAGCTTTTCCCAGTTCCTCTCCAGACTCTTTCTAAGAAGATTGTACAGTCCAGGACCAATAGTACCTTAGTTGGAGTCTTTGCCATTATCCTGGTTTTTCTATCTGCCTTTGTCAACATGGTATGGCCATTAATTCCTTTTGATTCACTCAGTTCTGCATGGTTTTCTTATTGGTGCTCTGCAGCCTCGTGACCCTTAAAACCACTGAGTTTTATGTGATCCTGCCAGCCTCTGCATAGTGCTGCATCCTGCTCCAAGTGCAGGGATCACCTAATGGGGACGGTGATGATTTTGCTTTGAGTTGCACTTTTGGAACCAAGGTGGTCTGGCTGTGCTGATTTCAGGCTCAGAGAAAGACAGGCTGTTCTCTGGGGCCCTGCAGCTGCTGGCTTCTCACTTCTACAAATGGCTTTAAGTCTGAATGTGTTTTAAGGAAACCACTTGAATATTCCCTACTCTGTATACATCTATTCCGTTTTTTAAGACAAAGGGAAAGAGCAGGTAAAATGGGCCAGGGTTTAAGCTCTGAGCTTGGAGGCAGCTACAAAGACTTCACGTGGCCCTCTGCTCCTCTCAGCTCTGGCCCCAGCTGGGGCAGTGCTGATTTGCACTGGCACGGAGAGGCTTGAACACCTGAAAATCAGACCACTGATTGCTCTTGCCTCAGCATCCCTATATACACAGTGAAGATTTAGGAACAATTCTATGCTCTGTTGAGCTACTTGAATGGGAGGCACTAGTGGCATTGGCCCCCTCACTGCCTTCCCCCATTGTCACCTACAAAGAGCTGGTGTGGGCTGCTGAGCACCATGCAGAAATTAGAGCTTGGGTTTTTTGCATAATGTGTGATTCTTTGCATTCATGAACTGCTTAGTGTGAACATCAGCAAAATGGACAAACGGAGCAGCACACGGGGGAGATCAGAATGGGCCTCTGCTGCTTCCTCAGCACAACAAAACCTTTAAACCTTGCTACTGAAGTCTTCCCTGTAGAAAGACCCCCAGCAGAAGCTTTAGACATGCCAGGGGAAAGTTATCAGCTCAGAAATTCCCATCAGCAGAAAGAGAGCAACAGAGCAGGGCCCTATCACAGACAGCAGGATATTTTTCTGTGTGTAATATCTACAGCCCCTCTGCCTGTGAACCTCCCTACATAAAGCTGTACCTAAAGTCGAGCATGCAACTAGCTTTCTGGAGTGCACAGCCTGGATTTTGTTAATTAACATTTTGGGAGAGAAAAAGCATAGCCATTGCGCGTGCAGTAAAACATAAGCTGATGATTTCATGTTGTGT
This sequence comes from Manacus vitellinus, assembly GCF_001715985.3. Taxonomy (NCBI): domain Eukaryota; kingdom Metazoa; phylum Chordata; class Aves; order Passeriformes; family Pipridae; genus Manacus; species Manacus vitellinus. The sequence goes on from NW_021939632.1 coordinate 4,036,084, forward strand.
ATTTTACACATTGCTACAGTCATTTCCAAGGGGTTTTTTAATTGATACAAGCTATTTTGTTTTCTTTTCCTTATCAGTGCTGTAGAGCTTAATACTGTCTTTTTTTCCAGTTCATGTGCAGCACTGTGGATCTTGCCAGCTGCATGGCTGCTGAATACAACATCACTCCTGACCGGGTGGACATATGCCTTATCAGCAACCTGACTTCCAACTACAGCCTGGGCACATTGCAGGGATTCTGCGACAGTCCTTTGCCCAACTGCAACTTTCCAGAGGTATTGTGGAAAAATGGGCTTCAGAGGGTGGTCTGGAAAAAGGCTGTAAAACCTGCGTGACAAATCTCAGTGATTCTGAGGAAAGGAAGTTGCTCCTGACTGACATTTTAGAACTGGCACAGGCTACTACACTCAAACTTTAGTGTCTGAAGTTATTATCATGAGTCCACATTGATGTTTAAGTTCCTTTAGGGCTGAATAATCAGTAGGCTTTTCTAAGTGTTGGATCCTGCCTGTAGCAAGAGAAATGGCCTTTCTCCATGAGGTCCTTAATGGCATGAAGAGTGCAAGTCCTTTCAAAGGAGTTTGCGGGTGCTCCATTTCACTTGAAAATCAGTTCCCTGAAAATCAATGTCTAGTCATAGACAGTTCTCTCCATTGTTTTATGTTCTGATGAAAAACTTTTCTTATATATTCTTTCAAAAGGTATAGTAGGTACTGGCCTCAGACAGGTTGGCAACCCAGATAGTGATCTGCTTCAATTTGCAAATGCAATTCCTACTTCTTCAGAACATCTTGTTAAAAAAAAAGAATGCTTCTAATGGGAAGAAAGAAAAAAAAAAAAAAACACCAAACAAACAAACAACCCAACCCCAATATATTTTACACACTAGTAGAATACTTTGCCAAAAAAAAAAAAAATTCTTTTTGCATAGCTAGTCAAGATCTTTCTCTGAGTTTTTAGGTCATGACTGCTACATGTGTTGTCTACTGGAAATTGAAAAGGAAAAAATCTGTCTAGGATGGGGACAGAATTTATGTCAAGGTCATGGGGACCTGACAGATTTATGGCAGATCCGTTATCATCCAGATGTCCAAGTGTCCCACTGAATGTATTTCCATTTAACCTCACAGGAATGTGATCCATATTTGATTCAGTGGGGTTTCTGAGACCACCATTACTGTGACTTTAAAATTTGCAGAGGCTTTAGTGCGTCTGCAGAAAGAGCCAGGTGTAAAACCTGGCACAGCAGAGAACTAGAAACAGTCTGTGCCCATCCTGAACTTGTAAGGAGTGTTGGTTCAGGACAGAGAGGGATTTTAAGCCATGAGGAACAATCCTTTTGCGTGCTGGGGTTGCTATGGCAGCCTCGAGCCAGGTCCTGCAAGTCAGTGGGGTAGGAAGTGAGGAGTGTTGGATCTGGTACAGGTGGTGCCTGTTGCTCCCAGTGCGCGTTTAGGAGATGGTGGGATCCTACCCCTCAGTCACAGGGAACATCCACTCGTTCTCTAGAAGCTGAAGAGTCGAGTACAAGCTGTACAAGTTATTTTCTCTAATTTAATATATCGGCAATGACTATTAATAAATGAGCTCAGAACATAAGCATATTTCTACTTCAGCTAGGGCTTGCTTTTAACTGAAAGGATGGATTGCCTAAGGCATATGATACAGGGGTTTTTTGCCAGAAATAGGCCTGTCCAGACAGAGTGGAAGCTTAAATCTTCACAGATTTGATAGCAGGAAGGTGATGAGCACCCTCAGTTTGCAATCACATTTGAGAGCACTGGCATGGTAAACACTCAGCCCTCTGGTTGACAGAAGCTGCTGCCCCACCAGGTGTGGCAGAGGTTCTCCAGTATTACACACATACATATCTGAAACTGCTGGCAGGAAAAATGATCATGGTGATGGGCATCAGTGTGTTTGTCCAACCTGTTTCCTGCCAATGTAGTCAGTGTGTCACTTCAGCAGTGACAGTACTTTCCCATTGGCCTCAAGTGGGTATCTGTCCTGGTGTGTCAGTTGCTAATAACCCTTGGTCCTGGGTGTTGCACAAAGATACACAAATCAAAGATACAGTCAAAGATTCACAAATTTGAGTTCAGAATTTGGCCTTAAAGTACAAATTATTCCAGCATAACTGGGTGATTCTTTCTGCTAATTCAGTACCCGTGTCCAGGGCAAACCTACGTCACAACCTTGGGTGTACAGCTGCGAGCCCTGTGCTCTTCAGTGTAAAGCACATAACACCCGAAGAAGAATGCCACAGTTTTCCTCTCCATCCATTCAGTTTTAACTTCTGTAACATGGGAGAATCCACAGACAGACCCAGGTTTACATGTTTCGTCAGCTCAACTACATAACTCCCAATCCCTTTCTATCCCTCTGTTTAGTTTCCTTTGTTTTCAGTTTTGATTTATCCAGCTGACACTCATCTCTCTTCTGGTTTTTTTTTCCCCTTTTTGTCTTTATACAGTATTTTACCTACAGTGTCTTATTGAGTCTCCTGGCCTGCTCTGTGTTCCTTCAGATCAGCTGTATTGGAAAATTGATCCTTATGTTAATCATTGAATTTATATATGTTCTCATTGTGGAAGTGCCAGGGGTCAACCTTTTTGACAATGCAGATCTCCTGGTTACAGCTAACACCTAGTAAGTGCCTTTCACTTCTGAAATCTTCATTTCTTTCACCCAGTGATTTCAGTGTGGCATTAAGTGGATGGGAGTGCCAAGGCTGTGGTGCAAGCAAGGGAAGGGCATGGTACCGGAGAGGGCATGGCTGTAAGCTAAAGGCTTTGCCAGTACTACTCTCCCCCTCTGAAGAGCTAGAGAGTACTGTTCCCTTTAAGACCTTTTTAATGTGGGAATTGACTAATGAACTATCTAATAATAACAGAATGTAACTGGAATCAGAGTGGATCTGTATTTCTTTTTTTCCAGAAATTGGGAGCTGTAGTTAGTCATTCTAACTTCTTCTGGTATTACAGTCCTAATATAGAAATGTCATTTCCCAAAAAAGAAAAAAAAAGTCCTCCAACAAACTTAAATTGGCTCAGGGATGTGATAATAAACCACCACGATATATCAAACCCAGCTTGGGGTGGTGGAATGGTGGTGTTTGATGTTTGGCCAGTGATCTCCTGCCAGTTGCTGCTGGACACATATCTGCATTTGAAAAGCCAGTATCACAGCTGGGCTCAGCACAGTTTCCAGCAGAAGGGCCTGGGGCTAAGTGGGAGTAGACAGTTGCCCTTTTACTTAGGAAAGGTAGTTTGTGATCAGCAGGTCACACATTAATCATGGTGGCAGCCTCCTTCCACTGACATGGTTACCCCTCTCCTGAAGGTCACACCAGGGGGGGAAGTTTGGCACATCCACAAACCCACCCTGCTCCACAAGTTTTGTTTCTTGCTGGGAGTTGTGTTGTTAAGTCCTTGTTTTGATGGTTTCCCCTTGTGGGCAACAATTGTACTTGAATGTGAGTCAGTCAAATTATGGCAATTTAGGTGAACTGTTCGTCAAGGATGATTGCTGTTGTTGCTCCTGCCTTGGACAGGAGGGTGGTTGAGAAGATTCCTATGGCCCTTCCCACTGCTGTCTTGGGTGTTAGGAAATGGTTTGTGTAGTTGCTCAAATTTCTTGATGGTCATTAACCCTTTCAAGCCAGATGCACCTGGTTACTTCTGTCCTTCACATGAATGTTCCATGATTCTGTGATTCCTGTATGCCCAATTAATGGATGTATAGCTTTTGCTGCCATTAGTGAAAGAAATTAGGTGGGAAACCCCATGGAGCTTTCTGTGGGGAGGTATAGGGAGAATGAGGTTTCCTTCCTTTTTGTTCAGATATTGTGTGTTCCATCAGCAGAAGCTATTTAGCATTTTCTAACACAATTAGTGAAAAAAAAAGCATTTTATATCTCAAAATATAATTTCATTCTTGTAATTCAAGCACTAAGCGAAATTACAGCACTTGGAAGTATAATTTACATCACTTCACAATCAAAATGTCAGTAATAAAGTGGAGAAGGTTAGCATGTTTTCCCAGAAATAGCTTTCTGTGATGCTGTATTATCTCTCACTAAATGGTATTTGTGTCATGGTTTAACCCCAGCTGCAACTCAGTCCCACACAGCCACTCACTCACTGCCCTGCGGTGGGATGGGGGAGAGAATCAGAAGGGTAAAAGTGAGAAAACTTGTGGGTTGAGATAAAGACACTTTAATGAGACATAAAAGAGAGAAAATAATAATAGTAGTAATAATGATGATAATAATAAAATAGTTAGAATAGACAAAACAAGTGATGCACAGTGCAACTTCTCACCACTTGCTGACCGATGCCCAGCCAGTTCCTGAGCAGCAGCTCCTGGCCAGATTTCCCACCAGTTCACATGCTGAGCATGATGCCATATGGTAGGTATGGGATATCCCTTTGGCCAGCAGGGTCAGCTGTCCCAGCTCTGTCCCCCCCAAACATCGTCTGACCCTCCAGCCTGGTGGGGCTTGAGAAGCTGAAAAGTCCTTAGTATCGACTTAGTATCAACACTACTTAGCGACACGTAAGACATCAGTGTGTTATCGACATTATTCTCATACTGAATCCAAAGCACAGCATTACACCAGCTAGGAAGAAATTTAACTCTATTCCAGTGGAAACCAGGACACTTTGTTTTGTCCAAAAAGCTCCTTGGATGGCTATTTATTGCCCCAGTGTCTGGTAACCTATTTGCGTGTTGTGGGAAATGGGAGCTCAGCATGTAGCACATAGTTCAGAGATGAACCTTATTGTCCAGCTGATACTAAAAAAAAAAAAAAATAAAAGGCCACCATGACCTCATACTACTTTAATTGGGTGCCCATTGTAGCTACATAATTACTGTCTGCTCTGCAGCCATTATGGTGCTCTGACTAATTAGAAGTGATGCAGATGTCACTTCACACTTCTGTGTACAAACCAACCCAGCATGCAACCAGCTAAAAGGCTGATTATAGCACACTGGGACTTGCTAGACTTGACTGCAGCGACACACCAGTGCTGTGACACATGAAGTGGAACTGGATGCACAGAGATATTATCATGTTACCTTTTCTCTATGCAGAAGATAAAACTAATGCATTGGTTTTAAAGATATGATGGACCAATGTGGTCTTCTAAGTTGAGTTCCTGCACAGTGAAGCCCAAAGAGTTTTGCCTGGTGATTTGTTCATCAAGCACATCAATTCTGTTGAAGCTGTGCTTTGTGATTTAGAGAGCTGTCTGTCCTTGCCGTCATGGCTGTGAGATGTTCCTGTCCTATGGGAGCTGTTCCCAGAATGAACTGCCTTTCCTGCTAAAAATGTGCACTTAACTTGAGCAGGAGTGTGTTTAGCAAGCTTCTCTCTGTTACCTTCCAGTAATTAAAGAGCCATCTGCTACTGGAAATGTCTGTTCCATGGGGGAACAACCTACAATGTAACACCAGTATTGCTTGCACTGGGCATCTTCAGTTATCCAAAATGTCATTGTAAATACAGGGTTTGCTGCATTTCATAGTCTCTGCTGAAGATTTTAGAGCAAGAGTAACACACTCAGTGAACTGGCAGCCCCTGTACTAAGGGTCTGATCTGCCCTGCTCCTGTCATAAGACAGAGTGATAATGGGGAGCAGTGACTCATCCTTGTCCAGACAGTGATTTAGGGGAGCAGGGGAATCATGCTGCATGTGGGAAGTGTCTCCAGCCCCAGCTAGATCCAACCTTTAATGTGGGAGCCCCCAGGCATTTCAAACTGGGTCTGTGTCCAAGCACACATGTTCAGTGCTGGATCTGGCCAAGAGGCCTTGCAATAGGTTGTGTGCAAGACAACAGTGAGGTGCATAATCCATGTCAGAAGAAATTACATGCTCAGAACTGCAGAAAATGTCTCGGAACAAACAGGGTTAGAGAGTCACTATGCTTTTATTTTTTGATGTTATGTCCAGTTAGGCCCCCTTGGCTATTTTAATTTTGATGATTTCTATCTCTGATTCTGCAGTGAGGTTCCCACCAACCCCAGAAAACTGTGGCCTGAAGCTCTCTAGAGAGCTGTGAGATTCTCAAGCTAAACATGTAGCATGTTAATAGCCTGAAAAGTTTCAACTGCATCAATGACAGTACAGTAATTTTAGCACTGATCTCCTTCTTTCCATTCAAATGGTGTTTTAAAAGGTGCTTGTACGTGGTTCTCAGCCACCTAATACTCCACCCACACTTGAGAAGAAACACAGCAGCATTAAGCAATCAATCAGGAGCTCAGACAGCTGCTACCTACCAGAAAGCTCCATTCCATCCTTTCACTGTCAAAAAGCACACCCTCCATCTTCCCCAGAAGCTCTGCTTCAAAGTTCTTTGCAGTGTAGTGAATGGTAATAGGAATGTGCACTTGTGTGTGGTACCCAGAGCTGGGCACAACACTGATGGTGAGGAACTTGCAGAAGAAGGGAGCAGGACTAGAGTTAAAGGAATTAAACACATCTCCCTGCCACAGTAAATGGAGAAGAGAGGAGCTATGCCTCACAAGGTATTAGTGCAAAGCTTTCTTCCTTAGGTCAAATTTTCCAGTCTGACCTAATGAAGTAGTGATGGATGCACAGGCATTTGCCAAGCATCCCACACTGATATTAAAATCCCAAATGATTCTTTCACTCTTAATGCTTCTTAGGTATTTTAATCACATTAACCATGTCACACCATCACTCTGGATTTTTGAGTGTAGCTCACTCAGAAGCCTGTTTTTCTCCTCCCCCTCCCATCTTTTAGTAGTTCTGTGCTTTAAAAAGGGCTGTAGCCCCACACAGTGTTAGAGGTGCCACACTGCAGAGGTGCTGTGCAATGATGTGCAGAAGAGCGAGCGCTGCAGGGAGTCCCTCTTCTAACCTTGTGTTTGTGCTTTTTTTCAGCGTCTCTGCAAACAATACATCGTCATGGTGAGTCACTTTGGCATGAAATGTTTTTATGAGTTTTTGTTGGTAGGTATTTTCTGTTCACAAGGTGCAATATCAGCATGTAAACTCACCCCAGCAGTGTCTGGTATTTGACTATGCATTGCTGTGAGCTGGTACAACACAGTGCAAATGGCCTAAGTGGGCTGAGTATTACTCTTTTGTGTGTATAGCTACTCTCAGAGCATCCTCTTTCCTGTGGGACTTATGTCAGCTTTCTCTATAGAGCATCTTATAGCATTTATTTGTAATACAAATCAAAGATTTTTATCAAAATAATATTTTCACACTGTATAACTCTGTAATTCATACTTGACAGTTTCTATTAGCCTGCTTGTCAGAAGGGATAGGAATGTGCCTTAGTGCCCATTTCAGCTTATAAAACACTTACAAAACAAAGGCCATTAAGAAGTGACTAATTACAAAAGCTGCAAGTGTAGAACAGTTCCAGACTTCCAGAGCTGGGAGGCTGGGGAAGCCAGTGCAGGAGACACAGTGAGGAGCTGTCAGCATTTCGGTGTTGCCACACTGAGAGTGTATGGCCATTCTCCAAAAAGTGGCTTTTGTATTGATGATAACCCTTTCTAAGGAGTTGGATAACATTTCCAATTTCCAAGTTCTCCTTTAGAAACCAGCACCCATGAGCCAAAGTCCCCAACTTTTTGCAGGTACTGTTTGTCCCTTTACCAACATGGGCTTTGAGGGGAAAGAAAAAAAGCCTTTTCTTGAGGCTGGTTAGCCTTGAAGTGGGAACTGCAGAGTGTGGCAAAGCTGTGTTCCTCCACTAACTGGGAAGTTCTGCTCTTTCCTTGGCTGCAGCTCCCCAGTGATGACACGAGTGGCGCTGAAGATTGTGACCCCTGTCATCATTACTGTCTTTGTCCTGGCACTGTATTTGCATGCCCAGCAAGTGGAATCCACTGCAAGGCTTGATTTCCTCTGGAAGCTTCAGGTTAGTGGGTGTTGGCTGTGTTGGAGGATCACACAGTCATTGGCATTAATATAGAACTACTGAGCTATTCACTGTTGAGTTGAGGAGTGTTATAAAGTGCCTTTGAATTTAATCTGGATCTGGTTTATAACTGGGCATGCTAATAATGCTCTGCTCTTCTTTGGTACTTTGCATACTCTGTGCTTCTTATCCCAGTTATTTACTTCAACCTTTTGTTTCCTTGTAAATGCACTTTGGATGGTCCCCACAGTAAAGGGTTATAGATCTGAAGGTCGAGATTAATGAATTTGGGCAACTGAGCTGTTACTGCTGCAGGAACCTGTAATATAACACAATTTGTAAATATGGGAAGCTCATATTCACTGCTGAATTGCTTCACAGAGTTCAGTGAGCTTTAGTTTACTGTGTTCAGGGGTGTGAAAGATTCACATTTGCATTTTCATTGACTTTCCTGTTAAGCAGTGGGAACTGGCTCGATGTCCAGCCTTCATTAGACCCCAGGCAGCAGCACTGGATAACCAACACACTGTGGATAATGCCACACTGTGCTCCTGTCTCTGGGTTCACTGTTAATGTTTTCAGTTCTTGTGCCCACAAGTGATGCTGGGGCTAGAGAGCCACAGGACTGCAGGTTTTGTATAGATTTTTTACCTTCTGGGTGGCAGAGCATCATTCTAATTATAGGTCTTTGTGGTTTGAGTACAAGGCATTGAGGAAGCAACAATTAATTAAAGCTCCTTGGGAAGCAGATAAACATTGTTATCCTCATTTATAAATGGTAAAGCAATGGAAGGGGTGAGCTGAGTGATTACCCAGTTCAGGGACCAGAAATACAACAACGCTGGATTCTGGCATTATTCTGTGCCTGCTTTTACATACTTGTGTGCACATGAAGAGATGGACCACCTTCCACCACAAAACACAAGTTTCTGCATCTCGCTGGTTCTGCCCTCCTGTGCAGCTTCCCCTCTTCCTCTGTTTGTGTCCTCCCTCCAAGTTCAATTTCTGCTTTTTTCCCCTCCCCAGAGCAGTTACCAAAGGAGTAAGCACTGTCTCTCCCTCCTAAACTAGGCCACTGAAGAGAAAGAAGAGATGGAGGAGCTGCAGGCCTATAACAGACGCCTCCTCCACAACATTTTGCCGAAGGATGTGGCAGCCCATTTCTTGGCTCAGGAGCGGCGAAACGATGAACTGTACTACCAGTCTTGTGAGTGTGTGGCTGTCATGTTCGCCTCCATAAGCAACTTCTCCGAGTTTTATGTGGAGCTGGAAGCCAACAACGAAGGGGTGGAGTGTCTGAGGCTGCTCAATGAGATCATTGCTGATTTTGATGAAGTAAGTCATGGAAAATCTGGGTGGACAGAGTGAACTGAATCAATGAGTTTAGTTGGGCTTTGCTGAGCTCCTGAAGGAAGGTGGTGTTTCAAATCCTTGTGCCATGCTTGCCATCTCCTTGCTCTAGAAGTCTTTAGTTTTATTTTTTTTCCACATTAAAATCCCCTCTATTCCTGTGTTGCACCTCTGAATATCTAATCCCTATTTCTTCCTATTCCTTCAGTAGTGGAGGCTCTGTCCAGTACTTTTTAGTTCTTGTATCAAGGCAAGGCATGTGGCAGGGACATTACCAGCATCTCTATGTTTGTCCAGGTTTATTTGCTTATTTTGCTCTTGTCAAACAGATAATAAGTGAGGACCAATTTCGGCAGCTGGAGAAGATCAAGACCATTGGCAGTACCTACATGGCGGCGTCAGGCCTCAACGACTCCACTTATGACAAGGAAGGGAAGACACATATCAAAGCTCTGGCTGATTTTGCCATGAGGTTAATGGACCAAATGAAATACATTAATGAACATTCATTCAACAACTTCCAGATGAAGATAGGTAATGTCCCTGTGTTCACAGGATTCCTTGTTCGTAGTAGTCATTCTGAGCTGGGGGTTTTATGGAGAGTTAAAACCATAGATCTTACCTTAGCTGTACAGTGATGTGAATTGTCTTGTGCCTGGTGACCACTTTGACCTCTGTGCAACATCACAGCAGGTTTTTTTATGGTATAGCACCATTATTACTGAAGCTCCCAGGAGAATTAGGAGCAGTTAGGAAGCTGGCCTTGGTGGAGAGTAGCTCTTACTGCAGCACAGTCTCACGTGGTGGTTGAGCTCATTTTTGCCTGTGATGTCCATCCTGCCCACACCCCCCATGGTTCCAGCTCTGCCATTCTTGGATATTAAACTGTCTTTCAAGTCAGGGAATAAAAAGCAACAAAAAAGGAGAAAAAAAAGTGAGGTTGTCAAGTGTGTAGTTTGTTCTGGAAGGCATCTGGGCTGCTGCCTTGCAGGCCCTCAGCATTGCAGCAGGTGTGTGCTGATTTCCAGGTGAGCTGTTTGCTTGTTATCCAGATGGAAAATAAACCTTATCCTGTTATTTGGTACTGGAAAGTAGCTCTGGGTTGAGCAGATCCAGACTGAGCTGCCAGTCAGGTAGGCATAATGAATCAAAGAAGCCAACTTTTTTTTAAACATTTCTTTCCCCACAGTTTGGCTGTAGCTTTACGTCAGGGTTAAAGCACAGCTAGAAACGATGAACCTCAGGATGTTTTTTTATTGTCTGAATAATAACTTGCCTCATGTGGATCTGAGTGGATTTCTCCTCTCCTTCCAGGCCTCAATATTGGTCCTGTTGTAGCTGGGGTGATAGGAGCCCGCAAACCCCAGTATGACATTTGGGGCAACACAGTGAATGTAGCCAGCCGAATGGACAGTACAGGTGTGCCTGACAGGATCCAGGTAAGGCATCCACTGGAAAACTTACACAGTCAGCCCTGTGTCACTTATGTGTTTTGAAACTTAATTAGAATTGGAATTTCAGTTTCATTTTATTCCTTTATGCCATATATTTACTTAAACATAACTGAAAGAAAAGCCACCTAAGGAATGCTGGTGGAACCGGCAAGTTTTGTCTTTTAATCGTGAGCAACGGTGCAACCTTTGTCAAAAACTTGCAGTTTAGTTCTGAGTGGAAGTGTTGAGCTGAGCATCCTTCCCCATGTGCCTCATTGGCACTGTGAGCACAGTCCTGCTCTGATCCTTGCTCCCATGTGCTGTTTGGCTGCCTGTGACAGTAGGAGGATTTATTTTCCAAGGGCTTGATTCAGATATGTATTTCTGTAATTCACTTTGCTGCTCACAGTGCTATGTGTGGTGTGAGGCCAGCAAGGGTCCAGGCATCAGCAGGATAGGGATATATAACTAAAGAGGATGGTTTAAGGGGTTAATGGAAACTGTCTGGTAATCACACATCTCCTTGGCCTTCAGACGTGACCTTTCCAGTGATTCAGTTCCCCTGTCCTGCTTTTGCTGAGCCAATGTCCACAGTAACAAGTGTCATTCCTTGGGAAAGTATTGAAGGGTTATAAAAATAGAGTAACTAACTGATGTAAAACCCAGGAGGGGCAACCATGCTGTTTCTGTGACTGTCAGTTAACTGGATTGGTATTTATTCAACACTCTTTAAGTTTCCCTACAAGATGGTCTGTGGACAATTTTCATTCTACTTAAGCAAATCAACACAGCAATGTTGCAACAATAGGAAGTCAGAAATGGAAATACTTAAAGCCACCTGGAAAAGGGTGAGAAAATACATTGTAACAATTAAATAAATATCATCTCAGGAAATCTGGTGTTTAAGCTTATGTTATTCTGCAGAACAAAGGATTGTTATTGACTGGCATCTGCAAAGAGAATTTGGATGCTGGCTAGAGTATTCCATTCAATCAGTCTGCCTCATTGCCCTCTACCTTCTTCATAAAAACAATACCCTGATTCCTTCTAAGCTGTACATCCACTGTGTAACTTCTACCACATTTTTTAGGACTTTTTAATAAGTTTAACTTGTTCTCCTACTACCACACCAGTCATATAATGAATGCATCTGAGTAGACTGAAATGACTGGTGTCTTTTTAAAAATGTGACTCATTTGTTTCATTTTATCCTGTGACTTCCTTAAAACATGTAGTCCTCCCCAGCTGTGTACTGTGTGAGACTTCTACTGTTTCTCAGGTTCTAAAGGTTGTGTTTCTTCAGCAACTTGTGCCAACCTTTTAGTTAGGGATTGCTATGCAAACATCGATTGACTTAGGAACAAAATAGTTGATCCTTCTTTAATTTTGTCCATGGATTACTCCAAAAGCAAATGAAAAGACTGTATGGAAGACATGGCAAGCATCTGTTTACTTTTGTTTATTCTGCAGGTAACCACGGACATGTACCAGGTTTTAGCAGCCAACAACTATCAGCTGGAATACCGAGGGGTCATAAAGGTCAAAGGCAAAGGAGAAATGACCACCTACTTTCTAAATGAAGGGCCTCCGATTAGTTAGCACCAACTGCAGCGTCACGCAGAGACAGATTTTGCATTACCCAGGATTGTGAATTGGAGAAGAATCATTTTTGTGGCAGTGCAGCTGAAGACGTGGCGCAGTTGAGACTTCACACCGTGACTCTAGAGCTGGTATCAGCAAACTCTTTGGCCTCCCATCACGAAAGGCAAGTGAAAGAAACCACCTTGGAGTTGCTCCTGGCTGAGTGCTAAGTCGACCAAAGATGTGTACTACAGAGTTCACAGATAAGACGTGAATTTGGAATTTTTTAAAAAGGCTGCTACCACAGGATGATGTAAGAAGCTATTTAAGTATTTATCGATGCAACACAACATTTACTTGGTTGAAGGAATGTATGATTCACTACAAAGCATTACTTTGGAATGGATTTGCACTCCCATAATGTTTCCATCCCATACTGCCAGCTATTTGAAGTGTACCACTGTGCTTTTATTAGCTGTTTTGAATGGGCTTTCAAAACTGACACCCACTGTTGCAGCACACAAAAAGGCCTTTCAGAAGGGCATTGGTAGTGAAAAGACATTATAGCCTTGGCCCCCTCTTTTCCCTTCTTCTACATGGCTAAATGACTGCTCTTCTGAGGGGGGCTGGCACACCTGACGAGGGGAAGATCAAGATAAAGGAAGATGGCTCTACAACCATATTTATTAAAAAGTCGTCTGTGCTCTTCTTTGGTATCTATCAGTTTACATGGGAAAGACTAGATGTAAACAAGAGACATTTTGTGGGGGGGAGCTCCCCTGAAATTTGTTGTGGGTTTTTTTGTATTTTTTATTTTGTAATATTGAAAACATGGAGATCTAACAGATATACCAAATTCTATATTTTGTAAATTATATATAAATTAGAAGGCAGGCTGTCCACACCAAGGTGTGGGGGGAGGTGTATATAACCTGTAGACTTTTGTGTAATTTTTTTCTGCATAATACTCTGAACACAGACTTGGCAGTTTTCAGATTATAACTATACAATCAACCAACAACAAACAGGTGAGTTTCCAGGCTGAATCAGATGCATTCTAAAACGAAAATCCAGAAAAATCTACAACCCCAAAGAAGAGGAAAAAACCCACAGTAGTCACACAGTTGTTCCATGCAGCATTCAAGCGGAGGGTGGCGGCTTCCCAGTGGAACCAGGACCTTTGAGTTTTAGCTACTGAGACGGTATCAAACATGTCAAAAAGAGCTCTAACCAAATCTTCTAACTCTTAACAGGAGCTCTTATGAGGAAAAAAAAAAAAAAAAAAAGCTCATTTGAACTTTTATTTTAAAAAAATTGTTTTTCGTAGATGGTCTTAACAGAATCCTGCTGATCTGCGAGTTGTCTGATATTGTAACTGCCATTTGAACACTACAAGGAACTATGTGCTGCAGCATCGAGTTGACTTTCTTGTAGTAAGCTCTTATTTAAACTGTCACAGATTTTCCATTTTCAGTAATTAGGTGATCTTCAAAAAAGATTATGATGGCAAGGGTGTATATGAGGTGGTTGACCTTAAAATACAGTGCCATTGAAACTGTGCTGGGCATCTTTATCACTAGTGGGGGGGTTTATGAATAGTTCACTGTTATCATTTATGTACCTTTTCTAACTATTAAAGAAAAATCCCTTGATATTTTATTAAAAAAAGAAAATAATTTAAAAAAGCTATATTTTTTATATTCTATGAGGGTAAAGTTTTGATATTGAATTTGGCTAGCACTAAAAATTACTCCAATCTTTTGACATTTAATAAAGTTCTTTTTCACTCTTCTCAGGGCAGCATTATTATAGTACTAACAGCTTAATGATTGCACTATGGTGGTGGTGGTTTATTTTTTCCTACTTGACAATGAGATTAAGTGAAAATCCATGGGCCTGTCTTAATTAATTTGCTATATTGCCGAGCATGACCCGAGCATTAAGCCATTTAAACATGAGCTTAAATGGCATCGCCCCTTTCCTTTTCCCTTCCACTAGGAAACATCTCTGAAAAGTATAGTATATTGACTTCTGTAAAACTGCCAAGTCTGCCCTTGTACTATACTTTTGCTCCTTTACATCTTTCCTGGTTTGCAAAATACTTAAGTTGCATCATGCTGTTATGCCTTTCTCCCCCTCCTCCACCTTCCATCCCTCTTGCCCCCTCACTGAGTTTCATTACCTTCATGCCATACACTCGGTTTTAGGTTTGCTTTCTGCTTTCCAAAAGTCTGCAGTCTTCTTAACTTTTGATTCATCTTATGAAGTTGTGTTGTCAATGAAATTTCAAGTCCCCAGTATCTCTAGCTGTGATTGTTGACAGTGTGTCATGATCATTTCAAGGGGTATTCACACACTCTTTACTCTGGATCTTGCAAAAATGGATACAGTTATGATTTCCCATGGAAATTGAAATCTATTTAAGTAATTTAACTATATTAAACACTGTTTCACTGGTTAAGTGTCTCTGTTTTATTTTAGCTGCATCTGGCTAGTGAGGAGATCAGACGTCAGTTGTGTCAGAGATACTGGATCTGCAAATAGAAACACCCAGTTCTCGTCTCCTTAAAATTCACCCCAGCACCTTAAAATTCATCAAAATGTTTTTTGGATGGGAAAAAGATGCATTTGGGGAAAACTTTTCATCCAGTTGATGTGTACACTAATTGAAATGAGTGGGCACAGCACTGGGGGCTTCTGCCTTCCCTTCCCTGGGGAATACCCTTCTCCAGATAGTTAAAAAACTGTGCTTACATCAGATAATGTCCTAAACTGCTGTTTGTATGATTATGTAGGAGAGCACAGAAACTATTAAATAGTTCTTTACCAGCTTTCTTAAAGGCTGATACCTTAAGTACTTCATGGCTTTTTGTTACTGCAGCTGTGTTCTCAGTACACTCATAAAATCCCTCCTAACCAGTAACAGACTGTAAGTAATTTGGTTCTTAGTTGCCTGTGTAATGTCTTCTCAAGTAAAAAAAGTCAGCTGAAAGCTGCAGGGTTTTGTTTCTCAGTTACACTTCAGGCTTCTGTCAATTGGTACAGTTACTTGTAGCATTTGCTTTTACCTGTAAAGGTTGAAAATGTTGCATTGGCAGGCACTGCTGCCTCCTTCCAGTTGTCTTTGAGAGGAGCAGCACCAAGGTGCCTACCTGGGGAATTCTCTGGCAGAGGTGACGTACTTTTAAAAACATTTTTTAAATACAAGCTGTTTGTTTGGTTTTTTTTTTTAATAGGGCACGCACACACAGATTTAAGGTATTCAGTTATACCAGCATATTTAACCACAGTGCCACAGCGAGGCTTTGTCAGCTCTCCTGAGACTAACATTCCAAGGCAAGTGGGTGCACAAGAAGGACCCAAGGGATGTTTGCTGGTGCAGCCTAGCCCTTTGGAGTCTGTAACTAGGCAATGCAAAGTTCCAGGGTGATCCAAAGGGCCCCCCATCACCCCAGCACAGAGCTGGCTGTGAGTATCTGCCTGCACATAAAAAAAATGACACATTTAGGATGCAACAAATTTGTTACATGTGTGTCCAACTCCGCAAAGATCCCCGGCCTTGCTGTTTGTGCGTTAACACAAACATGGACAGCATCATCTGGCCAAAACTATGCCCAGAGGCAAATAATTTCCTTCTGTTAAGTTTTCCAACTGCTCCTCAGGGCACCATCACTTCTAGACTGAAGTTTGGGGCAGGGCCTGGAGACAGAGTTTGGGATGTTACTGGGAAAAGGGCAGCTCAGCTGATTTAAGCTGAAAAACAATTTCTATGCTCTTGACCCACTCTGTCCAAGGCTTTTCAATTGAGGGGCAAGAAGGCCTTGGGGAGTGGGGGAGGGAGAAGTAAGAAAACTGAATTTCAGGCAGGATGGGGGGCAGCAGCACCAGCATTTTCCTGCCATCTGGCAGCCAGACAGCTTTCTGTAAAAAGCAGGGTTATATTTTTTAATTTCTGTCTCTGAGCACTTCTCAGTCCCCCCTGTCCTGCTCTGCCCTGGCCCGTGGGTGCAGCGCTGGTGAGGCGGCCGTGCTGCTGGTGCCAGCCCTGTCCCCATGGTTCCTGCTGGGAAAACAGGCAGTGGGTGCCAGGTGGGAGCTGCAGCAGTGGTGAGTCCAGCACTGACATGCTCAGAGGTGCTGCTGCTGCAGCACAGCACAGGCATTTCAATAAAAAGCTCCACAGGAGACTGGCTTGAGAGAGAGAACTTCCCTGTAAGCAGCTGAGATCTTTTCTTTCAACACAGAATTTCAGATGCAAATAACTATTGCCATCTACTGGAAACAGACTTGTGGAGCCTCAACCAGGCAGTGCAGGATCAGGCTAAGAGACACAAAACCCCTTCCACCACGGGGAAAGGGAGAGCACATCACAACCTACAGGCCATTCCTTCCAAAGTAATTGATTATTCACAAACTATCAAATGCCAACTTATAGATAAGCAAAAAACAGTCATCCCAGGGTGTGGGTGTCATCATCCAACTCCCCACCACCACCCTGGCAGCACAACAGTCAACTGTGCAAACAAGGTCCTTCCATACCTGCTGCTGCTCCTCCGCCCTCTCTCATGGCATTTCCACAGCAGCTCCAGCACAAGACACAGAGCACGGTCTCCTTTGCTTTGGAGTGTTGCCTGGTGCTTGACAACTCTGGTGTGCTCAGTGTACAGGTTAGTGGGACAATCCTACAGTGGTCTCACACGTTCCCAGTGCAAGCTGAGCAAGAAGCCCAGCTGAGCTAGTAGCCAGGTCATACAGGGTCTGTGCTGCCCCCACTACACGTTCCTTAAACCTTCTGAACGTGTACTTGTCACCTACCTGTCTCAGGAGGCTTTGCCTCTGAGGAAGGAAGAAGGAAACGTTATCCAGGAAAACAAATATTCTGTAAATGCTCTGAACAACTTCTGCACAGCTCTATACAGTCAGGAGAGCAAACAGGGCTGTACCAGTAAGTGCTCCATAACGTTCATTAGCAAACATTTTGATCAATAAAACTGATGAACCACAATTTTGTTAAGTAAAAGAAACTGGTCCAGACACTGTGAGATCATTAGGCCTTACCAAAATAAATAGTACCTGGAATATCTGACCAGCTATGCAAGTGACTGGAAGTCAGTGACTGGAAGTACACGTGCAGCTAGATGGGCGAGGGTTCCTCAGACTCCTCTTGAGAGATCATCTGGACTCTTGTCAACACAGGGATGAAACTGCCACTGATGCAGATCTCCTACTGCCACACCCTTCTCATCAAGTACCCCACAGCAGGGAAAACCCCTCCTGCAATACATGCCTGTATATTAACACCATTCTGAAAGCATGGACTTCTGCAAGCTGTAACATCTATCTAGAAGGCTATTTATTCTGACAAAAAGCTGATTTAAAATAGCATGTGCTTAGTGTTTGAAAATATCAATGGGCTTCTTTTTGCAAAACAAACCAAGAAAGCAAAAAAGAATCATAACATAGTAGTTGCAGTGAAAATGGGAAATGAAAAGCAGGAAAAGTAATATCCCTAAACAGATGCTCCTCACTCCTAATGATAAGAAGAGTATCAATATGTTAAATAGTCCACAGTGACTGTTAAGTAATCACGATGTCTGCAAAGGAAACCAGTTACCATCATCATCTAGTTCTCTGCTAGCTTTGATATAGCTAAAAATCAATCTAAGTAACACATAGATATATTCCCTCGTGGAATGCTGCATTCTTTTCTGCACCTCAGTCTCCCCTTCTCTGGGTATTTTCTTATATACCTCATAAACACGTGTGTGTTTTACATGAAACAGTGTGAAAGGAGAAGGAGCCTACAGACTTTTCCAGGGCCTGACAAGTTATTTACTAGCAAAATCTGACAATTCCCAAATGAGACAAGTTTTTATCCCCAGCTATTGGTCCAGACATTGAATACAAGAGACCATAACACAATGAAAAATCCCAGAAAAATACACAAGGAAAAATGTGATTAAATCCTAGAAGCTCAAGACTCTGAGGTAATCAAATCTCAAAGAGCATTCTGTATACCTTGTGGACGTCAGTCTTTTGGTCATTCCTTCCTGAAAGTAAATATAAACACTGACACCTTATTCAAAGAAAAATATGTTATTGTGGGTGTTGGATGAACCCATTCCACCCTCAAAGAGAAGCATTTCCTTTATAAATACAGCAAGAAATGGGCTCTGCTTCTACTAAATCTCACAGAAAAACTGAGTGACTACCAACAGCCTCCTTCAATTCAAACTAAAATAAAGCATGTTGTTCAAGAGAGTTGTCATCTTTCACAATTTCATCTTCCTAAGTCTAGTAACTCAGGTATCTGGTAAAATGAGCAGGGAAGCTTCTACTATTTCTCTGAATGCTGAGTTTGTAAAATCAAATGGGAAATCCTGGGAATTTTCAGCAAATTTTCACCTCCAACTTGGTCTGCTGTATCTTGGTTCTCATCTCACACAAAATGTCAGCAAGTTCTAATATTGCAGTCAAACTAAAACATGCTAAAAAGCTATGTTTTTAGCACTTAGTAATATCAGGTAATGAAGAACAGTCATGCTCATTAACTTTTCATTGTGAAATGAAATTTTTATCAGTGCCATAAAAACAAGCAAACAAAACCCCAACTGTCTTCCATTACACTGACAGTTGAATTTGTTCACCGTACCTGCTAATCAGCAATTAACTTAACACCACCATAATAACTGGAATGGAATAATGGCTCCAGATGCTATGACAAAGGAAGTTTTCATCCCTTAAAAATGTATCTTTAGGAATAGCAGGAAGGAAAGGTGCCTCAGAGAAAACAAGATTCTCTGCCAACATACAAACTGAAGCAATGATGCAACAAAAAATTTATGTGAACAACAGCCCAAGTTAAAAACTAAGCAGTACTTCAGGTATTCATAACTGCCTCCCTGCTTATCAATAGAGGTGAAAAAATAGGTATAAGGACCCTGCTAGACTCTGTGAGCAAAATAAAACCTGTTTTTATGCTTAAAACATGAATAGCTCTATCTTCCATTCACTGATTTTAAATGGTAAAGGACTGCTCTTCACCTTTTCTGGTGTCTGGAATTCAGAAAGGTGCAGCAAATGCTAATAATACAGGCAAACTTCTCTGTGCTGAACAAAGGCTGTTTGCTGCTCGCTGCTCTTGTGGATTTTTAAAATACTTGTGGTGTAAACACTTCCTACAATTCTTGTATGCTTCAATCCAGTCCTCCTCTTTATCATTTCCCCTATTTCTGAATTCCCAAAACAAAAGCAGACCATGTTCCTGAACATGTTCCTCTTCTGTGTCTCAAAGTGGGGAGGGAAGAGAATTAACTGCAAAGCACCTCACCCCCAGCACCAACCTTGGAACCTGGCCACCAAGGTGTCTTCAAGGGCTTCAACTCACACATCAGCCTGAGACATACCTGCTCACTTCGACTACAATTTCATTCCCTAATTCTCGGTTGAGTTATGCACAATTTTCTTGACTAATAACAATTACTTGAAAAGAAAATATCTAGTTCTTTTCTGCTTGGTTGTATCATCTGACACTAAAAGAAATGCTGAAGAAAATTTGCCTGGACCAACATTTCATAGCATAGCAAAACTCTGCCAATTCCCACGTCCAGCATGGCAACCTCCCTGCCATTAAAGCTTGATTGCAACCTGTATATAAAAATCTACAACTATTTATTTGTACATTATTAAACATCATAAATAACTGTCATACAATTGTAAAATAAAACCCCAGTGTAACTGTTGGTGGTCCTATATGGCTGCTTTTTTGTTTTTAAGTCTTTGGGGTTTGCTAGTTGATTCACCAACTTCAGAAGCGTAAAACAGTTCTCTGAAACACAAGTCTAGATCAAGGAAGTTTTATCCCAGCACAAAAACATCTAATCCATAAAGCCAAAAGAATAAACACAATCCTTGGTCTTTTCTTGTTTAAGCTAAACAGACTGATTTATTATTTTCCTGTCACCAGTTTTTATCTCAGGTTTGAGCTAATTATTTATCCATATCTGAAAGTAATGAAAAACATATAAAAAGAACAATAGTCCAGCAAGTACAAGTCACTCAATTTACTCACCAATCAGTTTTCTTTCAACCCTTCCAGAGTCCAAACACAAGTGCACAAAAATCCTGGGTTAAGTGGCAGAACTTTTTGAATAATTACTAAAAAGGAACTCTGTCTACATAGATCACTTTCAAATGATAATTAAAAGAAAATGATAAATGAAAAAACATTAAAGAACTTACAGCACTAGACAGAGAGTCATGGGTGAAGCTGATCCCCAGAAACTGAGTTTCCAGGTTACATTTTAATTAAGAAAACATTCATATATATGTCAACATGAAACAAAACATTCCAAAATCTGGTATCTTACATATTCCACATCTAGTTTGCTAATATGCAATAGCATTATTATTATTACTTATTTAGCCTATTCCCTACTGCCTCACAAAGGCAAAACTGATTTTGGAAGTGAAAAGCTTGCATGATATGCAGAACACATACTCTACACATTCCTCCATTAACACTCTTTTAAATGAAGTTTTTTTATGCCACCAGTCAAATTCCTCAAAATTGGTGTCCCTACATACATTTCACTCCACGATATGCTCCACTTTCCTCCTCTAGTCCCATACTCTTTTGTGCCCTTTTCAAGAAAATAAAAAAATAATTAAAAAAAAGTTCAACCATCAAGTGAAAAATGTCCACAGGCATCTTACACTGATTTATTTAAAAAAAAAAAAAAACAAACAAAAAAACCATCCAAACAGTTTCTTCTTTTGGAGAACAGTTTTACATTCCTGAGAGTGAAAAACTACTGGAACAAGACTTCCTCTAAATGTTCCAGGACTTGTCAGACATTGTAATCAGGGGACTTTCCCTGTGGTTGTCGCAGTCGGATTTGTAAGGTAGAAAATGCTCCCACAGTCACATGAAAGAAGAGCTGCCACAGGTTGCGCAGTTCGTACAGATACATGTTACACAGGCAAATCAGCCCAAAGGTCAGGAAGGATTTGGCATTCCTCCAGCCCGTGTAGTATACAAACAGGTAACACTGTCAGGAAATAAAAAAGAAATCAGATTACCTCATGGCAAGTAACTTCCACTGTAGAAACACTAAGTGGTCACTGAGAAATTACTGACAAAAAGAAGGAAAACCTAAATCAAACATGTAAGAACAGTCAATTCAGCAGTCATGGAAGGGTGAAAAGTACCTGACATCAATACAAGGTTACATTTTGCTCCCATTAAACCCTTTCTGTGAACAATTCTCCCATAATAATGGATTACAGCCTACAATGACAAAACAAAGTGGATGTTTCTGGCAATCTGGTCAAAATACACTCTCAGTTCCACCCCAGCAGTGGAAAAGGAATAAGAGCCACTTCAGTCTTCTTCAGGCAAAGCAGTGGGAAAGACAGGGAAAATACCAGGCCCCTGTAGCTGGGAATGAATGCTCAGCACAAGGCAATCCCCCAGACACCTCCCAGTGCTGTGCCAGGGGTAATGCCAAGGATTAACTGGTAGATGCAGAGGTCCACAAACACCCCCTGCCCTGCTTCAGCTGCTGCAACATGGATCACATTTGGAGAGAAACACAATCCTACCACATTTTAAGGGTCCGTTTCTGCACGCTGTGGTGTGACACAGTGTCAAGACTGCCCTCAGTTCCCTGCTCTGCCTTCCTCCTACTGCAGCTAGAAATCTGTTCAAGTCTCTTGCCTCAGGTTTCATCTCACATGAGTGAGCCTAAAACATCGTATTCCATGTAAGTCCCATGTAAATATGGGACTTTACCTAATGTAAAATTAAGACCAATCTGAATTATTTAAGGCAGATGTTGATAGAAAGTCAACAAGTGGTGAGGAACACAAGTTGTACCGTGACATTTTGGTAGAGACGAGTTGTAGAGAATGGAGATGACAGGTAACCTGGACAAAAGGTTGACTGATATAGAGGCTGATATAAAAGGAAAATCCTGAGACACTATTTTATTTGGCTGCCTGACACTGTACTAAACATTGACACACACAAACAAGTAGAAATTGCATAGTCCACAAGAGAATAAAAGTCAAAATAATCATAGTAACAGCAACTGAGCATGACAGACATTATAGACATAGGTTAATGTAATAGCAGTGTCACTGAATGACAGATGCCAACAGGCACCAGAATGCCTTGATATAAATTACAGGAAAGTCAAATTCAGATGCAGAAATGGAAAACCTACAGAAACAAAAAGCAAGGGGAAGTATCAGACAGGAAAAGGAAAATATAGTGAAAAGTGGTGAAAAGCTTTGAAAAGGAAGGCAATGCATATTAATGTACAAAGTGAGGAAAATCCTGGGGTGTAGTGCCTTGGTATTGCTGTATTTACTTCTAATCTTCCCAAAGGGAAAAAGCAGTAAGGTATTTTTCAGATGGTTAAGTTTACTTGAACTATGAAACCGCTACTGCAAGGAATAATATAACCCCCACTGCTCCTGACTTTAGAGTTGAATTGTAAGCTCCAAAGTCAAAAGTAAATGCCTTAATTATCTAATTGGAGAAAAATACCAGCAAACAGAAGCAATTTTGTATCAATCTACCGTATGATAATTTATGATTAATGAAATAAAATACAGCAGACATTATTTTTTATAATTGCCCTATTCAAGGATCCCTGACATTTAAGAAAACATGATGACAATTTATGCATGACTGGGTAATGTTTCTAAACTCTAGTGAATTATGCAAACAGAAAAACACACCTGGTACAAACAGGCTGCCGTTCCAAGAAAAAATGCAATAACATAGCTGAAATCTTCACCTTCATTCTGTAGGAATAAAACAAAAAGCCATATTTTACAATGTTTCAGTTAAATACCTGATATTTGTAGTATGAAAGTTATTAATTATTGTATGTTAAAATAGGTTCACACATTGATTTATAATAATTCCTACCCTACACAAAACCAGGAGTTAAGACAAATCAGTGCTTGCTTTTATGTCTGGGAAAAAAACACCATGATCTGGAGTCTGACCAAAACATTGACTCACAGCAGACTCAAAAGCCTTAAATGAAGTCCAGGTCTAAAACTGGATACTTACCTTCTCCAGATGCCTTTGAAAATTCAAGTCTAAACACTGGTAACTAGCTTTGATATCAACTTTGTAGAATTGTGCCTTCCTCCAGCCTCCCAAAATGGAAACGAGGTAAAAGGCAAAAAACCCAAAGCGGCCACTAGGGTGGGGTAAAACTCTACACAGAGAATAACGCGGGCAGCTCACGGCAGTGACAGCAAACGGCAGCACAGGAATTTATCGGAGAGACTATTGGAAAATTAAGTTTTCTTCAAGGAAAAGATGGAAAAATTTACTCGAAGTGACAGATCTTTCTACTACCCGTTTAAAAAACCAAACGAATCCTTCTAACTTATTCAAAAGGGTTGTTATAGTTTCTATAGAGCTGAGCAGAATAAATTTACATGCTCAGTGACTATTCCAACTGCATTTCCAACAAACATCTGCAACAATCAAAAACTTTCCCAGGAAAACAAAGGGTACCCATGCAAATGTTCTTCCCTGAGAGTGAATATCATTTTGAGAAGAAGGTGGTCCATTCACAAGTACAACTTGTGTCTGCTCAGCCTATGTTCAGTGTGGAGCATTTCCATCTCCAGTGCTGACCAGGAAAAACTTTGTATATCTGCACATAAAAATCACCTACAAAATGCAGTAACTTTACGCCATGTGTCAGTCTTTGCCTCGGTGTCACTTGTGTATTTTGCTGGGGTACAGCTACAGATGGCAGCAGTTTCACTAACACCCAAACAAAAACACTGATTATAAATGAAACAGTAATTCAGAGAGATGATTTTGAATGACTTTTCAGAACACATTCAATTAATCATGCTTTGGATTATTTCTCCCTAAACTCTGTGGCTTTCTTCATCATAAAGTAAATTAAGAGAAATTTTAATGGATTTTTAGTGTGCCTCATTTGTCAGAAATGAAAATTATCTTCCATCTGTACTGCCATCTATTCCCTCCAGATGCAATAGCATATAGAATAAAATTAACTGGCTGCCCTGGCATCACTTACATAGGTTAATCTAACATTGGCATTCCTTTAAAAAAAAATCAGCCGTGGAAAGTAACAAAATAAGTTTAGAAACATCACAGTAAGTGGTAAAAATCTGTTCAGTGCTATTTGTACTACAGCATACTTTGAATTCATTCCTATTTATAAACTGAGAGAATTGTACATAACACAAAAAAATCTAATTAGTAGAGATATTTGTTCACTATTTCATTCTTGGTCTTTCTTTAAGAAAACAAACCAAAAACAACTCAAAAAGAAGGATCTAGCATGGAACATTTTCTTTAACCTTATTCATCTATCCATTAGTCTTCAGGAAATGCTGAGACCTCAAACCTTACTGCTTATTAAATCTTTACACAGACCAACAGCTATATAAGACAAGTGGAATACAGGTCATCTTCTTTACCTTACTTCCCTAAAAAAATCCATTAATTATCAGAAAATATTGGCTGGTGAAAGGCTTAGAGACCAAGACTTACGAGGGGCAGCTGATGAAACTGGGAGGTTTTTAGCTGGGAGAAAAGGAGGCTCAGGAGAGAACTTATCACTCTCTGCAACTACCTGACCCGAGGCTGTAGCAAGGTGAGTGTCAGTCTCTTCTCTCAGGTAACAAGGGACAGGATGAGAGGAAATGGCCTCAAGTTGCACCAGGGGAGGGTTAGATATTTGAAAACCTTCTTCACTGAAAGGGCTGTCAAGCACTGGAACAGGCTGCCCAGGGAAGTGGTTGAATCACCACTCCTGGAGGAATTTAAAAGTTGTGTAGATGTGGCACTCTGGGACATGGTTTAGTGGTGAACTTGGCAGTGCTGGGTTAATGGCTGGACTCGGCTCTTTTCCAGGCTAAATGACTCTATGATTCTATAAAGTCTATAAAGGTATATGTTTGAATAAAAGGATTATCTATTAGCCAAGCTAGAAGATTACCATTTTCTTTCAGAAAAATTCCACAGGCTTTTTAGTTTCCATGTCTACCACCACAAGAGATCCATTAAATGGCAAGGAAGTCCTTTTTGTTGTGGTAACACACATGAACTTCGTGTGCATGCCTGCAAGCACTACCAGCATATTTCACCTGAATTGCCTAAAATCGTAACCCACTCTTAGTGACATTGTAGCAGTGAGAATACAAACAGCAGAAGGAATGGAATAGAAAGAAACTAAAAGGCTACAGGGAAGGTCAGAGAGTTTACAGAAAAAAATGTTTTTAGGGGAGGTTGTTTGGTGAGGGGGATGTTGTTGTTTAAGGAGGTGAGGGGAGTTTAGAAGAAATCACTTGAAAGTTTTCCCTGACATTGATCCTTTCAGCATACAAAGAGAAATAAGCATCCTACCACTAAGAAGGTGTGTTAAATACAAACAAAACAAAACAAAAGTTTACAAAAAAATTTTTACAAAACCTGTTTAAAGATGCATGCTCTGTGGACTTTAAAAAAAAGAAAAACTGGCCAGATTTTCAAAGCTGTTCATCATTTCACTGAAATGCTTTTAAATAGCATCTATAGAAATTAAACGCCTCATACCCTGGCATAAATTTAGAAAACAGAACATTATGTTCACATACTCACTGCTACCAAGGTACCAGGGAAGAAGTTGGCCACCCACTTTCTACTGCTGTCGAAACTCACAGCCTCAATGAATGAGGCATCACACTCAGAAAGGATGCTCTGGTCACAGACAATACAGGTTTCATGAACAGAGGCCTGACCTCACAAACAGTATTTCTGACAATAAAACTGGCGAGACTCAGTTCACATAGCATCTTCTAAGGTGATAATTATGATTGCTGTGGTGCATAACTTTTAAACTCACAAAATGTACAATACCTGGAGAAGGCTTTCAATGGCATGAAAGCCACGAATTAAATTCAAAGCTCCACATAACAGACTAAGCACGAATGAGACAATCCCTGGCAGAGTCACAGGTTCCAGGCGCTGATGAGGAGCTGCAAAACAGAAGATCAAAAAAAGATAACGAAGGTCAAAGCAATGCCTTTAGAAATACAGTAAAAGAGTGATCTCATTTTTCTGTGGCTTCTAGCTCAAGAGATCCACAAAAGAGATCTAGCTCAATGCAAACCACAAAATGTCATTTTTTTTTCCAAAAAGAAGAAGAAACATTTTAAATATTTCGGCACAAGGTTTAACAAAAAGTAAACTTTCCTTCAGTTCACATATATAATTGTTGTGCTATATTTAGTCTTTATTTCAATGCATTCCATTTATCCAGTATGGTACTGACAGCTGCTCAAACACGCCAGGAAACCAACAGTAAAAGATGCACTTGCTAGTGAAATCCGTCCACAATTAGTAACCAGCTAATAAGTCACGTACTTAAGAGCTTCTCTCGCAGCCTGCACTCTTTAACATTCTTTAACACAAATACATTAGTGAGATAATGAGACTGATTTAGCTTGTTTGCTGAACAGAACACTTTGAGGCAAAGCTATCACAGTCCCCCTCCTTAAAAAATACAGCCAACCAAGTGCTACCAAAGACATAAAAAGACAGCTCTGAAACTAAACCAGTATCTATATCACGACCTTATACAGACCTTCCAGATAGTGCTTAGAAGTCTCTTATAAACCACATTAAAATTAAACAGCCCTTCTTTCCAAACACAACCACTCCTTCAGGCTTATCTAAGGTCACAAGTATGTAACAGTTGTGTATGTTCCTCATTACTGTCCCTTTCCCTTTTTCATAATTAATAACAGAAAGCAAATGTGAAAAAAACAATGCAAAACTCTTAACAGTCTGGGTGACACTGGGAAAACAATGTGACTACTGAGCCGTACTCAAATCATTCTGTTCAAATCAACCAAGTGTAAAGATGTGAACAATGAGGTTAATGAACTGTAACATTAATAGAGAGAGGGGTGTCAATCCCAGTTGTTTGCATTGCACAGACTCAGGAAAAAGGTTTTTCAAACAGTTTTTGAAGTTACAGAACCTAAAGAAAAAAACAACAAAAGCTATTTCACACTGATAAGCAGGCAGGGCTGTCTAATTATGAGTGTATGATAACACAAAAATAAAACACAGGACGAGTTCAGTTAATTCATTTGTGCTGAATTTAATAGTGTAATCAGCTGGGTTTTTTTTTAAACAAAAGCATAACCCATGTTTAACTTTGAGAGCTCATTGCTCTTCTAACTGTAGGGCACATTACTCCCAGCAATCACTCAGTTAGGGTTAGATATGCTATTTGCATACCAAACCACTCTTTTTCAATGACTCCTAACTGGTTGTTTTGTTTTGGCTTTTTTAAACCATCTCATCTAGAGAGTGGCAAGAAACTGAGGGTGTATGTGACTGTTTTTAGCCAAAACTAATTCCATTTCACTAACTGATGGATAAAATTAGTTCACTGCTCTCCACTCACAGTTCTCCAGACAACCTCATTTTCCCCTTGTCCTGCGTAACTTAAAATCATTGTGTGTTAAAACAGCATTTAAAACACCTCTTTGAGAACCATAGGGGGAAAGAAGAGTCTCATCAACTAAATCAAGATGGTCTGTGAGGGATCATATAGTACTAATTTTTCTCTCTTATTAAAATACAAAAGCAAATCCAAAAACTTGAAGGACATTGCATACCACTACCGATGTCAATTAACTCTCCAGGGCTTAACGGACTTTAGTGCTACAATCTAAGCAACAAGAGTCATTTATACACTAAAAGATGAAGGCAAAACCAAAAGAATGAAAAAGGGACGTCAGAGAATGCAGGGTAAAGGCCAGCTGAATTTTAGCTGGTACATCAATCAATCTTAGAAATATGATAAGTACCATATCAAAAATCCTCAACTGAAATAAAGCACAAATTTTGAATTTAATGCTGACATTTAAATAAAAATTCAGAAAATTGACACAATATGAGAAACTGCACTACTTGTAAGGATGTTTATTTAAAACTAAAATGTCAAAAACCCCCAAAACTTGGAGCATACAATCAGGCAAAAAATAATTTCAATTTGACAACTGTTCCTTCATTGAAATAAAGCTCAAATAATAAATTTATCCTAACCTAAAACATCACACATCAGCATGCTGTCACCCTATTTCTAATGCCTGCCAACACCTACATTCACCTCTGAAGCAAAATTCCATCTATAATCTAAGCACTTTATGCTTCACACATCCATAATTACCCCTATTTCTCACTACACAGCGCAACTTTCTCTTAAGGAAAAGTGCTCCTATTTTCAATTACTTTCCCAACACAGGAGGCCTGGGCACTACACTGTGGCTACGGGAGCAATTACAGTCCAAGTAACAGTCAGCGCTTCCCCAGCATGGCCAAAATTAATGCATCCAACTCTGCCCTGCTGCGTAACAAAACAAGGTTAGCCTGCACCCAGCTCCCCACCTCTGCACGCTCTCCAGCCTGATTTAACATACTTGATGCACTTATAGCAAGTCCTACTTTTTAACAGGACAGCATATTCAGGAAATTACACTAGGCAAACCATATCTTTTTGTGAGAATTTGTCCTTAGAGCAAAGGAGAAACTTTGAAGTCTAGCCAACTGAGTGGGCAGCAAACATCCAGAGAAAGTTCTTTTCAATGGTGGAGGGAAGTGATGAATGTAAAGGATTACAAAACTATTAGCAGACTCGCTAAAACAGACACTGTTATTCAATGCCATCTAAAATGTGAGGAGCTGAAGAAGGAGCAAAGTGCAAACTTCTCATAAGGTACAGCTCTTTGATGGTGAGTTTCTACAGTAACTCAAGGAAGGAAGTGGAAAACTGAACAGAGATCTGTGGAATTCACAGGAAGAAGAAAGTTTAAAGTAACTCAAAGAGAAACAGAAGAAAATCAATATGGAAAGAAGAGAGGACAACAGAACTGCTTCTGTAAGAAGTTTGGGAGAGGTAGGTGAAAAAAATTAGAAGGTCATCTGCCAATTACTGTTGAATCTTCCTTTATAGTAAAAAGGGAAATGGTCCCTATGCATTTTAACTTAGGCCCATATGATCTTCCAGCACTTTCACTCAAAAAAGCGATAAAAAACTCATCTCCCACTACATGTACAACTTCTAAAAAAACATCCAATTCTGACATAGGTCAAGTTCTCTCATGCTTATTGCTTTTTCTTCTCCCAATTGCAGGAAGTTCGAATCTGGACAACCAGTTGCCACTTCTGCCACCATAATCCACAGGGCAGGATTACACCAGAACAGTAAAAGTAAACAACAGTAAGTGGTAGAAGGATGGTATCACGGCATTATACCTTTAAAAACAACCCACACGTGTAAGTAGGAGATGATTAAAGGTCTGCACAGTACTGCTTAGAAGATTTCACTCTTTTATACACTTCAAACATCTTTGCACTTTTTCTTTATTCCTTTTCCAGAATCTAACTCTAATACTGTTAAATTGCAAATACAAAGATTGTAAACTATTTCTACACTGTCTCATAGCACCTGGAATTCTCAGAATCGGGGCCCCAGAGTGCCCCAGTGATTTTGTTTGGGTTTCACTTCAGTAGAAAGCGGTGTTCAATCTTCTAGAGTAATCCTTACGAGTAAGTACGTAATAAGGATAATGCACTGGCCAAGAGATCCTATTAACACATATATATATATATATATAAACTGCACAAAATTAAGCTAATCTCTTTTATTACAAAACTGTAGGAAGTATTTAGATTTATGATTGCAATCCTAGGATTTATGATTGCAGCCTGACCCTGTAAAACGTCAGGCAGAATATGCCTGCCCAGGATAACTTACAGACAGATGGACTTGGGGGGGAAAAAAAAGGGAAAGATATTAACTAATTAAAATCAACACTTCCATTCTATTTATGATTTTGCTTCACTAAACTTGGAAGACTGAAATCAGATGATGTCAGCTTCACATGTGGAGTTCACATATTAGTGCAAGGATTTGGCAAGTATTTAAGTTTCTGTCCTGCTGAGAAACATATGAAGGTGGGCCTCAAACTCTCTTAACAGCACAAACCTTTAACCCAGGTCAACCACACAATTCCATATTTACCTCCAACATGAAGCAAATTAAAGTTTTAAAAAATTAACGACTACTTAAATGAATGTGTCAATTTTATACAAAATTGCAATTCTTAACACTGCACACAAGGCACTCATTTTAGCAAATGCATCTTTTAGCCAGCACAGCTCTTTGGATTTTCACCATGGCAGATGCTTCCTAAAGTGATGCTCCTCCCTCCAGCTGCTCTAACTCCTGACACTGTGCTCTCAGCTTATGTAATCACTAAGTCTTACTGGGAAGAAATAATAAAAATTTTCACAAATCTTGAAAGGTCAGAAAAAGAAAGATCATCTTCTTGTTAAGTGCCCATCTTCATTTGCAGTATTTTTTTCCCTTCAATATAGCAGTCCATTGAACAGATCCATTTCTCCCTCTGAGTGCCTTGGGAAGATGTGCACTTTGAGCAGGGGACAAAACAGACATCTAAGCTAAAATGCACATAAGGTCATGGCAGCTTTATGCTTCAGAGCCATGAAAAAGCTTTTTTTTTAAAGAAAAAAACAAAAAAAAAAAACCAAAAAAACCAAAAATGAATTCTACTACTCTGTCTCATTTAAGGATACAAAACCAGAAGTCTGGAACTTACCTGCAGATATCTTACCAGTACCCTTATACTCCCCCACAGATATATGTGCAAAGCCATTCGCTGAGCCAAGTTCTGACACAGAAATTTGGTAGGGTGGTCTCAGTTTGATCTCTGTCTGCATGTCAGCAAGATTCATCTTTGTTGACAAAGAACGTGTGTTGTTGTATCTCTGTTTGGTCCTCTGAATGAAATTATCTGTGTAAAATTTAAAATAAAAAGGTATATTTTTATGGACTTTTGTTAGTTAAATAATTCAAGATCATGCAGCTCTATGTACTACACACTTCACAAATTGAAACATATTCTTTGAAATATTTGCATTTATCTTGAATTTTTAACACTATTTCTGTTTTGTGCCTAATACATCAAGGGATATTTAATTCTGCAGTTAAAAAAAATCTAAGCTCTAGAAATCTAAT
This sequence comes from Manacus vitellinus, assembly GCF_001715985.3. Lineage (NCBI taxonomy): Eukaryota > Metazoa > Chordata > Aves > Passeriformes > Pipridae > Manacus > Manacus vitellinus. The sequence goes on from NW_021939632.1 coordinate 4,067,459, forward strand.
TACTTAGTAACTATGAATAAACTAATGACTTTTCACTGCATGAGACTGAATGCATTTCTAATACAATGGGTTTACTGCATTTATTCCAGCTTTTCTGTTAGTTTAGTAAATATCCTTATGAAAAAATTAACTCCTGCATTCAAGTGTGAATGTACTTGAGTATGAAACGTGCTTGTAAAATATTCAGAAGGAAATAAATATATATTTAAGCTGTAACAGACTTAAATTCTAACTTAACAACTAGTAGAACAAAGGTGTTGGGGGGAAAAAAAGTGGTCATAGAAATTTTCACAAGAAGACAATAATGTTATACAGAAATTGTTAATAACTGACTGACTGAATTATAGACAGGAATTAACCAACCAGAATATCTGCCCCTGTATTTCTCAAACTGCTGTTCTTTTTGCTCTAATGTGTTTTATAAAAATATCTAAAATAACTGCCTAATATATAGCATTAAAGCAATATAAATTAATGGAATTTGTAACAACTGTTATCTGGTATATATGAGATGAGCTGCATTTGGAGTTTTCATGACAGAAGATTAAATGCTTCACTACATCGTAAGATAAATAAAAATGTCTCCCTTTCATGTACTGAACAAAAGTTACAGCACAGCTAAGAGTAAGCTCCATGACTTCATAGGTTAAGTATTTCAACAGGTATGAAGTCAAACAACTCCTAGTATTATTAACTAGGAGAAGATAAACTCCAGAGTTGGTCACACAAGGCTCAAATCAAAACTTACTGGAATGAACAGAAAGATTACAAAGAAGTTTCGATAAAACTCTAGTAAGCCTAATTTAATGCTTTTTTAAATATAGAAGCATTTCTTCGTTGCTTCTAACAGGAGTTAATTCAGATTCTAAATCTGCCTAAAATACAGCTATAAACTGCCTTGGACATTTTTGTTTTATGTGCATTAAGTTGCACATCTATTTAAATACTCATTTGTCTCAGTGTGAGAATAAAGGGGAAAAAAAAGTCAGATCCTTACCAAACTCTATAAAACAGTATGGTCTGATTGCAGTATTTGTCTTCATCATATTGTAGGTAGTGATGAACTCTTTCTGAAGCTCATCCAGGAAGCAGAAAGCCAGGACACTGGGATAATTTTCAGTGCACAACATCATATAGCTTACTCCCAGGGAACTTATAAAGCTAGAATTGAGAAAACATATTTCAAATCCAGTGAATTAGCTGCTTTTCTAGTCTGATCTCATATTCTACAGAAAAATCAGAAAAACAAAACTTTATCTGGGGTAGCAAAGGAATTAATGTTTGAAATAACTGAATGTTTGAATAACTAATGTTTGAATAACTGAAAACTCCAACACTACTCTGGAAGAAAAACAATTTACTTTTAGGTTATGTTTTACTTTGACACCACATTGTACAATCATATGAGAAGCTGTATTACACATATATGTGTGTGCATACATATATACACACATCCATGAAACAGAAAACAACAAAGCTTTTGGGATACAGAAACACAGCAAGTTTGTCTTGTAATAGCTTTTCACCCATCTCGGTTTTCAATATACATATTCCCTGCTGCATTTAGGCAATTCATTAGAGCTCAGGTTTTCATGACACATTCAAATTTCTTCTAGGTCTTGACATATAACTTACACTATTACAAGTAATCAAAGACAGAAACAATAAAAACTATCCTGACTAAGCCTTATATCTCATTCTTAGAAGTTTCTTTTAAGCTAATCAGTTCACAAGCCAACTACAGCTGAGGTCTTTAAAAAAAAAAATTGACTGGAACAATTTAGTCCATCCTGGGCCTAATCCCAAGAAAAGCTGGAAACTCACATATCCCAGTGGGAGAAGGAGAGGCATGAGCACCTTCTAGGATCACTCATGTGGTATACTTTCCACCACTGTAACTTTCACATGGTTACTAGGTCTTAGGATGAAATTACTCACTTGATTAAAAGTAGTAGATCTAATCAGAATCAGAATTTAGCTCAGCTAAAGTGCAAGTGAACTACCAACTACACACAGGTGCACTTTGTTACCAACACTAAGGAGAAGGATCACATACAAAGCAAAATTCTGAGTAAACAACAGATTCAAAGAATTATTTCACCATAATCCAAGTTTCACACTGTGAAATAATTATTGAGTTATGCTTGGTTTTCAGCACATGTTTCTCTGAATCCAACAGAAAGCCTGAAGGTACAACAAAAGGGTCTAATGTAAACATCCTAACGAGATATTATGGAACTACTGGTTATGAAAGTATTTGGCAGCTTTTAAAAGTCATAGACTGAAAAAAGAAAAGAAAGGAGTACTAGTTGAAGTAGCAGGACCACAAAAAGTCTGGTCATTTTCATGCAAGAATCAACCTTGAAATTAAAAGAAATATTTATACTAGGTAAAGGACTTCAATACTTATAAAAATACTGTCTTTTTCAAACTAGACTCATAGAATGGTTTGTTTGGAAGGGATCCTAAAGATTCAGTTCCAACCTCCACTAGACCATGTTGCTTAAAGCCCCATCCAGCCTGGCCTTGAACACTTCTAGGGATGGAGCATCCACAGCTTCTCAGGGCAACCTGTGCCACACCTTACCATCCTTGCAATAAAGAAATTCCCCCTAATATCTAATCCAAACCTGCCCTCTTTCAGTTTAAAGCCACTCTCCCTTGTCCTATCACTACATGACTTTGCAAAAGAACTTCCACCAACATTTGAGTAGGTTTCTCAAATTTAAATTTATCAATTTTAAATTTCTGATACATTAATACTGCCAATAATTAATCTTAATTTGATTAAGCATTTCCAAGGTGAACTGTTAATTTTTTAACTGACAGACACAACACAGGATGTTGCAAATACATAAAAGAGAAGCCTTACTTTATGTTATACTGTCCAGTTTTCAGAGTACACCTATCAGGAAGCTGAGAAAGTTTCTTTGCGAGCATTTTAAAATATTTTCTACATTCTTGCATTCCCGTGCTCTGCTCATAATCAGTGGATGCAGACAGTGGGAGCCCATCCCTCACACGGACCACAGAGGCAGACAAGATCATAGACATTGCCAACAGAGTTAACGACAACCTACAACAAAACACAGATCAGGAGCAATCAGAATTAAGGTAAAAGCAGAAACAATGGAGTCAACTGTGATTAATCAGAATTCTCAAGCTGTGTACTGGGTTCAGGCTTCAAACAGGACATAGTGAGGATTTTCAACTACAACTTAGAGTCCTAACTGAACAGGACCTATTAGTCTACATGAACCACAAAGCAGTTCTTCAAACCTTATATTAAATCAAAACATTGGAAAGTTCAGCATGACAAGCATTAAAGGAAGGATTATTTATCTGCTAAGTATCAGTACACAAGTGGGCGAACTGCTAGAATTTATATGAAGCCAAAAGCAAACACTTCCTCAGCTCTTAACACTGCTCTGCAGACTCCTACCATGTACTGCACCTATCACTTCAGAGACTATGAAAAAATATTTTTGCCTCCCTCAGATGATGGTACCCAAGATCCATACAGTCACAAACTGCAAAAGGAAACAGATTTCTGAATACAGCTGAAATATGCTTTTGTGTGCAATACTGACATGTTTACAGCACCTTTCAAACTATGACGTTAAGGGTGCTTTACAAGCCTCAGTGACTGAAGGACTGTATTCTCAAAAGTCAGGAATCCAAATTTTCCCCAAATAACACTCCCTCTTCATAAAAGAGAGGAAACAGCTATTTTTTCCCTGAACTCTCACCATCTCTATTTCCCACTACCCAAAGGTTAAGTAGGACACTTAATGAAAAATCAACAATATTCAGGTTTTTCAAGGTTATTTACTCTTCAGAGAGAAAGAGGCATATAATAATGAAAGCACTGAAAATGTGTTGTCATTTTCAGTTTAAGAAATTCAGCTTCATCAGCTTCATCAACTTCAACCTCCTTTGAGATGCATCACATTAGCTGAATCCAAATTAATACCCTCTTATTTTACTTGAACAGCATATCAGACTTTCCCCGAAGTCATAAAAGCAGTGGAAGCCGCTGTTGTCTGTTGTCTGCTGAATACCTCTGGGTTTTTATCAGGTGCACTTGTTATTTCAGCACTTCACAAGAGAATTCCCTCCTGTACCAAGTTCTTTGATCATCTGGACACAAAAACAAAAAACAACTACAACTTCAGGACTTGCTCTAGATCAGCCTGCTGGGTATAAAGCAGGCAAGAAGCTAAACTCGCAGTTCTAGAAACTTTTCACTATCTCTTGAGTTCATGCACATACTCCCAGAAGGACAATTCACATGGAATGCACACAGACCCATTTTCTTAGCTATGCTGCTCCCCATATAAGCAAGGCAGCAGCTCAAGAGCATGACAAAATTGCAGAGGAGCTTTAAACTGTAATGGTTCTCTGACAATAACCATCTCTACCACTTGGAACTCAATCCTAACAGGGACTTCTGGGAGCTATATCAATATACACAAAAGAACAACAATGTGATAGCCAAGTTTAAATACCCCCTCATTAACTTACTTGCACAAAATGTAATTTCATGGATCTGCATTTCCTCTGATGAAACAAATAACTTTGTTAGCACCTAACGTGAAGAAAGAAACAAAGCTCCATGTCCTGTTTCAGGAAAAGGTAGTGAATATGACTGCACTGCAGGAGAAACTCTGAATCCTGTAGCCAGCTCTCAGAAGAAAAAATACCGTTCTGTTCACTTTTGAAATGATCTCGACGGTTAAAGTTCATGTTGAGCTATCTGATGAGATAAGAACAAAAAGAAAAAGTTAATAAATGCATTTACCAGCTAACAACATTCTTCAGCTTTTTGTGAGGACACACTTATTGGAAATGCCTGAACATACCCAAGGGAAGTTACTCGCAACGTACTCAAAGAAAAAGAAAACTAGAATAATAGAGATATTAAAATGTTTCTGCGTTCTTTAAGTGAAGCTCAGGAAGTCCCATCGCTTCAGCCATTTAAAATGGGAAAACATTGTCTGCACAGTACACAAGTAACTCAGGGTAACACAACCTTTGACTCTGATCCCACCACTCACCTCATACTCTATGTTTAATTATTCTATAATATCCTCTGATCAGGACACTTTGGGAACATAACACAACACAACACAACCACAGCTGTATTTCCAAAGCCTTAAGATTTTCAATATTCCATCTCACCATAGTTGTTTTGCTCCTATAACTCCTAAGGACAAAGAACATAAATACCACTAACCACAACATGTATGCACAGACAACGGACAAAGGATAAAGACATCTTGAGAGGTATTATTTCAATTTTTATGTCTATTCTGTATGTAAATAAATATTTGCATAAATCTAGAACAAAACTGTCTTGAAGACTCCTATTTACATTTAGAGAAATTAGGCTCTCTAACAGGAGATAAGCCTCCACTGAAACCTTAATATATTCTCTTATATACTACAAAATCACATAAGGTAAAAATTGTGTTTAGATGAACGATCTTCAGAACACCAGTCAGCCAGGTTTTGTTACCATCATCTTAAAAACCCACCCTGTGAAAATATGTACTTTTTCCTCAGCTTCCTAACAGCAAAATCAGAAAACTAGCTAAAAAATGATGCCAATAAAAGAAAATCACTTTGGTTGCAAGATCACACATATGTCAAGAGATGTATAATACACATACTGTAACAGAACATTCAGCCTTACTTGAAAATGTGTTAACATAAGAAAAAAGTTTACTAAATCTTCACAATGAAAGAGCTGCTTTACCCAGCTCTCAAAACAGCACAGCTTTACAGTAGGAGTCGTGTGGTAAATTTGATATAGACTTACATAGGCAGAGATTGAAGAATGAACATTAAGGATACGGTAGTGCTTTCGGAACTGCCTTTAAATGTCTTTTTTAAACATTATTCAAAACTGCATGAAGTAATTCACCAAATTATTACAAATTTCATACGTTTTCGTTCAAAAATTCTGTATGCCTCAACCACCTGAAGATGACAGAAGACTGCATTTCCACTACAAATGGTCTATAAACCTCTTACAGGTGCAGGGAAATGAACAGGGATCAGGTTCACTGTCTCATTCCACGACAGAACTGAAGACTACCAAATCCAACCAGCAGGTGTTTGGCTCACAGGTACCATGGGGTGTTCTTCACAAAACGTCACCAACCTTGTCACAAGCTGTCGTCAATGCTACAATGTCATATGGATTCAAGAGGCAACTGGAAAAATCCACAGAAAAACTGCCAGGGTTATTAAAACCAAACCACTGTCCTTTGTTCAGCATGATTCTGACCCCAAAACGATCACCAACAGCAAGAGTACACCATGGAAGCACCACTCCATGCTTGCACTGTTCTTATGTTTCCCCTAGTTAGCATCCAATTCTGCCTCATCTTTATTGATTTCCCCTTACACTCCCTCACAGCCCTCCCTGCAAACAAGGACTGGAAGAACTCATGGAAAAGAGGAACATGGAGAAAGCTGGCCATAGACAGGTAAAAGTCAGCTGAATGGCCATTCCTCCTTCCTCCATAGCCTCCACCTTCCCAAGAGCTGTCCAATTCCTCACACACGTCAGCATTCACTGAGTTCACAGATAGGAATTAGCACATGTCTGGTTTCATTTTCTCCCATGCACAGGAAACCTCAGATGATGGAAACCAGAGCCTGTTTCACTGTACTTTTTTTTTTCAAGACATACTCAATTATATCTTGTTTATTTCTGTGTTATGATCGTACTCAATCCTAAGGCAACATTTGGAAAAGTCCTAGAAAGTGGCATATGTTCTAGTCTTTTGTAACAAATTGGTCATCCTGTTTGTGATCTGACAGTAATTATTTTAGACCTATCTGCCAATATCTCACAATATTTTTTAGAGGGGCTTGAAAGTGGCCTGTGACTATGGTTTGCTCAGGATACTCCCATTTTTTAAGAAGTCTAGCTTCCCAAAAATTGTAAACACATCTAGTGTAACAGGAAGCCTACCCTCCTGCACCTGCCAGCCTTCAGTACCAACTTAATCATGGCATTTCTTGACAGGATGTCTGCCTCTCATGACAGCCTTCCATAAAACATAAAACTGGGAAGTGGGTGCAAGCTGCACTCCTGCTTGACACAGAGTGAAGATACAGCTTCTGTGCTTGCTTCAAGTGTATGTAATAGTGTCAGACAATCTTTTCCCCCAGTTCTGAGGGTTGTGACAGCTGCATTATGCAGGCAGGAGCCTTAATTCTTCCACCCTACAGCACACTTCAGAAATCCGCGTAACAAAGTAAAGCCCTACAGAACACAACAAATAAAGCCACTTTGACATTGTCAGGTACATTCAGACAAGGAAATAATCCTAAACTACTAACCCACATAATCCTTCCCATAAAGCAGAGGAGAAAGAGACCTCAGAAGCAGAACCACGATCACAGAGTCAATTATTTTGGAAAAGATCATCGAGTCCAACCTATGACCCAACACCACCGTGTCAACTAAAACTAAGCGCCACGTCCAGTCTTTCCTCAAACACTTCCAGGGACGGTGACTCCGCCACCTCCCTGGGCGCTATGGCCAATGTCTAATCACCCTTTCTGTGAATAAATTCTTCCGGATGTCCAAACAATCCTGACAAACTAAGGGAACGGAACAAGCCGCATCCTAAAGTTTGAGAGCCTCATCCTCTCACCTACCACCTACTTACGTGGCAGCTCCGACACGACCATTCGCACCCTTTGCCGCCGCCGCAGACGCACTGACTCAGCGGTCGGTGCCTCACACGGGTCCGCACCGCGAAACTTTTAACACAACCTGCCTGCGAGCCCGGAGCGCGGCCCCCAGCCGCCCCGGCTCTCGATTGCCCAGCGGCGCCCGCGAAGAGCCAGCCGAACGGCCCCCGGCTCCTCCTGCGCCCGGCCCTGCCGCCGCCACCACCAACCCCTCCGTGACAGCGGCGCCGCGATCCCCCGCGGCTGAGTGCGCGACGGCTCAGCTGCCCTGAGGCTGCGGCACAGCTGGGCTGGGGCCGGGCAGCGGCGGGCTAGGGCGGGCAGGCGGGAGGGGAGGCGGCGGCGTTGAAGCCGGCCGCGGCGGGCCGTGGGGCAGTGCCGCCCCGTGTCCCGCGGTGCCGCCCCCGCCCCTCACGCGCGCGAGGGGCGCCGAGCGCGTACCTGGGCACGGCGGCGCGGCCGCCTCCGCCGGGCATTGTGGGAACGGACACGTCCCGGCGCGCGCCCCGCCGGCCGGCACAGCGACCCGCCGGGGCGCCCGCCATGGCGGGCGGTCCAGGGGCGGGGAGGGGCGGGACCGCGCCTGTGAGGGGGCTCTGCGGGCGGGCCGCCGTGAGGCCATGCGGCGAGGGGGGCTGCTTCGTTTATCGCAGGATCGTAAGGTTGGAAAAGGCCTTTTGAGATCGTCGACTCCAGCCTGTGACTGAACACCACCAAGCACCAAATGACACGCCCAGTTTTGCCTTAAACACTTCCAGGGACAGAGACTCCCGACACCTCCCCGGGCAGGCCATTCCAATGTCTAATCACCCCTTTCTGTGGAGAAATTCCTCCTCACGTCCAATCTAAACCTCCCCTGGGGCAGTTCAAGTCTTCTTATCCTGTCGCTGGTTATCCGTGAGAAGAAGCCAACACGCACCTGGGTGCAGCCTCCTCTCGGGTACTTGTGGAGAGCGACAAGGTCACCCCTGAGCCTCCTCCCCTCCCCGATAATAACTTATGAAGACTGCGGCTGGCAGGTTTCCACCAGGTTTGATGGACTCGCACAGCCCTTGGCATACGCCTGGCACTGTGTGAATGACCAGAGGTGTGCGTGGCATTCTCTGACAGGGACGCCGGAGCGTGTGTGATGGGGATGTGGTAGGAAAAGTGCACTGAGACAAGACCAGCTGCTACACTAATTTCTCTCATTTCCAGACAAGTCAACTGGGCATGTTTCAACAACAAATGATAATACAAAAGCGAAAGTTTGCAAATCTCATTACTAATCCTAAAGTTAGGTTCCTATTTTAAACTACTTTCATTACTGATACAAGGATAATTTTTTCCCTGGGCCGCTCTTTGACTTCTCTGTTTTCCTACCAAATCACACAGTTTTAGTCTGTTGGCTCAAATCTCAAATGAAAGCAGCTTATTTCCTTGCTAACGCCTTTTAATTTCTCCTTCCATCTGTTACTATTTCACTATCCAAGTGCTTGCAGCATTGCAGAGTGTTGGGGTAGAGGTAATACACCTTACACTGTGGGTTTTCAGGCTCTGCTGAGCTCCACTCAGGAGCAGGCTGGTCAGGAAGATGGCACTGAAACTCATTAACACACTCCAACCTCAACTCTGCCTTCTCCAGGCAGCATAAGCCATTTTAAGTGGACACCTGTGGTAACCCCGGATACCAGTGGGGCATCACCTGACTCCCCAATCCCTGAGATAGTGTATGTGAATGCCAGCGATTCCGGTATGGTAAAATGATCTCTTAGATCTTACCAGGTCTTAATTGCTATTGCTGGAGATTTGTTTCACCCTTTCAGCCTCCAGGCTTTCTCCTCCATGCTCCAAGCAAAGCTCAGCCAAGCTGAGATCTCAAGCTCTCTGTGTCAAACAAGGCTGCAGCAAGGGGTACAAGGTTAACTGTGGCTCTGGAGCTGAGTATCAGAGCGGGAGGGAAGACTAGCAAAAAGACAAAAATTTTTTTTAGAGGAGAATTGAGACAAGGTAATGTTGAGGCAGGGGGTCATGGAGATGTGGGAGAGGAAGACAGGTGCAGGAGAGGTCACCTGCAGGTGCTTGGTAAGGTAGTTTTTCTCTGAACATAAAAGCTCAAGGAATGTCCTGGAGACCATGGGAGAAGACCCTTTTCTGAGCTTCCTTCTTGCACTGAAGGCTGGTTGCTGGGAAGAACTGCCAAGGATGTGCACCTCGAACGAGTCTTGCTAAAGCAAGGGACGGAGGATTTGTGTGTCTGAATATACAGCTTGGCATCTCCAAGTTTGTATCTTGGCCTGTCAGGAAGAAACTGTGCTCCCATGTCAGGCTTCTGTAGAGCAGAGCATGGGAACATCTCAATCCTGACCGACTAGGCACAATTGAAGCACACATTTCAGAAGATGATACATTAATCTGAATAATTTCCACAGAGTCCTTATCCTGTATAAACAGAGTGCACAGTATTACAAGCTGCTACACAATTTAACAGCTTATGATAACATCTACTATAATGCAGAGAACTAGTGATTACTTAATTAGAGGCTGTCTAAAGGTTTGTGATAAGTGCATACGTGTGTAATTTTAATTTTTCTAGTTCTTCTGAACTGTTTATCTTTCAACCCTAAAATTCTCTCGACCTTTTGTAAATGTTTTAAGGAAAAAAAGATAAGCATTTTGCATTTAAATAAACAGGACTTCAAGAATTGTATATACATCTATTAGTTCAGACTTATATATTCCTAGGGGAAGGAAACACATTATTCTTTATTTTCAGGTGAACCTGGCCCCAAGAGGCTAAATAAATCACACAAGGTCACCGAGGGAGGTAGTGGCAGAGTCAGAAGTGGGGTTACAGCTCCAACGCTCCTAGCTTTCACGGTGAACTTAAATTATACCTCTTGTTCAAGAATTTGCATGTCTAACAAGCCAGTTACACTTTAAATTGCTTTTTTTCCTTGTCCCATTCACTCCCCTAAGACATGGAAGCAGTAAAACATTGTCAGAGGGGCACCGTGCAGTGAATGCATTAGTGAAAGCTGCAGCCAGAGTTAAAACTGAGATAAGAAGCAAATACAGTCAGTGCAAAGAGAAAACAAAGGAGAGCAATGTAAGTGTTACAGAAGGAGAAGAGCCGAGGAAATGAATGTGAGTACAAGGCAGGGTATGGAGAGTGTCAGAGGCTGAAGAGAGAGCTGGATGGGAAGGACTGGTGACAAAGGAGTCCCCATGGTGCCAAACGCCTCAGAGGTGACAGCGAGGTGCATCTCCATGAGCACAGCAAAATAATGAAGCCAGGCAGTTGCTTAGTGTGTCATCAGCCAGCTGAAGGCAAAACCCAACAGTGAATGCTCAGAGAAGAGTTAGGACGGGACTTATCTCACCAAAGTTCAGTGATCTGGAAATTGCCCTCTGCGAAGAAGCTCTTTGTTGCTATTTCTCCTCTGTCACTGCAGGGGACAGACATGTCCAGCCACATGTATACACCTTGGGTTTAGATGACTAAAGGTAGGGAAGACAAACCCTTAGGCCCTGTCCACTGGATTTAAACATGACTTTTAAATCAGGTTTCCCCAAGGAAAAATATCCAGCCTGAGGAGCTGGCAGTAGTTGTGCTCATCAGTGATGGAGTCAGAGGAGCAACACAGAAGTAAAATTTCTGAAAGGACACACAGAAGGTCAGAAATTGGACTTCAGGGGTTTTATCAGCAAATTAAACTTTGGAATGTATCAGAGTGCTGATCCACTTTGTAACCTGTTTTTAGAAGGGAAAATAAAAGCCCAATTTAGACTAATTAAACCCAAGCCCTTTCATATACAAAAAAAAACCCAAACCAAAACCGTAAACCTCCCCTTCTGTTTACTAGACATCTTTCTACTTCTATTGCTCCTTTTTCTGAACCTTTTTTTTCTTATAGCTTTCTTAAAATTTGATGCTTGAAGCTGGAGGTATTATTCAAACTGGGGCTTTAGCTAAAAAACAGACTAATAATCCATTAGTGCGCTTCCTGTTTCTTGGATAGAAATGCCAATTCCCACAAAAAAACAGGTATGTTGAATCAGTGAACTCATGTTGAGGGCACCCCAGCTTCATCATGAGTCCTTTACACTCTGAATCAGGCTCCTGAAATCATGGCACTGCCTAAAAGCCCGTGACTTTCTAACAATTCTGCACTCTAAAAAATTGCATCCCATTTTAGAGGTTTTAGAGAAATCTGTGTCCATAATCACATGAGCTAAGATTATATTCACTGGAATGAACTGTTCTTGCTAACACAGCATCAGCAGAAGTGTGAGTAAGGTCATAAAAGTCATCAGCAGAATATGGAGTTTATTTTCTTGCTTCTCTTTCAAAAGCCTCCTCCACTGATTCAGTCATAGGGGCCTGTGCTGGGCAGCAGTTTCTTTCATGGAACAGTAGTATTTAATTCTCAGGGGCTTTACAAGTCTGAAGCCACCTCATAATGTCAGAGAAAGTATCTCACTGGTAATAAATGCAGATGTTAGAACAAAATACAGTGTTATCCCAGCAGCTCTTGTTGCAGCAGGGCCCAGCATGATCTCCTGCATAAAGAACATCCTATTTCTAAAAAGTAATCTTCACACTGCATCTCAATTAGTTTGAAAAGCAATGTGTATTTAATGCATTTTTATTTACAGGGCCATAAGCATTATGGGCTTATGGAAATAACACAAGTGAGCTTTTCTGATGATCGTGTCCCAAAGCCATTCCAACAGTAACGGGCTCTCTTTGGGGCTTTTCTGCTTACTTTATTCCCTCTCTGGTAGAAGCAGCTGATCTGGAAAGCCACATGAATATACTCCTAGTACACATAATCCCTTTAGTTCCCTACATGACTGTAATTGCACACATTGGCAGACTTTGTTTGTATTTAAATATTTTCATAGGAGGGAAAGTCATTCCAAGCTGATCACTTCATGAGGCCAAAAATTTCATTAGGAGCCATTTCAACAATTACAATAAATAAGAAAATAATTTGTTGGTACAGTTGTTCCATAAACACTATAATTTATATTAAAATAACTCTTGGTCCCTAACGAAATTTGTCTGTTTATGATAATCACCACAACAAACTTATTGAGTTAGAAAGAAAACACATATGGCTTTGTAATCCACAGGTTTTTCTATATGAAATTTAATTCAGAAGGATAGAAAGATTTCTTAGGACTGAAGGGATTATAGGTACTGTAATATCTAATAAGATTATAAGATGGAGGTGGTGGCTTACTGTAACAGAAATCCACTAAGACATAGGAATATAGTAAGACATAGGACTGCCAGGACTTTCTGGGTTATCAAATCCATTCCCCAGGTACTGCAGGCAACTGGATCACATGATCCCTTTAATACATTTTGTGAGCTTCCCACTAAAACTAGGTATGGTTTCATCCCCCACTACACAGGTGGATTTTTACACCCTCAATATGCAGGTGGATGAAGAACACCTAATTGATAATTAAATTATTCATGGCCAATTTATACCCACTTGCTCATACACCAAGACTGCCTACCTTTAATATTCCCCCTACCTGATGTATTTACAGAAAGTAATCAAACCACATCTCAGTCTTCAGCTGCTGGGCTAAACAAGCTGCATACATGGCCATGAAAGGTTCTCGTCCCCTCCTCATCTTAGCAGTTCTTTTCTGTATCCATTTCATTAAGAATCCACCTTTCCTTAACACAATCAGAATAATGCATTTTATTCCAAGCAAAATCTTGTTGGAGTCTTATTCAAGGGTGTTCATGCTTCCCTTACTTTTCTAGAAATGCCTCTCCTATTGCACTTTAAACTTTCAGTTGCCTTTTCTATGCCCACGCTGCACTGGCACAACTTACTAAAAATCTTCCTGTGTCATTCCAGGTTTCCTGCAGGATTTTGCCTGCTGCCAGCTCTCTTACTATTCCAGTGGCCTCACTCCTCAAGAAGTTCTTGCTGGGCAATATTTGAACTTTCTCTACACTGATGATACCTCCTAACTTGGTGACTTCAATGTATTTTTATGATCAGACACCTCTGTTTTCCAAATGGGTCATTAATGAAAATAATTATAATTATCAGTCTTAAGACTAACATTTTAGGAGCTCTGAATACTTTTCTTTCAATACAGTTCAACTTCTCATCTTTCAACACTGTGTATGCCTACAAATCTCAGACTTCTCCATGTAGGAGATATAAATTTGTACACAGCTCCTCATCGGCTATTGTATTGAACTCCAAACACACATATTTCCCTTCTTTGTCTAGCTAATTAATTAATCTATCAAAGAATGCTATCGAATTAGTTTGATATTATCTAGCCTTGGTAAATGCCAATTCCATTTTGTTCTGTTTTCCAGTAACTGTCATGACTTTTATAATTCTCCCACATTCTTTCCTAAAGCCTGACATGAAACACTGCTGTACACAAAGCAAAATGTATTGTGCCTATTGAGTGAAATCCATGTTTTATTTGTCTTTGGTATAGATCAGTTGCTTACATCAATATATAATTTCGACTACCAGGTAGGGGTGAGCAGCAGTTACAGATGTATTGGCTGACTCTCTATATTCATAGCAGAAATGTATATGCATCCCTTTTTATTCTAAACATTGCTAGTACCACTTTTTAAGAGGAATACAAATTCAGCAGGCTGATCCAAACGAGACACAGCTCCATAATCAACAGGGCCTTTTCCCAAACAGTTTTATAGTCAATTCAAAACATGATATATGTTGCAGAAAACCAAAGGACAACATGTACAGTGACTTGACTTGTATGGTGATCACAGGAATTGGGCATGGAAAAATATAGGTTTTGAAGAAACAACAGTTGAGGAGGATTTGTCAGAGAGGTGCTGGATGATTGTTTCAGATAGAGATAAATTACACATGGTGTTGTCTTCTTTGTGCTTAATTTTTAATTATGTTTTGGGCAGTACGCAAATTGAAAGAAGAGCTGGTAAGAAACTAAATCAAGACTTGAATTTCAAGTCCATTGCTGACCCACAGACTTTGCATGTCCTTGGGCAAAATGCTTTGTTGTTTTTTTTCTGGTCTCACTGCCTCATCTGTAAAACAGAGATAACACTGCTTCTTTTTTTCCAACCTGACTATTTACATAATAAAAGCCTTCCATGCATGACAGACTCTTATATATTTGTACAGCATCTAGCATAATGAAGACCTGGATCTTGGGACTACAATACAAACAATACACAACAATTAAGATTATACATCCATCCAAAATATACCTAATGCACCTAATACAGTGGTACCTCACCAGAGATGAGACTTTATTCCACAGTGAACTCTGTTTCTATGATTTCTGTGGTCCCTCCTTTTATGTTGCTCTGTTGCCTAAGGAAAGCTTTGGCAGAGAAATGGGTTTTAGGAAAGTCAGGAGTCCTGTGATGAACCTTTTATGGTCTCCTGCAGGTGGAAGGCGCATTGGACCCCGAAATCCGAAGGGACCTGCCTGGAGCTGGGAACATGACACAGAACCTCTGCATTTCTGCAGCAGCTCTCCTGTGGCCCCATTCACTTCCCGCTGAATTGGGAAAGTCTGCCTTGAAGGATGCTTGTCCCTCTTTGAAAAGGGAAAAGAAAAAGCCTGTCATCCATACTGTCCCTGGGGAAGAACTGTGTACCCACCACAGGTCAGCCTAACTCTGAGCTGTCCTTTCGGTAAGCAAATCCTACACCCTTGGAGAAGTCTCGGGATGTTCTGGGGATGCAATAGGAGACGCTGGACCTCATCTGCCTGTTCCATGCTTGTGAGGTGGGGCACAGTAATAAGCATCCCCTCACCAGCAACCTGGAGGCTACAGGATCAGAGCTCTGTTATTGTGCTGCACATCTTCCTAGGAAATGTTCTCTCAAGAGTTTATGCTGAGCTTGGAGAAAGACAGCTTCCCATGCCAGAACTTTTGGGAAGTGGGAAGCATTTTCCTCATAGTCTGTATGTCCAGAAGATAATGCCAAAATAATGTTCGTGTTAGAGGTCAAGCTGAGTCTGTGCTGTGATTTCTCTGCACACCAAGAGAAAATACAACAGAGGGTGCTTGGCTGCCCTGAGCTGGTCTGTCCAGGCCCTGAGGCAGGGCTGGCTCTGCAGCTACTTGGCATGGAGAAGATGAAAAGCATGCATAAATTAGGAGCTCTTAAGGCCAGTTTCCTTCTTTGGTCCCAGAGTAACTGGCCAAGCATTTGCAGCAGCAGACCAGCCCCTCCCCATTGACAGGTGACATTCTTTAGTGCTTCCCCTGTGCTGGCAGATACATGATGACATTAACTGTGCAGCCCTGCCCTGGCTAAAAAACATGGACATTTAAAAAAACCTATTTTCATCACCCCCCTTTTCTTCACAAGTTTTCTTACAAATAAAAAAGAGCAAGAAAAGTGATGGTAACTGGATTGTTAATAATACATAGTTGTAACTGATTTATTTGGCTTCCCATCCTGCTCAAGGAAGGTTGCATTGTTTTGTGGCTATTGTTGTGTTATGGGAACTGAGGCTGGATACCAAGTGTCTGTTACAAATGTTGGGCCCCAAATTAAACACCCACACATACTGAAAGGACCGGTAACACAACAGGAAGGATTATTCATTTTGCAAGCAGAAAAAATGACAAAGTAGAGGAGTGACAAATGCTCTGGATAAATCCAGAGCTCCAATTTAATGCATGGGATAAGGACCTCTTTTTCCAAATAAAGACTCCCAACTCTAGCAGTTCCTTACTTCTCCATAATTTAGCTGTGCACATATTTGGCATTTAGAGTGTGTCGGATTTACACATTTGCTACCAAATGAGCTGCAAGAGCTAATCAGCTCACGCAGAATTGCACATATTAATGAAGAAGGCTCTTCTGCATGCCTGCGATGTAGACACCCACTTAACTGGGGCACCAGAGACTAATTTGAAAAGATTTTGTTCACGTAGCTCTTTTCCTATGATGAATGCTTGCAGGGAATTGTGCTGTAGAGAGAGGGAGCAAGCAGTATCTGCAAAATCTAGCTAAACGGTTCTCATTACTGAGTGATGGAGGAGCAATAGGAAAGATAATTTATTAGTGGCTTAAAGCTAATGAGAATAATTAGCACTATGATGCTTTCTAAGCAAACACAGAATAAGTGTTCCTTAAGGATTGCCGTCTCCCTGCAGGAGTGGTGAGTGCTCTGGGCAGGAGGACAGAGGACTTCCAGAGGCCGGCATCTTACAAACCAAGGACCGGGTCCAGCAGCTGAGTGGAAACACCCAGACACTCTCCTGGCTTTAATTATGGGCCAGCATTAGAGTTGTGTTTTCCTAGATTTTGGGCTAACAGACTACCTTTTTTCTGATCTCAAAACCAGCTACACTGGGCTGATGAATACAGAGTTTACACTTCAGCTTAACTCCTCAGAAACCAGGGGCTGGAAACTGCTGCCTTAGATACTGAGATTTTTTGCAATATTGCATCACACAGCGCCTGCCAAAACCTTGGCAAAAGCCAAGCCAGTTTAGGGTGTTTCGCAGGGAGTATTTCAGCAGCACTGGTCAGTTCTCAGGAATCCTGGCTGCCAGCAGATAAAATGGCATTTGGAGTAATTTCCTTTGTGGACACCCAGGTACCCTCCTTCCTCACTCAGTAAATACAAGCACAATGCACAGAGAAAACACAGCATCTTCTCGTGACCAAAGAAAGTAACAGGACAAATTTTGGTTTCCAATCAGTTTCAGCACAGAGCAGTTATGTGCACAACCGGATTAGCCAAAGGGCTGCACTCCTGTGGTTCCAGCAGAGCCATGGAACACTCAGGGATGCTGGGCTGCCAAAGGCAAAGGAAATGCCAGCGTTTAAGCCACAATGCTCAGCACCTGCTGATAAAAGCTAATTTCCCCCCACATCTCAGTTTTCAGAATTTACTCCTGCAATCCCAGTGTTCCATTACAGACCCAATCTCACTAAAATAAGCCTATTAAATTAAAATGAGGTGCACGTGGACAGCAGTCCCCACTCCCCCGAGTGCCGTTTCGAGCAAATAGGTTGTTTCATAGTTTGTAAAATGCGGTTGGCAAGGCCTCAGTGTTATTCTAGGAAATCCATGTAGGCAACATTTCTTTCTTGTAATATAGCACTATCAAGAATATGGAGAGTGATTTTGCTTTTTATTTTTTAAAAGGTAAGCAGACAAAATAGCTGCAGGCTATGTCACCAGGTCTTGACTTTTCTTTTGAAAAGCAGTTTGCCTCTAAAATCAAAATCACCCATGAAGCAATTCCATCTGAAACAATTGTGTCTGAAGCATTCTCTTAGAGCTTACTCATAATGGGAGTTGTATCTGCTTTTTTACTCCCAAATTAAATGCTGCAAGAACATAGACCTTACCTCTAATCTTTTCTCACCATTAATATCAATCTATCTCTGTGGATGACTATTGAGAGAATTTTAAGGCAGCAGGATTTGGGGTTCTAATGTGTTCTGAGTGGGAGTTTAGAAAAATTCTCAAGGCTGTTTCACCCAACTGCAACTATTTAGGAGGGGCTTGGGGGTCAGTGGGGCTGTCAGATCCAAAATGCAATTTTACAAGGGGAGGAAAGAAGAAATGGAGATCTGCTAGGTTGCTTTTCTTGATTCAGACTGGAAAGCAAGTCTCTTCTTGTCTCCGGTCCCTCTTGTAGGAGTTGCTCTAGTTTGAACAAGTAAGGACATGGTTATTTGGTCAGAGATAGATGGAAAAACCCCTTTACAACAGAGCCAAATTATCCACTCGGGTTGCAGAGGCTGGGATACAAGCTTATGCTCATCTTGAAACTCTAACCTGTGTTTCCCACATCCCAGAGCATTCACTTTCCCCGGATCTTGTCCAGGCTCCCTTTTTCCTCCTTTTGGTGGATGAAACAAATCCAACATATCAGCCTCTTTTATTAGGTGGGGGAACCATTTCCTATCCAGCTGCTTCTAGTCTGCACAAAACGCTTGGTCCTGCTGCCCTTCATCTCTTGGTCCAACCACACAGCAGGACTAGCACAGCCCTGTGGGCTATTTATATCTTGTTTAAGCCAATGCTGAGGAACAAAGTGATGCACAATCCTTGCTCAGCCTCTCTGCTGTGTACACGTTTTACCCTTCCTTGACAAGATTTAATCTGCTTAGGGTTAACTGAATAGCGGACGTCCGAGACCTTTGAATCACACCTTAAAAAGGCTGAAAGACCAAACCCATAATTGCAAGAGGAGAATTTCTGATTCACTGCAAACCATTTGTTATCAGCAATTAAGTTTCTTGCTGATAAATGATTCATGACTTGAAAGCCCAGATTACTCACTTTTAACCATGGCAGAAATTCCTGCGTGATTATGAACGTCTGAGCTATGCATCTACTGGGATGGGCTGTAAAGTCTGAATGTGTGAAATGGCCAACCATTTAATTACAGAAAACAAAGAGCTGGTACATATAAGATACTTTCCATTCACCATTTGTAGAAAAAAATGAAGTATTTCAATTTCAATGTGACTGATGCAAATATAAACATAAGCTGACTCAACTAGCAAATATAAACACCAACTTTTTCTTTACTGAAGGCAACAGAATTACAACAGCGTGACTGATATCCAGACCTGGTCTACTAATTAAAAAGGCTTGGAAGCAAAGCTCTGAGCTCCTGGTACACTCTAGTTCACAGTAACTAAGGCTTTTGTCAGCCATTTGATGTAATCATTTATGGTGTTCAAAACTGTATTATTCAAAAACCATTCACACCATAAACCAGATGAGTCGTGACCCTGTAACAGAAGGTAAATTATTCTCAAATATTTTATATTTGTGCATTAACACACAATTAGCCAAGAAAAAATGAATGCCCAAGTCCAAGAAGTAGCTGACAAAAGACTGAAGGGAAAAAAACAAGAATCTTTAATTTTATTATGGTGTAACCAGCTGTAAGGAATTACTGGTCTGAAGCACAGTGTGCAATTGTTTTATCCTAAACATTTACTAAAGCCTATAATTCAGAATGATCCTGACTAGTGATATCACCATTGGCAAGCTATCATTTTTTTCTTTTAAGTCTACATTTCTCAGCAATTAGCACAAACATAGGCACAGCCTATGTACAGAAATGCTCAATGTTTTCTGGAGACTGTATTTCTTTAGTGCCAGCTGCTCTGAGATCAAAAAAGATGCACTAAGTTCTGGACTGAACACACTCGATAGTTTGCTGGTAAGCAAAAGAATTCCTGTTAGAGATCAAATTGCATCAGTATGTATTGTTTCCTAAATGCAGGGCAGAATGCCTGCTACTAATGCAAGGATAGCTTGAAATAAAGAATTACCATGATCTTCTGCAAAAGTGCTATACACAACACGAAGTAATGTGCTAACTGAAAGGAAAAAAACCCACAGTAAGAGACTTAATAAATTAAGCTACTTTTACTTTATGATATTATGTACTACCAGGCAGCTGATTTTTTGAGTGAAGAGACTCATCAGGTACCTAGTAAGAGAAGATACTTGGCACAGCTCCATGGCCATTCCAACTGATGTCATGGTTAAAAAGCTGGCTACCATACAAGGCCAATTAGGCTACTGGTATTCCACAATACTCACTAATGGCTTCAGCAGCCAAACATACAGTGCCATTATTTAGGCAAGAGAGAGGAGGAAAAAACACCCAAGAAGGAGGTGAGATGCCTGTTCACCTCCTGAGCAGCCCAGCACTGAGGAGCCAAACTAGCAGAAGAAAATGAGATGGGCAGACTGAGAAGCAAGAGGAAAGTTTCAGACCCAAGGCACAGCTGTCTGCTGTAAAAAGCTGTTTGTACCCCTGCTGAGTACCAGGGCAGAGGGAGGCTGACCTCACACCCCTCCCATGCTGCCCAGCACACCCACACTGGGCTGTCCCCAGCCAGTGGGTGCTGAGAACTCATCCTGCACATCCTGGTTCTTCCTAAATCATTTCCAGTGGGGAAGAAGCTGAACAAGGCTGATTAATGATAAAAATACTTGTATTTTTTAAAATTTATTTTCAGTTCAATGTGAATCACAACTTCCTGCCCCTCTCTCTCCCTTCCTGTGAAGACATAAGTACCTCCAGATAAACTTTTTTGTTGTTTAAGCATCAAGAGTGTAACACATTTCAACTGCTGCTGATACAGGTTTTACAGTGATGACTGTCAGAGAGATTGTTTGTGCAACTCTTTAAAGAGCAAAAAGGAAAAAATCCCTCCTACAAATGCAGATAAACTTTTGGAATGTAAACATGTAACACACACAATTACTGCATTATCAGAAGTACTATGCATTTATCAAAACAGTTGAACATTACACTTTCCAACACATATTTAATATGACCCAATCAGAATTTGAAGAGAAACTGTGTACCCTATAAGGGTAATCATGTACCCCTATAAGATAATAATTCCTACCATAACTTACAGATGCATTTGACAATACTGATGTCAAAAAAGGAGGGTTTAGTTTAATTTTACCCATGCTCTGCTATTTTTGATGCTTGGTTTAATTCACTCAATACATTTATAAAGGTATGTAAACAGTTCTGATTTAAAGACCAGAGATGTTTAAATGACATTAACAGATCTGGACTGGTCAATGTTAATGTCTTCGTTAACTCAGATATCTTATTTATCCCTGAGCACCTTAAAATTGTTCCCCCCAAATCTCAGTCAAGAACATGTAACTATTTCAGAAGAACGTAAAACTGCATTTTGATAAATCTCTGTCTTACAAATCCCATTTTCCTTCACTGATTTAAACAAAACAAAATCAAACCCTTTGTTTTTTACATGTACTGCAATACCTTAACAAAAAAATTCACCCTAACAAACAACATCACCTACAGACACACTACAGACTACAAAAATATTGCATAGGAGTGTCAGTGGGCATAGTCTCCCAACATGAGAGAAAATGCTAAGTTTTCTTTAAAATGTTATGGCAACATTCTAATTTATTTTCCTTTTAAAAATCAAGTGGTTTCACTTTATTTCAAAATTGTACAAAATGGCCATGGCTGTTTATAAAAAAAAGTCTCTGTCTTGAGAATATGTGAAGTCTCAGGTGCGTCAACAAAAGACCTGGAACCATTCACAGTGCAGCGGAAAGCTTCTTTTGAGGCAGAAACTACAATTCATCCTTCTTCTTTCCTACTCTTTCATGGTCTCTTTCTCTCAGGGTTCGCATGAAAGTGGTGAATCCAGACTCCTGGTTTTGAAGAAAGAAAAATAAGTGTCATATTTTTGCACACAAACCAAAACAATGCATTAAGAACACTTTGAGTTTCAGTTTCCCAGCAGAATATAAACTAAGGAGCAGTTGTTTTAGTTTCTGTACCCCACGGCAGAATATAAACTAAGGAATGGTTACTGCTTCTGCGTTCCCTCATCGTGCCATGCTCTGGTCCCAGTGCTGCTCTGCTGCAATGCAAGGGGAAAATATCCGTGCACATTCCACATGTCAAACTTTGAAGAAGTGGGACACAGAGAAAAAGGCCCCAAAACTCACAGGACAAAGTAAAATCTGTCACTAGAAGTGCCATTGATGCCTTTTTGTTGAAGACATTCAAAGACATTCTTGAGCCGCATTTGTATGCTACTTGTGTAATTCTGAAAGCAGTCACTGGGTCATTTGTTGGCTATGCACACATATTTGCCACTGTTCCTCATCCCATAACAGCTTTGATGATGATTTTCCTCCTTTTCCAAACATTCCAATGATGGAAATCACATTATTTTCAAGCTATTAAAATTATGGTAAAAAATTTCAAACCTGGATGCCTACATGCCAATCTCTGTATTCCAACAACTTAGGATTTCTGGTTATCAAAGGCTGTTGGATGCCAGCAGTTTCCTTTTCCAAGGAAAGCTCTGAACACAGCTCACAGATGGGTGGAGGTGTGAACGCTGTCTACTGGTACCCCAGCACTACAGCTGTCTGGGCTCGTAGCACTGTTCCCACCCAATGTGACCATTTTTACTTCTAAGTAATCCTGAAACACACCAGTCAAAACTGGTGATAAAGAGGGAAAATACAGAAGTCAAAGTCTGACTTAAAACAATGCTGGGGAACAACAAAACAAAACAAAGAAAACAAAAGAAAACAAAACCAAGTCACAAGGCTGGGATGCTTTTAGAAGGTTGAACAACAAAACACTCTTCTAAAACTATTCACTGTTCTTCCACCGAAATAAATGAAGTGACAAGTTTTGGCCATATGTCACCTGGAGATGCCTGGCAATCAAGGGCCCCCATGAAAGGAGCCTTGTTTTCAAAGCTGTGCATCTGGAAGTCATTTAAAATACACTTGGGTCAGAGGGTGTCCTGACTCTTCCTTGCTTTGGTTGCTTGGGGTGAAATGCCCTAAAATCTCTACTCCAGAACAGGCTTGACTCCCTTGACAGGCTACGACTGGGGGTCATGCTCTTCCCCACAACCAGTGCTCCAGTGTGGGGTGGGAAATAGCTGAGAGCTCCTCTTCTATGGGCCATGGCTCCTGCTGTGGCATGTCATGTTGCCCCCAAAGCAGCTGACATCACCCCTCTTCTTTACTGCCCACAAGAAATAATTATGCACCAGCTGGACCACTGAACCAAATGTGCATGGACATCTGATTTAGTGCCAGAATCAGGAGCAGAAAGCAGGTCTCCTGGCTCAACTGCTCTCTCATTTTTTAAAGCACAAGATGGTTGGACAAGGTGGTTCAAAAGTTGCTGTCATGCTGATGAGAAGTCCTTTAAAAGCAAAATCCCTTGTCACTGAAAGAGATTTGTGAACAGACCTGGAAGCCATGGAAGGCATTGTGCTAAGCACTGCCTCCAGCATTGCCATGATAAGCGAAACAAACCCTAATTCAGTGCTGCACAAGCAGAAGACCATAGGTCCCCAGAGAGGTGGAGGGGAAACACAGCTGCCAGCAGCAGAGAGACTGTGATGTTCCTGTTGGGTAATTTAATTCTACCCAAGAAAGGGTTGGCTGCACGTAGGGGATTAGTTAGCCCACTTTCCAGCATATGGATAAACATCTCCCAACTGCTGTGGCCTCAGAGCACTCCTGTATTGTATATAAATTCTTTATCAGCCACCACAGAGCCTTCCTTTTATATATAATTTCTCTAAGTATGGGTTAGAGATGCAAAAATTGAGGCTGAAATTTTACTTAATTGTTGGCTACTGCACCCATCTTTACTTTTGAGAAAAGATCCAGAATTGGAACTAAAGCACAGTATCCATAACAACGCCCAGAGCAGCACCATGAAAAGGTAATTACTGGGGTCCAAGTATGCTGAAGAAAACTAGGAGGCGAAGCTCCATCAAGACTTCCCTAAGATCCTGACTAAGAGAGAATCTCAGAATTTGGCTTTTATCTTCAAGCTTCTATATAATTTGGTGAGCTGTAACAGCAGCAATAACTTCCAGTGAAGAATCTTTTATCAAAATCACTGGATGGCTCGAAGACCCCATGTTTTTCTTGCATAACCCAGCTTTTTCAGGCAATCAACTGCTGCTTGAAAAGTAACCTCCCTCTAGGAGGTTATGACAAAGAAGGCCCACAAATGACTGAATTGCTCCCCTATTTTCAGGCACTTTACAACCACAGAAGACATTATGCCATTTCTGCCCCCGTTTCTTGCATGTAATTAGCTGGCCACAGCAGGACAAAAGAATGAAACTTCAGCCCAGGGGTAGAAGGCACAATTTGTCTTCCCATCCTGAGCGCGAGGAGTGAATCTGATTCAGGGCAAATGAGATATTTAGTTTCCCCTGTACTCCAAAGGACAGCTTTTTCCTGGCTATAAAACCAATGGTCTGTCACCATTTGGCAACCTGGTGGACCTGTAACACGTTTGCAGTGTTTGCACGATCCAGAATGGACAAGAGTAGGTCCTGTAATTTCTGGCATTTCTGCACTCAGCAGCAGCCCATGCAATAAACCCTCCACTTTCACTTGGTCCAAATTCACTTGCAGATTTCAGCTTAAAGAATGAAATATACTAAAAGCATTACCAAATCTAATCCTTTTTTCCTCTTCTCATGTTCCTAAAAATAGACCAAGTATGTTCCTAATGCAGAGGTGTGGTACACAATGATTCATCCATGTGAGACAGTAACAGAAGCAGCTAAACATTCTTCCAGCATGGTGCAAATTTACTCCATAGTAAGGAGTAAGGGAGCGCAGGCAAAGGAGACTTTCCTCCCTGCACCAGGTGATGACTCTTGCTTTCACTTACCCCTCTTTCTCCAGTATATTTTTCCACAAACTTCCCGTAGTTGTAATAGTTGAAGGTGGGGTAGCCATCAACCCCCTCCTGCTTACACAGGTCGTGATTCTGTCCTTTGGCACAGTCCACTGCAGCGTAGGCGATCTGGAACACAAGAGATCAGCTTGAGGCAGGAGAAGACAAAGCAAAACTACTTCATGGTGATACTGCTGCAACTTAGCCTTAGCACTGAGTGAGACCCAAGTCTTCTGCCAAGCACACAACGGTTTCAGTAAGGGCTCAGCTGTGGAGGGGATCACAGGGTGGTCATCACCTGGCCTATGCAGCTGCACGGCACGTTCAACCTACAGAGCAGAAAACCAGCTTCCCAGCCTCCCCACTGAGCTCTGCAGTAGACTCCAAACAGGAAATCCAGAGGCTGTGTTACTGAAACCAAATACAAGCACAGTGGTCACAGCTCTGTCACACTGCAGTATTCTTCCTCCACTTTGGTTTTAAGTGATGAACGGTGATAGGGTGACTTTGATAACAGTAATGACCCACCTAACCCACACTCCTTCCTGTGGCATGGTTAATGCTTAGAAAAGTTACCAAACATGGTGGGTCACTTATGCAGGCTATTAATAGATTAATGATTTCTACCCCGAATAGCTTTTGTAAACTCCATGCACTTCTTCCAAGGTCAAACCGGGATGGGTCAGAGCCAGTGTGTTGCCTACCAAGCAGTGCACATGGGGAGGAAGGCTGCTTGCTTGCAATCTCAGCCTGTTTCCTTTCCTGTCTTTTTTCCATCTATCCGTTAAGGAGGGGACTGTAGTTCTGTGCAGCCATTAGCAAAGTGGGCTTTAATTCCTTCTGAAACCTCTAGATGCTACTGTCACACAGACAAACCCTGAGCAGGAAAGAGCTCAGCCTGTTGGCAGCAGAGCAACACCCTCCATCCCTGCCTGCTTCCACACAGGGCAGGGCGAGGAAGCACAGCCTCAGAGCCCCAGAGCGTCAGCTCAGGGCAACTCTAGTTTAGAGCACTGGACACTGGAAACCTGATTCTGTGAAGTACTGGGGAGGGGCTGCCTGCCCTTAACATTTCCAATGCTGAAATAAAATGTAATTCATAGGCTTCTACTCAAAGCAACTGGGCCCTGTGCTGTGATTTCACCTTGACTGTTCCTGCGAGCAGCAGCTCTGGCTCTGAACATTCACTGCTCATGCAGACTTGCCTTCACAGCCTGGGACAGGCTCTGCTGAAGAGCAAGCAGGTTAAAGTACAAGCTATGTAAAAAACCCCACCAAATTAGAGGAACGACTTTTTGCAATTGTGGGTTACAATTTATCAAGTGCTAATTTCATAGCAGACACATCTTAACTTGAAATTTCCGTTCCAGGAGCCTCCTTCAAACAATCTGATCAAAATACCTTTTGCTTGCATGACTTTAGGGTTGCAGTTAAACTGTTCTTCCATAATTAAAAGATCACTTAATATTCCACAATGCCCTCCTGTTTCATGGTGACACTGTCAAAACGAGAAAACCTGATCTCATTATCCTAGCAGTAATTAAAGAGATTGGCAAGGCCAACTTCAGTTAATTTGCTTGTTTTGTTTTGGCTTTGAAAGCCTGACAAGACAGTACTCATTAAGATCTTGCTTGGGTCTATCTTCAGATGGAAAGCACTAGATAAAGTGATCAGTGCTCTTACCTTAAATATTTGGTTTCTGTTTTCTCATTTTAAACATTAATAAGGCTATTACAGAACCAGGACTCTTGAGAGCTGTTAAAAACATGTATGATCCCACTTTTTTTTTTCTTTTTGTAAATACAAAAACTCATGCTTATTCAGGGCCAGTTAAAATGAAAGGTTATGCATAATAAACTGTAAAAGAGCTTCATCTAAGTATTTATGCCTTCCTGACCTTAGCAGCCAGACAAAATTTAGAGCTCTGTTGACTACTTCTGTGTAAAGGATGGCTTACAACGGAGACAAATATTTATTTTCATGACACAGCACTAATGTAGAAAGAATACTAGAAGTTCTGGTTCCTTAAAAACTGGAAGAATAAATAAAATCATTTTTTCTTACTGCTGTAAATATCACACAGGGAGTGATTACAGTCAGAAGAAGGGGAAGGCATACATGGACTCATCCAGATCTTAGTAGCTGGTGTGAGGCATGAAACTGTTGTGACTGATGACCTATCTGTTCTTAGTGTCTTGGAGATTAAGAAAATTAGTTTTTAGTACACTGGAAGAAAGAGAAGCCCCCTTTATCTGTAAATGGGTGTTTACCTCTCTGTAAACATCTAAAATGGCATTGGTTGGAGCAAAGAGTCCAATTTCATTTACAAAAGGCTTCTGTGAGAACAGCTCCCAGTGAGGAGAGGGTAGAGTGCAGGAATGCAATGCTGTAAGTCACTGTTAACCTTGTTCAACAGATCTTTACCTGTTGCCTCAAAACAGATGACTGAGGGACTTTAAGGAGGTGGCTTCTGGCAGAAATGCTTAGTAGCCTGCTTGAAATACAGATCTCCTCTACAGCACACGGAAACCTAAGCTGGTCCATCTGTGTGTTATTTGTGCAGTGAAGTAACACAGAGAGATCCCATTCTAAGGCTGTCCACAACAGCACCATTAGCCTAATGCTATGTCTAATCTAGCAGGTCTAATGGGACATGTACATCTGGAGTAGTGTTTGGAGGACATGTTCGTGAGCTGTTTCTCTGCAATACTCCCAGTGCAAGCTCCCACACAGCCCCACGGACCCACTGCTGCTCCTGCAAACACCATTTGGAGCCCAGCTCCTCAGAACACGCCTGTTTGGTTATTTTTACAGCCAGCGAGAGGAGAGAAATGGCAATTTCCAAAAGCCTTCTAACTCATACGGACGTGAGCAAAATTTCACAGAGACGTCTAATTCCCAAGACTGTATCTGAGACTGCATTTCAATGCCTGCTGCCAACAGTGGCTGAGTAAGAGTACTTAGGAGAGGCTTGAGTGATTACTTTAGAGTGGAAATGTTAAGGCAGCCTAAATATAGAGGTTGCTACCATCTCTATGCACTCATTATCATAGCATCACAGTCCTAATTGTCTTGCCTGTCTCACAGCGGAAGATTAAATATAGTGCACTGTAAGAAGAAAAAAGTAATGCTGGAAAACACTTGTAGCAAAACACACTTCTGGACTGAGGACCAACTCTTATCTCAGTTCTATCAACTCCAGACAGCTGAACTCTCAGACACACCAGAATTTCAGCAAACAGCACCGATGTCATTTGCTTCTTTCTGTTTGTGTTTTCATGGACAGTGAGTATTAAACTCCACTGCTGGTAGAGGTGTCTCCTGCTGCAGTTTTCAACAGAGTGAATTACTACATGGCTACGCTGAAAGGCTGCACATGAAAAGATGCAGCCCACAAAAAGAAAGGCTTTGCTTGATGCACTGTAGGGAGAGTTTCCTGTCGTTCTCAATCCTCTTAGCAACAATTAGTTTTTCTGCATCACTATAGAGGAAAACTAAGTTGGGAAAAAATAACAACCCGAAGAATCTTTATCAAAATGTGGTTAAAGACTTCTGGAGAATATTACTCTCAGAGTTATCTTAATTTCAACTACCAACAACAATTTACAGAGAGGTTCACTGGAAAGCACAGGTTAGCAAGACCCACATGCTTTGACCTATAAAACCACAAACTTTATTCAGCCAGAAATTGCAAATAGATTAAACATAAGACATCCCTGATACATACCCAGGAGCCAAGACACTTGGCATCACCTCCCATGAATTCCCTCTCATCAAGAGGGGAAAAAACCCTCTAAAAATCTGTGAGAGGAAGAAACTCTGCTAACACTGGTCCAACACTTGTGTGTGTGTGTCCATTATGGAAAAAGCCAGTGTAACAGCTTTCAGAAGACAAGATTGATTTTATGCAGATTTTGATTGTTAGGGCTAAAATTTAATTTCTTGAGCTTTCCTCTAACCAGAGAGAAAAATCCACTGAAAAAACATTTCAGGAAGAAAAAAACGTAAGTGCTGTATCTGCAACATGCACAAAACTCCAAGGGATTATGGATTCTCTATAACCTAAAGCTTCATTGCCTTAAATATTGACAATACATCATTATATACAAGTTCTCTCTCCAGAGCCAGTGCTGTTCAGTAGCTGTAGCAGGAACAGAATAGTTATCAAATGAAAAGATAATCAATCAGAGACTGTTGACCCCAGAATAAGTTTCCTGGAGTACATTCAACTTTCTTAGTGTTACTGGTAGTTCCTCACAACTGGTATGCAGCCTACAGTAATTCATATTATTGGGTGAGTATGTATAATAATGCATAATAATGATAACAACAGCAACAACAATAACCCCACCAGGTAAGTATGCATTTCTCCATAGGCAGTATAGTTGAATATCACTCTAGAAATATCTGAGACAGGAAAATATGTCTACCTGAAAAGGGAAGTCCCACAACAATGTTTCATGGTTTTATCAAAAAAATGAGAGCTTAACTACAGAGTTGCAAACTTAACCCTGCATGCCATTAGAGCGTGAGCACTGCGTGACCAGCTCTGAAGAGCTCTTACAGGAAATAAGAGCATGGCATATTTTTCAGATGAAGTGGTCTGATCACAGATGCTGAGCTGTTGCAAAAATCAGAACTTTTCATTTCGGTGCTTAAACAGGAGTGGAGCTATGCTGAAAACGTGAGCACTGATCTCCATGTGCCTCAACTGTAATAGAAGGATGATGCCTTATTTTGTTACTAAGTGTTAGAGAGAAAAATAAGTACTTGCAGTCTAATCCAATCATACATCAGGAATCACAGTTCCCTTCCAGCAGAATTACGAAACAACTTTTTTCTCTGGAGAGATCTTACAGGTAAGAAACAAAATTACATCCAATAGTTCAAATAAATGTGTAGAAAATTGAAAGTGGGATCCCTTGACCTTCCAGGTAACTTCCTCCTTTCTGTTCTTTAAGCTCTTTCTTTTTAACAGCTTGTCTCCCAGTCACCATGTGATAATAAAGTAAAAATACCCCCTGCAGTACTAGTTGCTCTCCTCTTAAAATATGTACTGCCACACACTGGTTTATTGATTCAAGGAAATAAATATCTGCTAGAGCTAATATTGACTTTTGTTATAAAAATGGAAGTGAATAACTAACTGAATATTGATTGGAGAGAGGAATGATATTTGATAAGCTTAAAAAAAAGGTAAAAATAAAATTGCAGCATGGAAATAAATGCTTCAAACCAACATTTTTAAAGAATAGTCAATTCCAGATGACAATTACCTGATTACTAGAAAAAAAAAGCCTGTTGTTGTCAAATGTCTTAAAAGCATCCATAAATAAGACAGATGCACTTTTTTTTCCCTATGATTGCTCCATAGTTTTCTATTTATATCACCTGTTCTGGATCCTAACAGCAGTTAGGGGCTGGTCTGCTAAGGCTTGTTGCAATTCAACTGCTCAAGTCAGTTCTCAAAGTGAAAGGCCTTGCAAATGGGAGATTCATTATTAGTTGCCCAGATGTGCCATGGCAGCATTACCAGAGCTGCAGTTCATCAGCTGTTCTCAAAGCAGGGCTATTTGCAGAGGGAAGATCCATTAGTAGGCACTATGATGTACAGTGCTCACATCACCATATTTAATGAGTGTAATTAAAAAGAAATTCAACACATGCTTTTTTAAGCAAATAGGGATCAAATTCTTGGCGAAACTAAAATATTAACTCACTTGGATAACTCTGTACAGTCATTTGGTTGGTATAATAATTTTAAACTATGGTTCACAATACACACTGGAGACCCACCAGTTTCACTGCTGTCTGGCAGCCCCCCACTAACACCCCAGCTCACCCCATTTGCTACACCCTTTCCAGCAATCTCTGCCACAGCTGTTCCTGTACAAATTCACTAGAATCCAGCTGTGGTGCATTTGTACAGGAACAGTCTTCTGTGAAAATGGAGAAGACTGGTCAAAAAGCAGCCCCTATGGGGGAGTGCCAGAGATTTGTTACTGAGAGGCCTTGAGCAGTCAAGAGCTTTCCTTCAGCAAATCCAAGCTGGAACATCACAAATCAGTTCCTTCAAGCTGAACTTTAGGATCAACCAAAAGGCAGAATGTAGATTTTTAAAGATTTAGTGTTCAAGAGACTGTGGAGCAGTTACTGAACATGCCTTCCTGCTCTTCGATCTGTTCAGCAAAGTGACAATCCTCACATTTGCATTTTCTGACGTGCACTGGTCACTGCCAGAACTCACTCTGTGGAGCAGGGGCCAAAGGCTCTCCCATGGCAGCTGTATGCAAAGACCACAGTGCCCCAAGGCAGGAATGCTCCAGCTGGATTTTTTTTCCCTTTCTTTTTCCTTTTAAATAACTGAAACAATAGGCTAACTGCCATTGGACTGGCCTCTCCACTGATTTGGTATTACTGGCACTGAATTTCTCCAGGCAGATGGAAAGACGAGGAGGCTTTGGTTTGTTGGTCACACCCCCGAGGCTGTGGTTTGTGGGTCACACCCTGAGCTGTGTTGTGCCCCAGGCCTGTGAGCAGGCTGGGGATTCCTGCTAAAACCACCAGCAGTGATTCAGCCAACATTCGAGAGCTGACATTTGGGGCCAATGTTCCGAGCAGTGCTTTTTGAAACTCTGACTCCGGCAGCGCAGATGATGAAAAAGTACAGAGCATTACACAGAGCCCCAGGGGAGGGGGGCTTATGAGCCAAAACCACCCCCCTACAGTCAATCTGCAGAGCCAAAGACACGTATTTAACAGCTCCAAGCTCTGCTCATCTTCAAACTTCCAATGTAAAGAATCCAAGTCTCCCAAAGGATACCTTTTAAGATACGACTTATAATCAATTCAAGGCTGGAATGTTTTTGATTGTACTTTGGCTTCTGCAAAATTAAATGTTTAATTAAAAGACCACCTTTATTGAAAAGAAGATACAGTTTAAGTGCTACCATACTCTCCTAAAGTGAAAAACCTTTCTCTGGGGGAAAAGACAAGACACTACTACAGAAATGAAGTAGCAAAAAGACACTACTACTAAAAATGAAAATTAGTAATCTTGTCCTGTTTTAGAAAGAAGAAATACTTCCTTCCTTTTAAGCAGTGATTTTACAGAAGTTTGAAACCCTACAGAACTACAAATTACCTTGAAGGCTCAGTCCAGTTTGAAACATGGGAATATGCCCTATGCTGCTTGTGGGAACAGCAATGTGCCCTTCTAAAGTCTTAAACAGGTTTGTTTTCTTTTCCACAATGGCACAAACTGGCAGAAAGAAGCACCTTGGCAGGTTATAGCTGTACACAATTAAATAGGGCTCCTGAGATAATCAATCCCTGGCACTTTCATAAGCCATTGGGGTGGAATAACGTCATTTTCCCTAACTGCACACACCTCTTTAAAACTGTACCAGCCTTAATATTCCCCCCTGGCTCTCATGTTCCAACTCATTACATTTTATATCTCCCCACTTCAGCCTTAAACTGAAGTCAAGAGTTGTAACTGTCAATCACTGCTCTGCTCTTGGAGCCCTTTCATAACCTGCAGTCTGAAGGAAAAGCTTCCCAGGCCTGCATTTCACACCACCACCATGTCCAGCTAACTGTGCCATCATTCAGATTGCTTGTTAATACATCCTGGGGCTCTAATAAGCAAGTTTCCCATTGTTTGGTACATTTGTTTCATCTCCTCTGACTGAAATTTTAATGAGTTTAAGAAAGAGAGGCTTCATTGGGAACTACCAGAAGAGTGGGAAAACAAGGATACTTTCTCAGAGATCTTAGAAACAAAAAAGTAACCAAAAGGCATCTGAGCAAACTAATTTACAGCAGTAAGAGAACTAAAAGCTGCATGCCTCTGAATTTTCTGCGTGCCAGAGGGCAGAAGTGATGGACTCCTAATTTTATGCAGTCAGTGATACAAGATGATTTGTTTCTTGTCAATCTGATGCATTTTCTG
Source organism: Manacus vitellinus (assembly GCF_001715985.3). Lineage (NCBI taxonomy): Eukaryota > Metazoa > Chordata > Aves > Passeriformes > Pipridae > Manacus > Manacus vitellinus. Next base: position 4,100,341 of record NW_021939632.1, read on the forward strand.
TGAGTTACAGGACAGATGAGAGGAAAAAAAATTTACAAAAATCCTTCTGCTATGGAGTATAACTGTTACAAAATTACCTCTTCATTTAGGATAGAATATGGAATTGAATAGACTATTTCAGCTGGATGGGACCTACAAGGATCCTCTAGTTTAGCTGCCTGGTCAATTCAGGGCTGAAAAAAGGTTCAAACTTTTTGTTAAGGGCTTATGCCCAAATGCCCCTTAAACACTGACAGGCTTGGGGGGCATTGACCACCTCTCTAGGTCACTTGTTCCAGGGTTTAATCACCCTCTTGGTAAAGAAATGCTTCCTAATGTCCAGTGAGAACCTCCCCTGGCACAGCTTCAAATCTTTCCCATGTGTCCTATCACTGGATCCAGGAAGAAGAGCTCAGCACCTCCCTCTCTGTTTTCCCTCCTCAGCAAGCCTGAGAGAACAAGTTCCCTATTAAACTGCCAAATCTTTTCCATGCCATACCTACACACAAAGCAACTGTGAAGTTACAATAAATTCGGAGGTCAGAATGAACTACAGTTCACTGAAAGATAGCAAGAAGGTTCCTAGCTACTTATCTGGTTAAATCCAGGGGCTCAGTGTTGGGTTTTTTTAAAATCCTAGATCTTCACTGGCTCAGTTAAAATGGTTCAGCTGAGGCAATGAAATTACCCACTGTGCTTCAGTCATCAGATGTATTTTCAAGGCCAAAGCATGAGGGTCCTAGAAGGGCCTGACATCCTGGGCTCAAGTCAGCCAACTTACAGAAATAAATTATATTTATGCTATGCAAGCAAGGATTAGTTACATGACTGAGGTCTTCAGGACTATCACACAACTTGTGTTTTCTCCACATGTGCCCCAATGGCTGATAAAAGTTGAAGGGGAATGGAGATTATGTAAATTATCTTTTTTTAATCCCCCAGGGAGAAAGAATTGTTCCTCACTTCATAGAAAAGAACTCTTACACAAAAAATTAAACATAAAAGACAACAAATAAAAGAAAACAGAAAAGGTTAAAAGTGTAACTCAATTTGACCAAAAAAGATACAACCCCTAAGATGCAGATACGTTTCTATTAGTGTAACAGCAGTTTTATCTACAAGCCTATCACCTTGTCAATAAGCAAAGCCTATAAAGTACAAATGGTGGAAATAATTCTTAAACATCTCAGAAATAATTAACAGCAAGTTACCTTGCGATCTTCTTTAAAGACTTCAGCAGCAGTTGTGAAATGTGGAATGGCATTTTTACAGTGGGGACACCCTGTTTGACACAGGAAGAAAAAGACATCATAAACTTTAGTTATAAATAAGATAATGGGACAAACTCAAGACACAAGGTGAATCAGTGGAAATTTTGTACTAAAAATCATTCTAGACAGGAGCTCTCCAGTTCTGGTAGGAGTGGGACAGGGCATGTGTAGACCGTGTGTCAGCTACATGAAATTAAGCATGTGTTTAAAATCCCTCTGACTTCAAGCAGTTCAAGTGTACACTTAAGAGTTACATAAAATCCCATATAGGGACCACAGGGCTTTTCTCTATGGTCAGTCCCTTAAGAACACTTTCAGATCAGCAGCCACAGACAGACCATTTCCCTGCTCTGTACCCCCTTGTACTGCCATGTGGGTTATTAGTGCTGTTGCCACAGACACCAGCTACACTTGGACATGGGAATAAAGACAGCACAGCTGTGAACAGAAGGAGGTTGGAAGTTAGAAAGGAAGTTGCTGGGAGCATTTAGGAGTGTTTGGGAATTGCCTGTGTTAGAGCCAAGCCACCAGGAACACAAAGGAGGGGAAGAGAAGCAAGTCCAACAGGCTACACATCTTTCATTGATGGAGAGCAGAAGTCCAGTCCCAGGTCAGGATGACTGCTGCTGGCCTTCCTGGAGACCTTCCTGTTCACCATAAATGGGCAACCACAGAACAATGATACAGACACAGCACACAAAAGCCCCACAGCTTTGTACTGGAGATGGGTTGATACTTCTTTCTACCACTGCAGCATTGCACAAAAGGCCAGCTGATCCCTTGCTTAAATATATACTAAATTTACTCAAGCATTTCAGAAGAAGCTACAGATGAGGAACAAGAACTGCTCTCTTGATTCAAGGTTCAGATCTGAGTGCTCTTAATTCAGAAGCAATGTTTATTGTCTATGAATAATCTAAACTACTCTCAAAACATCAATACTAAGCAAGACTTTGAAAAAGAAAGTACCTGCATATGTGTAACAAATTACTTTTTTCAAACCCATCACAGAGGTTGATCCCAAGCAAACACTCAGGACAGTTGTTTTTGCTTAGATGAAGAGAAAAAAAAGGAATGGACGCACTTCAGTCAAGCCTGTATAGTGCTAGCAAAGGCAAAGGAGTTCATCCTGCTATTATTTCTGGATAGGAACAGAACAGATCACAGACGAGTTGCTCACAAGCTCCAATTACAGCTTATGCTACTGTTGTTTACTTGTATTTGACATGATGAAAAAGTGTCTGTGTTACTTCTAAGTCAGTACTGAACAAATGCCCTCTTAGGAGGCTTGCAGCCACCCTCATAAACTACATGCACTCTTTCAGCTGACAAGAAAAACAGCATCTGTGCATAAACACTGCACTCCCCTTTCAGCTTCACTAAAATGCAATTTCATTGCTTACATGCACTACTTTGAATTTTAGAGTGTTTTTTATTTTGGAATAGGATTTTGAAAGCACTGCAATGACACACGTGTATAAATACACTGAGAGTCTGTGCAGTAACCAAGAATACCAAAAAGTCAAGGGGATGTTTCCTGGGAAACTAAGGCACTCCTGCAACTCTATCTTAGTGGCTTCAAACTCTTTATGGAGCACAATGGCAGTTATCTTGGTGGCAGCTGTGCTTCAATGGGAGATGGTGCAGGTCCCCTACAGCCTGCAAACTATTAACTTTGTTGTTCAGCATTTGCCTGGAAGAAAATGGTCAAGAAAGAAAAAGAGGAGGAGGAGGAGAAAGAGAAGAAAGAGGAGGAGGCTGGGTTTCCAGGCTGTTCCCATGTCCATCAGCCCACTTTGGTGACCTATTTCCTTTCCTACCACTTGTCTGTCCTATCTGCCTGATACTGAAGAGCCTGCAGATCAAGCCTGCCTCTTAACACATTTTGAATAATTTCTTGCACTATGGGGTGACTGCCTTGGTTGACTTGTTAACACTGCTCTACACAAATATATCAGAACTGGTGACATCTAAAAAGAATTCTGCAGACAAAAAATGGATAAAAATCAGGCACCTTTAAAGCAAGAACACTTGCTCTAGTCTACGTGCTTACATACTGTAGCTTTTCTGCAAACTTTAAACCCTTCAGGTTCCCCTTTTCTGCTTATGATCTTGAGCTTGAAATTAAGATTTCACTGAAGAGCATATTTTAAATCCTCAGTGAAAGATATTTCAGGGTAAGCATGATACTTCATGTCTTCATATTCCTCTCTAACACCTTTATGACACATCAGTCTATGTGTTTTCCACCTCAGGGGTGCTGGATGTGCAGAGGACAGGGCATTCAGTATAGTCCCCCTCTAAGCCCCTAGTAAAGTTGTAGTATGTAGGAGCTCTCCATGAGCCACACTCCTCAAGAAAATTAGAACACAATTCAACAAGTAACAAGCATATTCTTTCAAACAAAAAAGTCCAATGGCTATTAAAAATGCAAGCTGCCATTTCACATGGGCTAGGATGGTTGGTAAGGAAACAGCCCAAGTAGCCCTCAGCTGGTGACTGCTCAGAGGAGCATCAGCAGATGCTCCGTGTCCTCTCCACCCCAGGGAGTCAAACACTGCATGTGCTGCTGCACAGTGTTCAACAGGTGAATGGAAAAGGGCTCTGAGTGTGGTTCTCAGCAAAGAGACACATCCTGCAAGGCCAAAAGGAAGCATCCCATCGTCTGACTGTTATAGCATTTTGGAAAAGGTACACAAAACCAAATATGCTTTGGGGCTGCAGCCAACATCACTACACGGAGGGGAGTCGTGTAATTCAAAGCAACTGACAAAGGAACCTATGCTAACACCTTTTATTTCCTCTTCTCTGTGATCTTCTCCATCTTCTCACTCCAATACCTAATCACAAAAAGTTACCTTCATTTACCGATTTGAAGCTCCATTCCTCCTCCCCTCACTCCTCTCTTGGCCCAAACTCCTTTCTTTACTGCACACTGCTTGCAAAACTAAAACACAACCATATGGTTTTTGGCAGAGCTGCCTCCAAGTCCAGTAGGCATTTTGTTAGCCTTGGACATCCATCCACGGAACAGATGTGAATGCTACACTGAACTCCCAAGGCGTTTCAAGGAGTCACTGAAAAAAGGGGAAGGAGCACATCATATGGAACAGCAGAACTTCATCTGTTACAACTTAGAAGGATTGCCAAATGCAGCAAACACTTGGAAGTCACCCAACCCAGTCATTCTATTTAAAGCACGCATGCCAAAAAAAATAAAAGCAGAGGTTGATGTCTTCATTTTGACAGACGGAAAACTTGTTCTCCCCATTCCCTCTTCGCACCCACTATCACACGTTTATTTTAAGTGTTAACACTATCTTCTAGATTTGAAAGTGCAAAGAAAGGAAATGTACTGAGCACGGTACATGAAGATAGGAAGTGTGCAGCCTCCTTAGAAAGGATTTTTCAGATGGGCTGCAATGAAAAGAGATTAAACTGGTGGCATCTGAAGGTGTGGGTAATGTGTCAAGAACCAAAAGGTCCTGACCCTTCTCAGCAGTATTTATAGAACAGGAAGTCACTATGGACTAAACAAGTGGGAAAATTCATTTTAGTTAAATAATTCGTGTGCTGTGGTAAGCGCACAGACTTCCTACAGGGACAGACTTCCTACAGGGACAAGAAGTGGAGTTTCAACTGAGCAGCATTGAAAGCAGCACTTCTGGGAGCAGAGACTTCTAATGTAGATGCACGGCTTTGCTTTACCAATTTTCTTTCTTTCTTCATTTTTACAATAGTCTCAAATTTGATCTCAACAGGGTTAAGAGTAGATGTGAACTGAACAGTCATTTTCTGAGCCTGACTTGAGAAATCTGAAGGAAACAGGCTTCTGGAACATCCAGCATTTCCACAGGATCCCCATACTGGCACTCAAAACCTCTAATCACTCCTGCACATCTCAAGATAACACCATTTCCTAATGCAGAAGCACAGTTGCATCACCTGGTAGGAAAACAAGAGAGCTTGACATCTAAGGCACATGCAGCAGCATGTGTTAAGGCCATTCCCTGTTCCAAATCAGTAAATGATACAGTTTCAGTACAGCTTTGGCTAGACATTCTCAACTCTGTGCTCAGAATCTGGCCCTCTGGCCTACCCTTGCATTTTACATGAACCCTGTATTTTCTACATGGTTTTTCTACACCATTCATGCTGTAAAATTGGTATGAGCTGGGAAGGCACATTGTGGTACAGTCATGGCAGGCACTGTCACATTCCTCACCTTGAAAACAAAGTAGCTATTGACTGATTCAATATATGAAAAATATGGTTTTTGTGGGTAAAAAGCAGATGAGGGAAATCAAGCAAGCAAACAAGCGGCCTTCATTGAGACCCATTATCACTGGGGGGGGGGGAGGTGTCAGATTAATTAGAGAGGCATTTAAAGGAAAGTTAGTGGGTCTTTTGGGAGATGAAGTGATGGAAAAATATATAGCCCAGCTAATTTTTCATGGGCTGAATTTCCTGATAGCAGGAACAACTGCACGGTACAGCATCTTCTCTGGCTGTCTTTGAGGAAAGACCCAATGAGCCAGTACTGGTTTGGGCACAGAAAGGTGCTGGAGTGCCCAGCACATAAGCTGGCTTCATCCTCATAGATGAAACACCGCTTTGAGGAAGAAAGAGGCATTTCTGAAGAAATAAAGAACTGCAGGGTTGAGATGGATGTGATTTCCAAAATGATGCCACAACACAGTTGTGACATGATGTAAAACAAAGAAATCAGAAGGGGAAACAGAAAATCTTGCTAAGTGCTCACATCACCTTGTGAACTATTTTTTTTTTTAACAAAAAAGAGACTGAGGAAAAAATAATATGAACCCATTTGTCAGGTAAGACAAGAATGACACAAAAACTGATATGATATGGTAGCAATTCAATAAATCCACAGACACAATATCCTGTTCTCTGAATTGTAAACATTTCCCATAATTGCAGGATCCCATGGGGTGCAGAAGGGACACAGAGGATTTCAAAGCAATGGGACAATCTAATGAATAACCTACATATCTTTATTACATTTAAATGGAGAATTTTTCATTGAACAGGGTTTTCTTTTTTTTAACCAATTGTTTAGAGATGATAGCGAGTCAAAAAAACCCCTAAAAATTCTTAAACCTTCAATGTACACAAGTATTAGGACCAGATGGCAAATTTAAGATGTCTCCAAAGTAGTGCATGAAACAGATGCACCCTGTTGTACAATAGTCACCTTATTACATTTAAAACAAAATTGCATCAAACTTTCAGAATTGCCTAAAGGAATCAAGTTCTCTTTCCAAAAAACCACAGGTTTCTACTTGCTTAAATATGAAAAACCATCCTTTAAGTTACTTCATGCTTTCTTTAATTTGAAACTACAAAGCCTAGTGATATAATATAACCTCTCTACAGTTGAACAGTACAAGGTTAATTCAGTTTCCTTAGAAGAGTGGAAGCTGTATTAGCATAGCACATAGAAGAAAGGTGAAGCTGTTTTTAATGAATATAAATCAAAAGCTAACAATTTGTACAAAATAGATAAAGGAAGCAAATGGACATCAAAGCAGTATCCACAGTCAGCAGAGGTAATAATGGTGTTTTAAGTATATAAGGGGCTTTAAATGTATTAGAACTGAAAGAAATCCAAACAATGCTAGCAATATAGCTTTGAAAGAAAATGATGGAGTTGTCAAAAGGAGCTTCACTGAATATATAAGTTAAAATACTAAGTAGGTGTGGACACGGTCTCTCTGCCTGGCACCTCCAAAGTGTTGTTTGCAGTTCTGGGTGCACAAATCAAGAATGAGTTCAAACTGCAGGGGGCTGAGAAGACCCATAAGAAAAACAACAGGACTGAAAGACGTGTTTCATGGCAAAGGGTGTCAGGAAGCTCAGTGTGTCAACAGCTTAAATCCAAAGATTAAGAAATTATAAAAATCGAGAAAAGTCAGTCTCTAATTTTCATTATAACAAGTTATTCAAGCTGGGTGCCAAAGGCTAAGTAGTCTCCAGAGCTGGCTGCCTGCTGAAGCCAGTCAAAATCAGACAGGAAATTCACATTCCCCATCACCAGTGATTTTTAGTTTGAAAGGAAATGTTTTTCTGAAAGAGATGCTTTCACACCGTAGTTCTCTACCTGATCAGAAGGCAGCTGTCCTTGACTTGCATGGCTGAGCTGAAACTGCTTCAGAAGTGACATGTTTTGGCTGTCCTCATGTCACTGTCTCCAAGCAGAATGCCAGCACTGCCCCACAGTCAGGTGAGGATGCTGGCCCCTGCCAACCCTGACCTGAGCATCCCAACCAGAATGGCTCCACAGCAGTGCAGATCAGGCATCTGGACTTCAGGAAGCACTAACCTTGAACTTTCTGCCCATCATTAACACATAACAATGGATGACCCTACCCGTGTTGTTTCTGTGTGCACTTTTAGCATCTTGTACATAATAAAATCTTGATAAATAAAGTAACAAAGTGGTGTGTATATATTTTACATGAGGGGTTTTTTTTCAAAGACACTGTTTAAACATGCACACATTTTAATGTAGAGTGTTTTCATATCAAATACTCTAACTTAAGCTGTCAGTATTTTCATAACAAAGTCCTGGCCAACTCCTTAGAAGGGATTTGAAAGCCCAGTGATTTGTGAGACAGTGGCATTTGTGCTGTCTGTGCTCTACCCTCAGCATGAGAAAGGGCTCTGCTCCCCCCTCAGCCCCCAGCTTCCTTTAGTACCTCTCAACGGGTGATCTCAAACGCTTTAACTAATATCAATTAATTACACTTCAAATTGCCCCTAAGAGAGACAGACGTGATTATCCCCCTCTGTCATTACACTCAAGGTTAAATGGAGTCAGGAAGAGGTTAAGTGACTCTCAGGGTTCACAATCCTGCTTGACAGGGAGCAGGGCTGCAAGGTGCTGACTCCATTTGTTCAGCTACAAAACCACCAGGGCCTCGGAGGGCCCAGCACGTGGCAGGATGGAGCCCTCAGCGTGCAAAGTGCAGAGCAGAGAATGACTTTCCAATTCCCCATCTCTGCTTGAAATCATCACCGTCTAAATAACAGGGGTAGATAGTGCCCTCCGTTATTGGTTTTTAAATGAGTGCAATTCTAAGCAAGTGAAAGCAGCACATTGCACAGCTATCAAAGCAAACCCGGGAGCTCGTAGACCGCAGAGTAAAGCAAAGCCTGTTTCCACTTCAAGAGTTCCAAGCGATTAACTAGAATTAAAACAAGAATATTAGTTGGTCAATCAAGGAGAGACAGGCCACAGACAGTAATTGCATAGATAAGAGCTGAAAATGGCTATACTGCTTAAACCAATGCAATTTGTGTGGCTACAGAAGTTATTGAATCCACAGGCAGATTTGAGAAAGGCATTTGGAGATGTTACTGAAAGGTTAATTCTCTTTTGTTCTACCAGTAGAGAACTGGAGGTCCTTTTAATTGAATATCTGGACCCAAAGTTCACTTTGTGACATGATCTGACACCACAGTTTAATAATATTTCCAAGACACAAGATACTAGTAATTGAATGAGAGGGATTTGTCCTTTGATTTGAAAAAGGTTATGAGGTTTTCAGTTAAGCATGGGGTCAAACATAGCTTGTCTTGCTACTCTTAACAACAAACTACTACCAATTTCACAGCCTGCTGTTGGGTTTTATTTTTTTCTAAGCTATCTGAACTCTTATTTTGTAGCACTAGGTATACAGATGAGAGAGGGATATAGACCCAAATCTTTACAAACCAAAGCCTTAGACATGAGCAATTGCAACAGCAGCAACGAAGTCATCAGAACAGGCCAAATTGCAAAGTGAGGAAAGAAACTCAGCACAGAATTCCAGGACTGTTTTATACACTATGAAAAGCAAGGATATGACTGACTGCAGTGAATTACAAATGATATTAGAGCACTCAGCATTTGGCAACAAGCAATCCTTTAAGATGGAAAGCTATATAGCAAGTCGTTTGTAGAAAGAAAGGGTTAAAGAGCAACAGTTACACCCAGAACAAAGTTGAGCATCAGTTCCAGCAGAGCTGCATTTTCTACTGTGTCACTGGCCTATGCAGCTCAAACGAAGCTGGTAGCAGCAGCATCAGCCTTGGTTAACTGCAAATACAGTTAGAGAGTAAATGAAATAATTTTTCCATCTAACATGCCAGTGGACACAACTGGTAACAGAAGATACACTGCAGAGATAGCAACAGCTGGCAGAGCACTGTGGAATTTCATCTGCACTAACAGAGTCTCAAAAGCAGCCCCTGTTATGACAATGTTACACATCACCAGGAAAAGCATGTTTCTTATGTGAAATGGGTTTCATGACAGTGCATAAAGTTGGGTGGCATATTCATAGTTAAACTTCTCCTAATGTACCCACAGAGACTTTATGTGACATTGCACCAACAATAGCTGTGTGTCTGTGAGGAGAGAATTTCACAGGGCAAGAGCACACACTTCCCTCCTCTTCCCTTCTCACAGTCCTGAACTGTTCATATACAGGTAATATTCTGCACACCAAGTCATGCAGCTGTAACATTTTAGAGTTAAAAAACAAGAGGAGCTGGATCACCCCAGCAAATTTTAGTTCAACACTACAGCTCCACGACAGCCACTTCTGAGCACTTCCATCACCACTACCCACAGGGTGGGGAAGTGGCTCAACTTCTGAGAGCAGTTTAAATTGTTCCCTCAGAACTAATTATTATCCTTGACACAAATGCTAGGGCTAAGAGCAGTTCTGCCAGCCTGATTGCAGAGACCACTCTATAAAATTCATCCTTTATCAAATCCAGCCTGTTAAGGGGCTCTGTGGCATCAGCACTACATTACACTAACAGGAACGCACCTCACTAACGTGTGCCTGTAGCAAGAGCACCACTAATGCAGGAGAGAAAGCAGTTAGAGGCAGAGCTAACATATCAAAATTCTGCAGTGCCAGCCCACGCAGGATTTAAAGTCTCATTATCAGAGGGTCCAGACCTCGCCTCTGCCTCAACCAACAAGCAGAAAATCCTTCCTGCAAGGGTTTTTGCCTTGAAACGGATTCTTTCTGTTCAGCATGTTTTTAATAATTTTTTGATAGCTTAAGCTTCATTTACAAACACACATATTTTGTTCAGGCTCTTTGATACAGCCTGCTAATGAAAACTTAACAAGATGTGCTTGCAAGCGACAGGAAAACCTCTTGGTGGGAGCCGATCCGAGGCCATCGTGAGACACTGAACTCAACTGTGCTGCTGCTTTGCTCTGCACGTCTGGACTCATTAACTCAGCTGTCCAGTATGTTCTCCCCCTCTGCGCACACTTCACACACAACTACACCACCCAGGTCTGCTGAGTGATCCAGCAGGGACCCAGACTGCTCATCTCAGGCCCAGCAGCCACTGGCTGAGGCCTCACAGCCAGTCAAATTTGCCATGTTTTGCTACATCAGTCCAGTTTAGCCAAAACATAGCATTATCTCACCAAAACTGCCTATGCAAAGGTTGAGATATGGTGCAACCAGCTTTCTCTGAGCTTACTTCAAAAAACAGGAGGGATGAAAAGGAAACATTACTGCTTCTTCCAGAACAGCTTTTGATGACAGCTTGGGTCCCAGGGCTGGAGGAGCACACTGGCCCTCCTGGTTGTCAGCATTAATAACCAAAACACCATGTGCACCCTCTGTGCACACAGTGAGACCCACTCTGTCAAGGATTCTCAGCCAAGTGTTTTTTGTTGTTGTATGTTCCTTGACGTGTACTGCATACCAGGATACAGAATGGTTAATATTTTCAACAATGTCTGCAGGTAAAATTAATGCAGGTTTGCTTTAGCCCTCAACATTTTATGCAGCACTAATGAAACACACAGGGATGGGTAGGACTGACTTAGTCAGATCCCTATCTCATTTCTTACTCCTGAAGAAATCCCTATTTGATTTCTCACTTCTTACTGATGGCCAGGAGATGACCCATCAGACAGCAATGATGTCAAATAATCCTGCTTGACTCTCTATGTCAATACCCATGTACCATCTCCCACAAACAGCTTAGAACAACACATAGCCTTTTAATGCCTCAAACACCACCTCAAAGTCTTCTGGGATTTTATCAGGTGCAACACAAATTAGGCACCTTCATTCACTTCTTCCAGCCCTGAAAGAAAAACCCTACAATAAAGTTTAAGTGAACAGTCAAGGAGGCTGATGTCTTTTAATTGCACATCCCTCGCAGCAGTACAGCCACTTGCTCAATACAAAAATACCTCATTAAAATCATCCTCAAGATGGTTTATTTCCAGGTGTTCTCTGGGTAACCCCTGTGGGTCAGGCTTCACCAGAAAATAACCTTTTCCACCTGATGAAAATAATTTCCAGTAAAGTGAAAGTTTCACTGCTGAACACAGAACCGGAAATCAGATCCCAGCAAAGTATTTATTAAAAATACCCATTGTTGTGAACCCTGTTGAGTCCCACAGACTGAGGCCATTTGGCAAGTTAATAACATTGGCAATTGCCACCCTTACCAACCATTAAAAGGCAGCATTTTCCCCCTACTACTTCCCATTGCTGCTGAAAGTCTTTATTTTTTAAGAATGCTTACTAACTTGTGTTTTGACAAAAGTAGACACTGAATGAACTTGCTCAGTGCCAAGTGACTGATCTCAAAATAGAATGCTCTCCCCCCATTATATGGACCTGTTAATGACTGGTCTATTATATATAATTCCTTTCTGACACAGTTGATTTATTTGTAGTTTCTCTGGAAGCAGCAATCTCAACCAAAAACCAACATGAATGTGTTTTCATGTGTTGGTCTCTCATAATTCACAAGTGGACATCTTCTGTTTCTGTGCAAGAATTAGTAGTTGGTGTTAGTAAGCCTTTCTTATTTAGAGAAAATCAGAATTTGATGAGAAGGGGGGAGGGGAGGGAACCAAACTAAAATCAACAAATGTGTCCCCACGGTGTTAGGACAATGTATTTCAAACTCCAGTATTACTATTCCTAAAAATACAGCATTGCTGTGATCGGAAGGCACTTCTGGAGATCCAACTCCCCTGCTCAAAACAGGGTCAAATCACAGCAGACTGCCCAGCACTGTGTCCAGTTGGGTTTTAAATATCTCCAAGGATGGAGACTCTTGGGTCAATCTATTCCAGTGTTCAACCACCACCACAGCAAAACCCCCACCACTTCCGTTAAATGCTTAAGCAAACTGTCCTGTGTTTCAATTTGTGCCTATTGCCTCTTGTCCTGTCCCTGGGCACTGCAGAGAAGAGTCTGGCTTTCTCTTCTTACCCCCCACATTAGGTACTTAATGCACGCTGGTAAGCTCCTCCCGAGCCTCCTCTTCTTCAGGCTGAATAGTTCCAGCTCTCTCAGCTTCTCCTCACATATGTCAGATGCACCAGACCCTTAGTCACCATTATGGCCCTTCCCTGGATTTGCTCTGGTATGTCAGTGCTCCTCCTGTACTGGGGAGCCCAGAACTGGACACAGCAATCCAACTGTGTCTCACCAGTGCTGAGTAGAGGGGAAGGATCAGCTGTCTTGACCTGCTGGTGAAGCTCTGTCTAATGCAACTGAGGATACCCAGCTATGGAGTCTGCATCCCTGGCTCTGAATTGCTTCTACAATGGCTGAAAAGACCCAGCATAAATTTGAAGGAGCGTTTAGCTAAGGCTTGATGGTCACGTGACCGAAGTATGACATCAGAAAGGTATATTAAATCCCAGGGATGAACAAGGTGGAAGAGGGAACCATGAGTTTTCATTTAGATAATGGGATGGTTATTAATTTGGTATGCATCTTGGCATTGGCTTGACAAGAAATTCCATGTAGGATTCCAAGGGTATCTCCACACAGAAGTTTGGGTTAAAAAACCAGTACACTCACAAAGAACTATCTGCATTTCCCCAGTTCATTCAAAAATGCTCATGTAGCTTCAATCATTCTTTTTGTCTTTTAATTTCAGCTTGAGTAATGCAGCAAAACATCTCCAACTGTGAGGACATGTTATTTACTGAAACTTTGTTACCCTTTGTGATTCTGACAACTAATCACAACCAACTGCTTTTATTTTGCAGTTTTCAGTGCTATAATAGAAGGTTAAAATTTAATGCACTGACAAAGTCAAATCTCAATTATCTGAGATAAGGGAGTGGAAAGAGCATATGAAAGTAAAAATGCAGATAAAGCACCTTCAGATAAGCAGTATGAACAGTGAGGATGTAAGAGAAAGAAGGAAGAAAAGTCAGTGAGCTGATCCCAGAAGAGGCACCGATGCAAACTCATCGTCCCAGGATTCCAGGCTTTAATGCTGTGAGTCCTCAAACAAGCTCCGGATGTAGAGCACAGACATGCACCTTCTGGCTGTGACTGGTTCAGCCCTGCAGTCTAACTAGGCTGGATCTGTTCTTGTCCACTTGACTCACTTCCTGATATGGTCCATAGCTTCCCAAATCCTGATCATCCATGTACCAGGCTATGTGTGCATATCAAACCATACTCAGACTAGTTGTCTCCCCCTATTTCTGGACAAAGCCAAGTGAAACCTGGAGTAGTTGATGGTATCCTGTACTTTAAGAGCTGATCCATGGAGAGAATACAGGCACACAAATATTCCACAAAGGCCTCTCAAATGCTGGTGTAATAAACCTACTGCTTTCAAACACTCCTCAAATCCCTCACAGCATTCCCCAGGATGTAATACACACCTGTGGCTTCATGCTTCAGTTTTACAGATGGTATCATTGTCCTCCTCTTTTTTAGGCATTTTGAACTCAAAGGTACGTGACTGGGATGACAATTACATCTTAGGACCACAAAAGCCCCACAGGGGTCCAGAGAATTGCTGGGCCAGGTGCTGTGCAGCACAGATGCCAGCAGCCTGCTCCAAGTGCTAGCCCTGAGTAGCTCTAACAAGTGCCAACCCACAGCCCCCAGCCTGTGTGCAACGGGGACGTGGTACAGACCCACACAATGGACATTTACACGAAGATCACGTCCAAGGCAGTTACTGGCACAAGTAGCATTTGGTTTTCTGCAGCTGGCACTTTTGTCCCAAATCAGTATTGGGGACACACCCCTACTAATCCTGCCGTGACAAATCAGCCATTACTGGGCACACAGGTGCCACCAGAGAGGAATGTGAATGTGAAATCAAGAGCAGGACTCTCTGCAGGTGTCAAGTCCACAGGAGTGGATTTTTTTCCCCATTAATTTCAAGAGTTTTGATTCCGATTCTCAGTCCTTAAAATATTCCACAGGCATCAGGAATAACCTTTAAGCTTCAACCATATTCAGGTTGATGGAGTAATGAGTTCCCTATCTTTTCCACGTGGATACAGCAGTCTTCTCTTCCAGAGCTAAATCACTGTGAAGCACAGTTCAGTACCATTAAAGCACCGCTCAGTTCAGTCCAGAGTTATCGGCACTGCAGCAGATTGATGGTTCTCCTATAAATATTAAGCAATTTGGACTGGAAGCTGCCAGAGAATAGCCAGATCTCATTTTATTTTGCATCTAAGATATATATCTGTGGCCTTTGCCTAAAGGTTTGTCACTCTAGCTGAAAGCCTGACAAAGGTCAAAATATTCAACTTTCTACTTTAAATTCTAATGACAGATGAGAGATACATTTCTTAGCATAAATATTTATATATAAACATATTTTATATATGCATGTATACACACACTCCCAATCTTAAAATATCTCAGCATATGTGTAAGTGTAACAAATACTGCCACAGAGTCACAAGTGAATGGAGTAGCATACTGTGAGTCTGCCCTGACCTAAGATCTGAATAGAAAAAGAAAATTATTTGAGATAATGGGGCCTTGCAATTTTAGCAGTGTTCCTTCAGCACTAAAAGAAGCAAGTTAAGACTAATTGACAATATAAGCTCCAAGAGGTCTCAAGATTGAGAAAACAGTAAACAAAAGCTAATCTATCAAATTTAGCAGGAGGCACATTATCACTGCAGAAAAGCTGAAAAAACAGAACAATTTGTACCATTCTATTGCATTAATGCTTATTTCACAGAAACCAGATATTTAAAATATTCATCTGCTACGTTCCCCTGCACCCAAGAAAGGGCAGGCTTGTTGCCCTCCCTGCGTGCGTCTGCTTTCTGCTTTGCTCACAGACACTTCCACATTTAGAGAGAACAAATCTGACAAATCAGAAACTGTGCATGACCCACATACTGACACCACAACAGCAACCCTGACAGTCCTAGGAGTCAGGGGAAGGCCAGAAGTGGTACCAGTTAACACCTTTCTGTCCTGTATAGAGGTGGTCTCATGCAGCACTGTGTCAAAACCAGTGCAAAAACGTGTCTGAAGGGTCGCCTCAAAGGACCCAACAGTTTTACATCATGCAAGCCTGTTCATATAGCCAGGGCCAGGCTGATCTTTACTCACCCCTTCTGAAGTAAGGGTAGAAGTCAAACTGCAAACAATTAGTCCATCAGACAAGCTGTCTCATGCTTTCAAGCCTGGGAGCTGTATACTCATTGCACATAGTGTCTCTCCTTTAAACATGGTCTTAAAAAAAGACCAAGATTTTAAATGCCTTAAAAAGATGCTGCTAAAAACCAAAAGGGAAATAAATCTCTCTTCCACAGAAAGTCACTGATCGGGTAAAGAGAACTCAAGAAACAGTGAACTCCTAAATCTTACCATTTTGTATGCAATCATTTGATTTTAAAATTACAACTTGCTCCTCTTAACCAGCTGAGACCCAGGAATCAGAAATTCCTGGCACATGGGCAATTTTTAGTCAATAGGTGGTGGGAACTGGAGTTGAGAAGGGATTACATCCCCTTCCTTTTTCTTTTACAACCTTCCAGAAATCTCCCTTCTGAATTGCACCCCTCCTTTCTCCCACATCCCTTCATGGGAGCCCCAGAGCATTTATGTTTAATTCTCTAACAGAAAAGCAAAATAAGGGGTTGCCTGATTAAACATTGAGGACCTTTTTCTCTCTTTATGGAAAATACCTTCAGTTTAATGGGAACAAGTTAGTAACTGTTTATCTGAAGGTTATCCATTAATTGCTGGCCATGTCATAGGGAAGAAACTTTTTAGCATCTAGGGGGTTGAGCCATGGTGCTATAAAGGCAAGTTAATTCTATATAATATTAAATGCCTGGAATATCTTTTCCATTTGATAAACCCCTCAAAAACTAAGAACTTGTGCATAGTCTGCTTGTCTCTGGGATGGCACAGGAAAGCAGAAGAGGTCCCTCCATTTCACCTTATTTATAAAGAGCCTGATTCAAAACTTCTCTAGAAATATTCTCACGAGTTTCAAAAAGAAAGTGTGTGTGTGATGCATGCAAACCAATCTGGGAGAAGGGAGCTATCCCAGTGGAGACTTAAATGTAGATTTATTACAGACAAAATTTATTCCATCAAAATTTGTTCTCCTACACCACTGTATCGATTTCATTACTGAAGTGCTGCAATAATGAGTCAGGCTCTCCATGTCTATTGTGCTACTATAAAGGAACACATTTTGTTATACGGACCATAAAATGCAGCAGAGAAAAATAAATCTGTTTTGTTGTTGTACTGCAGGCTGCTTTGGTGTCTGCATTAATGCAATAACTCAATAACTCTTTAAATAACCACTATAAACTGTTTTGTTTCCATTTATAAAGATACAATGATGTTCCCATGCACTTCTATTCAGAATCAGATCTTTACCCTTAAAAGTCTGCGGACAGTGAGGGAATTAATTCAGGATTTCATAAACTGCAGGGCTTATAAAACCCATCCATGCAGAGAGGTTTTTACTCACATGGTGCATAGAACATGACAAGAGTGTGCTTCTTCTTCTTCAAGGACTCTCTGAAGTCTTCACCAGCAAGGTGGACAACACTAGTCTGTTTTTCTTCCCATGCAGGCTCAGGTGGAGGTGGTGCTTCAGGACTAGAAAAGAAAGACAATCAGATTGGTTTGAAAATGTTTCTGGAAGCAGGAAAAGGAGCAGCATCGTCCTGGTCATAACTACCATGAGGCAACCGAGGCACAAAAATCCCTCAGGGTGTATGCTCAGTATTTTCAACACCAGATAAGAGCAAAAAAGACATAAGTTAATTTCTGGAACTCAATAAAAATATAATTTAAGTGACTGTACTCAGGCATATGAGTAGAAATGAAGAATAAAGATTTCCTACGTTGCATCCAACATCTGGGTGGAAAAAACATTGCTCCTGTATCACTGTGTCATCCATAGGCATAAATTGAGAAGAACAGCAAGCAGGTGGAATCAAAAGACAACCGATATAGAACAGCATCTTCCATTCAAACATCCTTTTTGTACTCTTTATCGCTACCATGCAAACTTCTACAAAGAATTTCATGACCTTCTCTTGAATACATATGATATTAAAGCCAGGGTGCAATAATCAGCATCATTCCACTTGGAAGACTGGGGGTGACTGAACTGGAATATTTTACCTTGATAAAGAGAATGTCAGGTTTCAATTATGACTGCACATACTGGCTAGATCAGAGCAATCCTGCACACCTAGAGCGCCTCTAACAAAACTTCTGCTATTCACCAGCTCACAGACTTCTCTGAGACTCATTAAATTCACTCCTGCTGTATCTTAAATAGTGATCACTTACATAAAATCATCAGAATGGTGCCACGGTATAAAGACCTTCATATGTCGCCTTGGTAATAAATTAGCTTTTCAGACTTTCCTGTCACTTTGAATGACACCATTTTAAGTTATATCAGATACATAAAAACCAAGTCGAAAAAACCTCAATTTTTAAAGTCCTACTCAAGGTCATTTGGTGGGCATCCATCCTATTTCCATCGATACTGATTTTCCAGTTGTTAAAGAATTAGGACAGGTGGTCTGAATTTTCACACGAACAGTCGGTATGAGCTACCACTGATTACAGTTACAGAAGGGTGACTTATTATCACACAAACTTTTCCATGCTGACCTGAAATAAGATACCCAGCTTATAAGTGTGGCAGCACAGTCACCAGAGAGGAACCAGAGCCAAAACCTCTGTGGCTGCAACTGGACCACCCTTTGGGACAGGGGAACAAGCTGTACTTTTATCTCCAGCCTACACCCCAGATACGTCCCTATCTCCACCAGCTTCAGTGCAGCTGTGACAATTCTATCCCTCGTCAGAAAACAAGGATGTTATTCTACTGCATCTCTAGTTGGGAGAACATCCAGGAGCAACGAGTAGGAGATAAGTTGTCTGGGCTTCACCTGTATTGCTGACTACCTGAGGCTGCAAGCAAAAGTATTCCAGAGGAACAGCAGGATCCAGAAGCGATCAACAACCCTTCCCTCTTCCTTGTTGCTTATTCACCTGCCAGTATGTGCAGGCAGCATCAACCTGACTGTTTAACTCAATACAAATGACACAGAGCTCAAAACACTCGAGCAAACTGGTGAAACAAGGACAGTGACAACATCTAAAATGGATACAGCAGCCTGGAGCCTGCGTGTGCAGGGAGGCCAAGGGAGTACTGTGTCTAAATGTAAAATACAGATAAAGCTTCTCAACATGCTACAAAGATGCTGCCAGACTATATCTATTACGTGATTTGAAGCAGTCAGAGATGTAACATAAAAAGAAAAGAATAAAAAGCCAAACCAAAAAACTTCACACAATCCACTCCCCACCAAATAAGAGGGGAAAAATTAATATCACATTCCTCATGCCAACTGTATTAACAGTTAAATGATTAAAAAACTTCACAAAACTCTGGCAGGTTTTTTTCCCCTTGAATAATGCAGAAAATACATTAGGCTTACAGTACCTGAAGAAAATGCATATTCTATATATACATATATATATATGCATACTTTTACATATATACATATATAATTCATACTTTAAGTGAGAATTGTACCTACAATTTATTTTGAAATGAAACTATTGTCATCATTTTCATATCAAACTTAATTCTGCACACTTCAGCACACCACTCAAGAAAAGCTGGTTAGTGCAGTCAAAGGTCTGGTTTTGTTGGTCTCACTGGCTTTCCTTCAGCCCTACATAGATGGAATTCTAGGCATTGGCCCTGAAATGCTGGAAAGATAAAAGTACAACTGTAGAAATTCAGTTACTAACAGTGAAATCTGCTGCTTTTTATAAAGAGGGAACAACAAATGTTCTATTTATTTTTCAGAGCCATTGCTATTCCCCCTCTGGTGAGAGGCTTAAGGTATATTTGAAAAATATTTTGGGAAAGAAATACTGGGACAACTATGAAAAAACCCACAGCAAATAAAGGATGTGTTTTATTGGAGACCATAATTAACATACATGTTTTTATGTGTCTGAATACTGGGAGTTCAGTCTAGTTTTGTTAGCAAGGAATTTAGGCAGTGGATAAAGTTAGGCTTAGCTCCTCACCAAAGCAGTCTGCAGGAGTCACTAACCAGGAACCCGAATACCATGTCAAAACCCTCAAAACTTACTTTTGCAGCCAGTCAATGATCTTCTTCTTTGTTCTGAGGTGTGGCAGAGTATATTTCTCCTCTCCATCCTTAAAATACTTCAAAGTAGGAAACCCTGAGATGTGGAATCTTTCTGCCAGCGCCTTGTTGACTGTAGCATCAACTGCTGCAAGGACACCTGGGCTCTAAAATAGAGATCACTCACTGTAAATCCCAGCCACATACACACTCCCTCTGGCAGGACACAGTGGGCTTGGGGGCAACCACTCATTATTTAGGTGCCTTCACTGTCTCAGGGACTCAGCACAGACTGACAGAAGGACACAGAGGACTGATGTAAAACCAGAAAGGGACATCTTATGGACTACTACCATTTCTGACAGAATTCTCTGTATATAATTCACTTTATAATGCTTAAGGGCTGTTCCCAGGAATGGCATTTCCTCCCACAATTCCAAATTTCGCCGAGAAGAAACAAGCACTGTTAAAGACAAGTTTTCTTCAAGGCAAATCCATGTTTTTCTAACTTGTGGCCATCTTTGCAAGGACCACCTTTAGAGTCAAAGGAGAGCAGGCACTTGTATAGTGTGATTCATCGGATCTTCGCTTTTCTCATCTCCTCCTTCTCTGACAACTACAAAGGGACTCTGGATGTCTCTACTGAAGATGCTTAAATGTGGGAGACTAATTGTATTTCTCCTCTTGCATGGCATACACAGCATGAGACTGAATCAATAACACTAATACTTGTACTATTGGATCTCTCTTCTCCAGCCAAGCTGATGGAACACTTAAAATGAAACTAATGGAGTGATGCAACCATAAAAACAGGGTATTTGAAAGAGGGATCAACCCCTTTTGTTTTTTTCCAAATCTAATTCATAAATAAAAGCCTATGTTTCTTCACATTCAATGCCTTTAAGTAAGGGGGAAAAAATCCATTTTTGGATTTGATCATATTATGTGTAAGGCCTACAGCACAATACATAAACATTTTTCGATTTTGTTTTCGTTCAAGACAGAATGTTCTTTCTCAGACTTTGGCAGGGTTCATGCATTAGCGATGAGACTGTACTTTGGAAGCACATTTTGAAAGGTCCTGTGGGAGGATGAGAACAGCTGAATTTGTTGTAGGGAGAAAAGTCACTTTTATTACTCCAGTTATTTATTACTGATTATTTGAAGGATATAATAAAGGAAATTAGCTTACGTCACTGGCTACATGAAGAAACTCTGCAGCCTTCTCATACTCTGGTTTCATTTTCTTACAGTGTCCACACCCTGCCAAAAAAAAAAAATCCAATTAAGTTGTATATGCCATAGTTATTCATTGACTCATCTAGCCATTATCAAAATCCAAAACCATGCGGTAGAGATTTACTAGAATTCTGTATGCATTTTACTTACTTTATTTGTAAAGCCTTAGTATGACTTAGGATCTTTTCCAAAATGGCCACAATAGTTTAAACAAAGAATTTAATCAATTAAAAATAACAATAAATGCCCTAATTTCACACCCACACCTCTCTCCTTACAGAAATTTGTCAAGCCCATTGCTTCTAGCATGCTCTTGGGCAAGGCACAACCTCACCCATTTCAGTTTCCAAATCTTTATCTGCTTTAAAAAGAAACAACACAGCTCCTCACGTGACTTTGTGACTTTCAGCAGAGGCTTACACTAGCACAGCTTAACAGAGCAGTGTAATTTGAATTTAACTGCACTGATAATAAGCCCCATTTTACAGTGGTGCAGCATGTCCCTTTAGCAAGGACTTGCACTGATTTAATCACATCAGTGTAATTACACCACCACATATGTTCCCAACATAAGCAGGGCCTGTAAAACCGAGATAATGGTGCTTTCTTGCTTGTGAGAAGTTCTCCAGAGATCTGCCATTACTTCACTGCTAAGTGCTGACATCACAATAAAGTAAAATGAATGCATGGGTAAGAAAAGCAGACTTAAAATAAATTATTTGGATGTAAATTAAACTGCTTTCAGCCGCTGCAGTTGCTTCCAGGCAAGTTGAACTTTCAGGACCAGGTGGAGTTCCTGCCGAGCTGGGAGGCTGCGCTCCAGCCCCTCCAGCGTGATGCTGGGCCTTGGTGGCAGCCCCTTCATCATCCCCAGGGGCCAAGGGACCAGCACCACCACAGCCCCTGCAGGGACACTGCACACGGACTGAGTGGGCAAGACAGACACCCGGGCAGGGCGAGGGCCGGCTCCTCCAGCAGACAGAGATGCAGTGAGCTGTAACAAGGCGCCTGGCATGGCCCTGACACCGCACTCGCCTGCCCAGTGCACTGTAATCCCAATGCAATGCCTCGCTGCACTTCTCCCTCTTGTTTGCAGTAGCAGCCAGCTTGCTTTCCTTAGCTATTATTGTTGGAACGAGCACTTGAAAGCCCAGACTTTGCTGAGCTTTTGAAAGTTGTATCAGAAGATATGGTGAGAAATGCGTTTCAATGCGGCTCCAGCAAAAGCCATCTCTGAGGTGTACAGGGAACACGGCTGGGGCTATTTTTACACCACTGTCTACAAGAAAATAAACCAATCTCAGCACTGCTTTGTTTCCCTCTAATGGGATGACTGCTGAAGCCAGCAGACACAAACCTAAGCCTGAACTCAACCAGACAAGCATGTTTCATGTAGCACAAGTTAAAGAGCCGCAAAGTGATAGGACATCCAGGTGTAACTTCACCAGAGCAAACAGGGACCTCGGCAGAGCACCAAACACCACACCATGAAACACTTTCAGGGTGTGTTTATAGAACAGGGTGTACATTTTAATAAAAACTGCAAATCCCACCTGAGAATTACAGCAAATACCCAAGCAGTTGATCGCAGACCAAACTCCAGTTCAAACACCACCTACAGTCCATACTGCTTGGTCATCTGCACAGTGTCCACAGCATTAACGAGCCCCACATCATTCTTTTATGCAAAAAACAATACTATGGTAGGAGCAGCAGAGCAAGGGGATCTCAGCTGGAGGAGAAAGCTTTGCTTTAGTTTTACACAGTGGTGTGATCATGTGCCACCACAACGGGAACCTGATGCAACAGCTTCAGAGGTGAATTCAGGAAGAAACTGGAAAAGGCTGAGGAAAAGTTACTGTCTCAGCACTGCTTGTCTTGGTTAAGAGCACAAAAGAGGCTGGCAAAATGATTTATTTGCCACCCACAGAAAACTTGCAGGCATATGGCTTTGTGGAAGGGGCTGACAGATCTCTTTGACACCTGCCCAAGTTGATTTATTTCTCTTTTTAGGAACAGGGAACTTTATTTATTTTGTGCTCTTCCTCACTTCTAAACAAAGGGCATCTCGAGTGCCAGCTCAGATACCGGGGAACCTCTCTGAATTTAGCTTGCTCAAATTTGTACAAACAACACTTTTCTGCAGGGCTAACTTCACCTTGGTGGGCTTTACACAGTGTATCCTTCAGCCACAGCAAGGTTCGTACTGTGCTCTAGCTACGGTATCCACACAATATTCCACAACCATTAATTAGATCTGATCAACAAAAGGCATTAAACAACCAGAGTTTTTCACAAAGCTCTGCAGAGAAGAAAAAACCCAAAACAACAACCCAGGTGTACTTTGCCTAGGAAATAAAAAAAAAATATCCAAAGTATCTGAAATTCATGTAAGTAATATTTTGGATAAAGAGACCAAGACCATGAAATGTCACTGTTCTGTGTTCTTTCGTGAACATCACAGAGACACAGCACTACTGACTGCCACAAAGCTAACTCACTCATGCTTAAAATAAAGGGGAAGCAGCATCAGGTCTTTAAAAGGCACTTAAATGAAAACTGAAGTCTTCAAATCTTTATTGTGTAATGCTTGTTCTACCCCTGACAGAGGACAGCACGATATATCAGCCTGGAAAAACAGGCACCACATTAAACTGAACCTGAAAGAGGGACAAGAAATCTTAAGAGCTTCTCTCATAATAAACAATGCTTCCCTGGCCATCTTTATGAGAATTTTGTTATTGTGTGCTACAGCCTGCTTCCATCTACCATTGTAGAAAGGGAGAGAGACAAATCAGAAGTCAAACCTTCAAACTGGAAATCAATTAATCTCTTTTATGATTATTTATCCTATCTTTGAATAATCCTGTGAGGATTGCCATTAAATTTTCAAGGCCGATGAAAAAGTTATTTAAATGAATTCCAAGGTCACTGCCTCAACTTTGATTACTACATTAGGTTGTTCAGCAGCAGCTGCATCCCTCTTTGCTAAGCTCTTCTAGTTTTAGATGTTTTCTGTTCATAAAATGAATGGGAAAATAACAACAACCCTCCAGGTCCTTAGCCCAGATGCTCCTGTGTACTGTTGAGACAGGGAAGGAAGCCCACAGGTCTGCAGTTTAGGTTTTAGGTTTTAGTTCGGTTAGCGGTATTATTCCTAGAACATGACATGTTATGTCCTTGTGTGGGAATGTGCCTAGGTCTGTTGATGACAAGTTTTGGGTTGTATGGGAGATAGTATGAAATATTTGGATGGATTTGCAATAATATTATGTCAGATTTTCCTACATGCACCTGTGATAGATGTGCTTTTAGCAGATGCACAGTTGTGTTAAGTGTATACTGACATTAAAACTAAAAGACTGAGCAAGGGAAGCAACTTGTTCAACCCCAGGTGAGAAGAGAAAGGTTGCAGTCAACAGTCAACCCAGGGATGCCCCGAGCCTACTCCAAGCACTGACATCCTCTGAGCTTCTGGGGGTCATGGCTAGTGAGAACACCCAAGGGACTTGTAGGTGTTTATCCAAGGGGACTCTCACAGCCTCGGTCTTTTGTCTCAGAAGACAAGTAGCTGCCCTGGAGGTGCAAGTCAGACTTACTCTCCATACAGCAGCCCAAAACCAGTCAGGATTTAGTGCCTGGCTCTACTGAACAGTTCCTGACAACTCCTCTGACCTCTCCACATATCATCCTACTCCTCTTGCACAAAAGGACCTCAGGCTGCAAGGCCCAAGGCTCCAACAGAAAAGAGCCCATGGATTAAGCATAAAGAAGAAGTGTTACAAGACAGGAAAAAGAAGTCAAAGCTTACAACAATTAGTGCTAGGGCATCTGGTATGCACCCTGGGTAACCATTTCTAAAACAGATGTCTAAATGAAGAGAGAATTCTGCTATCCTAGTTTATTTATAATCAATCTTCTCATTTGCACTGTGCAGACGGGCAGATAAGCAGCTTCTTCCTTCAGTGTAGTCACTGTCACACAGCCTAGCTCAGTTGCATCCTCAGACAAGGGCAATCAAAGGTCCCCACATCACCCTGGGGACAGATGTGGCACACAAGTCCCTTCCCTCCTGAATCCCACCATAGGCCACAGGACAGCACTCACTCAGCACTTTGTCCTTTACCCAGTGTGACCACATGCAAGTGCAGAGGCAAAAGCCACGTGTGGAGAGAGTAATGCTAAAGTGAAAGGGTGAGGAGCAAATGGACATAGGAGAGGCTAACAAATGCATCAAGCAACTCTTCTTCTGTGGAAATATCTATATTTGTTTACAGCAGCCTGTTTGGCACCTTGGCAAAGACTCACAACACACAGTTGCTCTAAACGTTTTCAGAAGTGAACTAATGCAAGTATTTCTACTGCTAAAACCAAGTTTTGCCTGCAGAAGACAACCAGAAAACCAGTCAAGTAGCTCTAGCTAAGCTCCTGAATATTCTGTCAGAGTGCTGTCCCAAGGATATAAATCTCTGTTTCTCTGTCATTTTAGGACTATATAAACAAACACCACGCTTTTGGTCATGTCCTCTCATTTCAAGACAACGTTGTCTGAGGATCTGAAGTGTGCGTGACAAGCAAGAGATAAAAGATAACATCCAGGCAGTTGTGAAGAAGCAATTTCTGACATGAAGAACCCTAGAGGTAAAATAAATTGCAAATAAAGATTTTGAAGAACCATTACATTCCTGTCATCAACAGACTTCCTGAATACTGTTATCATGTACCAGCTATTTATTGTATCATGCCAGCTCTACATCCATCTATAGCTGCATACCAAAAATACCTCTATTAGCCTGATGAGAAAACAAATTTGAAGCACAAAGCATGTCCTGCTTTCAGCAAATAGGCCACTGGCAGTTCAGACTACACTCACAGAAGATTTACAGACAACTTCAAGAAAGAAAAAAAAATCTCAAAAAGTTCAGATACGCCTTTGCTCTCTAAACATTTAATACCTGGGGATAACATCTTTGGTATCTCCATTCCTAATCCCAGAGGAGCAGTGATCTCGCAACACAGCAGAGCAGCCTGTTCTTATGTGTGTCCCATTGTTAACTTTGAACATACACCTGTACATACAAAAACAAGAGTATGTACACGGAGGGGGGGGAAACACAATCCTTGCAGCCAGGGCAAGGATACACACAAATCCCAGCCTTCTTATCACCCATGCAAGAATACAAATATGTTCTCTTCTGCTATGGAAGCCTTTAACATGCAAAGACTTCTTATGCATCATGTAAAAGAGTAGCTCTTAGGTTTGCAATGAGGCAGCTTACAGTTCCTTCACTGGTATAGAAGAGCATAAACTGCAACAGCTGCAGATTCCCTTGCATAATTTAGCCATCTGCATTGCAGACATCTGATGGAAAATCATCCCGAAATTTGGCAGGGAGGGAGGATGACAAAAGCAGCTGTTTCTCCCCGCAATCACAGGTACGAATTTGCAACTGTGTTGGTTGCACGTTCACTTAATACTCATAATGGTCAGAGCCACCAGGCCATGCCCAGATCTCCACATTTCTGCTTTAAAAAAAATTTTACAATTAAAACAAGTCACCTTGTGAAGGATCAGGAGCTGAAAGAATTTTGTGCATCCTTTTCCCTCTGGGTACTTGCTCCCACCAAACTATTCATCTCCTCCTCACCAGCAGCACTTCCCACCCAGGTATAATTCCAGATACTTAAAGACAACAGTGTTTCAAGACTTGATGCTTTCTTATAAGATTAAGAGGAGCATCTTCAACGTCTTTAACATGATATTGAATTCGAATTTTCAACAGCTAGAAATGTCGGCATACATGCACAAATTCAGACTCCCCCACCTCACCACTGTACTTTTAAAGGTAGGTTTGATTTGACCAGGCATTACATTGCTTAGGGATCAGTGACAAGCAAACAGCTTTATGGCTTTACAAAAGACAAAGCCTGTGAAAGGTCAGCCTGGGAAAGGCTCTGGGGAACTAGAAATACAGAATTAGAAGGAAAACACTTAAGCAGTTCGGATTATTGCAGTCATGCTACATTGATGCAGTCGCAGCCTAACGCCTCGGCTGCGTGGGCTGCTCAGTTCATCCCAGAGACAGGACAGCAGTGCAGTGTCTCGTCCACATCATTATCACCACCTCACTGGCATTGCCACAGCCTCGTAGTGCATTCAATCTGTGCATGCAATGAGCTGTGCAAATCCAATCCCAGCATGGGCACACAGAAGAAAAGTCCCTGCCTGTTTCCAGCAACTCTTCAGTGTGAAGTTGGGGCACAAAATGATTACAAACTGGTCATCCCTTCTCCTATCCCTCTGACTTGCTGAGGTGGTAGTGGCCCCACCCCAGACACCATCTCATATTTTCTATACTGGCATCACTGTTTCACTCCCAGCACCACTGAAAGTGCTCAGCAGAAGGGTCATAACAGCTTTAGACAGTAACAGTATGAGTTAAAACTATTTATTTTTAAAAAAGACAGTTGGATCACTGCATTACCTAAATCAGATCAAACTGAGAAGAGAGCTTAACTAAACATATCCTCCAGGAACCCTGTCTGCATCCATGCTGTGTTCACAGCTCTGGCAGAAGGGCCACCTTCAGCCAGCAACAGACCTTGGGAGGGGAAGGCTCACCATAGAGGGAACAAGCATGGGGCAGGTTCTGCAGGCTGCCCCCAATGGGACAGCCAGGCAACTATCAGCAAGACAAGAGGGCATGGTCTCAAGTTGTGCCAGGGGAGGTTTAGGTCAGATATTAGAAAGAATTTCTTTACAGAGAGGGTGGTCAGACATTGGAATGGGATGCCCAGGGAAGCAGTGGATTCTCCGTCCCCGGAGATTTTTAAAAAGAGCCTGGATGTGGCACTTAGTGCCATGGTCTAGTAACTGCAGAGGTAGTGGATCAAGGGTTGGACTTGATGATCTCGAAGGTCCCTTCCAACCCAGCTGATTCTATGATTCTATGGGATTTACAAGACAACAGCTCTGATGAACTGCATAACACATGCTTCTGCCTTCATTTCTCATCACACTGAAGCATATCTTCTTCTGATGTAAAGGGCTCAGACAAAAGGGTGACTATGCTCCAAGGCTAATATCAGCCACAGGCTGCTGCCTCCCAGGGATTCCTGATAGCCAAGCAGGGAGAGATATTTCTGCTCCATCTCACCCTCAGAGTGTGTGCTCACAGGGAGTCCTGGCTGTGCCAGGCTCCTGAAAGCAGTCTTTGAAAAAATATACCTCCATCTGCACAGCAAAGAGTCCAGCATGCATCTAGGAACAGTCTTTAAGCTAATCAACATCTTTATGTAAAACAAACTAAACCCCAAAAAATCACACGGTTCCTCATTCTCATTCCTAATGTGGTTTCAGCTTCCAGCTACTGGAGATTACACTGCATGTATATATACCCTCTTAGTCAAGACGGCATGGTGCAATTGGTAGAAATCAGTGTTGGGAGACGATGATGCCTCCTATCATCCCTCCTGGGAGGGAAAAGAAGAGAAGGAAGGTGCATCAGCTGGCACTGGGAGATATGAATTACACTTCCTACACCAGTTTTGAGGAACATGGCCCTGAGTAGGTGTTGAAAATTAATCTTCCCTTATTGAAATGTGAAAGAGAGTTGCCTTAAGGTGAACTTATTGAGAGTTTATGAAAAATACCACCACAAGGTTTCCTTCTCAGTAAAACCAGAATTATTCTGCATCCAAAAAAGACTCCCCCCCACACCTTCTCCACTGCCAGGTGAACAAAAAAATTTTGCCTTGGGGAGGCAAGAGAAGTTGCACTGCTTTTCCTCACACTCTTATCCCACTATGGAAGACTTTAAGCTTTGGATTTAGCAATGAAAATGCCAGAGAGCAGAGGTTAGATGAAATAGCTTTGGATGTTCAGCTCACAAAAACAGCATAACAAGCAAATTACTTCCTAGGATGCAATTTGTATAAGACATCAGCAAAATGGATGCAATGCAAAGAAATCTTCCTAAGAAAAGTACATCCTAAAGCATTCAAGCTTATGGTGCACAGGCGTTAAAAGCAATACTGACACTGGCTATTACTGTGAAGATATCTGTAAATATAGATATCTATAAAGTATCAAGAAGAGATACTATGAAGAATGCACACTTTTTGCCCAAAATCAGAGCAGAAGTGCCTACCAACTGAGATCTATTCACCTACTTAGGAGAAGCATGCTGGGATGGTCGGTCAATCACAAGCAGTCAGGACCCCAAAAAACACAGCTCCTCCATCAGCACAATGCCTCAGTATCAAAGCAATGGATTCATTTATTAGTAGCTCAGAAAGACAGCATCATTTGCCAACCCACCATCTGAAAGGGTACAAGGAGTAGACAGGCAGGCAAGCAATCTTTCACTGTACGTTTCTCTGTTCATTATTTATTCTTTACATAAGTTCTCTACTCTACCTTCCACAGAATAAAAATTGAAGCCATAAAGTATTTAGGAAGATAAACTTGACAATGAAAACTCTAATGGTAATGATTCAAGTAGCAGAGATACTGTAAGGCAACTTCCAAATGAGAGCCCTGCACTGTATATTGAGCTTATCCAAGCAAGGAAATTAAATTATTTCAGAAAAAAAAAACAAACCAGTGGTTAATTCTTAAAGCTAATTCCCACTGTTAACCCATCATTAGAGGCAAGCAAAGTAAATCCATAAAAATAAGTTATGCTTCATTCCTATCAGAACTCACTACAAGAGCATTAAGGGCTTATGTGTACACTGGGGTCAAGCTTGCAGGAGGACAGTGACCCAATTCACACATTCAAATGCAGACTTTTAACAGCTAAAATTACCTAAGTCCTCTAAAAGACCACTCTGAACACCTAAATAATCTATAACAAATACCCAGACATTGGGAGGACTCTCCCTTCAGCTGTCACCTCTCAGTTATCCCTTGGCCATAGCTACTCCTTTGTAATCATCTCAAGCGGTAAGGACTTGTTAGGAGAGAGGGAAAGCAGTACCAATGTGAGAAATGAGGCAGCAAATCCCCAAAGAAACTAATGTTCCCTTTACACCACCTGCCACACATTCACAGGAAGATTTTTTCCTGCTTGGAATAGCCTTTGCAAATGTCTTCTTTAATAGAGAAACTAATTGCTCCCTACTGGAGGCGAGCATACAGCAATGCATTTGAACAAATCTACCAAATTTCACAAAACCCAAGTATATACAGCTCAGTTCCTCTCCTACTACCCAGCATTCTGCCCTCGATGCCCAAGTAAGTGATTCAACGTACACATTGTGTCCCCAGAACAGCACCATGCCACAAGGCAAGTCAAGACCCAGCCCAAAGGTAGGGCAGCCCAAAACACCACAAAAGCCTGGGTTTGCCACTCTTCCTGTTGTGAAAATGAACCAGAGAAAGCCAAGGCTCCTCCCTTCAAGTCTTGGCATGGGCTGTAACCAGTCATCAGCTCGAGCTTTGATAATCTTATCTGAGCTGTGTGCTTACCCAGTAG
The DNA here is from genome assembly GCF_001715985.3 of Manacus vitellinus. Lineage (NCBI taxonomy): Eukaryota > Metazoa > Chordata > Aves > Passeriformes > Pipridae > Manacus > Manacus vitellinus. The sequence goes on from NW_021939632.1 coordinate 4,130,754, forward strand.
CAGATGGGGTTTCCTAAACTTGGGGGCCCAAAAAATGGACATCTGCCACAAGCCAGGGAATACTTCCTTCACTTTGCAATGTTCACATGCCTTCCATACCTCAACTGTTGCAATACTGGAGCAGCTTGCAGTCTGGGCATGGCTTGCTAGATAAAACTCCCACGCAAGGTGAAATGTTATCTCCACTTCACAGATTGGAAACTGAGACAAATATTTAGTGACTTGGGTCATGACTGTACAAATCAAAGCAAGGCAAGAACTAAACTTTCACATCTCCAGGCCAAGACTATCACTTTTATCGTTGGATCATCCTTTTTTTTTATGATCTTACTCTGCTCAAAGAGCACAAACTGCTTCAAAAAGACAATAATCTCATATGAACTGTGTGCTCCAGCATCAAAAGACCAACACAAAAGAGACAACAGACTCAGTCATTTCTGGCTTCACCCCTCTCATTAGGTATCCGGTCAAGTTTTACAGCACAAGCTAGTTATTAGGGTTTTTATACTCTTCACATTCCTATTTATAGTAAATACCACTAAAAATCTGTATTGATTTTTATTTTTAAATCCTCGAGAAACATAAATGGGATTGTCATTAAAGGAAAAATCCATGTTGGGTTCTTCATCTTCCTGATTTGCTGCCTTTTCAAGAACTTCTGTTTTAATGTGTGATTAAATCTCCCTGAAAATCATTCCTGTAATTAGTTTAATGAGGTGGGTCACTGCACTGGCAGGTCACTGCACTGAACTGTTTATAGTCCCTAAGATTTTTGGTGATATTCAAATATCAAGCAACATCCTACTGTAGACTAACATGCTTTTAAATACTGAAGAACCCAGTCAGTGTCTCCGACCTCCTCCCTCTGAAATCAACAGTCAGAACTCGCTCACTTTATTGGAAGCAGATTCAGAAGGCAAGAATTTCCTCATTTCTAACTGGTCTACATGAAGAACATATCTGCTTCAAGAGCCTGACAGTAACATTCAGCTAAGACGTACATACATACAGTGAACAGAAAGTTGGCATAATTTATGCTTGCACGGGGAAGCATTTTATTATACATCCCATTAAAAATACACTAAGGCAACATTAAAATTAGGAACCTATGGGATGTAGAGAGTCAGGAAGCACAGTTATGAAACTGAAGCAGATCTCTTCTCTTCATAGATCTGTCCAGACTCTTAAACAGCAACACTCATCATCCAAGTGCCCTTACACAACTCTTCCGTATTTTCGGTGATCAGGGCACTGCAATAGCCCATCCTCACATCTGCACTGCTTCACCAAGAAACCCACCAGAGACAGATGCTGCCTCTGACCTACATCACAGTCCAGAAAGCCTGCCTTGTTCAAAGCTTTCTGTAATTACTCTGAAGCAAGGAGAACATTTTCACAGGGTCTAGTGGGAACAGGATTGAGCACCTTGACACATAAATGTCTCCTTGAGTATCATCCCATGGAGTGGAATACACAGCTGCATCACAAGGATATGGCATCTGACAAGATTCCAAATACATAACCTGCCTTACACACTACAAACTCCCAGTAATCCAGACCTGCACAGGTCTAACAAGAACAGCTTCCCAGCCACCTACCATTTCTCTTTATCCCAGAGGCTTTACACCTGAAGGCAGATGCCAAAAGCTCTCTATGTAGTCACTGAACACAGCCAACATTTTATTTTAAAAATGACAGATGTCATATACGACAGGGACAAATAAAAATTAAAGGATATTTCCATCCATTCTACGTTCAAGTGCTGCTTGATATTTGGATAACCCACAAGCCTTTAACCTCTACTGGTGCAATTGCACTGGATGATATTAAAAAAAATCTTTGAATAATGAATTAGCATGGAAAACCTGTATTTATTTACAAATAATTTCATTTTTTTCTTTATCAAAGGTTGGCAATGTTAGGCTGCTGCTGACCTGTGCTAGAAAGGCTATTTTTTTCAGGCTGCAGAGTAGATTATTCTTCAGCCTTTTCAACTCGTGGCCTTTCAGTTGATGCTGCCAACATACATCCCAATTAGTGCTTGCTGCAATGTACTTTGCTTTCATAAGGAACCAGTGGGGGTCTGAAAAGGAAACTTATTTATTTATAGTTGCAAAACATGGTTTGAAAGAAATAGATTTGATTTCACGTGCAGATTTTGGGTTTGCTTTACTTCATATTTAAAGCAAGCAATGGATTCCCACATCCTAATCTCACCACATGCAGCAGTAAGAAACAAAAACCAGGCCACTGTAACCAATGATGGTGTGCTGGCAGGGAGAGATCCAAGTCCACTGCTTAGTTAGAAGCTGGAGGCCTTCATCTTGTACTAGGCTAATTGGTTGGGATTCTTAATAAAGAGTTCACAAAGTGGCTTAAAACCTTGGGTTTTATGGGTTTAATGCAAGGGAAGGAGGGGGGAAGGACTGAAGGGTGTGAAAAGCTGTTTTTCAAAGACAAACTGATAAAACCACTCCCCGGGCAATTAAAAACCTACACAGCTGAATAGCTGACTTTGGAAAGCACCAACTGCATAATATACGGGGTTCGTTTTTAAAGGGAGTGAAAATATCTGAGGACAGGAAAGGAATTTCACAGACATTTCAACAACACGTCAAAACTATGGTGCGTTTTATAATTTCAAGATTTATTTTTGCCCTCCCTTCCACTGGGAAGAAGCAAGCAAAGGTCTATTAGGCTGCATTTTCTCTGCCTTCCCTCCTTATCAAGGTAGGAAAACCCATGATGGTTCCAATATCCTACTAAGGATATTGACATTTTTTCTAACCTTAAGTCCTGCAATCAGCTTATGCAGACTATGAAGAAGCCCTGGGAATAGGCCTGGGAAGAGCACAGGTTTAACATGAATTTAAGCTCACATACAAGGAAAAACATTGCAGGAAAAAGATTTTCATACTTTAATCCTTTAAAAAGCAAATGCACACTCACACTAACAGTACAGCCAAAGCACCTTTTTTTTTCTCCTCTGTTACCTCTGGCATCAGTACTGGACCACAAACTTCGCTCTGGTTGATGGGGTATGAGAGGGGGGCAAAGCAACCCCAAGTAAACAGGGGTGACTGACTACAACTACCAATTAGCATCAGAGACTACTCAGATCTGTGTTTGCTGAAGGCACACAGGGAGGCTACAGCTTGTAGTGGTGCCAGGACATTATTCTGCATCAGGCTGCAAGAACAGGTACATTTTAAAGTGTCGGCAATGTCACTTGTGTTAACAAAACACAATGAAAGTAACGCCTGTGCATGAAAATCAGACACTTTTAGAATCCATTCCTGAATTGACTTCCAATTCTGGACTTTAATCACCATTCAGTAGCATTTGAATTGACTTATCAGTGACTTGGCTGGATAGAGAAAAATGCTAAGAAAAATGTAGAAAGGCAAGTGTGTGGGGTTTTTATCCCTTTGACACAACAGAGTCAGAAAGACTACAACACTCACTAATTTGGCAAATATTTTGGACAGAATTATTTTAAAAATTGCATTTGACTCAGCAAACAGTTTGATGGGGAAACTGAAAACACAAACAGGGCGCTTTTCTTGTGCTCAAGTGACTCGGGAGCATTTAAAGTCCCAGTGAGTCCCCATGTCACTAAAGCATTTAACAACACTTGACTGGTAGCATAACCCATATTTAGAGACATTCAGAACCCAGCTGTCATCTTGGGCATCTAAATAAATTTATCAGCTGTAGGCACAGTTATTCGAGAAGCACATACAGACATTGCTAATAGAAGCCTATCATAAGCTGCATGGGTGCCTTTAGCTATGTTATGGTACAGAAAAAGCTTTAGTTGGTGCAAAAAATCCTCTGTTAAAGGCTTGGAAATAGGCCTGCTAATGTAGCTCTGCTATCTCATGTTACCAAATATGATCAATCCAAGCAGAAACTCCAAATCCTTAGGGAGAGAGGGACGTTTCTTTGTTCTCTTGTATAGTGCAGGAGAACTCTGTTTTCATTTCACCACAATGAAAAAACACTTCAGATGCCTGCAAAACTCCAGTCTGGATATATCCAGGATAACACTAAGCTCACCACCAGAAATTATGAAATTTCAGTAAAATGTTTAAGTAAGGAGCACAACACTGCACACCCCTCACAGATGGCTGGGGAGGGAGAGCTCCTTCAGAGCCTGACTGTCTGGGTCACTTTTTACCTATGCTAAATATTCAGATTTATTGAACATCCTCTTAAGGGCTTTACAAAGGAGTTTCAGAAGGTTAAAAATCCTGCTTCGTGTCCCTACTGACCTGTAAAACGAAAGCAGGATGAACTCATCCTGCCCACCCACACTCACCCACGTTATCTCAGGGCCGGCAGTAACGACCTGAAGCAGCCCAGCTTCTGTTTAATGGTTGTGATACATTATTGCACAAAATGTATGAGGCCTCTGATCTCAAGAGGTGAAAGTTGCATGCTGCAGACCTTCCTGATGTGTTCAAATCACACGTAGCTGCTCTTGTGAACTTAGTTATGCCAGGCAGAAACACAAAATGCTGCGATGCCTTTGATTGGGTCAGTAAGTGCAACTGATTGTAAATAATTATAGCGTGGTCCTCAGGGATGATCATTAGTAGCCACAGGCATGGAGACCCAATTGGCCACATTCATCACAGTGTCTAATTGTGCAGTTCACAGGTATTTACCTGGTTCTGTTTGGTTCAGCTGTATCTTCAGCACTTGGGGGGCACGGTGCGGATAAAAAGCTGCCCATTTCCTGCACACCTTTTCATACTACACTCTATTAATGCACTGGCCACCTGAATATGCAATTAAAGCATCACTGAAATAATTCTCCTCTAATGAAACAGCTTCTCATGAACACAAGATTGAGTGTATGCGTGCTGGTTTGGGCTGGGATAGAGTTCATTTTCTTCACAGTATCTGGTACAGAGCTATGATTTGGACTTATTCTGGAAACGGTGTTGGTAATTCAGGGATGTTTTAGCTATTGCTGAGCAGCACTTAGAGAGTCTAGGCTTCTTCTGCTCCTCACCCCACCCCACCAGTGAGGAGGCAGGGGGTGCACAAGGAGTTGGAGGGGACACAGCCAGAACAGCTGACTCCAGCTGACCACAGGGATATCCCAGACCATACGGTGTTGTGCTCAGCACACAGAGCTGGGGGAAGAAAAAGGAAGGGGCGGACATTTGGAGTGATGGCACTTCTCTTCCCAAGTCCCCATTATGTGTGATGGAGCTCTGCTTTCCTGGGAATGGTCAAAAACCTGCCAGTCAATGCAAAGTAGTGAACAAATTCTTTGCTTTGTTTTGCCTGTGCATGGCTTTTACTTATTCTTTATCTCAACCCGTGAGTTTTGTCGCCTTTATTTTTCCAATTCTCTCTCCCATCCCACCACAAGGGAGCGAGTAAAGTGGCTGTGTGGGACTGAGTTGCAGCTGGGGCTAAACCCCAACAGTCTGCTAGAAAAACTCCCAGTCACATGTATGCTGCATGGTGACACAGGGTTTTAAGTACGTGCTAATTCCAGGCCAGTATAGAAATCCCCTTGCTTATTCTTAGTTACATAGAAGTATATCCTGTGTTATGGGCTATTTTGCACATCTGTTTCCACATTTTTTTTATTAATACATAATTTTTAGAAAAAACTCTCTCATCCTGAGCTACCAAGGTTAAAACAAGTAAGATGTTTGTTGGTCTGCTTCTTTTACTGGACTAATTTATCTCCTAATATTCATAAGGTGACTCCATTAACACATTTACGAAGTGCTAAGAGAAGAGCTTTTAATCATGGAGATAACTGTTTATGATAGTTGTCTGTCATTAATTAGTTTGCAAGCCTTACACACTCTGCTGAGGATGCCCAGATCTTTTACATGTGATCAAGCCGGATTCTGCACATAGGCAATACGATTACCACCTGAATGTAAATAAAATGCCCCAAACATTCAAGCTACATTTAAAATTGAGTTGTTCTGGCGAGGAATATTCTTTATCCCAATTCTGAGAAGCTGGAAAATGTTATCAGAAGACTGCAAAAGCCCAATTTAGGCATTTGATTTACTTTTAAAACAGCATTTGCCAAAGTACTGCTGTACCTTGGTACAGAATACCACCTAGTACAAAATATACCTAGCTGGAAGTGCCCCTCCTTAAAAATAGGTCATGTAATATCATTATTCCTAAAACTGTATTATTTGTGTTCTATAGAATATTAAAAAAACCCTAAAAACCAAACAGAACCCTGTTAAGGTTTATAACTAAGTTGAACTTACTAGAAAATCTGATTGTAATTGTATACATTAACCTATTTTTCATCTGGCTTCCTAAGGGAATAAGGTTTGCAGGGCCAACTGTCTATTTCTTCCCCTTCTTCCTCCTCCCAAATACATGACTGGATTCCTTTGCCCATTTACAAACTCAAAAAAAGGCAAAGCTTTTAAATACTACTAAATTTCTGTAAACATACAGAGATTCAGGGCTAGAGAGAGGGGACACATCCCATACCACTGTGCAGAGAGAGGGAGAGGAGAGACATTTAGGAATTACATGTCTGTTTGGCAGCAGTTGTTCAGCCAAACCAGCAAGCGTACAGCTCCTGAGGAGCAGCAATCCATGCTGTCACTTGCACACCGGGGTGCATGGAAATCTAGGGAAGGAAGGATTTGGGTAATGAAGGATAACTCCTGAGCAAACCAGGCTCCATCAGTTCTGCTACTTGTGTTTTGTTTTTCAGACCATGCATTAATCTCCGGTCCCACTTTCATTAGTACAAATAATCCAGTGAACACAGCAACAAAATAGCAGTCACCTGCTTCAGAGGATCAAATTCTCAGACATTTCATTGGGCAAAGGAAACTCATTATGGTATGTTTTTCAAATGAGTCTTATGAGCAGACCTTCAAAAAGGCATTTTGGAGCTAACTCCCGCTGGCTTAAAGGGAAACAGGATTTCAGCCTCTGTGCCAAGACCTTCAGCCGTGAGCACACAGGCTGCCTCCAGAGTTCTAACCTTTAAATCTGTGCCCCTGAAAATGAACATCTCACCCAAGTGCCACTGCCAGCACAGCAGTAAGGGGAGGCAGAAGCTGTGTATTACCCAGCATAGCATATTCGACCTGAACTGTCCATCGCAGACACAATCAATTGGTAGAACCAGCTATGTAGCTGAAACAAGTTACATCCACAGTGAACAAAGAGGTTAATGAACTCTTCCACCCAACACCATACAGGACAATGTGGTTGGAACAGCTTTCTGAAAGCAACCCACTGCATTTTATTGGTCAAGCTAAAACTTCAAGCAATGAAAAAGATCAGCCCAGTGCATTCTCACCAGAATAGTAAGTAGTATCACTACCAAATCTGCATTAGTTTTAAAAAGGCCTGGGGACTTTCTGAACTTAGACCTAGTTTTCTGGCATTGCCAGAAAAACTGCGGCAGAGGACTGAAAATGCTCAAAACAACACAGCAGCAGCCAAGAACAAGAACTCAGGAGCTCATGGTTCTCAAGTTGAGTTGTTCAATCAACCAGAGTTGTGCTTTGAAAGCAAACAACACTGAAAGAAGCTGAAAATGGGAAATCATGCTGTAAAGTGATGAGTCCTCTAACTATTTAAGCATCATTACATTCTTCAATTATGTTTTGACTCAGCCTACAAAGTGTCCCTCTCCCAGCAGCACATCTCCATCCTAAATGTGAAGTCAGCAACTTCACAAACATTTCATGCCTTTTGTATTTAACAATCATCACAAACAAGAAAAGCCTGGACTCTGAGTTCAAGGTTCTGTGAAACTTCCAAGGAAAAATCATCACTGATTTTGTCAGCAAGCATTTGGCTCAGAGTACAGAATAGAAAACAAACTCACATGGTGCATGGAACATCACTAGCACAGATGAATGGTCTTTTATAAACTTGTCGAAGTCTTCATCAGTCAGGTGATAAACTACATTTTCTTCATCTGCCCAGGGAGTCTCTGGAGGCTGTGGCTGAGGTGCCTGTGGGCTACAAGACAAACAGACAGAGCTTAAAAGCAGCTTTCTGGTGCTAAGGAATCATTTTGGCAGGTCAGACTGTAAGGAACCACTTTGTGCAGATGTTCACACGTGTGACACACCAACCCTACTGAACAGTTTCTCTAATTGTACCCACCCAGAAATCACAAGCCCTAAAATGCAGATAAAACTGAAGGAGGAATAAAAAAACCCACAAGAAGCTCATGAGGACAGATCAGCAATGGAAGGGGATGGAGACAGGAGATAACCAGACTGCTTAGTTATTACATTATAGAAATCAGATGCATTTTCTATCACTCTTTCACCCTTCTCAGCAGGATGCTCCCTTTCTCACAGCTTTGTACTTTGTAGTTCACAGAAGTCATTGCAAACGAAAGAAAAGAGTAGTGAGCAGAAACAGCCAATTTAACCCGTCACCTTGGATACTGACAGCATGATTAGGGCCGAGAGAGAAGGAAGGAGGTGCAGTGCTGGGACCATGAGCCAGCTACACACACCATTTCCCCAGGAATATATGGTTTTACCCTGAACAGCTCTTGTGGCCCAGAGAAGCATCGCTCTGTCCTCCCCCTCAGTGGGCTTGTAGGCCTAACTCAGCAAACCTACTCAATTGCACACTTAACATAAAAGGTGTTATGTTCTACCAACTTCAGTATGACTGCACATGAGTTTAACTGTCTTTGATGGATCAGAGCCACAGAGACTACTCAAAGACATGGTGGCAAGTCTGGAAACTGAACCTAAGCTCCTCTGGACCAGTTCAGTGCTCACCATCCCACTGAACAATTGGGTTTGGCTTTTATTAATGTACAAGAAAAAGATAATTTGGCAGCTGTGAACTAAACTATGCTAATTGACATTTTATTTAATAAAGCAATGTTCACAGAAAGGATACTCAAACACACCAATACTGGGTGCCAGACTTTGAAGCTATTTTATCATTGCCAGTTGCAGTAATGAGTTCCAAATACCCCTCAAATTCCCCAAATTCTCTGGCAAAGTACAGGTCTGGATTTGACCCCACCTCTGGTGAAAACAGATTTACTATTTTTGATTAAAATGTATTATTGTGTTATCTGCCTGGAACAAGGAATGGCAAACAGATGATAACTCATTTATCCTGCCCTGCTCATTTCTAGGCTGAAAGTCTAGTTTGATAAAAAAAGCAGTGGAGAGATACACAGATTCAGACAGCAAATTCTGTTGACGTAAGCAATGGGTATGATCCAAGGATATTAAGCAATCCATGCAAAACTGTGATGCACACCTCTACTGCTGCTTATATGATAAATATAGTGAGAAGCAAACATCAAAGCAAAGACTGGAGCTGCACTTGACCAAGCAGGGGAGAGAGACAAAGAGGTGGGTCCCCGTCCGCAGGAGTTTACTCTCTAAAAGCTTAGCAGATAATCAGTTTGCTTGTCGCCAAGCCTGTAAGAGACCAATAATCTCCAGGTATCCTGGGAGAGTGAAGGCTTTCCAGAAAACATCACGACACTTAACAGATTTGGGAGCTGGGCTGAGTAGGCAGAGCATGATGAACATGGACACAGTGTCTACAAAGAACTGAGAGAACGTGGTGTTTAGCACGACCTGGCATGACCTATTTCAGTCAGCAATTAGAAAAGCAGGGCACGGGATGTTTATTCAAATGGCCCAATTTAAAATGCTACGCATGCTAATAAGCCTACAGTGGAGTGGGTAAGAAACACCTCAAGGCCTGGAGGAAGCAACAAGCAAAATCTAAAATGTTATTTAAAACTGACACAAGGCACATCCAACACCTGATTAGGATGACAGAAGTCCGGAAGAGTTATCAAAAGCTAATTCAATTAAAAGCACAGAACAAGTTCTTGATTTAACAGAGTAGCTGATGCTAAAGAAGGACCTGAGAGGAATCTATAAAAACAGCAAGACAAACTAAGCAGCTCTTGAAGGCAGCAAGAAGTTGTCTCTCTTACCTACCACTCGGGCTGATACAGCTGTGTATCAGATTTAACAAAAAGAACAGCGGTATGTACAAGATAGCACCTCTACTGTTACTGTGTATCAGATTAAGGCTGTATGATGGTTTGTCTCTAACATCTCATGAAAACATCTGAAACTACATAACAGTAGCCAGTGCCTATTAGAAAGAAGAGAGAGGTTAAGTGTCTGTAAGACTGATGCATTAGCACACTTCAGCACAAGAAAGAAGCACCTTCAATAAGTAGATTTAAAAAAAAAAAAAAAGGAGTTGGAGCCCTCCAAACTATCAGTTCTTGTCCTGAGAGGAAAAAGCATGGACAACATCCTTTCAATAATTTAAATAATTCTAACCTTCACTAAGTCATATCACGTCCTCCCCCCAAAATCAGCATAAGACCAAGTACTTTCAGGACTTTGCCAGTAACATTTAGAGAGAAAAAAACCAAGAAGGGGGAGAAGGAAAAGAGTTGCTTTTCTGCAGTGTACCTAGTGTCCACAATAAATAGGCCATTTCATATGGCTCAATGTCTGCTGGATTTGCTTTGGAGAATCCATGATGACAGCACATGCATGCAGAGTATAAAAATGCACTGGCTGTCTTTGCCATGGCCCTGCCTTGCCCCTGCTCCAGAGCAATAGCTTGCATCAGTGTGACCTCCTTATATGATTTTAATATTACACTCTTCTGAAACACAGCCTATGCACCCTGTAGCTCTCTAACTACACTCCTTGGCTTTCCTAAATCCCTTGCCATACCATTTGACTACTTGTACTGCAGCTTCCTCAGAGTAATATAATATTATGTATGTAGCAGATTTACCACATATATGGTTTTAACTGCAGCATCAATTACTGGCAAAACGTAAGTACACATAATTTCTCAAAGCAGTTTCCTTAAAAGTTGTATTTTTTATACAAAATAGAGGCACAAGGCTACTGCTCAGATCATCGTTTGGGAAACTAATAAGCATGCACTAAGTGAGGACAAACAGCTGTCTTTAGCTCTGGACTGCTGAAATATCAGCCAAAGCCCACAGTGGCTTGTTAGCAGAGATTATCATTGGAAAGAGCTTGCAGCTGTTCTGCTTTGCCTCCAGTAGCTGTGTTCACTTGCTGTCACAGCACTGATATAAAGGCACTGCACATTACTGGGATTATCTGGATATTATGCAGGCAGACAGGGGAAAAAAACACCCCAAACATCTAATGTTTCACATATGGTAGCCAAAAGATAACCACATCCTTGCAGAACTGAGAAGCATAACAAAGTGCAGGTGATGAAGGCATATCCTTGCTCCCAGGGCTGATCATCTCCTTAGTGTTGCTGGAGTTGCCATCTTGATCTCTCACATCTGAAGATTTAATCGACTACATGAGGCTTAAAGACTTTGGCTAAATTCCTCCTCTTTGATCCTCTGGGCAGTACACATGCCTCCTGATGCAAACAGAAATGATGCTGTCACTTCATTTGTGGGTTCCAAATCCTGAAATACTCAGTCTACTGCTGCTGAAGACCCTGGGCTACCTGCTAACCATATGGACATCCCCATCATAGTCCCACTGGTAAAGTAAGATACATTTATTCTGAGTCAATTTTGCTAAACTGTATTATTACAATAGTTTGCAACAGTCTGTTCCTTCCCATGTGTTTGTTTCCTTTTATTAGCTTCATTTCAGTATTGTTTCCGTGACTGCAGCAAATAAGGGAGGGTTACAAAGATGACATCATGCCCAGGGCTCACTGCTAACGGGATTTCTCCAACACCAGGCTGTCTTAGCTCTCTCAGCTGCTCTCTCAGCTTCACTGACAATGTGGTGATTAGCACCAGTTAAAGAGCAGCTGTACACATACTTGCACACTCTTCTTGTGTCTCTGTCTCTCAGTTGCTAGTCCCACAGGCTCATTCAACCCCCCAAATGTTTATGACTGCAAATAGCGATCTTTAGGTAGAACAAGATGCTTTCGATACTTCGCCCCATGACAGGAAACAAAGATGTAAAAATGACTACCTGTCTGAGGTGTCTTGATTCAGTTTGTCTCTGCAAGACACTTTAAAGGCTTCAGCTAAAGGCTGAGGAACCAACAAGAGCTGCGCACTTGGTATATACATTTTTAATAAAACAACAGAAGTCAAACGCTTTGCGAGGTATTAAGTTCAGGCACCCAAGATCACTGGCATTTTTAACGAAGCTGAGATCTGTGCATCTGCATTTATTTTGGTCCACTGTCAGTCTCCCGTCATAGACAAAATGCAATTGTGAAATGAAAGGCATGCATGCTAAAAACCAAACATTAGGCAATCTCTCTGTATGAATTTAGCTGATCTCAGCGGGGTAGTTTTGTTTGCTCTTCTGAGCCGAGGGAATGAGGGAGAGATGTCTGTTCCTAAACCATTACATTCTGTAAATAATGAAGAGTACATAAAAGGTGGAGTGCATGAAGTTCAATGCCTTACTTTTTCAGCCACTCTGCTATATCTGCTGCAGTAGCACCAAAGTTCTCGAAGTTGAACAGGAACTTTCCTTTCCTGTTAAAGCAACAAAACAAGGTTCAGTCCTTGCCCTGGAAGATAAAAACATGCAATTATAGAAGAGTGTATGATCTCTAAAGTAGTAGCAAAACATAACCAACTCAAAATAGCAGATTGTAGGATATCCCCGGACATTGAATTCTTCCTTTATCCTTTCAAATTCGGCAGAGTAAACATTCATTCCCGCAAGAACCTGGAAAAACAGAGCATAATCTTACTGATTCTTACAATACAGCAGGAATATCACATTTGTTTGAAGGTTTAAGTAAAAACAAATAAGATCTGGACAGATTCTGATTTCATTCATACAGTTGTCAAGCAAGAGGATCTCTGTAAAAGGCACTGAAGCTTTTCTGATTTTGTGCAAGGGGAACAGAACAATACTTGAGTCTAATCCAGAGGAAACACACACCAGTCAGCATGTCACCTCCTCCTTGCTCTGGAAGCATCTCTGTTTCTTTTTATTCGCCCACTAAGAGAAACACCTAAAGGGATTCTCTCAATTGCACTATTTGTACTCTTCTTTGTGCATTTGGCTTTTAAGCTACAAGTGTAACCACTTTTTTTTTCCTTTTCTTCCTCTGCAAGCAGGAAAAAACACTTCTTAGTTCACATCCAAACATTAGCTAGGACACAAGAAGTTCCACCCTCAGCTCTCTAGTTTCCACTACAGCAATGAATTTACAATCTCAGCTTATGTCCAGAAGCTCTAACCAACCAAGCACTGGCATTATCCCAGCTCAAAAATGCACTTACTGAATGGCAAGGGGAAATCAGCATTACTTTGATGTGAAAATAAAGCATGCCCTATTTCCATGAGCTCAGGAAATATCACATGGCATTTATATGCTTTAAATATGTTAACTTACGTGACTGGTAGGGTATAATGAAAGTTAAGAATTAACCTTGTCCTACAGATATCAAAAGAGGGGCACAGAAGCATAGTAGCTTTTCAGATTAGCATGTGAAACAAAACCCCCCTCTTACCCTTTCCTTACCTCTACCCCAACCCATCCTCCACCTCAACAGCCCTTCATCCTGAGCTTCAGGTTCAGGGCTCCTGTGACTTATATCGTGTCCTGTGACTTACTCTGTGCCCTTTCTAAACGTCTTCCAAATATTTTTTACTTGAAACTTGGAAGATGGGACTGATTCTGAGCTTTTGTGGGTGTGCAATTCACACAGAGGTTGTTCTGCTGTCAAACCTGCAACCAGAGAGTTGCTGAGATACCACTTCCTGATTAACTTAGTTTAATGGCATTGATGGCTTAAATCATTTTAGCAGCAGGGTCTTAATCCAAACCCCTCCTCCTTCCCTCTCCAAAACCAGGATTTTCTCCTTCCAGCTGAAATGCCACATCAGAATTTAATACCATGTTCCTGACTGCAGCAAACTGCACAGACCAACCAAATGTGCTCAGAGCCAGCATGAAATAAATCTTAAAGCAGAAAATCCTCATTTGAAGGTCAGCCTTTTCTAAGAATGTGCTGGAAAGTCACAAAAAGATACTTTGTTTTCTCTTCCCTATCCTGAGAAAGGATAAAGTTAACAGAGAAAAGTACAGTAATAGGGTTTATACTTGCTGGCCAAGTCTCTCACTTTGAATTTTCCTAGTAGTTCCAAGAACCAGACTGATTTAATTCATATGAGATTACCTAGACCCAATTCTCCCTTTTCCTTGTCCTCTATGCCACTGCCTAAGGGCAGGTAAATGCAATAGGATCAAGATACAGTGGTTGTTTTATAAAGCAAGAACAAGGTTTCTTAACTAATTCCCTAATAAACACCAGTCTACCAGATTTCACATTTGCTGTGAACTTTCAGAGTATTTCCAAGGTCTTAAACAGGCATTCCCAGCCATTTCATATACTCTGCTACAATTTCACTGTGTCCATCCAATGGTGATTGATATAAGTCAATAACTTGGATTCATTCTGGTGTTCATACACTTTATGAAGCATAATTAGCAAAAAAACTATTGCAATGGGATTCATTTTTAATGACAAAAGTAACAGCTATAGCTGACCTATAATCACAGAATTATGCAATATCAGGCTGTCAGAGACCACCAAAACACACGTACTACCCAAAGCCAGAGTCCTCCTGCCAGATGTTCAGCTAATCTGCTTTTAGCAAATGACTGAATGACCCCAGCTTCAGTTTGAGACCATTACCACTTGTAATAGCCACTGCAGAAATGAAGATCAGATTATTCCTTTCACCTCTGCAGTGACATTTGACATATTTCAACACTTACCTGCTCTCCACCAAGCTACCTATAACCTAAACCAGCTCTGAACCTTTCCTAGCTCCCTCCCCATGTCTTCACAGCTTCTGACCATTCCTGCTTGACTGTGACACTGTGACCCTCTACTTTACTTCACGGTTTTCTTCATGGGATTGCTCCAAAAAAAAAAAAAAAAAAAAAAAAAGACAAGCACCAAAGGAGGAAAGCTCTGAAGCATATTCTCAAGCTGGTCTTTACTGAGCAGAACTGGCACACTCATGAAGTCCATGGGCATTAAGAAGATGCTGAAGTGCTCTGCTGGCCACCAGTTTCTCCCTGCTCTGGGGCCACAGTGCATCGGTCACAGTCACTCACCAGAGCCCACCCAACCCTCTAACCACGGGAACACCTCACGCCAATGATAAAATAAGCCCACTTCTTCTGATTTGGTGCCCTTTTTCCTTCTGCGCTGGGTGCAACGGAATTGCAAGATCTAACCAGAATATAAACTGAAAATACCTCTGTGCCCTCCTCTCAGTAACAGTCCTGGGACAAAAAACAACTAGTCCCAAGGGAAAACAGCGAGAGGTACAGTTCACCTGTTCATTTTTACAACCTCTTAGATAGGCAATACTGCGCTTAATTTTCCTGCTATATAACAGCCATAATCGCTTTTGAGCCTGGCACATCCTGACAACTAATGACAGGTCAGATTAAAGGGCCAAACCTTCAGCTCATCCAAACTAATCATAAACTTTCTAGCAAAGTCTGATCTGGAAGTCAACATCACTCTAAGGTACTCCATAAATAATTTATGATGGGTACAGCACAGTTAACTTTAGAAATGGCAAGTTGTGTACACATCCCACTCAGGAAGCTAATTAGGTCAAATTTTGATACACAGACTGATTTTTGTGAAAGACGCAGGTGGCAGTGCCATAACTGCACTTTTCTCTGAACTAATCCTGCACCACAGCATTCCACTGCAAAAAGTTGTGTCCCAGCCCTGTCCTCCACCATGCAGGATTAGCCTGGATCTACAGAAACAATTTCCAATGAGGAAGGAAATACTCAAACTAGAATAGATCTAGAGTTTTAATTTTCTGGTCTGAATTTAATAAAATGAGCTGCACACGGACAAGGAAGGGACAACTGTAGGAGAACACAGCGTTCTGCACCATGCCTAGCACTGGCACTGTCCCTGTAGGTGATCTTTACACTGCTAATTGCTGTTCACTCCACACCTCACGATGTACCCCCACGCAAGGCAGAAGTGCCTCCCCAAGGACTGCAGCACACATTCCACTAGAGGAGATGGCATTAGAGGGCTGCCTGGAGAGACAAAAACACTCTTGAAAATATCTTCAAGGGTTGTACTGTGTCCTAAATAAACCTGAATAACTCCCACTCATTTCAGTCCTAAGCAAACAAGGATTTAGAGAAAACACTTCGGAAAAACAACTAGTTTGGAGAATGCCGGGAAGTCTGACAGCACTAGGCTGTCATGAGCAGGAATGGCCAGGGTTGCTCTAGCAATGAACTGCAGTGCTTCATCTTTTTCTCCAAAGGAAACCTGTACACTCAACAGTGAATGATCCAACAAGTAGGATCAGACCAAATCCTGCTAAAGCCATGAAACAACGATCCTGTTTCTTTGTCCTTCATGTATTATTGGCATCATACAAATTATACATTAAGCACAAAAAAACTCGACTAGAGAAGTGCCTTTGAGTTGTTTAGAGAGATCAATACGTCTCACTAGTACAAAGGGGCAACTAAATTATTGTGACTGCTGTTGATGGACTTTATTACAGTCAAAACTGACTTTCATATCAACCTGGTATCAGTGCTAACTTTGACAGAGCTATAGTTAAACTGTAAGACTCTATTAATGCTTAGTGGCAAGGAGGGTAACCAGTAGCTTGTGCAGAGAATCCCCTTCTCCTAACACTAATTCTCAACTAAAAGAATGGATTAATAATTGCTATAAGGGCATCCATCCCTGACCTTGCTATGAAACATCATATGAAACCCATTACGGCAAACATTTCTTTAACAAAATGAGCCCAAAAGGCCTACAAACTCACAAATTAGAGGCTAAACATAAATCTATATAGTGTCAGAGCCTGTTTCTCCACGGCAAAAGCAACACTGGATCTAAAGCACAAGTTAACACTTCATTTTCCAAAGTTTTAAAAGAATAAAAACCAAGAGAGAATCCTCAAGGGATCTGGAACAGAGTCATTCATTTCTGTTTTGTTTTCACTTGCTTAAAAGTTCTTGAATTTGATAAATACCTGCGTGTTTAAATACCAAAAAAAAAAAGTGTTAAAAGGATTTTTGAAATTTCATATAAATCTTCTCACTTACATATTTACCCTTCAGTTCTGTGGCTGCCTGCTGATAAGATGGCATCATTCTCTTACAAACACCACACCCTGATAAAAAAGAAATTGCACAAGTAAGTAACATGCCAGCAACTCTATTCAGCCTGTTATACAATATCTATGTTCCAAAGCATATGAAATAGTATTTTATATTTAAAAAATTTAAATCAAAATTCTTTATCTGCTTCACTAAAACATTATTAGATTATTAGTTTCTAAGGATGTTGCTTCTTCTTACAAGCCTTTATTTTTGCCCATTTTTCATGCTTTTCATTTTCATATTCATTTCTCATCCCAGTTTGAAAAGAGTAACAACATCTTACATTCATCAGGCTCTGAGCTGAGCCCAGAAGAGAACATAAGATGAAACACACATATCAAAAGTCAACAGAAGATGTCATAATTGTGAACTCAAACAAAAAGCTTCATGCATTTCTGGTGTTTTAAGGGACAGGGGGAGGTATCAGGATTCATCCCAGCTTAACAAGGCTTTGAAATTAATTTGAGATGCATTTCCTAAACACATTACACAGGCATCAAATGTTAAACAGTGCTCTGTTGATTGAGAAGACATAACTCAAAAGCAACAGCCCTTGTAAGAAACAATAATGAGCTGTGGAAAAGACAAACTGGGCGTGAGGAAGACCACCAATGTATAGCTGGAGTGTGCTGAGAGCTGCTTGATGACGCTGCGCAGTGCTAAGCAGATTAGCAGTAAATCACCTTGTAAGCAGCAGTTTTCACTCCTGCCAAGTAAAATCCTTGCATGCAGATGGGAAGGGACAGGAGTGCAGACAGCATGAAAGAAAGGAAGCTGGAGCCAAGCCCTCCAGATGCTTATTGTGGAAACTCTTGGGTCCACCATAGGACAGCAGTAAACTGTCTTGTTCTGGTGAAGATTACAAGAGTTTTGAAAATATCTTCCAGAAAGGAGGAACAGATTTTGCAACCACCAGTTTAGAATCACATCAGCATGCCTGAAAGAACATCCTTTAACCAGAGGAAAGAGAGTTCTTGTTTCTGTGGTCTTTCCACCTTTGGTCTCTCTGCTCAAAGGTTGTTAAATTAGTGCTGGTCAAAATGACAATTTGTTGGTGGGCACAGACCACTCATTTAAGGCCCACTGAGGTTTTACAGCTTCATCCAAACCACTGGACAGACATCAAAATATGTGAGTTGTTAACATCATCTTCTGGATCCCCTACTTCTCTCCTCAGCAGCCTCAGACCCTAAACTCACAAAGCAGATTTCCCTACCTTCCCCTCTTCACCCTCTTTCTGCTCCCCAGAATGCCTTCTGGAGCACACACACATACCAGTCTCCTCTATCCAGCCATCATTCCTATCATCCTTCTGTTCCCAGCTCTGCTGCTGCCTCGAACTTGCTGCTCCCAAATCCACTTCAGTACACCCTCTCCTGTCCACGTATTTCTGGGTTATATTGTTCAGGATGCTGCCAAGCCACATATACCACTCAACAGGTATAAAAAGAGTAACCTCAAAAAACTCATTTTCTTCTTTCTTCTTGTGTTTTGTCTCAAAAGGAAGAGCTTAATTAAACACACATTAGTTTTTCCACTACTTAACACCTTAATTTTTAAAGTCCTTGTTTTAATGATGTTATAAACAGCTCCTTGTTGTCACCAAATCCAGAGTTTCCTGCAGGAGTCTTTTTTGATAGAGTTAACTACAAATAAATCTGAATGCCTATAAGTATACCTAATTTTTCATCTTTAGTGCTGTCTGACTTTGTAATATAGGTCTGAAAGTACAGTAAATGGTCTCCAAATGGCAGGTAATATCTTCTAAGGAAAGCGTGCCTTTGCTCTGAGTCGTTTTGCCCAGACAAGGCATTCCTGAAATATTAAAGAAACTACATTTAACTCTGCAGTCACTTTCATCTCCCTCTGCACCGGTACATAATGAAAGGGCCCGTTTCCTATCAATCTGCCACAATTAATCTAAAGCCCCTGCTTCCAACAAAGCAGAGAAATAAGGCAGCTGTCTTCTCCATAGCTTCCCAGACAAAGCCTCTGATGTCGTCTCGTGCCAAAGACCTCCCCGAGCCACCCCTTACAAGTAAAGAAAAGCAGAATTTCTTTTAATGACCAGTCTTGATTTGCTGCTCCCAGTTATGAAAGGTAACACCTGTATGTAAGCAATAACTTCAGCTACCTGAAGCCCTCATTTTAATGCAACTGCTGGATGTATTCTGTCTCCAGCAAAAGGAGTAAGAAAAAAAAAAATGGACAAAAACCAAGCCAGAAAGTCCTGTGTGTTAAATAAAAGATGAGAGAGTTACAAACTGAGAAATCAGAGGGGAGGAAAAAAACCTTACAAGTAGACTTCCTCCAGAGCAGTTTAGAAAGCAGCAGAAGTATTACAGCACTGAAAACTAGCAGGTGTTTTGCCACTTCAAAAGAAGAGAAACCGGAAGGAGGAGGGTTTCTCGGGGAACGGTTCAAAGAGAACGAAGGGTTAGATAAGGCCCATTTTAGGAACAGACTCAGTTGTGGAAAACAATTCTTTCTGATACAGGTAAACTGTGAAAACATCTGCAGCTGAACTCTCCCCAGAGGGGTGATTTACAGCAGAGCAGGCGTGTCGTCTCCTGCTGATGCCAAGGCAGCAGCAGTGACTGGGAACAACCACACACTAAACCAGGACACACAGAACCCCACCACTGCAGAGTCTGAGGGCACAGAGCTACCAGTGATTTAATTAAAAGAAAAACCATTCTCTTAGTGATAAATCAAAGTAAGTCTGGGGCAATCCTGGCCATCTTGGCAGTACTCAGATGAGACAAAAAAGGCAGACTGGCATTTCAGGCAGTAATTAAAGAGAAAACACACCGAGAAACACCAGATAATGCTGCCATGGGACACAGTTTTAAACAGAATCAGACAGTGAATTGCTTATAGTACCTAACAACAACTTCCCTATTAGGGCAGTGCTGTGAGGCTTTTCTAGCTTAGGTCACACATTTACTCCCTTCTCATGGCTCCCCTACTTTCCAGCTGAGCAACAACTCCAGTGCAACACTGTCTTTCCTTTAGGAGCTGGAAAGCCTGTCACATAGCAGTCACCAGGGAACACAAAAAGGCAGTTGTAAATGAACAAAAT
The DNA here is from genome assembly GCF_001715985.3 of Manacus vitellinus. NCBI lineage: Eukaryota > Metazoa > Chordata > Aves > Passeriformes > Pipridae > Manacus > Manacus vitellinus. The sequence continues at coordinate 4,150,990 of NW_021939632.1, forward strand.
TAAGGAACAAGCAGCCAATGAAATTACAAGATAGCAGCAATACAAGGTCAAGGTCACAAAAGAAATGAGTGACTCCAACATGCTCTTCTCTTTTCTTCCTGAAACCCCACTTGTATTTCAGTTACTGCTGCCAAGGTAGGTAGGAACACACAGGGTGCCTCCTGGATGGAACAGGACAGTCCTGCTCCCAACCACTGCACTGTTCCCTCTGCCTGCAGCATACAGTGTTTCTGTTTTGTACAACACAAATCTAGAAAGGACAATGGGCAACAAAATTACAGAAAGCAACTGCTTAAAAGAACATTGAGCAAGAGTCATCATCACAGGAGAAAGAGATAAGACTAGGATAGAGGCAATGGACAACCAGGGAAAAAGCTGAGGACAAACAGGCAGAACAACACAAGAAGCTGAATGACAAAGATAGCACAAGATGATATTAGTGAAGCACAGGTGAAGCTTCTAGACAGACTTCTAGACATCTCTCAGTGGAGAAGGGAGAGAGAGGTGACAGGACATGCTGCATTACTTACATGGGGCATAGAACATCATCAGAAGGGGTTTATCTTCCTTCTTCAGAAGCCTTCTCAATTCCTAGTGAATGAACCAAAGAAAATAAAAACCAGACCTACACCAAATGACACCTCTTATTATTTGTATTACAACTTCAAAAAATTAATATATGTATTCTTAGAACACAGGCTCATTTATCTGAGGGAAAAGGGATCATCTTTCCTAACAGACAAGACTCAATTTTTTTTTTCCCTTACTCAATTTTTACTTGAAAGAAGATTACAAAATGTATTATAGATTCAAATATCTGCTGAATATCCCAGACCAGTGGAAGTTGTATGTTTTAGTTCGCTCTCACTGCAGAATCTCTGACCGGAAACTCTTTCTTCGCTGACACATCCAAAAATCCATACTGTAATTCAAAAAGTCAGACTCAATAATAACAAAACAAGTTCAGTTTTCACACCATGAAACCTTGCCAAAGCTATGAGATGCCATGACAAAAAGATTTTTCAGTACCAGCATGATAGAGAAACTAGATGAAGTTTTCAAATTGAATGCAACCCTTGGAAGCCTTGTAATAGAGTACAGAGGGTGAACATTAAAAATTAATCTTCCTACAAAAACTGAATGTCAAAATAACCATTTCTAATATTAAAAATGAAAGCTAGGAAATTGAAAAAGCCCTTTACAAAATACCAGCTAGAGTCCAATCAATTAAAGTTTAAAAAATCCATAGACTAGAAAAGTAATACAAAAGACCAAGCTGATTATATTAGAAAGAATATAATGGGTAACTCTGTGGTGGCACTGGCTTTTTAAGGTAGTTTCATCATATTCGCTGCTTTCCCACTTAACATTAAGAGAGGACAGTTACTGTATAAAGTTAAATCCCTCAAGATCTGGATCTTATTTTGCTTCCTGCTCCACGCTTCCTGACCTCAGGCACAGGAGGGAACCCAAGGTTTAACAATAACCCGCAGTTTTAAGAGCAGCGTTTTACCTCCTGCTTGCACTCTGCAGTGACTGCATCTTGCAAGCTGCTACACTTCCCTGAGACAAACAGGGCTCTTCCACCACACCATTCACAAGCTCTGGTTCTTGCTGTGTGCCTGGCAGACTGATATCATGACCACATGCAGGGGAGAGGAAGGAGGGAAGCAGAGGACTTTACAGATACCACAACCCACAAACTTTGTCAAATCACTTAAAACAGTTTGAGTGCTTTAAACCTCCCTTCCAAAGAAAGGAAATAATGGTGTTTCACTATGAGTTAATACAAACACACACACTCCCTTCATCCCATATATTTATAAAACAACAGAGTATCCAGCTAATGTACCTTTTCACTGTCAACATGCACAATATCTTTGGCTTCAGGATCTTCCTCCCATAGTGGAGCACCTTCTGGATCCTTGAGAAAGGCCACCATAGACTGTAATAAATAGGGAAAAAAGCTTTTAAAGAAAAACTAATGGAAACCATGAGACATCCAATCTCAAATCCACGCTGTCATGCAAACCCCATCCAATCAGTGCCTTTGCTTTTCTGCTCATATTCTCATCTGCTCTAATGCAGATTAGCACAAATCTCCAATTGGTTGCAGAATCAAATGATACGTGGGTGTGTACCTTCCTCATAACTGATATTCCAACTTATCAGTTCCCACTTCCACTATAAAAATGAGGAAAACAGCGTGGCAGTGGACCAAAACACAGAGAGTAGCTTCAAGCATCCTTTAGAGAGCTCTTTCAATGGTACTGGATCTTCCACAGCTACTCCCTGGGTTAGCAGGAAAGACTTCTCTTTTTGCAGAGGTCAGGTTCCCATGCCCTTCACCATATCCAAGTAACCTTTGAATCCAACAGGAGTAGCTGGAGGGCACACTGATACTTGCTGTGAGCAAAAGTAATGAACTCCATACTTAGAGATCAAACTGCTTATTTGGTCAAAGGAAAAATAATCCACCAATAGTTCCCTCTGTGACCCATCTACCTAGAAAGTGTACTCAATGGATTTTTTTAAGTAGGAGAGTAAGAAGCAAATGTGACAGGAGAATTAGGAAGTACCAGATCCTATGATTTTGCAGCTCCGACATCCAACAAGCTGAGTACATTTGCACATGTACTTTGTAATTGCTTTACCTGACTGACATGCAACCAACAATCACAGACCACAGATACCCTCTTTATCATACAGAAATAAGCTCTGATGGCTCTGATTTCAGCCTGAGCCTGAAGGAAACTCCAGTCCTAAGTCAATGAGATACTCTCCATGGATTCTGGCAGTCACGCTGCCCCTCATTTTCAGCTGTACATGGAAGTACAGGGTTATCACTGTTATCTTCTGCTGTCTCTGCTCTAGGAAACAATACCGGGTTTTCCATGTTCATTCACCACTCATATTGACTCCATTTCTTCCTCTGTGGCATTGATTCTAGGTGTGTATCCACTCCCAGACAGGATCTCTGCCACACCAGTAACATAGTGAGGTCTCTGAGGAGCTTCCTTCAGTGTAAGAGTGAGTGGACGATGCTGCCACAGCACTAAGGAAGCTCACACAGAGCTGGAGCAAAGAAAAGCTTCATTAAAGCTTTTTCAGCCCATGTGATAATTTGCCAAAACAGCCCATGACTGAAAAGCAGAGCTGAGCACATACTAACGCACACCAAAAACATCTGCCTAAAAGCCTAAGTGTGGTATTCCGCCTTCCTAAGAGCAGGTGAACAGCACTCCTGGTGACACATGCCACTTGCTGGAACAGTCTCAGAGACACTTTTGCTGCCTCTCTGCCTTTGGTGGGGCTGTTCTGGTACAACATCCCACCAGCTTATCAACAGGGAGGAGAATTCAGTTCATTTTCCTGCATCTCGGTACTGCGAGGCTCGTGAGGATTCGGAGCTTACGGCAGGATCCATTTATTGCATTTTTATTTCTGTCTACTTGCACAGCTAATATTGAAGAGATTTGTCTTATCAAAAGAGGCAGCATACATCAGTCACCAGACAGCATGCAAAGCACTTAATGTACACAGTTAGAAGACCTAAGGGGCGAGGTAGTAGTGTTAGGGCCACAAACACTTCAAGAAGAAATTTGTTTTAAAATGGCATTAGCAGAGAGAAGAGCTAGCTGGGGGGGAAAAAAATATAAAATCAAGTAATTTACAATGGAGTTACAGTGTAAAAACTCTAAACCTAGAGGCATTAACATCCCAAATGATGTCCTAGGAAGACTAATAATATGTGGGGAAAGGAAAGAAGAGGACAAAACAGCAGCGACCTTTAGGACAGCTGCATCAAGTTCTGCTCACTCTCTGTCTGCACAGACCTCACCTACACACTGGAAGGGAGGAGAGGGGGGTCAACATTTTAAACAGTTAATGAGTGTAATTGACTCTGCTAGTTTCAAGAATTCCTGTATGCCAAGCTCAGTCATGTAGAAACAGATGCGGTTAGAGGATGGGGGATTAAAGAGATTTAATTCATCCAGCCTCTCCCTCTCAGCCAAGACAGAAAAAATTAGATGTGTAATGTCTTCTGGCAGGAGCAGGCAGGGCATTGCCTTGCCCTCATTTCTCCATGTGGCGAAGAGAACTTCCCATATTGCTTTAAATAGGGAATAACAACACCCAAACAAACCACAGCACTTTCTAATCACAGAAAAGCACTGCTCCCCAGGCTGCTGGGTTAGAGACCACAGCAAGGTCCAGGGCACAGCAACCCTAGTGCTGGAGAACCAGCTACCTTCCTGTCCTGCAGTGATATGGTCAGGACTTGTTTTGACCCCACAGAGCCGCAATGGGCTGTAACCTGCTGCCCGAACCGCTGTGACAGCTTTGAATCTTAAACATCAATTCAGCAGAATACAGGACATGGCTGCTACAAGCAAGCAAGTTTTAACAGGAGAACTGGTGATCATATACACAGACCTAAGTTTTAACCCGAAAGAAAAGTATACAGAAACACATCCCTGTACTCTTCACTCCTTTGAAGTGTCATGCAGTAGGGATGCTAATAAGAAGACTTGCCTCGATTTCAGACACACACTCCTCACAACAGCAAACTTGAAACAGATTCAGAGTTTAGAGCAGGACCAATTTATTGGGTTAGTCTATTCCCTTTGCTAGTCCTGAGCAGATTCATACTTTAATGAGTTTTCTCCATTTTAGGAGGAGGGTAAAACTCTCCCTGTAGTTTGTAATCCAGAAAAGGTTTCATCATGTAATAAACATAGCCTGGATTCTGGCCTTATGGCACTACTGGGGATTAGGATATGGTGTGGCTAAAGCAATATATGAACAGACATTCCAGGTTACATCAAAGACTGATCTAAGCTTAGGTTTCCAACAGCAGATCCCTGCAGATACTTGGGGAAAAGACATACTAATACCATTCTTATATAGCATACACAGGTATATGTTCTCAATTTCTGGCCAAAAGTGATTAAATTTATAGACTCTGCACCAGCTATTGTATATGGACCTCTGTGCTTGCTAATTATCAATGGATCTATCTCTTATGACTACATACAACTGTTTTTAAGACTCCTAATTCTTGGCTTTTGCAATATGCAGCTACAAGTTCCAAGACTTTCCCCAAATGCCATTGTTTGCACACAAGTTTAGAGAAAAAAGAGGTAATCACTGCCTTTTTTAAGCTACGCAGTTACACAAACATCAATCACAATCTCCTCCTTTTTTTCCAAGTGCAAGGATCTTCACAGAAGTATTCAAGCTGTTTGTGCCTCTCATCAGCCTCTCTGTCCTTCTGCAGTACTTCTACACCTTTCACTTGATGTGGCAACCAGAATCTCACATAAGATACAAGATGAAGGAACCAAACGGACTCAAGACTCAAGGTGAAATACCATTTCCTTTTTTGTTCCTAATCATTTGACAGAAAGTACTGTTAAGCACAGGGCTTATATTTTCAAGCCAATCACTGTCCAGCTGGCAATTCAAAGCCCATTACAACAATCTACATTACTCCAGCATAGCTGGAGTTTCTTTCCCCGTCTTGTTCATTGCCCCCCACAAGTTCCAACTTTCACACTGACAAGCCACTTAGTATGGTGAGAACCTGAGCCCCTCTGCAAAGAACTGGAGATACTTTTTAAAACTATTCCTAATAATTCTGAATCACTGAACTTTGTTCTCTTGCATTCCATCCCCCTTTACTAGATATCCAAAATAGCTCAGATCCTAACATATGTCTCAGAAGCAGGAGGTTCTGACTGCTAAGTAGCTTCCCCCCACTGTGAACACCGAGCTACTCTTTATTCCTCATTTTTCTAACAGTAAACCCACAAGGGCATCTCTGCTAATTACATAAGAATTTAGTTACTTTAAGAAATGAAAAGCTTTTCTTAAAAACCTGAGTACACTATCAGCTGGATCAGCCACATGTATGAAACTGCTGATTACTTCAGAAGAATCCTTTTACAGTTCTTCAGGGCTGTGTCCATCATTCTCCAAAATGTCATACATATAATATTATGTCTACTGGATGCCTGGAAAGGAGATCTAAGTTTTATTGCCACACATTTGTTGAATGAAGTGAAACAAATCCTTTAATCTCCCTGTTCTTCAGTCTGTCCACCCGTCTGTAAAATGAGAATGATACCCTAAGTAACTGTGTTGCTCTGCTTCTCACTGTTTGTATGTACTGGGAGATTCCTGACAAACACAGCTGAGAGAGAAAAACAAAGGTCACTGGCTCAAAAGAAGAAAACATGGAGAAGAAGTGGAATAGAGGGAGAAATACAGAAAATATTCAGGCAGCTGCCAGCAGTGGAACAAGTAAACACTCAGCTGAGTTATATGACCACTGCCCAGCTCTGACCCACTGCCCAACCTGTAAATCATTAGTGGCTGGTTTCACAGGGGCAATTAAATTAAGAAAGACTACAGTCTCTAGAGTGAGGGAGCTGAAAAATCCCTCTTCAATGCCCAACAGAATCCCCTATTCCCTGTCCATGGGACGCTGCTTCCTTCTCCCCAGCAGGCTGGGCAAAAGGGAGAGGGGAAATGCTCATCACAAAACAGCAACTGAAGAAATAAACAATCAGATTCCTGTTGTGCTATGATTGCCTCTCAGCCCATCACTCCCTGGAGTGCTGCAGGTGCTTTCCACTTGATCTGATCTGTAAGGAAGAGTCACAGCACTAAGCCTTGGTTGCAGCACTTTATGGAGGGCAGGAAAGACATGTCATGTATTGTTCAAACCACCCAAATTTAGCCAACTAGCAAGTCTCTCTCTGCCCACCACTCACCAAGGCAAAAAAAAATCACCAGCTGCATTTCCTCACTAAGTACAGAAGCAGCTTCAGGCAGTTGCTGACTAGGCTGGGTATCTAACATTGCCCTTCCTAGTTCCAGGCAAGATTTCTACTGCAAAAGATGGGAATATATACAGCCCCATTCTTACCACCTCAGGCAAATCCTGCCTGACAGCTCCAAGTGAAGGTAGACTTAATTCAAGCCAGAGCACACTTCCAAGACAGTCCCCCATTAGCTACCCCACAACTCTGGCTGTAAAACCAAAGTCCAGAGCAAGCACGCTTAGGAACAGCCTCTCTGGCAGACTCAGGTTCATGCAGCATCTCATAAAGGCTTTCCTCCATCCCAAGGCAACCCCCTGAACAAACCAGAAAGGGGATATACATGGAACTATGTCAACATGGGGTGATGTCATCAAGCCTCCACAAGACCCATGATGATGCAGAGCCTGGGTTTGCTGGAGGAGGAAGAGAAATGGGAATGGGGCATCAGAGCTGGACAGCAATGATTTCTGGAAGCCAAGTCATTGCAGGGCTGTAGCCTCATGTAAGTACAGTCTCAGTGCTTCACCAGGGCTTTGCAAAGGAAAGCTGCACACTTTTGGCCTGCTCACTGTGCTTTTAGTTCACTATTTCCGCAATCATCAATATCTACACATTCATTTCATGTTTCATGTCTTCTCTCCTGCCTTGCCCAGAGAACGTTGCTTTCTGTTGCTTTATGTCAAGATTCACTGGAGAAGAAGAAAGGTCATTTTATCCCTGATGCACTCAGAGCACATCCACAGGAACTGCAGTTCCACAATCCAATCAAAGATAAGGCCACTCAGCACTCTTTAAAGCTTATAAACACACAATCTAAGAATCCCAGAGAACTCCTTATCAAAATGCAGTATCAGCTAAGACTTTTAGTTATACTACCACTAAGAGCACCTTGTAATCAAAACAAGAAAATCCTTATTTGTTACCAGAGTGCAGGTAAACTTACAATTTACCTTACAGTTCAACATGGGCTCAGTCTTTCAAATCATTCACAACATTCCCAGATCTGTGGTTGGCAGACATGTTTACACATGAAAACCCTTAGGCCATTCTGACAGCTGTTTATCAAGATTAACCCCCTCCCTTTTCACCATGAAAACATACCAACACCTCTTTTTTTTAATCCACAAATGTCTCACCCATATCTAGCAAAAGCAAAAGAATAATAAGGAAATATTTAAATTTACCTTCAATGTGACTGCTCTGTTATATGGAGTATGAAATGCACCGTCCCTGTTGAACAAGGAGTGGGGAATAGTGTTAACTTACAGGAACGTTACTAGAAATCATACAGCTGCTCTTCCTCACTTCCCACTAACCAGAATAAAATTATCCCACCCAAGCCACAGAACTAAGCAGAATTTACAGTGCAGCAATTTAAGGGTGGCAAAAAACAAGAGTAAGGGAAAAGGAAGGGTGTAAAAGAGAGTGTAAAGCAAACGGGTTCCTAGTAAACCATTTCCTCCCTGACACTTTAACAAGAATAGTTACCAAGGTATGATTTTTGGAGATGGAGATGCAGCTTCTTGGTGTATCTAACTGTATTCCTATTCCTATTATTTTCAGGAGGAAAATCTCTTGCTGTCTCACTATACTTGTCTTTCTCCATTTAGTTTACGAAGCACTATCTCAAGTCAGAAAAGCACAGAGAGGTGAAACGACTTGTCCAAGGCCAAGCAGGCACTGCCAGCAGCCAAGTGACAGAGAAAGCAACACGGATCAAATCTCAGGCATCAGTCCTGTGCACTGGGCAGTTTTAGTCCACTGGACATCTCTCCGTGACCCTGCCTGTGGTTTTAGTGGACTCTATTCAACAAAGAATAAATTTATCTCAACTTCTGTCACAACACACACTTGCAAACTGAAGAAATGGCAACTAATTTCCCACATCAAAGGATAAAAAATAAGTCATCTTAATGCTGCAGCAACATGGAGCTGAAAGGAGAATGAACAGTTCTAATGGGGGAATCAACAATTTGGAACTACAAATCCCATCCCAGAACTCACTTATAATGGAGTAAATCCACTCCCTTCTCCTTTGTATTAGGATCTACCTTCATCTTCTTGCATAATTTTCGGCTTTCAGTATCACTGCAAAAAACATATATTGGAAGAAAGGTTACCAGAAAAGAAAATCAAATGCATTCAGTTCTGAGAACTCATTGCTGTGCTTCCTTATCAGCAATTAATTCCAACTAACAGTAATTTGGAAGCTGTTTAGCTAAGTTTGTAGAACAAGCATTGTGAAAAGCTGCATTAGTCAATTTAATTTCTCTGTTTGCTTGGTCAGAACACAGTGAACTGTTTTAAAATCACATTCCAAAGCCATGCCCTAACCAATAGAAAAGCAGCTCATTCCAACATGTTGAAGTACCTCAGCAGATCTTCTGTCCATAGGATTAACACAAAATTTAGGAAGTCAAGTTTCCAATAAGCCCATGCTACTGTTAGGGTGATGGTCAAAGAGCACTATTTGTGAAAAGATTCAAAGGGAAAAAAGTAGGTCAGCTTTTACATCTGGCAGAAGATAATACAAAACCAAAAAAAACCATGTTCCTGGTATGTCCAAGCCCAAATCACAAATGTTTAGCCTTAAAAAGGCAGAAAACAAAAACCAGTTGAAATTCTGGAGCCCCAGGCCCAGCAACCCCATTCATTTTAGGTATGAAGGATGTGTGCTGGAGCCACACCTGGCAAGTAGAGGTAAAGACCATCTGCCACAGCTCCTGAAGGAAGATATAACAGCAGACAGACCTGGTGCAGGTGGTCTTCAAACTGAACGAGAACTAATCACTTTCAGCACCAGATTAGGCCGAGTTTAAGAACAGAGAAAGTCGCGGGAGAAAACTGCATATACATTTGTTTTGGTGGCCAAGTAAAGGGTCTTTGTGGCCTAGCTACTGATCTAAGCAAAGCGAAGTGAAGCCATAAGGAGACTTCAAGCTGAAGTGAATGAATAGTTCATTGAAGACCTGGGGAGAAGAGTGAAATAGTACAAGTACAAAGAAAAGAGGATGATTCACATTGACAAGACTATTCTTTGCATTGACAAACAGCAAAATTAAACAGCTTGGAAACTTGTTCCCACAGAGGACAACTTGTACCTTTTACACAGATAAATCAATTTAGAAAATGAAAACACTGAAAACCCATCAAGTTTAAACTGATTAGAGACAACAAGATGCAGGGCTTGCAAGAGCCCCACCAAATTAAGTGCTGCTGCCAGAACTGGTGCTAATTCTCCTCATGTTCTCCAGCTGCCTTTCTACAAATGTGAGGAACAAGGAACACTAAATTCAGAGTATGCTGCAGGTGAGAGTGCACCTTATGGGAAACTTCCCAAACGTTTATGGTAGATGGAAATGAGGAAGGGTGTGCTATGGACACATGCAGCAAAATCAGAATATTATGCTGAAGATGGAAATGAGCATTTTAAGGAACTAACAAAGCAACTACCACACCTGGAAGGAGCACTTATATAGAAGCATGTTTATCTGAAGAGTCCTACTGAATTCATACGAGTTTTGCATTTTCGGATCATAGTCAAAGCTAGTCACTGTAACCTGTAAACACTCCTTTTGCTTCTCCAGGAGGCTGGAGATCTGAGCCTGAGAACTGAAAAATATGACCATGTCTCCTTGTAACAAAACTAGATTACAGAACAAATACCCTAGATTTGGAGTTATGCCAAGGAACATGTTTGCCACATGGAGTTTGTACTGAAACTTAGCAGCAACCTCAAACCCAAGGGTCAGAAGCATCCTGCCTTCTCTCACCTGCAGTCCTCCAATGGTCCCATGGGCTAAACCTAAATGACTCGAAGGTCAGGGCATCTCTGGAGGAGACACTATTTTCAGATCATCCTCTCGTGTTACCCCAGACAGATTTAGAGGCACAGAGAACTCTCGCGGCCCTGCTGCAGCTCACTGCCAGACAGCCTGAAGTCAGCCTGCACCATAGTCAACTTTGGTAAATGCTCTTCTAGACACTTCCAAATGTTTCCAGTATACACATGTATTTGTGGCTATCTCAGCTTTGCCCAGACAAATGTGAACAAGTGTAATGCTGAAACCCACTTCAGGCAACAGGGTCTGTCAACCCCCAAGATGTGCAGACCAATTGTTCTGTCATCAGCAGAGGATTAAAGTGGGTATCAAGAGAATTCTGTTGCCAGTTCTACCACCTATTCACTGCAACTTCAAACCATACAGTCAAGAAAGTGTAATTTTCCCTTATATATCATTAGAGATCTGGATGGATAGTCGTGTTAGGAAAGTTCTGCATGGTTTATACTGGAAAAAGGCTACAAAACATTATTACTGAGCTACATGTGCAAGCAAGCAGATAGCAACTCCTACCACTCTAACTCCTAACAATTCATCTTCTGTTTGCACGAGTTTCTATTAAAAAAAAACTGATAAGAATAGCTGTTTCATTGGAATCTAAGTCTGCCCTGCTTTCAGGATTTCTACTTTTGCAGAGATTCACACAGCTGCCTGAATGCACAGCCATTATCACAGGAAAGAAAGCAGCAGTTTGCTCCAGTATATCTCCTACCATTTAGGAAGCAGATTCTCTGCACCGCTGCATTGAGAGTTTAGTCTGTTTATGCAAGCTATCTGTACTGATGCAAGGGATGGATGAGGAGCAAATTCCCAGAATAGGAAATGTCTAAATACACATCAGTAATTTTTTCATGCATCAGTGCAGATTTTTGCACATGCCAGATCCACCAGTTCAGATGCTATACTAACAATTCTTTGGAAAAAGCAGAAAAGGAGATTTACAGAAATGGCAGAGATGGACTCATTCTGCTTTCCCTTCTGCCTTCCCTTCCAGACAGACAAAAATAACCTGCAAAGAGCAACCTGCTCTGATATCACTTGCTAATGACCATTATTCTTAATAAGAGTAAATATCAACACAGATGCAGCCTGCTCTGAGATTTGTCTCTCTTGAATCTCAGCCAACAGCCTCTCTCTGAAGATGAGCTCTTCAACTCTCACATGGGAGAGGGTAATTAGGACTCCAGTTCTCACAATTTAATTATATCACTTGAAGAGGCAGTGTAAGAGTTTGTTATAATGACTAAAAGTAAAAAAAAAAAAGAAAGAAAGAAAAAAAAAAAGAAAACCCCCCACGACCCAAAAAAGACCCCCAAAATCATCACTGTACCACCCAGGCCAAGCCACTCCAGACAAGGCACCAGGCTCAGGAAATACTGGTTTGAGGATGAGGTCAGTAATATATCCCCAGCAGCCATCCCATGCTGTTTCCGTCCAGAGCAATTCTAACCTTTGCAAGTCCCTGCTGTGCTATTGCTGAAGGGACCCCTGCAGGCAGTCCTACAATCATCCAGCATTACCTCCCTGGAAAATCATCCAAAGCATCAACCTATTTTCAATACCACAAAGGACCTAACCAGCAGCTGTCTATGTGGTAATAAGGTCAAACCTTAAGTGGCACGATAGCACGGATTCTTTCCACTCCCACAGGCATGTTCTCCACACTTCCCTTCCCACAAAACCAAAGCAGGGCTCCCAAACGTGCCTTTGCTGGAGAAGCGAAGACATACAGCAGCTTGGTAAAGAGAACAATAAAATGAAAGATCCAAGTCGACCTAACTAAGCAAGAAGTCTAAATAACAGCAAAGATAGCGTGCATCGCAGGAATACGTCAGCCCTTTCCATTCACATGCCCATCTCCTCTACTGGGACACATTTCTGTCATTTGGGGTTACGATGGAGCTGGCAGGAAGCCCAACTGGAGCACTCTCTGTAAACCTCTGGGGTCCCTTGTCAGCATTAGCATGCATGAATAATCCCTTAGCACAGGCAGCCAGCTGTTAACAGGGCAGGAGGAGGGTGAGGGACTTGTGAAGGAGATCTGGCTTCCTTTGGCTCACCAGCACCTGAAGGGGATGTGTCACAGGTATTCCTTAGGAGCAGCACAAGATGCTCTGCCTGTGCAGGGCTGCCCACAAGCCTGGAAGCTCATGGTCATAAGGATGGAGAAGCAGATCAGATATTGATGGCAGCTCCCAGTGGCAGGAGCAACACAGAAAAAGGCTTTTGCAGCAATGTGTCAAGGTAATTTGGAGAGAGAAAGAACAGAGGATAAAACTAGACAGGAGGAACACAAAATAAGACCCAGGAGTTTGGCTGCAGTTTAAGTCACAGTGGTTTCTAAAAATAAAACAAGTCCAAGCTGGATGGATCCCAAGTAAGAAATGGTGCATGGAGGTGGCAGTGCAAAAACCCTTCCCTGGGGCGAATTCAGATAGGTCCTGATAGGTCATTCCTGAAGGAGCATGGTAAGACCAAACAACCTCAGCAACATTCTCTTTCGTGAGCACAGATAAAACCTTTTGCAGCTTCCTTACCACGTAATGCTGCCCACTGGCTTCTCATGAAGAAGGGAAAACAGCCCCATGACCACATCAGCCCCTGGGGAGGAAGGATCTGGAATGACTGTCAAACCCCCTCTTTGGAAAAATGTTCAGGTCTCCAGTTGCCAACATAACAGCAGCGTGTGCACGTGCTGTGTGGCCGTGTCACTTCACTGCCACTGTGCTGGCACCTCCAACACTTTGCAATGCAGACTGCACCCAGCTTTCTTTTTCATCCACACCTACAGTATTTCCAGGCACAAGAGAAGTAATAATAAAAACGCTGACAGAACCAATTTAAGCAACGAGGTCAGTAAATCTGCCTGCACAAGAACTATCTCATTCCTCTATCAGCATATCATGTAACCACATGCGAACCACAGACCTCACAATCTCGAAACAGATTTTCTCTTTTATCTGTACATCTGCCCATCTGAAACAGGGCTCAAAACCCATGTAGATTATGCTTTAGCAGTCCCTTGTATCACGGTTGTGCCTGTAGACTCTAATGCAACAGAGGCTCTGCTGTATCAGTGGCTGAACAGACAAACGCTGTCACTGTCCCAACAGCTGGAAGAGACAGAACTGAGCAGGTAAGGAAGACGAACAGGCTTCAAGAGCATGGTAATACGGCAGAGCAGAAACAGGACTGCTTACCCAGCAAGCCTCCCAGCACTGGAAAAGCTTTGGAAGGTACTAGTCAAAGCTGTCATCTTGTTACCAGCACAATCTCTCATTCTTCTCTCTATCATTTAAGTGCTTTCATTCTTTTATGTCACAGTGAAAACCATCTTACAGAGAACAACTCCAGTTATAACTTTAGGGAATTTCAACTGCAATTTCAGCCCAGCCATGAGAAGTGAATTATCAAAGAGGGTTTCCCAGCCCAATGCACAGTCTCTGCAATACCCTCTGGCTACCTTCCATAGAATACCCTTTCTAGACAACAGACTGATGAACATCCTGAAAAAGCATGGAGTTGAGATCCTGCCAAACAACTAATTGAGCTTGTGACCCAAAAAAAGCAGCAAAAGGAGTGTCAGCAGCAAAAATGTCCTCAAGCCACCTAAAAATAAAAAACACATTTGCACTTGCAAACCTAATCTGAAAGAGGAAATCAGTCAGTTGTAGTCAGATGTGCTCCTGCAAGGTTTCAGAATCAAAAATGCAATTCATTAGCCATTGTTGAGGACAATATAGGATTTTGACTACGCTCCTTGTAGTCATCGATCCCACCCTCCAACAAAGACTGTGTGATCCATTTACAATACAGCAGTTTGTGTACTTTGCTGACCAAACAAAAAAATATCGACTCTTGCACAACTCTCCTCCTCTCAGACTGCAGGCATTGCCTGTCTCCCCATCATCCTCACTCCTCCCTCCCATCCCAGGACAGCAGCTGCCACAGCTACTGCTGCTGACAGTATGTAAGATCTGTAAGACTCCTCATACTCTGTAATGATCCCAGACCTTTCTGTACTCACTCCCTTGAGACAGATCTGAAATTAGAAATGAAAAAAAAAAATCACTTCTCAAACCATCAGCCTGGCTTGCAAAAGCACTTCTCCAAAGAGCTGAATGGTAATGGCTTTCATCTACTCAAACAGAAAACCCATACTCAGCTACTGGTGCAGACAGGCACTTTGATACTCCGCTCCTGAGTGAGGTTTAAGAACCTGCAGGTATCAAAATAGGAACAGGACCCAGGAGAAACGGATGCAGAAGTAATCAGCATAGGAAGCTTAAATACAAGATTTGTCTTGGAATACAAAGCAACATTTTGCTCCCGTTCTAGGTTCCTGATGGAAATTATCTTATAAAAGGAGTAACAATAGCAACAGGTTTCCATAGCACAGAACAAAGGAGCCACTCAAACAGCCCGGGAGATGAAAAGCTTGAATCTTTTAAGGGATGGGGGAGCATGAAAACCAAAACCGGAAAACATACTGCTGGAAAGAATTAAAGATAAGGATTAGCACACAAACAGGACAGACTCTCATCTGAATTTAGGGCTGATTTTACCCCCTAGAATACAGCAAAAATTCCCCCTGTGACCTGCAAGGTGATTGCAGACTTCTGCTCCAAATGCTCCCCTGGAACGTGCCAGGAAAGCAAACAGAATAATCCATGTGCTGTGGAGACCCAGCACCACTTGTCACCCAATACAAATAACTCCCTGTGCCCATTAGTCAATTAGAGAGGCCACAGATCTATAGGAATGAGATTAAAAAGAAGTATTTTCTGAAAATTAAAACCCATGAGATGAATTCTCACTGCCAAGCAAGAGTAAGCCAAAAAGCTGAAAGAAAACCAAGACAAAAAGGTAACAGGTATCGTCATAACGTCAAGCAAAAACAATTAAGGGGAAAAATTATAAGCTCCAGCCCTGCAGAAAGTCAAGAAGTTATTAATGAATGGTACTTTCCATGGAAATACAAATTAGCAAGAGGCACTTGGCAGCCCACACACCTGCACAGAAATAAGGTGAACACATTCACAGGAGCCACCAAAGGCTTTGCATACTTCTAAAACAACTGAACACAAACTGTTTGCAAAGCAGCAGCTTTCCTCATCAGGCCTCCACTAACTCACACAACCTGGCACAAGGGAACACTGCCCTAAAGTGGGACACAAGGTGACTGCCACTGTCTTTGAGTTCACATTAATCTAAGAACTCGACAAAAGCAGGTTTTGAACACGTCACCTACAGATACACAGACACTGCAGCACATTGTACTGTTCCTTTGGTGCCTGTTTCATGACTTTTAGCTGCTCTATAAGCCCGGAGAGGATGGATGCTGAAGGATGCTTTAAATAAAGTACCGGATGCAGGAAAATGGAGGAAACTTTCTTTACATTAAATCTTAGCTTGCTTACTCTTCTTTTGGTCTGAAAAGCAGCAACATTGAAGATTCAGTTAATGAGCAATTCTACGTAAAACACATGGAATACTCACGGTTATGATGAAACTTAGACATGAGCCCACGCTCATACATCCAGCCACTACTGTGGATTTTAGTTAAATTATCTGCATTTCTCAACTAATGCAATGCACCAAACTGAATGGGTCTATGTTAGGAACTGAGAGCCTACTTAAAAAAAGAACCTTTTTCAGACTGGCATAACACTTCCTGCATGGTCACTCTTACAGGAAAATAAAAGGGTTTTAATGTGAATGAGCATTAACCACGCAGATGGGTTATGACAGAGACAAGAGGAAGGCATCGAAAATCTATGCTGTAAATGCACAGTTTGCCCATATAAATTGCATCCACACAAGGACCATACTGTCAGTATAACTCACTTGCAAAATATTCCTGAGGAACACTTGCATTCCTCCCCTGGACCAGCTGCAAATGGAGTCCCTGCTACCTCCCTCAGGCTGGCACCTAAAACTAAGTGCCATCCACTCTGGAGCTGACATTGCCCTTTGCCTTCAAAGCTACTGTAGAAAAAGGCAGAAATCCCAGACACTGCAAATCTACTTGGATGGAAAGCACTGCATCAGGGCAAGAGCAGCACTCCTCCTTTTTTTTTTTCCTCTCAATTAGATCTGGTCATTTTTATTCGCAATTTCAAAGCTTTTCATCAGCTTTAAAGTTCAGCTACAAGTAAGGCAGATGAGTAGACTTATTCTCTTAAATCCTACTTCTGAGTGGCTTCATAGGAGTGAAGGTAAAAACTAGAGAGCAAAATGACACTTTACACCATCTGTACTAGCAGCCTTATTTCTGAAATTTCTCCCTGCTATGTCAAAGTATTAAACGCATTCTTCTATGATTGTGTGTATGGGTAAAGCCTTTCCGTATCAATGCATTAGGAAATTAGAAATTTGTCAAGATTTCATCTAAAAGGCAGATAAACACAGATATTGGGGGTTATCCCAGAAAGGACAACTACTCGTGAGATTTGGCTCTCTTGTGAACCAGCACGTTTAGCTGTGTAGCCTTGAAAGGACTTCTTTACCAGCCAAATTATGGTCTTACCTTTATGTTAAGTGTCATGGGACTGCTACAACAACAATTATTGGGGATGGGCACTACAAGAACAAGGCACATGACACACAAAAGGGACTAAAAGAATGACACACTAAAGCAGAAAAAGTGGGACTAAAACCAAACGAAAATTAGTCAGACATTTTAACCAGATGGCATTTCCTCTTCCTAGCAGTCTGATGTGCTAAAGCCAAGCACACGCGTTATGACAGCAGATGGAAATCACACAGCTTTGTTTATGTTTGGGACCTACAGCAAAGGGAACCATGCAAGTTTGAGCAGAGAATAATTACCCAGAGCCAAAGAAATGGGTGTTTTATTGAAAATACCAATCCACAATTGGGCAGGAGTTAGAGTTAATAAAAAACTCGAAACAATTCACTAACAAGAAAACCCACGAGTGTTCACTAAATCATACTCAGGATGGAAAGAGCTACTTTCAACCTCTTCAAAGCTGCATCCGACCACAGTGCGCTTTATAACCTGCCAAGCACATTTTCCTCTCTTAAAAAAAGCCATTTTACTTTCTTTCCACTTCATCCAAACTAGTTACACTCTTCCAAGTAACATCAGTCCTTGGCCATACCGTTGCCTATCACAAAACCCACTCAAGAAGGCTAGAGAGTAACTTTATAAGGATTATTCTTCAAAACCAGACCTCAGGACATCATAAATTGGGACTTGAGCTTTGTCCGCTTTAAAGACAAGCAACAAAACCTTTGGCTTTCACTCAAGAGGCAATTCCATCTTTTTGTGTTCCCAGGCACATCACTTTGTACCTTTTACTTGCCACTATAAGGACCTGCCAGGAGTTTTTATTTTTCTCAAAACTCCTCTTTTACTTGACCACATCAACGCTTTACCCTCAGCTGTACCACGCCTCAAAAGACAAATGATGCACAAATGTTTTGGGAGATGTGGTGGGATGCAGCACAAACTCCAACCTGCTGTTAGAGTTAGCAGCAGCCACTTTCTCACAAAAGGACATGACATTTTCTTTTTTGCAGATATCTTAAGCTTTCAACTCCTTATGATGCCCTTAATTTTTCCAAATTTCTATCAACCTACAACTAAAAAAATAACTCAGTAAATAGCCCAACCCTTTGCTTTTTTACATGCCCATTCCAATAGTATCTGAACGCCCTACAGAGCACTCTTTCATGCTGCTGCAGAATTTTTCCTTTCAAAGTTCTCCAAACTCTTTTTAAACATCGACTAATGAATCAGGCAATATTTACCCAGTTGCCTGGAAAACAGAAACACCTTTTGTAACAGCACAAAGTAACAAGAAGTGACTCATTCACAGCGCCAGGAACAGAGGCTGTAACTCTCAGCGTCTATTAACATGGTGTCTCCCCAAACGCAAGTCCCAAAACTCCTGCTCCCAAGATGACTGATCCATCTGTGGAACACTGAAGATTTAGCAACCTGCAACACTGTGCTCTATCCCCAACACCAGGCAATTTACCAGGCATGATTAATTCAAAATTCCTTTGTCTCTCACACCGCCATTCATTGAACATCAAACGCCTCAGCAAGAAGTTCCTAATTAAAACACGGAAAGGCTAAAATAAAATGTATTTTTGTACTTTACTGGTGGGTCTTTTATTCACAACTGAAATAGCTTCATGTCTAACTGTGTACAGAGCCACATATGCTATCTCAGAACACAGCAGCGAGCAGTGACCACTTCAACGCTGCAAGCAATTCTTGTGCTGCCCCTTCATGTCTAGAAGGAGGTGTCGAAAGGACTGAAATCTCCTGAACAAGGACCTTATCTGCAGTGCCACATGCAAAGGTGTCCCTGGGCACGTGCTCACATGGCCCTGCTCCAGCGTGCCATTAGCACCAGTGAGCCCAACTGAGCAGGAAAGGCAGGCACCTGGCATTCCCAGCCCCACATCTCCCAAGCCCAGGCACTCTGGGGAACTCGGCTACCCTGCCTCAAAGTGACAAGATAAGCGGCAACCTGCTCTAGTCCACACTAACTGTATCAGCAAGAAACCCAAGTATTCTGCTACATTATGCTGAAAAACTAACTTCCCTGGTCTCCTTGAGACCACTCAACCTGGAACTGAAACCTCAGATCTAACCTCTGTCTCATACCACAGATTCAAGAGAAGCCAAAGCCAAGGAGCACAGTTTCCATGCAAACCAGCCATTCAGGCAGCCCCTTCTGGCCAGAAACCTGCACACTCCTCTCTGCTGTATGAAATACAGAACACACTGCAGAGACTTAGCAATCCATAATGATCTCAGTCAGTGGAGTAGTGTGCTCTTGCTTTCTCCTGATGGGAAGGAGAATGACAAAGAAACAAAAAAAGCACCATCGATGAAGAAAGAAAAGGCATGGACTGCCGTCATCGCCACAGGGAAGCAGAGACACAAACCACAGCTCTGCATGTATGCCAGCCTTGCCAATGCTTGGATCTGAAGGCAAAGAAGCCCAGTACAGCGGGATGCGGAAAGCAAAGCCAAAATTTCCTGCTAAATATTGCTGCCAAACAAGACATTTCTTGTCAGTATTTGTAAAACAAATTGAGCCTGTGCTGTAAATATCCCTGCATCTGTGTGCTGTTTGTTTCGGCATGAAGGCTTGCAAATAAGCTTCCCAGCACACTTGCAGCAGGAGAATAGCTTGAGCCACTCTGGCAGGACTCAGCTGTTCAGGCCATACAACTGGCCCTTTGTGACCTGTGACAGACAGCACTCTCTGGTATTACCACTGCAATGAGGTGGGCGGCAGTTTGCAGCCACCTGTATACAATTTTTAAAAAAAAAAAAGCAATAAGCAAAGGAAAAAACCTTTCAAGAAAAAAAAAATTGTTTAGAAGTTACCTCAACGCTTTGAGATTCATTTCAGAATGCTTCAAAAGCTCAGCAAGCAAATCGACCATAAAATTTGGTTCAGGCTCAAACTATTTGTTTGAGGGGTTTCTTAGCATCAGCTAAGACCTCCTTCACCACAGCAAGCCAGTCTTCCAGCTCACCTTGCACCATGAGGCAAGTTCACAAACTCTGTTATAACATCCCTCTGCAGGAATGATAAAAAGAATAGAAGGACATCTCTGAAAAATGCCCAGCTATTTTTTCCAGGTTCTTCCCAAACAAGTGGTCTGAAAGAAAGCACTGCTTCACCCTCCAACAGAGAACTACACCTACTGCCATGTTACAGCATACTGGCCATTGCCTGCCACTCAGCAAGTAGCAATCTGATTGTACCACCATCAAAGCCAATTTTGGGAACCTACTAATCTATTCTCTAGTCTCCCATCCTCTTAGGACATGACACTCACCAGGCTGCTTGTTTCGGCATGAAGGCTTGCAAATAAACTTCCCAGCACACTTGCAGATGGAGAATAGCTTGAGCCACTCTGGCAGGAGTGGGATTAACTCACCTTTCATTAGATACAGGAAGCTTAACTTAAATATTTCCCCACTGTGGTCAGAGGAAAGGCACTGCAGATACCAAGCTTCCTATGAAATGTATTAAAGCACTACCTGAGGAGACTTGAAAATATATTTCTTGCAAGTAACTTCCATAACAAAAGTTTGGTCTAGGTGTCAACATTTGGAAATTTAGAGCATATTAGGGTTTGATGAATTGAAGTTCATTTTACAGCAAAACCAAACAATACATTTCTCTCCCCATCACCATCACTAACAAACTCAGGAGTAGAGACTGGCCCATGGAACTAAGTGCCAAAACTTCCACGGATTTCAAACTGAAGTCCTAAACACAGAACCTTTCCTTCTCCTACTCAGAACTAAAATAAATTCTGGAGATGGTTACTGCTTAGTTATATTAGAGCAGCATTTTGAAGGGCCAGATGAACAGCCTCATCATTCCAGCACTTGTATACACGTCAGGTACACACACACGGCGAACAGTAACTCTGCCAACAGAAAGTAGCCTAAAACCAAAGACACAAAAAGGTGGTGACCACTCCATAGTCAGAAATGGGGCTGATTAGAAACTGAAGTCAAGAGGCTGGCTCAGTATTCTATTTGTTAGCCCTCACTATTGACAACCAAAAATTATTAATCACTGCTTTTGTCAGAAAAGGAGATTGGCTTTCATGGATTTCAGAGGTATGCCAGATCTCCACACAACCTTCACCTCATCAGGATCAATACAATTTACCTGCTGGCTTTTCAGCAGGTGGGAAGTGGTACAGGCTTCACTGACCTCCAAGGAACAGTCCTGCTTTCTGCCAGAGGATAACTTGGAACACTTTGCCCACCAGTTGGACAGAGATGAAAGTGTGTGTGCACTTGGACGAGCCCAGCAGAACGCAAACAGAAGGCCGAAGCGGAGGACTCCACAGGACACATACCTGCCTGGTGGCAGGAGGAGAGCAACACAAGTTAGCCAAGCACAAAAACACGTTAACTTTGATTTACCAATGACTTATTCTGGGTCACTGCTTGACGGATGAGGGTTAGTTTCAAAGGGTTAGTTTCAAAGCACAAAATTTTAAGGGAGTCACATGATGTACACAGCTGACTTTACATTTGTATACAGTGTACAATCTGTTCATATCACGGCAATCCACCCAAACACACAGGTAGGCAGCAAGCTGTTCCTCTGCAGTGCAGGAAGGGGAACTTGCCACCTGCAGGCAAATCTCTCAAAGTTGCAGAGGCACTATGATACACAAGCTAAAACCAAAAGCAACGTGTTAGGCTTTCACATCTGCAAGCCAGAAAGCACACACCTGTTCATTCCTCCCCACAGACACAACCACTTACAAAAACAAGTTTCCCTGCCTTCACATTAAAAACTGCCAGGAACTTATGAAAGCACAGAGGAAAGTCTTTAAAAGAAAGCACATCTTGTTGTGAAACACAAAGGAGTGGACGCTTCAAAACCAAGCAAACAGCCTTACTGCTCATGCAACATTTGCTGTTGGAGCAGAACTGCATCGCTCTCCAGCTGAGGCACAACATGTGGGATTCCTCCTGCCTCTGCTTGTGGAAAAGCCAGGGCAGTCAGTGTTTCCACAGTGTCCCCTATGAAAGGCGATGCTAGCTGGGGTCTCCAGCTTCAAGGTGAAAAACATCCTGTCAGAGAAGTGACAACAGCCATAAGGAAAAGAATTATTCCCCACCACCAGTCCAAAGGAAGAGAGGGTAGTAAGGTATAGGCTCCCTACAGAAGAAACTGCACAGAATGATGTGGGTTCAGTTAAAGGGAAAAAGTTTCAGAGACATCAAAAACATTAAGTCAGCAATAACAGCCAAAAGGACAGAGGGGAAAAAACGAAAACTAATGTGACACATACCCACAGTCTATCCAGCCTATAGTACCTCGTCCTTTCACCTCCTGGGCCACGCTGGACAATAACCTGAGTGAGCTTTCCGCAGCAGCAGCTGGAAGACAAAATAAAATAATAAAAATAAATAAACAACAGCATTACTACTCCACATAGTAGAACACAATGGTGTGCTTCTTTGTTCTGAAGCACCAGAAGAACATTTTATCTAATTTGAAGAAACCAGTATGACAGGGATCAGTAAAATTTTCTGTAAACTAGAAGGAAAGCTGGCTGCAGCTGAAGCTGCATGGCTCCTTTCCTCTCTCCCCTTAAAACAACACAGAAATTCATACCTCCAGGCATGCTCCCTGAGCTACATTTATGGAGCTATACTGTGTTTTCTCCTGCAAACCAGTTTCTATTCCAACATTGCCTTTTCCCTGTGGCTGGGCATGAACCAGTTTGTGCCACTGCCTGCTAATTAGAGCAATTTCATTTAGGACTTTCATCAGCTGTAAGGGCAAGGCATTCAGCCTAACTCTCCCTAATTCTACCCCTGTCATACACAGAAAATAACACACTTTATTCTCAAATAACCAACAGTCCTGAGGAGCACCCTGAAAAGGTACTTCCAAGAACTGGCTGTATTATAGATACCCAACAGAGATTTTTATAATGCCATGCCACATTTGTAGATTTTGCAAAACACTTCCATTCCAAAGAAGTCTTATAAATGGTATTAAAAATATACAGAAGAGAGAAAAATATAGCGGTAGAAAGAAGTATCAGTCCCCCCAAAAATCTAATAGGAACTGTTTCCTTCCTTGATAAACAAAAAATAGAAACCCAGAGTCTCTTTCAGATCTCCATAACTATTTCAACAATCTGAATGTAAGAATGTCTACATTGGGTCAGGCCGAATGATCCTATAGACCAATATCCTGCCTCCAGCATTTGAGAAAGTGATGGCCTGTAGATACCAGAGTAGACAAGCAGAGACATTGGGATATTTGAGGGATACCCCCTCAAACACACTTTTAAAAATAAAAGCATTCAGGGACCCATTTGTCCCAGAAAACTCAGTAGCTGAGCAGCCCTGGCAGGACACCTGGCTGGTAAGGTGAACTAAACATCTGCAGATGAGGACACCTCCTAACCAATGAGTTCTCTGAATGAGATAAAAAGTGTCACCTAGTTCTGCTCAGCTGGGAAGCAAAGACTTTCTTCCAGCAGCATGATCAGATGCTGGCCAACATCTCATTAGAGCTGGGGGATGCATATCTGGGATTAGAATTGCACCTCCAAATTCCTCTCTCTTTTTTTCCTCTCCTCTCTTTCTGGGTGACAGAATTCTAATTGTACAAGGATCACTGTTCTAGGAAGGAACATTAATCCCACAGTCAGCTCTGCATGCAATGCTTTAGATTGCTAAAACCAACCAATTAAATAACAAAAACAGAAAAAAAAGAAATCCCTATAACATGGCTTTTGAACAATGCCCATAGGGCAACATTTATTAGATGAGTGTCACAGCTGAAGTGTTCTGGTTGTGCTACTAAAAATGAAAGCAACCACCACTTAAAATATTAAGCGTAAAAAGAAAATTTTCCCTTTAAGAAGCTGAATAATACAGATGTCTTTTTATCTAAAGTGTTCCTTTCAAAATCAAAAGGTATTAGAAACTCTTTTATGGTTTTTACTTTGAACCTGTTACTACAAAACCATTTGGCCAAGTTCAAGCGCTCAAAGTTCCCCACTATAGCAAAACACAATTTTTTTAACAAAATAATAAGTCACACATATAATTTTAACTGTTTCAGAATAATCTTTAGGAAATAAAGTTAATTATTGCAGCTCCTGCACCTCTTTGTCTGCAAAATTCTCTGATACTGGGGCAACGGGGACAAGAGGATATTAGTCACCATATACTGCTCCCATTTGATACACTATAAACCCAGAGCAACTCTACCATCATTGTGTTTAATTTAGATAAGACCTTTGCAACAGGTCAGAAAAGGAGGACACAATACCCAAACAAAGCATTATCTTCTACAGCTTGCCTACAGGAAGGAAAAGGAAGCAACAACAAAAACAATAAAGAAAATAATCATAGTGACACATTTTACTTCTTGCTCTCCAGTGACTTCCACATTCACAATACCATTCTGCACTTGTGTATGAAGTTTAAAGATAGTTTATTTATTTTACATGGTGTCACACAAAACAACACACCAAAACAAACAAGGCAACAGTATAGCCAGAGCAGAGCAAAAGGAAGAGCAAACAAGTAAGTAAACAGCCAGAAAGGAAAGCCTGAAGGAAAGACAAGACAACCAAAAGATTCAAGGGGACAGGTGGCATAACATGGAGATGAGTCATTTCTCCCTCTTACACAACAGTTCATTTTTTATTTTTATATTTTGTTAATTAAAGCTGAAAGACAACCATGGGACACTCAAAGCTGTCAGAAGCAAAGATGGATTGATTTCAGTACTGTAACTATTCATTAAGCTTTTCAGTGTCACCAGGAAATCAAAACTTGCAAACTACTGTGATAAACACACTAGAAAGCTCTTATTACAGGGAGCCATTTCTGGAGACAAAGCCAGAATAAAGGACATTTTTGCCAATGTGACAGAGCAATTAGAGGGCCGAATCAAGGTGACTCCAATCTTGAAACACCAGGAGCCTCTGAGTTAAAACAAAGGACACTATTCCTGAAGAAGCCCTTGTAGTCACGTAGAAGCCCCTTGGTGCACACCTTGCTTGCGTCACAACAAGCTGTGACATCAAAAAAAAAAAAAAACCAACAAAAAAGGAAGAGGACTTACCAGATTTGGAATAGAGCACTAGTACGTTATTCCGTGTCCTGAGAAGCTTCTTAAAATCCTTGTGATCACTTATTTTTTCAATGAGTGGAGACACCTTCAAGGAGTACACGAATGCTGGCAAGAATGCCTGCAGAAACACAAAGCCAGAAACATCAGTAACAGCTCCCATGCAAAGAAAAAAATACAAAGACAAACTGCTTTTGCAAATTGCTTCAACATTTTTCTATAATCTTGAGGCACGCTGCCTTAAATAAACTATCATATTGATTTGATCAGCAAAAGCCAAAAAAAAAAAAAGAGCCATGCACATGATTTATTGAAACTAGACCAATACCATTCCAAACACACATCCTTAAGTGGAGAGATAAACACAACATCAAGAAATACAGTTTTAGTTGATGCTATCCCCTTTAGAAGTTTGTTCCCTAGTCAGATAATCAGATAAAAATTCTTATATAAATTTAATATACTCTAACAAGAGAAGTAGCAAATTGCCAGTTCAAGAGCACTGTTGTCCCTAGATCTCAAAATACACTGCAAACTCAATGGAGTACTTTGATATCCCACTAAAGACAGTGAGAGCCAAGAAGCTAAAATAACCCACACTGACACAGAGCAGACAAAGGAAATGAGAACAGAATATGCAAGTAATCCAGCATCCACATTACAGCACTAAGCACAACCCTCTCCCACATACCCTCCCAAACTGGATTGGGGCTTATGTTTCCCAGTGTCCATCTTGTATCACACACACAGAGCAGTGTCTTTGCCACAAGATCAACTTTGGCTTCCGCTGGCCACAAGGAAGACACGGCATTTAATCTCTCTGCATCTCAGTTCTGTATCTATGCAAAGAAATTATTTTTTACTGCATCTTTTGGTCTATTTAAATCACGACTCTTCCAGAGCAAAGTTTGCCTGTCATAAAGTAAAACTCCTATCAAATTATGACCATAATGTCAGCTGGGGCTTCTACTGCTCATTTGTACTGCAATAACATTCAATAATAACAATAATAATAATAATTTTATCCATCAGGCTATGCTGCCTCCGTTCCACACTGTACTGAAGTCATGCTAATGGAATGATTATGGGAAGCTTAGCTGGAGAAATTATCTAGATTCCATTCACCTTACAGTAAAACCTTAACACTTAATTGCTTGGCTAAAAGCTTTAGCTCATTTGCCTAACACACACAAGAGGTTCAAGGTTTTCTTAATTACAGAACTCATTTTGATTGTGCCTCACTCCAGATGGGCTGGAAAATGTGTCCAGGGTGGATGCGAAGAAGTAAGAGGCTGTTTTCCTTGCATCCCATATATTACAATATGCAGCATTTGAAGAAGGGACTAAGCCAATCAAAGTCAGGACAGTGCAGCCCCAGGCACAGACTTCATTACAAAGACAGTTATTTGCAAACACCACAATCACTGAGGCACAGAAACAAAACCTGCACCTACGAAACAGACTTTATAAGTGCCAGAAGTTTTTACATGTAGAAAAGAGAGCAGGGTGGGGGGAGTCCTGGGACACACATGGCAATGTAAAGATGCTGAACTGAAATGGTCATCCTCAAAACAGCCAGGACATATGTGGTTATTTAAATTTACTAGAAAATACACCTGTAACATAAAATCTAGGAGTGAACAAGTTACCCCACTCCACAGGCAGGATTCCCACCACTGAGCCTTGCTGACCAAATGGTCTAACTGTGAGAAGGAAAAGTACACAACTGCAAGTCAGCCCCTACTTTCAGCATAAACATCCTTGATGCTTTACTTTGACCAAAAGACTCACATTCTTCTAACTCCAGATATCCAGAGCTCAGTCTTCCTACTTCAGCCATACAAGGAATTAATCTAACTTTGACTTCTGGGCAGATCTATTTAATCCTAAATAATTTATATAATAGTAAATTTAATCTTTATTTAAAAACTTCTCCCTTTGCCTCAATTTTTTTGTAACTATTCAAGTGTCTTAGATTTTTATTTATGCCTTAACTGAACTAAGGCTGAACACAGAGAAAGGTGGAATTACAGGTTGCCTGTAGTTTAAGGAACTGGACTCAATTAAGGATACTCTAGTTTATGAACTCTGCTAAAAAGAAATAATTGGAGTAAAAAAAGCCACAAAAGCCACTTTCAACATGACACCAAACGGTATTATGAACTTTATTTAAAGCATCTGTCCAGTTTTTAATGATAGGTCAGAAGAGGGGCATTGGAACTAGATGGTCTTTAAGGCCCTTTCCAATCCAAACCATTCTACAGTTCCGAGTACAGGCATTTTCCAGATGGAAAGGCTGTTCTGCCAATTTCAGTGACTTTCTTTCTTTTTTTTTTTCCTCCCCCTTTCCTTATAATGGCAGAGCTATAAACTTCTTGAAAAATTGGATTCTGGAAACAATGACAGCTGTAACTACTGCCTTGTCAGTGTTGTCACTAACAGAAAACTTGCTGCGCTGGTGGAACAGTAGATGCTTGGAGGGAGACACATGTCACATTGCACATATCCACTGCTACTCTGCCCAATTCCTCTCCAGGTATCAAATCAATACATGTTACCCATTTTCCCACAGTTTTACTACAGCAGCTCTCTCTGTTCCTATGGTTTAGACCAAAACCCACCGGGAAAGGCATTGTGCATATGAGCACGCCAGTCAGCCCTGCCGAATAAATCATCATCTCCCTTTAATTAAGATTAATGTGGCAGCCTTTCCTGGTTCTAAAACCCAAAAGGTCCAAGCCAAAGGTAGAACTGGACAAAAACGCCCTGCCTGCACATCTAAGGCAGCCGCAGCAGTACTGGGAGGATATTGGCTGAGCGGGAAAGTTCATCACCTCCCAGTTTGCATTTGCACTACATGGTGTTTGCAAACTGATAAGGATTAAGTAGTTCCGAACTCTAAAGCTTTCTCCTGCTGAAATTAATCAAGACCCTATCCAGGAATAAACGAGAGGCCAGTTTATTGTTAAACCTCCAGAAGAACCAGCTCCATTGAAGGCAAGCGATGCCAAGCGGTCATTTCCACCAGATGCCAGTCCCAGCCACAGGGCTGCTTTGCCCTGCTCCACAGTCAAAGCTGTCATAACTGTACCAGCAGCTACTGCCTCACAAGGGCTACAGCCACTAGTTGGGTCTACAACATGAAACTAAGAGCATGGGAAAAAAGAATCCTATAGAAGCTGTTATACTCTTCTTCTCCACAGAAAACCAGGCTCATATTCCTGCACAGCCCACAGGTAAAGCAGCAGTAAAGGTGAAGCTAATTGGCATGTACTGTGCTATATGAATTTAATTTTAAGATATGAGTCAGGTAGATTTACTCCAGACATTTTGCAGGAGAGCTCACCAGCCAGGCACTGCCCAATCAAGCACACTGCTTCTTGTTTAAATCCAGGGCACAAGAGGAGATGAGCATATATTAAAAAAAGAAAAGGTCAAGAAAGGTGACAGTCCCTCCTGGGCAGGAAGCCTCTTTTCATATGCGTCAGGAAGTGCTACATTCACACATATGGAAGTCTATAAATAAGAAACAAGCTAAACTCTCTTGTCACTTGAGCATCCTAAAGCTTTAAAATCTATTCCCAAACCACTGTTGAAAAGTTAAGAAACACTCGAAATATTTTTTTCAAGAAGCTGCCCACCTCAGTACCTGCTAAAGTATAAGGCATATTAACACAATAATGTAAAACATCTGTGCCACCCTTGCCAGTTATGCCAATGAGAAATTGCAACAGAACTAAAGGAAGGTCTATTTTATTTCATGCTGTGTGTGCACAGTGACTAGCAAAACAGGTCCTCATCCATGGCTGGCTTGGTAAGCTGGAACAAACATGACTGTCACCTGGTGTCCTTGGATACAGAAAACTTTGGTAAAGACATTCAGAAAAAAGGCAAACTACACGTGGCAGACTATGAAATGCAAATCTCATAGCAATTCCAGTATGCAGATTTCCCCCAGCTCAAGATTGCAATCTGAATTTATTTTCACAGAATTTTTTATGGTGTTGGTCACACATCAGTCATGTGACTGTAGTGTCTAAGATGCATGAAAGATTCTCAAGTAAAACATAAGTGAATCCAAACTCTCAAGACAGTCAATTCAAAACTGCTGAGACACTGCTATTCAAGTAGAAGGTACAAAACCCCCCATGTTCTAGCTCTGCCTCTGCTCTTCAAAGTATGCATTTAAATATATGATCTTGCAAGCTAGGTGGGAGAAGTCTGATCAGTCAAAAAGGTTTAATTTTCTTTTTTTTCACTGTTCTCTAACAATTCCTTGCAGAGTTGCTGAACATATGCAAGTGCTAAAGAGTAGTAAACACCCCACAACCCTAATCCTTTAGAACTGGTACCCAAGAAACATCTGAGCTTTCAGAAACCCAGAGGCAAAGAGTTATAGGCAAATAACTATTTGCTAATTATACTTCCAGGACTGACACTATTGAAAAATGTGGTCATCCCTCAGGCTGTGTTTTCTCAAAATCATTGAGGATCTGAGAAAGTAGAGTTTATTTTTCAAATTTTACTCTTCTCTGAATCTCATTTTAGAACGAAAAAAGGGAATATCTTTCAAACAGCCACAAGAATGTATTTTCATATTTTACATTTATTATTCAAATTAAATGTGATAAATGCTTAACTGCTGTTCCCACAGAACCCAGTTCAATTTATGAGTTGCTCCCCACAAAGGCTTCATGACAGCATGGTCTTTTGCTAAGGATAAGCAGCATGTCTGTAGAATTGCTTATTTATTTATTTTACATCAAGGGCAATGGAAACACACATTTTTAAAAAAAAAAGAAAATAAAAATCAAAATTAAATAAGGAAGAACTATCAGAAGCGTAGCATTATACACGGGACAGAAAAAACTATTTCCTATTTCTCCTACTTCCAGCTCAAGCGCATGAAATATACATTTCCCTGGACACAAATTATGCATGAAAAATACAAATGCTTATGCTGCTGACACAGTGCTTAGGTGCCCGAATCCATATGTCAACATACAATTTTTATGTGCACACTAACACATGTATAATTAGGCAGACAATTTGCACGCTATTCATCAAGAATAGCTGGGGCTGACTTGCACACAACGCTGTTTCCAGAACACCTGCTGCTTGGCAGGGACCCAGTCTTACACTCGACCACAATTTTGAAAGCCCACTTTTAAACAAGACATTGACTTTGATTTCTGTCTCAGCTTTGCCGCCCACTGGTGTCATTCTCATTTTGGGACAACAGCATTCAACCCACCGTAAATACGATCAATGAGCAACCCTGTGCACATGAAACAGATTGTGTCTGACAAGGTATTCTATAGGACTGTAGCTGAAGAAGAAACCTGGCTCAAAATTTCAAACAGTAATAGAGATGACTGAATTTAATTTCATTCTTAACTTCTTTAGGAGGGGACTAGTTCACATTCTAAACAAGAGTCTCATCTGCCACATTAAAATGAGGGGGGAAGGAACAGGAAAGAAATCCCAACAAGAAGACAGAATCTCACCTCCTCTTTCCTACTCAGTTCCCAAAATGAGCCCTGTGGTGGAATGCAGACTTAACTTCAGAAGGCAGATTTGAAAGAACATGTCTGTTTGTGGTGATGGAAGTTTGTAACCCTGCAGATCAGCCGGTGGCACAGCCAGGTCCCGTGGTGCAGACAGCATTCACATACTGAAAACACCGGGTCTAAGTCATCTCCAGGCAAGTGCAACGAGAAACTGACCCGTTGCTTCCTTCCCCCCAATTCGTTCTCACTTAAAAATACAAGATGTTCAAATCCAAAGCCCCCTTGTTTACAACAATCACAGTTTGACTGCAGATGTTTTATCTTCCTTGTTCATCATACAAACCACTCTTGACCTTGTGCCATAATTGCTTGCTTTTCACTCAGGAGCCCTCCCTCTGCTGCTATTTACATTCAGGGTTGTACTGCTTTGATCACTGAGCCATTTGTAACAAATGCTTTCCGAGATGGATAGTGATAAGTAGGACAGTCCCCTTTTTTCATTCATGATTAATATCTGAAATAGCTGTAGAAACGTTTTAATCAAATCAGATGAGGGTTATCTCTGTTACCCACAGGTACCTCAAAGAAGCCTCATAAGAATTATTATTTGAATGAGGGGGGAAGAGAAAGGGTAGCATTTGGGTCTCAGACTTCAGGGGTCACAACTGAGGTGGCCCCTGCAGTAGCCTCTGCAATCCCACTGAAACCACAAAACCATCATCTCCCAGCCACCTGTGCAGGGGTTCCCAAACTGCAACCCGCTGAGGACCCCCAGCACAAAGGTTGTGGAGCGCTGTGTGTCACAGATCCAAAAAGCCATACACGGTCTCAGTGGAGAGCAGTAACTTCCATGCCTACAGCAGCATGGGATGGCCAGGTGAGGAGCACTCCAGCAGACACACCGGAAGATCAACAACTCCTGCACTGGAAGACTGACAGCATTTGAAAACCATGGTTTTGCCCAACTGATTTACATTTGCAGACATGCCCACCAGGTACTTCTTGAGTTTTTTCATTTCCCACAAGCTCTGTGGAAGAAACAGTCCTATTCTGTACATAACCCAGATCAGTTAATTCTCACCTCAAGCCATTCCAGGAACAAAAAACCTGAAGCACTACTGACATTTTGTTGTGGGGGGTCATATCTCCAAGAGCCAAGTGCCATATTTTCTTTTGTTTTCAAAGAAAGGCAAATTAAATTCCTGAAACAGTGTCTTGGTACTCTTAGGCTGAAGACTGCTACAAATAAGGCATTCCACTTAACATGGTGCCTGCTATGTTCACTTTCCAAATATAGAAGATAGTGAAAAATACCATGGAGACGTCAAGATTTGACTAGACTCTACCGTTCATATTGTTCTTAAACACTGGCTTTTAAGCTACGGGCATAATAGTCTATACTAAAGGATGTTCTTAAGAGCTCTGTGTAGCAAATTAATTGTATGGTTTATCACTGGGTTTCAAATGCTCTGTGAAGGAAAACCCGTGCAACTATTTACTAAGTAACAACTGACTGTAATAGGGTCAATTACTAATGCTGACAAAGAACTTTCTCCTTATTATGAATGTGAAGCTCTCTCTTCAAGCCAGGCACTGGCGCAATATATATATATATATTAAACAAGCTGTTGATGAAATAATGTTTCAGATATCACTTCTGAATGAGCACATTTGACTGCAAAAGTTAAGGGCACGAGCAAAGCATATGCTACATAATCCCCCACTAAAAAATTAGGTTTTCAAGAAGTTTAAAGAAGTACCACCTACTCAAGAAGCACGTAGGAGGTACTATAAAAAGAAGACAAAAACACTATTAATGGGACTTATAAGGAAGAGAGGGCAAAAAATGCCACCTGAAAATCCCTAGCATTTTATATGGCACTTGTTATCTTCAAAGCATTGCACGAATGTTACCTAATTAATCCTCACATTTTTCTGCCAGGTGCTAGGAGACGAAGCTTAATTTTAATAGTTGGAGCGAGATTCACACAGAAAGGAAGTGATCTGCAAGAGGCAAAAGGGAGGCAGCATTAGAACAAACTGGCACACAGCTGATCCTAGAGCAGCTCACAACCACACAGTCATGGAGTGCCATATCCTGCAAAAGTGAGGAGGGGGAGAGAAAGAGTCTATCTGCAGTCACCCAGCAAACAGGCTGCATGACTCTAAACCCACAGACAACAGACAGGACATCATCAAGGCAGTCACAAATGAGATTACCTTTGTTATCTGTGTTCTGCAGTGTACAAGTCACAGCACCCTCCACCAATGCTACCAGCTAGCACAATGCCAAAACTAAACACCTTCTCTGTCATCACAACTTTTTGCCATTCACAAGCTTGAAAAAGTGGTAGAATCAAGATAAACAATAACTTACTTCCAAAGTGACCCTGTCTGCACGAAGAAATTTAAGGCAATGCTAGTTTGTGTAATGTAATTTGGAACCAGAATCACCAAGCTTCTCCATTCAGACCTCCAACTACAACTTTGAAGAAAGGCCACACTACCTCTGTTTTACTGAAACAGAGGAACTGCATCACCAAAAAGCAAAAGAAATGGTCAACAATAGAACAAGCACCTCTTCCATCACCAATTGCTTGTGACACCATGAACTCACTGCTGGGCAGAAAGACCATTTTTGATGACCATACCACCCTTGTGGCAATATCCCAGGGCCTCTGAAGTAAACAGGCACTTTGGCACCAAAGTCAATGGATTGAAAACATCACTCCATAAGGTATGGAGTTGAGTAACAAAGCCAATGTTTAATTTGGGAAGGGCATCTGAGGAGACAGAGTATATCCCATGTCACCGTTTTACAAATTAGTATTTTGAAGAAGGAACAGACAAAGTAGGATGGGGCAAGAAGACAGCAAGTAAGGGATTTGTCTCTGCAATACCCTTCCTCTGACTGCCACAAAACACTTTCCAAAGAGGCTCCTGTGGTTCAAGCAGTAACTGGATAGGAAGAGACACTCCTGAATTCAAGCCCAAAAGCCACCATGGGAAACAACACCTGAGCACTGCAGTGGAGAAGCAGTGTTCACGCCCTGCCTGCAAACCCACTGGAGGCAAAGCCACTGCTGCCACGCTGCAGAGCCACCTGCAACACAGAGTGAATCGTGCCTCAGCTCTCCCTGCAGGCCTGGGGTCACAAGTCAGTGTCAGTGCTCACCACTGCATTCCTGTACCTTACTGGCAAGGAGAGAGGAAGTACTTGAGGAGCTGGAAGCCTCAAATGTTCCCTCCAAGCCCTTCTTTGGAGGCACTGGGTTTGACTGGCAGCAGGTCAAGAAGCCTGCTTCCCAAAGGCTGTCGGTCAGACTCTTGACTCAGTTTCTCTGTCATTAAGCCAACACTCGGAAGACAAACTGATCTTTGCCACGCTGGCACGAGATAACATTCACCGGTGTTTGCAAAGCAAACGTACCCTAGATGCATGATCCTGATGGAAGCAGGGGCTGCTTTCTGCTAGGGAAAGGACAGTACCTGATATATCAGAGGAAATGCAAATCCGCCATGGCATAAAACTCCTTCACAATGCCTTGAACAGTAAATTCAGTCCTTTGAGCATGAAATACAGTCAACCACTTGATATACCAAACAAGGAAGTATCTGTAAAGTTAACCTTCAACTTCCTTGTGACTCTCCAATTCATTCAAGAAATAAGACGTTACAGCAGGCAGAGATCACTGCAGCCTCTTCCTCGTGTGTGTCACATATCCACAGTGATGCTAAAGATAACAAATAAACATCTTCCATTAGAAGATACTGAAATGTTTTCTTCATCCAGCCTTGTAGGTTTCCTTTTCCATATGCAGGAAGTCTTACAGAGATAAGGATTTCAATTCTTCGAAGCTACCTCCAATTTTGCTTCAAAAAATGAGCCCTATTTTTCAGGAGTGCTATGCTTCCACAACTCTAGCTGCTGTCTCAGGTACACTGCAAGTATTCAGCACTTCCAGAAAAAAACCCAAACAAACAAAAAACAAAACACATTTGGGTGCATGAAAAAGGACCGGCTGGAAGGAAAGAATGTTCTCACTGACCTACCAAGCAGCTGGCATTACCTTCACTTTAACTTTACACACTGAAAATGTCCTCATTTAACAGCCTCTATGACTTTTTAAACATTGACTCAAGAAAAATTTAAAAGCAGCTTTTGCAATGTCACAGCTGTAGGCTAGTTTTTCAATCCTGGAGTACAGCGAGTTACATATTTCAAGATGAAAAATCACACCTTCAAGTGCAAGATAATGCAAATTGGAAGAAATAATTTAAACTACTTGTACACAGCAAAGGGGAAAGAATTAGCTGAATCAACAGCTCAATGAAGACATCTGCTCAGCATGCAGCATCACAGAGCAAATAAAATGCTGTGGCAAATTAAGAAAGGTAAGAGAGAATAACGTGGATAAATTAAAATGGCTTTGTATAATTTCACTGACAACGGCAGGCCCGCTCTGCTCATCTCAAAGATACCAGCTCTGCAACATGACAGGTCCAAAGAGGGCAACTGGAATAGTTAGGAACAACAGATTTGTATGAAGAAAGCTGGGGGGAAAAAAAAATCTTTTAATCTACAAAAAGAAGTTCCAGAAAAATATTTACATTAACATAAAATGAATGCTACAGTAAGATAAGGTCTGACAGTCACAGAGGCTATAGTAGGAAATACCAGAAATAACTCCATGTGTTTAGTTATTTTGAATGAAGGGAAAATTCAATCTAGTTGTAACTCTGCTTGGTCCACAGTATATACTTAATCTGAGGAATGCACTGCCACAAGTATCATTGAGAAAAGTACTGTGTATATTAACGATGAGCCATGGGGGAAAAAAGCTACACTAAGACCTCTCCAACATTTTAGGGAGAGTTCAGCCTGACTTCAGTTTCACTTAAAATCAATAATGTGCATATAGCAGAGGTCTGTGCTTCTAGATGAAGCTTAAAACAAAACAAAAATTGTTCAGGATGCACAGCATTTCTTTTCCCTCCTCCTGAAGGAGCCGACAGCTATGCCCCTGACAGGGGCAAAAGGCTACATCAGCCAGGGCTGATACTTTCTGTCCCACAATGGCAATTCTAATATTAGTACAGAATAAGCATAGGGCAATTAGCAATTCCACACTTGATTTGTATGAATTAGATGAGCACTCCTCGGTCATGCATTTCCAAATACATTTCAAATCAGTTGCGTGTAAAAAAAAATTATCGTAATTTTTCATTAATTATTAACTCCATTTGTCCAGGCAGAAGGATGAACTGTAGTCCATGACAATAATGTGAATAAAGCAGTGCTTTAAAGCACGGCTTCGCCAATCTTTTGAGCTATTTATGCTAAATTCTGTGGATTAAAAAAAAAAATAAAAACTGAGACTTTAAAATATTTCTGGAAGTCGAGAAGCCTCCCTGAGGTAAGCAGTGCTCTACTTAGTGTAATGTCAATGGAACATAGCCCGGTCCTCCGGAATGCGCCGAGATGGAGAGCGCCACATGCGAGGGGCGCAGGGGCGGGGGGTGCCGGGGGCGGGGGGCGCACAGGTGCACAAAGCCGAGCGAGGCGGCTCCGCTGCGGCACAGCCGCCGCCGGGAAACCCTCGGGAAACCCTCTGGAAACCCTCTGCCGCCGCACAAGCCTTCCACGCGAAACTTGGAGCGAGCGCCCGCCGTCCGGAGCCCCCCGGCGGGGGCGGGGGGGCCCGCCCAGCGCCGCGGTGCGCGCCGGGTGCGCTTCCTCCGGGCGGCTTTTTTGGGAGACGGAGGGAAAGGGAGACGGGGAAGCGGAGCGCAGCACGCGGGCTGAGGGCTGCGGAGACACCCGGGCGGAGCGCTGCCGGAGCCCGGCCATGCCGGGCTGTGCCGAGCCCAGCCGGCTCGCCCGCGGCGGCGCGGGTGCGGCGGCGGGCGCAGCCTCCGCGCCGGCCGGGGGGGGCCCGTCCGCTCCCCAACTTTTCGCCCAACTCCGGCGCGCGCGCGCCCCGGCCCGGGGAACGGGGGACACCCCGCCGCCGCCCCGCCGCCCCCCGGCGCCACTCACCGCCAGGCCGAGCAGCAGCAGCAGCAGCGGCGGGAGCGCCCGCGGCGCCGCGCAGTGCCCGCGCCCTGCCCCGGCTGTGCCATCCCGCGCCGCCCGCACGCTCCGGACCCGCCGCCGCTGCGGCTGCTGCACGTCTGGCGGCGCACGCGCGCTCCGCCGCCACCGCCCGCCCGCGCCGCGGCATGACGGGGGCTGTAGTCCGGCCGTCCGGCCCGCGGGATGCTCATCCCTCCCCCCCGAGCACTGTGCGGCTCGCACGGGGGCCCGCGCGTGGCGGCAAACACCTCCGTCAACCCGCCAAACTACTGCCGGCAATCGCAAAGCAACCTCCGCCCAATTCGTTCTAACAGAGGTTAAAAAGTTGCAGCTCTTCTCTCA
Source organism: Manacus vitellinus (assembly GCF_001715985.3). Taxonomy (NCBI): domain Eukaryota; kingdom Metazoa; phylum Chordata; class Aves; order Passeriformes; family Pipridae; genus Manacus; species Manacus vitellinus. The sequence goes on from NW_021939632.1 coordinate 4,188,223, forward strand.
CGTCCCACTGGCCTCCCCTCCGGGGTTAGTTCTTTGTGCCTCTCTCCTTCTCTCCCAGCGTGTGCCTTACTCCAGAAAGCGTTATGGCAAATAGCCTCCTTCTCGATGCTTGTTTGTCAAGGTTTTTAAAAGCTTTAGCTGGTCTCACATCTGAAGTAAGAGGTGAATACCCTTATTCACCACAACAAATAATGAAAGAGGAGAAAGAGTGAACCGGTAGAGAGGCTCAGAAACTAGCACCTGTTCTTCTCGTAAGTTGTTCCCACTCATTTTCATTAAATCCTAAAGGTGAACTCTGTTCATCCTCACGTGTTGGCAATGATACTGAAGTGCAAGCAAATAAACACGCCCTGTCCAACCGGGATCAATTTGTGCAGCCTCCATTATAATCACAGTATTGGAATGTTTGCTGCATCCAGACAAACAAATCGGTCTGTGCCCTTAGTTAGGTACATCCAGTGAGCCAGCTCTGCCTCGCAAGGACATCCCAGATGTCCTGCCAGTCATGTTAAGGTCAAAGCGGGTCAGCTGCGTTATAATTGGCTTCCCACAAACAGAAGGGATCTTCACCTACCACCCAGTGGCTGTGTGAAATTCTTCATTGGCTCAGAAACATCAAAGGAAAATCAAAGGCATCTTTTCGAGTCTGATCCTTACAGCTGACTGTCACCCGAGCATTAGACTAAGAGGCTGGCTGCAAGGGAGCAATTTGTAGATCCACACAGCTGACTGATCACTTCAAGTGGTGATCATGAAAACTGAATGACGTTGACATTAACAAGTCCCCTGGTGGAGATATAATTTTGCAAAGCAGAAACACATACAGAGAAAGTTATTACTATTAACATTTACACTTTTGTGGCATCTTTTGCGGCAGAACGGGAGCGCACTTTCTCAGTCACAGCTGGATAACCTTTAGCAAATCATTTCACAGTGCTATGCCTCACTTCCCATTTGCAGAAGGCCTCAGTTAGTCTGCCTTAAAACGAGGTTAGCAATCCTCAGCTCACACTAAAATGACAGTGAAAGCACACACGAGGCACAGCCCAGGAGCCATGAGAAGGAGTTTGGAATTAGGAAGGACACAAGGCTGAAGAGAGACTTCAGCAAGGAAAATGGGTGAATGGATGGACGGATGGCTGGCTGGCTGGCTGGTTGGATGAATGGAGGGGTGTGCTACATTAGTTACCACCACTGCTGGTGCCAACTTCCCAGTCTGTAATAATCAGCCTACTAGTAAAAGGCTCTGGATCCCCAGTTGAATCCCAGTTCAAATAAGCTAACAAAACCTGCAGGAATAGGTAACCTCTTCTAGATCCTGTTCACCTTCACATCCCCAGCCTAGAGCTGAAAGGCTTCTGCATGCAACTACCCTGACTCATCCAGACCTCTAATCTCTGTGGGATATCCAGATCCTCAAAGACTGTTTGAGTCCTCCTGTGACTCTTTTGTGTAGAAAAATGTTATATCTTCTAACACTTCACATGACAGTTATCAGTATCAGGCAATGTAAAAGTAACCTCAATGTGGTGATATATCTGTGCTGTGACATAACCATACAGGATGTGCTGCCATTGTGATAGGAAAGGATAAATTGTGGGACATGGTTGTTTTGTCACAGCAGTACATTTTTATCATGATGGCAAGAAGAAACATTCTCAGGAAGAAAGAAAAAAAGAAGACAAGCTATTTCAAACTGAGCTTCTGAAAGGTTATATAAAAAATCCAGTTTGGGAAGCTGCAGTTTTTATATATAGGAGAATACAGAAAAGGTATCCATGTGGCAACTACAGCTTCTTTCTTGCAGTTCGGCTCGATAATTTGTATTGACATGACAGACATTGCCAAAACTTAAGAGACAAGATCATTGAGCATCTGTCGCAGGTCAAAATAATATATCAACTATCAGCTCTAGACAAGGCTTTACACAGTGGCAACTACTTAATCAATCCAGTCGTGCATTACTAATGAACTCATTACAGTTGTATCTCAGTGCGCTGCTATCCAGTGTCCCAAGTTTACCCTGTATCTGCTTGACATTAATATCATATGCTGCTTGCTTCCTTGTAATTGTAATATTTTTACATGGCACGGTAAAACACTGTGGAAGCATTTGTTAATTCACCACTGAGAAGCAAGAAAGCACTACTGCCCTTGGATTATAGATCAGAAAACAGTAGCAGAGAGATTATATGATTTGCTCAAGGCTATAAAACCAGACAGTTTCAGATCATGTTCATTTCTGCACTGCATCTGCTAATCCTTACTTGTCTATCTATATTCAGACACCTCTTTTACCAAGAATGACATACAAAACTGGACTGACAGTAAGTATGTCTGTAAGGAATTACACCTTCCACATTTCCTATATGTTTCTGCTTTATTTGACAAGATTGACTCTTTGGTCTCTTTTTAACCTGAACAAGTCTCTAGTGGCCTCTCACAAAAGGTAAAATGAGTCACTTCTACCACAAAAAAATAACAGCAGAGCAGACTGAAAAAGATACAAGCCAGATTTGCAAGCCATACTGAATCCAGGGGCAACACGGGCTACACTTGGACCCCAAACTATACAGCATTTGCCCAGGATGAAAGCAGGATTTGTTCACTGCCTTAACTACATGAAGTTCTCCTTCCTTCCTACAAGCAACATCTCTTTCTTCTTTAGTTCAGCTTCAGCCAACTGATTTTGATCTGCAGGCTTATCTCCCCTAAGTTTTGTGACATCTGTGTCATGTCACTGATTGCATCAGCTGAAAAAGAGACATACGAGCTGGTTGCCATCAACAGATTGATGGTATCGTAGCCCTCGGCTCCTCATGACCTTTCCTACAGCTCTTCAGCATATGATGAAAAGGAAAAGAGACAGGACCAGCCCCTGTAGGACTTTACATAGGAGTGGTCTCAGAGAAGAAGCACAGCTGTACATTGCTTTTCTCCAGCTGATGTCTGTCAGAAGGGAGAGCCTGAAGGCAGCTTTCCACTCCTGCAGCCTCCTCAGCACCTGACAGCAGGGCTGCAGATGCAGCATATCCATACACATCAACTAACAAGTTCCATGGAATACCATTAGCCACCATAATAATGGCTACGAAGGTGCATCTGTTACATAAAGTATTGGTTTTTAGGTCACACGTTCCATACTTTTGCATGGACTCTTTTTAACGCTATTTTTAAATACATCATGAGTCCCAAGGGACAGTTGTCTGTCATTCAAGCCATGATATATTTATGCTTTTCTCCTGGTTTGCTCACTGTAGTCAATGGGAATGGCATGGAGGCAAGCTGGGATGGAGTTCAGTGTGAATGCTTTAATGGCAATGCTCTGCAACAGTGCTGTATGCAGCATATAACTCAGGGCCTCCATTTCCTACATCATACTCCTTTACATTTCAGAGATCTAGAAGGATGGTAGACTTTGTACAGACCTTGCACAGCACAAAGAAAAAATACACACATGCTGCGTACATTCATGGGAATTTTACTTTTATACTTTATGGTTGTTGTTTCCTTCATTCTAGAATAAAAGTACTTTTGGACCACAGGTAGACAGATGCTCTTTATATATGAGAGAAAAAAAAACAGCCAGTACTACAAGAGTCAGTTAAAAGTTGAGTACAGATATTTTCCAGATATTTCCTCCTAGATATTTTCCATTACAGTTTTTATTGCTTTTTTTAAGTCTGAGTCTGCATGCCCCTTTACATTTAAGAGGCCCTACTGTTAAGAACACTGTCGTTTCTTTCACTGAGTCTCCAAAGCTGGATATAATGTGTTCCTGAGTAACATAAAAACCTTCTACAGTACAAGCACCTTGCTGGCAGGTAGTAGATAATTTACGTCTCACAGTTACCTGCTGAGAGAATAGTTTAAACAAGATTAAAACAACCACTGGAGTCTAGCTGTTGTGCACTGACTGCAGCACTGCTGCATGTTCCCAAGTACTGTGATCAACAGTTTTCCAGTGATTTGCATAAGCTTTATAAAATATTTATAAATATTATATTATAAATATAATATAAAATATTACTGTATCATCAAGGAAGTATCCGAACAATGAGCTTGTGAAGAGGCCTGAGATCTGAATCTGAATTCCATGAAGAGTCCAACCACAGGTTTCCTGCATGGGGATTTGCATGTCATGTGATCTACAGGGGGCTGACATCACCTGTAAATCAAAAATAGGTACATTAGTGCAGTTTAGCTAACACCTCTTGGATTGAGATGGCCTACTCTAGTAATAGGGGCCTGGCTGGTTATTTTGGAACAATACAAGTCGCTGTTCTGCTGGCAAAATGCATTGTAGACAATCAAAATACTATTCGGTGTAAAACAATGTTTGCAGTACTGCCCTCAGTATTCAGTGGAGCTGTATCCATTCACAGTAGCTAAGCATCTGTCTCCATATTCTATCTAAAAATGTGTTAACATTCAACCATCAGCATATATTTGCTGCAGATGATGTCCTACCAAAATATTTTTCATACGTCTATCCTATGAGAATATAACCAATACATCCAATATATACATATTCAGTACTTTTCCCTCTCCATATGTAGATAGATAACTTTAAATCTACTTTTATTACACATATATTATTGCACACATATACATGATATACATGGCATGTAATAAACAGATGCCTTGTGTGGATTTATACGATTTTATAATAATTAGTAAATATCCAGTTAATATGGGGTTTTTTCTCCATTTTCAGTTTCTGTGGAATTAGTTTGTGTGATTAAATAGTGCTTGTTCAAACTCAAGATCAGCAGTCAAAATCAGGTGTATGACTATGCAGTCACTAGCTACAACATGTAATATGGCAAAGTTTAATGAGAGGGATTTTCTTCCTGGAAGATCTTGTCTTTGCAAGGACCACTACTCACAGCCATATGAAAGAATCTGTGCTGTGATTAAGCTAGCATAAGAAAACCCCATCCTTATGATCAAATCCCTTGGCTTTCTGCAGTTCTTCACTCAGAGTAGCAATTTAGCAATCCTGTAAGGAATTTACTAGGTCCTTAGGATTTTCTCTCTATAAACCTCCTTCCTTCCCTGCATATTGCAGTAACCCATCTTTTAGTAGGAAAACACCACAGAGAATGCTGTGTGGGAAAAGAGATTGTAGTAGAAGCAAAGAAGCAAGCGGGAATAAGACCTTGATCCTAAACTCTTTGAAGGTAATGGATTGACTTCAGCAGGCTTTGGCTCAATCCCCAGCTGTCAGGGAGAAAAGTCAGTAAAGAAAGGAGAAAAACAGCTGAGAATCAACAGGGAAACAAAGGAGGCAGAAAGAAAAAATACTGAAGACAAAAGGAAGAAATCAGAAAGGGTAAAAAGTAGAGTGCCAAGGGAAGAACAATCTGGAAAATAAATGGATTGTGCAGGAAGCTGCAACAATGAATGAATCATTTAACACAGATCTTACATGCACAAGGTTGTTTTGCAGGCCAAGAACAGGAGTCAGGAGACTTAAATTCTGTTTCAAAGAATGTTGACTGTTGCCTGTCACAAGACTGACAACTATCAGTAACCCTGTATTATCTTCCTTGCTTTCTTCTCTTGAAATACACATACACCTGATCTGACTTTGGTTTTGGCCTTTTGGGAGCCCATAGGCTGAAAAGTACCCCTAGGATAAGATGAGGACTAGAATGAATCTGTTGGAGACCAGGATGAGCAAGGAAACACGATGAGGAACCTGTGTGAAGGGCACATCTAAGAGACTGTGTAGAGACACAGGCAGGGATGGTGGGCAAAACTCTTGGATGCATGAGGAGTCTGTGATTGCATGAGGACATTGGGGACAGAGTCTAGGACTGAATGATGGATTGAATGGGGAAAACTCAACTGAATTTTCAAAACCGGTGGATGAAGCTTAAGGTAACAAGACAGGAGCTACAGGACAGCAGAAGCTGTAGGCACACACTTCCCCAGAACCATTAGATTCCCAGATTTCTGGTCTCAGTCAGCATGTGCCTCAACACACTCTTATCTACAGATGGCAATTTGCTATTTCTATGAGTTAATTCTGGTGTCTTAACTACCAAGATGGTGATGTGGAATTTTACTGATGTCAAAGATAGAGTATAACCTGCAAAAGGGAAATCTTCTTTGTCTGGATTGCTTTTTTAAAAAAAATAGGAAATCACATGCACACAAAACTCTGTTCAGAGGGAACAAAATCACTCACTCAAAAGTCAGGAGATGCTAGATTAGGAATGCTTGAAAAATTGTAGTAGCCTCCCGTGAACGTGGTTTGTGGGATGGAATTTTTAATGACACAATTATTTTTTTCCTCACAGATTGCCTAAGCTGTTTGTTGCAATAGTTGGGGGATGTATAATTAAAGGCAGGAGATAACTGAAAGGAAAAAGATGGTCTTATCGTTAATGCAATGTGACCTCTATAACATTGGGCAAATTGCTTAAATGAAAATTTCCCACATTATCTCTAAATGTTCATATCTCTGTTTCTGAGTATCCAACTTGGTATCTGAACAGATTTGTAGAAATGCTGAGCACTCATAAGAGAAACTGAATTGAATGGGAGCAGTGCAGTGAGTACTTAACACTCTGTACAGCTGACTATTCTGAAATAGGAGATCTTTGACAGTTAGACTGCATTCAAAATAGCAAAGTCAATCTTAGATTTCCTGCCTATGAAGTGGAAAAGCATCCTTTTTTGTTCTACTATGTAATGGAAGAACAAACTTATCACAGGCATGAAGCACTTGGGCTCTTTAGTGATAAACAACATACAACAATTCTGTTATAAAGAATATAACTCACATCAAAGGGAAGTCTGAGTAGCATACAGTAGGGAGGCAAGGGACATATATGGATCACGGAGGTTAAATCAAAATATGAATAGCACCATCTATCCTGTACACTGAAAGAGGAAAGGGATTGTGGAAAAAAAAACATGGTCAAATATTAACAGATGCCTGTTTATCTAAGAAAACAGTTTTGGAGAAAACGAGCAGTGACAAGACAAGAATGTGTTCAAAAACATTCTGTCAAGCCTATGCAAAAATGTGTTAAGGACCTATAAAACTGAGATAATGATACTTTTCCTTGCAAGCAAAGTGCTTGGAGAATTGCTGGTGAAATCTGCTACAAGACTTAATGCATTTTTCTTTTCACAGGAACTATAAGACCTCACCAAGTGACTCCAGGATAGCTCAAAGGATGAATCTGAAGACAATTGCAGTCAGTGGGAAGTTAGTTAATTTCCGGGGTTTTGGAGCAAAATCCATGAGCCATCAAATCCAGTTTCATTTTACAAAGTGACTTGATGTCATGAGCTGTAGACCCTAGAGACAAAACCATGGAGCTGAGGTTATTCGGGTGACATAAGCCAGGATCTGGGTTTGGTTTATTTTTTAAACAAGTTGTGTCTTGGCAGCAACCCAGGAAAAAAGCAATATACATAAAAATAATAAGAGAAAGAATAGCATGGTCATAAAACAGCAACTGAAGTCTGTGAAATATAAGAGGGGAGCAGCACTGAGTCACTAATAAGGCATTGTCCAGCTGAACTAGTAAAAAGCAATAGAAGGAGGTTTAGCTGAAGCTGACAGGGTCACCTGAAGCTCCTTTCTCCACACATACAGCAGAAGGACGTAGTTGAATTGAACAGATTTCTTCCCTCTGTCAGTTATCCAGCAGAAAAACTAAGCACCTGCTGAAGGCTCTTGTCAATGACAAGCAGCAAATGGCAGCACTAAAAGTGCAAGCCAATGCAGCGAATGTGACCTGAGAAATATAGGCTGACAGTGAAAAATGCTGCAGATCTGAAGTGCTCCATAGCTCTCTGAGTTTATGAAAGCAGTACATCCGGGCAGCTCACATGGGAAACAATGACAGGGCACACACATGTCTGAGATGTTACTGGAGAGAGACAGAAAATGCAAGGTCCTAAGCATCATTTAGAAATGGAGTCTTACCACCATAGTAAAAAAAAGAGAACCAGATTCCCCATTTTTGCCAAATTCCCAGGCCCATCCTGTTGCCGAATGTCCAGGCCCTGCTTTAAGTCAGCTGGACATACTGTTCCCAGCATTGTCAAAATACTCCTTAAAAGGCCAAAGACTCAAAAGCTTCTGCCTGTCACTGGCACAAGATCTACTCCACTGTGAGTTCCCATGTAGGCTTTTATCTCACTTTGCACATGGTTTCCCTGAGGCTTGGTTTATTCCACGCCACACTGTGGAAAAAGGCTACATGTCCATTAGTGCCATAAGTAACAGGGAGTTACTGTCACTACAGCTGGGCTGCAGCTCCTCCATGTAGGTGGGGGTTTGAGAGCTTAGTAAAGGGACACCAGATATTTTCTTGAATAGCTTATCCTTAAAGCCTGCTCTGAGGGGAACGTGAGCAATCCCAGATTCAGTGAATTTGTCCAAATGAAGAATTACCAAATACTTATGTTCTTCTAGTAAACTTCTCAAGACAAGAGCTCTAAGGTATAAGCCCTTTTATTCTGTTGTCATATCTTTGGAAGAGGAATCCCCTTTTCTCTAGATAACATCTCACACCATGGTGGCATTGCAACCTTGTTATAGTAATATCCATTTTCCATTTTCTCTTGATTCAGTCTTGAGGTGGTCAGAAAAAACAGAAATGGAAATGTTGAACTATGCATGACCTGTGAATTCTTTGTTACCACAGATCTCTTGGGTTTGTGCTTTTCAATGTCACATTAAAATCTGATTGGTTGTATATGCCTAAATGGCAAACTTTTAAGTGGGAATGGACTTGTTTTTAATATTGTGTACTCACAGGAAGAGTTTAGGGGAAGAACCTTTTCTCTAATTGGCATATAATGTGATTCTGTGATGAGGAACATGGATATATTTGGGTGACATAAATCAAAACACTCAGCATCTGTACCACAAGAGGGACGATATGACTTATACAATGGAAAATCATGACTCTCAAATCTTCTGGAAATACAAAACCACAACTTTAATCAAAATCTGTTGGCTTTATGCTGTTAATACTTAAATATTACAATACATGCAAGAAAGATTACATATTGAGACTCAGCAAAATAAGTTAATTTCTCTGCAATGTCAGCTCATGTTCCTTTCTTAAAGCATCTTGTGTGGAAAAAGCACAGCTGACTTCTGACATGGTTTTGCTTTTGTAATTGGATTTACATAATGTAGTAAGATGCCCTTTTAAATTTCCTTCTTTTCAAATCTGTTTATTGTTTTTCTCTTATCACATTGACAATACTACCACAAGGCCTATTTGATTTATAATTGCATTTTGGTAGATGAATTTGTTAGCATAAATATCACATTTCTTTGCCCACACTGCTAGTAAGAAAATATTTTAAATAATTTTAAAAATCCATTTGACCTTTCACTTTTGATGACCTTTCACTTTTGCAGAGTTCTGAGCAACTCCACCAAGTGTATGAGTAAGACAGCTTCCTTCCTTTGGAATAATTTTATGGTTTATGTAATAAGCAATGCAGAGAAAGTAAATGTTCTTTGTTTACAAACAAAGAACTCCCATTCAAGTGTAAAACAACTGTTATTATTAATTATTTACATTGTGATAGCTCTGCAGAGACACCATCATGGAGCATGGCTCTATTATGTTAGCTGTTATACAAACATAGATGAAAAAGACAATTGTGACTATTTCTTATGCCCAGTATACTAAGCTGCCTAAGGTAACAATGATTTGTTTATAAAAAGCAGGAAAAGGCCTGGATTAATCCAAACAAAAAAGCCTAATTGTACTACTAAAATCATTTGTCGTAAGGAAAAAGGAAACAAAACTAGAAAAGAATGTGCTGCATTAACCTCACATCTGTTTACTGTTAATAGAGGGATCAGCTATTCAGCTCTTCAGAAGGACCATTAAAAAAACAAGACTGAAGAGGAATCAAGATGATGGTGAAAGGAAAGTGAGACATTTTTTAATGGCTGCTTCCTACATTACCTTCTGCGTGCTGAAATACACCGGTGCACTAGGGGAACATCAAAGTCAGAGCAGATCAGGCTCTAGAGGAAGACTAGATGACTCATTACTTTTGCCAGCTTTAGCTAAAACTCAAATGAGCACTGAGTTCCTCTTCCTAGAATCACAGAATATCCTGAGTTGGAAGGGACCCACAAGGATTGTCAAAGTCCAAATTCTGGCCCTGCACAGGACACCCCAGGAATCCCACCACGTGCCTGAAAGCATTGTCCAAACACTTCTTGAACTCTGTCAGACTTGGTGCTGTGATCACTTCCCTGGGGAGCCTGTTTCAGTGCCCAACCACCCTCTGGGTGAGGAACCTTTTCCTAATATCTAACCTAAACCTCCCCTGACAGAACTTCAGGCCATTCCCTTGGGTCCTGTCACTGGGCACCAGAGAGATCAGTGACTGCTCTGTTGTTGCTCTTTCTTCTGGATCTTTTTTCTTTTCAGTCTATTTCTTCTCTATCTTTCTCTTTTTAGCTTTTGTTTAAGTAAGGGTTCTCATTAGTTGTCTGGGATCACAGGCCTTGTTGCTGTGACATTAAATAGGTTGAGATCACTGCATTCAAAATCCTGAGTCCTATTTAACTTTTTAGAACTGGACGTGAACACATTTGACTCAGTCATCAAATTTAAAATAACAGTGATGCAGAGAGTGTACAATCTAGAAGCATTACATCAGTCTAAACTTATAAAAATATTTCTAATTTTGGACCCAGAACTACCTGAAAGTGTTTCTGTTATTAATAAAAGCAGCATCAGTAGATGTTAGATCCCTCAGAAGTTACAGGTTTAAGAGATTGATGCAGGAAATGTGCAGCATATCAGGATGCTGAAGTCTGTAAAACTACAGGCAAGCATTCTAATTACTGGATTACATTTCCTTCTCCTATCACATTGCTGTTTCCAGCAGATTTGATTCATTATTGTTGCTTCATTTTTCAGTATTATGCCAGTTTCCGGGGCAGCCAACACAATACACTGGGTTCTGCTGAATTCTCTAGAAGCAACAGCCTCCCACAAAACCCCACTCTCTTCAGAGTGCCTATTTAAGCTGGGATTAGTATGTCAGGAAGCAGTCAGGCATGTCTTTTTCTGTATGCTTGCTAAACAATACTTAACCTACTGTGCCAGAATCTAGAGAAGGTTGTTTTCTCCTTTAGACTTCTTCCGAGAAAAAAATTGTTCCCTTTCACTCTAAGAGGGTTGTTTCCATTAGGCTTTTG